>NC_083690.1:38842500-39467500 GCF_033118175.1 Dama dama | reverse complement strand
GGTCACACATGAGCAAAGGGAGGCTCCCAGAGAGGCGCACGCAGGGACCAACAGCCCTGGGGGGGTTGTAAGTCCATCCCCCTGGGAGGAAACTGAGGCTCCAAGATGGTAAGCCGCATCCTCAGCGTCTGATCCCAAGCAGTGAGCAAGGGGACCCCGGGGCAAGAGTGGGGACGGAGGCTGCAGAAGCCCCTAGACCTGTTTGGAATGCACAGGATCTCCTGCTCGCAGACTCCTACTCATCCTTCAGAACTTGAATCTGGTCACCGGGTGACCTGTCCCACCCACTCTTCAAGCACCACAGGCCTCCCAGGCGAGGGGACCGGAGTTGGGGGAGGTGAACGGGGAACGGGGAGATGGGGAGGGGAGTGGGACTGGGCACCCAGGCGCGGAGGTGGGCATGGGCAGTGGTAGCCAGATCAG
The DNA here is from genome assembly GCF_033118175.1 of Dama dama. Taxonomy (NCBI): domain Eukaryota; kingdom Metazoa; phylum Chordata; class Mammalia; order Artiodactyla; family Cervidae; genus Dama; species Dama dama. The sequence goes on along the minus strand of NC_083690.1, from coordinate 39,467,077 downwards.
CCACAGGTCACCCCGAGGTCACCGGGGAGGGGGGGCCCAGACCTCAGTCTCCGCCCCTCCCCCTCCCCGCGGGCTCGGAGGGCGGGGGAGGGGGAGGGGAAGGGGCGGGGCTCCGCGCGGGGGGCGGGCCGGGGCGGAGCGCGGGGTCCCCCGCTGTGCTCGCCGCGGCTGCTGCGCCCCCCGGACGCGCTCGCCGACCCGGGGGCCGGCGGACCGGGACCCGCGGAGGACGCCGGCCGCGCCGGGCCCGAGGCGGGGTGCCGGGAGCGGGGCGCAGTGGGCCGGGGCGCGGGCGCCCAGGGGTCCTGGCGCGGGGGCGTCGGGCGCGGGCGGGGCCGGACGTCCCGAGGACCCCCCCCCCACCCCCAGACCCGACCGGACCGAGGTAAGCGGCCATCGCGGGGGCGGCGGGCGGGGCGCTGGCCAGCCGGGACGCAGGGACCTGTCGGAGCCTTTGTCTGAGGCGCGCGCGGCCCGGCTCCGTGCTCCCCCCCGACTCCGCGCCGGCTCCGGCCGCCGAGTCTAGGGGCGCGGGCGCGTGACCCCGGGGACCCCGAGACCTTCATCCTCCCACCCCATCCCGGGATGAGCGGGCTCCCACGCGCACCCTGTCCAGCTTCCGGACCGGGCCAGCCCGCTACCAGCCCCTCTGCGAGCGCAGGACCCAGACCTGGGAAGCGGAGAGTGGCCGGCGGCTCCAGGCCCTGCCGGGCCGGGCACCACCTCCTCCCCGGGCACACCCCAGCATCCTTCCAGCTGAAGTTCCTCCCTGGAAGTTCCTCCGCCCCACCGCGCCCCTACCCCCTGCCCGCCCCCTCCCAGCTTTCGGGAGAGGGGCTGAAAGAGGTGGGGCCTGCGCCCAGAGGTCACCTCCCAGGGGTCCTACCGTCTGTCCTTCGCCCGGGAGCGCCGGCCTGCGAACCGACTGCGTTGCTGTGGGGCTGGTCTCGCCGAGGGAGCCGGGGGTGGGGGCACTGCAGCACCGAGGCCAGGGGCCAGGGGCGGGGCCAGGCACCCCGGGCCGGCGGGCGCCTCTGGCGCCTTGGCCCGTGCGTTCCCGCCTGCCTCCTACCCGCGCTCCAGGCAGGGGGTGGCCCGAGGGTCTCGAAACCCACTTTCCTGTGGGCAGAACCACCAGTGAGGACTTTCGGCGAGTCGGGAAGGCTTGGCTGGGGAAAGAGCAGTAGGGAACTTACAAGCTGGCTCAGATAGGGGGTCCCGGGCGGGGCCATCCAAGGGCGTCCAGCCAGCCAGGGCCAGGGGCTCACAGGGGCCTGAGGCCCCAGGAGGACTAGCCGGCTGGCTTTCCAAGCGGATCCCAGGCTCCCTGTGCCCTCCGGCTAGAGCACAGCCCCTGAGAGGGGTCGGCGTGGCCTTGGGGTTCACACACCCGGAGCCTTCACAGTGCCCTGAGGGCGCAGTTAGAGCTCAGTTGCCTCTGAAATAGGGGGGAGCCAAAGGCGGTCGGCCTGGTGGGGCTCCAGCACACGCTTTGTGGCCCCTGGACCCGGCTCTCTGTGCCTCCGTCTCTCTTTCTGCGAAGTGGGGGCCTTCAGGACTGCTGGGGTAGGGAGAAGACCCCTGTGCCCATGTGCCTGTCCATAAAGTTTAATTAAAGCGAGACCCTGAGGAGGAGAGGCCGGGGGGAAGAGCTAGGCTCCGGGCTGCCTGTGTGGAGTGGAGCTGGGCGTGGGGGGCTCTGGAGGGTCGGCTTGGAGGCATGCAGCCCAGGAGACAAGGGGCAGCCCCCTCCAGCCAGCCCCCCTTGCCCTGCCAACATGGGAGGTCACACCAGGGGTCCTGGGGCCACTGAGCACCTCCCAGGAGGGGGCCTGGAGGAGCATGTGGGCACAGCGGCCCAGGCAGTGTGAGTGGCAGCTGCCCGTCTCGCCCGCAGAGCGTCTGGGAGCAGCAGGGTGGCCTCCTGGCTCCATGCGGAGCACGTCCGCCTCCTGAGCGGCGTGGCCTCTCGACTAGGCAGAAAACTCAGCGCAGAGGCCGCGCGTGTCCTGGGCACCGCGTCTGTCTCGGGAACACAGGCCAGGGGGTCGGAGGTGGACATCCTCCAGGGCTGGAAGGAGGGGTGCTCATCGTTACAGACCACCGCGCTGCAGCCCGCCCCTGCCCTGGGCCCGCCTGGGAGGCTGGGTGACTGGGGGACCCAGGGTGTCCAAGCCTTCTTTGCAGGACCCTGCCCAGGGCCACAGCCATTTACCCCCAGGCTGAGCTCCGTCCTGAGTCCCATTCAGCCCCCCAGCTCCGGATGTGGCAGGAGGTCCTGGGCTGAGCCTGGAGGAGGGGTCACACTTGGCTTCTTGGACCCCCCCCCCCCAACATTGCTCCTGGGTACCCATCTGCCGGTCAGCCCCCAGCCAGCAGGGACAGAATTTCCCCAGGACCCACCTGGAAGCAAAGAAGGCTCCAGACTCTCAGACCCCAACTAAAGGTCTCTACGAGGAGCAAAGAAGTAGGGGAAGCCCAGGGCAGGCTGGGAGCAGGTAGACTGCGGCTGGGCTGCTGGAGGAAAGATGAACCCAGCAGAGGTGGGGGTGGGTGTGGCCATGGGCCAAGCTCAGGAGAATCAGAGCGGCTCCGGGCACGGGGGTCCCTCGGGAAGCGGTCCCTCTCCCCGCTTCTTCTATGGGTCCCCCCGACCCGCACTGCGGGGGGGCGGGGGTGGAAATCAGGAAGTAGGGATGCCACACTCAGTGCCCGATGCTGCCACGTCTCATCTCTGTTTCTGTTCCCTACAATGAGTGTGTATCCTCTTGGCAGTCAGATAAATGATTAAAGGTTGTTACAAAAATAAACTGGTCAGTATTTTAGGGGAAAAAAGCTAGACACTCAACTTCTCCAATGGTGCTGGAGAAGACTCTTGAGAGTCCCTTGGACAGCGAGGAGCTCAAATCAGTCCATCCTAAAGGAAATGTCTTAAATATTCTTTGGAAGGACTGATGCTGAAGCTGAAACTCCAATACTTTGGCCACCTGATGGGAAGAGCCAACTCACTGGAAAAGACCCTGGTGCTGGGAAGGATTGAGGGCAGGAGGAAAAGGGGGCGACAGAGGATGAGGTGGTTGGCTGGCACCACCGATGCGATGGACATGAGTTTGAACAAACTCCAGGAGATGGTGAAGGACAGGGGAGCCTGGCATGCTGCAGCCCATGGGGTCGCAGAGAGTCAGACACGACTGAGGGACTGAACAACCACCTCCACTGAGGATCAGTTAGCTCCTTTCCTCCAAAGATACAGATTGGAACTGAGGCAAGAGCAGAAGAGGAAGGACTTCCCGCCACCTCTTGTCGCTGGCCCCAGTACGTGGGCCGTGGTGGCTCGGGGACCCACAGGCCTGGGTCCAGGTTTAGGCCCCACTGCTCACTGCCTGTGAGACGGGGGTGTCGGGGCAGAGGAGCTGTTCACCCAGTCACGTTCATTTTCATCAGCCGTCAAATGAGTGGATGTTGGAACCTCCTCCCAGAGGGCAGTGGTTCATGGGACACTCGAGTGCCTCACTGGTACACAGAGTGCTCAAACCATCCCTCCCCCACCAGCGCATCTGTTTCCCTCTCAACTGTACCCACCGCCGCCACCCTCATGCAGTCCTCCAGTCTTGCTCCCTGCTGCAGCCGGGGAGCATCTTAAGACACAAGTCACGTGACATCACGTGTCCGCTTAGGTTTGCATCCAGCGCAGTGTTTCAAGATGGGTGGGATGAGGACTCTGCAGTTCCACTGCCGAGGGCCCAGGTTCAATCCCTGGGCAGGGAGCTAAGACCACATAAGCCATGTGGCATGGCAAAAAAAGGAAAAAGAGGGGAAAAAAAAGGATGGGATGAATAGAGAGGATGGAAGGCCCTGCGGGGTGCGGGCCTGGCAGCAGGGCAGTGGGGCGGGGGTCCTCTCCTGGGCTCCCCATCCGGCCTCCTTTGCTTTCTCTGCAGCGCAGCCGCCATGGGCTCGGTGGGCAGCCAGCGCCCCCGGGAGGCCAGCGTGGCGAGCACGCCGCACGGGAGCGTGGTGATGAGCTTCAGCTTTGACGGCGGCCACCTGGAGGAGGCGGTGGCCGGGGCCACGCAGGCCCAGGGCGGTAGGACCAGGGGCATCCCGATTTTCACGGACTCTGGTGAGTGAGGGGCAGCAGAGGGTCGGCCTTGGGAGTCCTCCCGAGCCTTCCTGGGATGGGGAAGCTCAGTGAGGGGATCACTGAGCCCGGGAGCCAGCACTGGTCAGGACGGATTAGACCTGCTTCGGTGACAGAGGAGCCCATGGTCCCAGTGCCTTCCCCGACGCCGTGTGTCCCAGTGTGTTCAGGGAAGCCTCCCTCTTAACGTGGACTTAAGTTAAGGTGCACTGACCCGTGTGCAGACTTCCGTCTGCAGGCGACATATGTTATGTTGGCCACATTCATTGGCCAGAGCCAGCCTTGCTTCACTTCAGTGAAGTCCCCGGAGAGAGGACTGATGTGAGATTCAAGGACCCTGTTTACTACCTGACCGTGTGTCCTAGAGCAAGGACCTCACCTCTCTGAGCCTCAGGTTCCCTCGGTGAAGGAAATAGGGCAGGCTTGCAGAGTGGGCAGCGTTCAGGTCTGGAGTCAGGCAGATTTGGGTTCCAAAGAGCTCCCGTCTCTTTGTCTGCTCAGGGACCTTGGGCAAGTCACGAAAACACACTAACTCTTCCCCCAGGGGATGCAAAGTCCTTGTGCGTTAATGTTCACACCTCTTCTTAGCTCCCTGAAACTTAAATACTGAGATGCAGAGTTAACTGTTACGAACACACCTTATGTTAGATGATACAGGGGTGAGAAAGTGAATAAAATAAGAGCATTTGATTACTGTAGCCCGCCAGGCTCCTCTGTCCATGGAGTTCCCCAGGCAAGAATACTGGAGTGGGTTGCCATTCTCTTCTCCAGGGGATCTTCCCGACCCAGGGATCGAACCCAGGTCTCCCGCATTGCAGCCAGATTCTTTACCGTCTGTGCCTCCAGGGAAGCCCTAATACATATACACACAAGTGTTCATATCAAAATAAGAAATGCTCAGTCAGTCCTCCTGTCTGGCTAGTCACATGGCTATAGCTGGTATTTATAACTACTTTCTCCCACCCCCCACCCCACATTCCCTGTGCCCTCCACCAGCACCTTAGCTGGTCAGGGCTCTTGTCCTGAAGGCTCTGGAGCACTAGGAGTCCTGCTAGACTTGGGTTGGTGTCATTTGCCATGGACTGTATCACAGGGAGCGGACGTCCTGAGAGAGGCCATAAGGAATCTCCCGTCTTCCAGACCCACACGTGGGAGCACCCGGATGTCCCCATGATGGTCAGGATCAGCCCCCCGCCCCCCGCAGTTGGCACAGCAACCCCATCCCCTGCACGATCACTGTGTCTCGGGGTGGAACCATCCCGCCCTTTGGAACGCAGCCCCCTGCACCAGCAGAGCCCGGAGACATGGGGGTGGGAAGCGCACGTTTTGCCGTTGTTGTTCACTCAGTTGTGTCCAACTCTTTGTGACCCCATGGACTTCAGCACACCAGGTTTCCCTGTCTTTCACCATCTCTCAGAGTCTGCTCAAACTCATGTCCGTCGAGTCAGTGATGCCATCCAACAATCTCATCCTCTGTCGCCGCCTTCTCTTCCTTCCCTCAGTCTTTCCCAGCATCAGGGTCTTTTGCAGTGAGTCGACTCTGGATCAGTCAGTCTGCATCAAGTGGTTGAAGGATTGGAGCTTCAGCTTCAGCATCAGTCCTTCCAATTAATATTCAGGACTGATTTCCTTTAGGATTGGCTGGTTTGATCTCCTTGCTGTCCAAGCAACTCTCAAAACTCTTCCCAGCACCACAGTTTGAAAGCATCAGTATCCCTAGCTAGGGGACCCCTACAGGTCATAGTGATTGGGCCCACTCTCACTTTCGCCGTGGTTCCTGGGTATGAGAACGCTAACTCTAGGAGAACCAGCCCCGTATATTGGACCTGGACTTGGAGCGTAGACAGCCTCCCAGAGAACACTGTCTCAGCCCCACTAGTTCTTGCCACCCAGCTGGCCCTGAACTGAGTCTGCAAAAAGCCATTTCAGTGTTCTGTCCAGCCAGGCGCTTCAGTGACCATGATGATGAGAGTCACAGCGGCAGTGAGGGTCACGGAGGTGGTGGTCTCTTGGTAACGGACAGCGGCTGTGGCGAGGGTTGCTCTGGTCGTGGCGTGGGTGGTTGTCGATCTAGTAGCCGCGACGGTGATGACTTGGGCGGCAGTGGCCATGAGGGTAGACAGTGGCCCAGTGACCGTGACCCTGGTCCCAGTGGCTGTGATGGTGATGCCAATAGCCGTGATGCATGGTTGGCTTTGCCACCCTCGGCTGTGGGATGGATGGCAGCCGGGGTGACAGCGGCCAGGGTGACGATGGACCACGGAACAGTGATGGTTGTCGTGATGGTGGTATGATGGTGACAGCCGCCACGGTGTTCTGTAACTTTTGATGCTGGCCGTGATGGCAGTGGTGTGGGCAGCGGTGGCCAGAGGGATGGAGAGTGCCCACAGTCATGATGGCTTCAGTGGCTGAGTATTAGGAGTGGCGATGCTGAAGGTGGTCACGATGGGGGGGGTGTGGTCCACTGTGCCCGTGGCGGTGGCCTGCAGCCTCAGTGTGGTGGCCGTGGCCACGCGTGGGCCCGTCCACATCTCACCCGGAGTCTGGGTTTGTCGGCAGAGGAGCCGGTGCCTGACGACCGCTACCACGCCATCTACTTCGCGATGCTGCTGGCCGGCGTGGGCTTCCTACTACCCTACAACAGCTTCATCACCGACGTGGACTACCTGCACCACAAGTACCCAGGTGGGCCCCCAGCCTCGTCCTGCCATCGCACGCTGCCCTGCTCACGCGGCTTGGGCCTGCTGCCCTCCAGAAACCCTTCGGGCAGCACCCTACTCTGGGGGCCCATTTTCTTCAAACCCTAGCTCGGCTGTGAGTTGCTGCATAACCCCAGGGCAGCCCCTCACCCCCTCTGGGCTGTTAGCCCCTTTGGGGCAGAGGGAGGAAGCAATGCTCTGTGGGGGCAGGTGCAGAGCCTGGGGCTCCCCTGAGCCCCGGCTGCCCCCCAGCGTCCCCCCACCGCCCGCAGGAACCTCGATTGTGTTTGACATGAGCCTCACCTACATCCTCGTGGCGCTGGTGGCCGTGCTCCTGAACAACGCGCTGGTGGAGAGACTGAGCCTGCACACGAGGATCACCGCGGGTACGCTGCCCGCTGCCCGCCCGGCTCCCAGCCGTCCCCTCTGGCCACCACACACGCCTCCATCCCCTGCACCTCACTCTCCTTGTCTGTAAGATGGGCGCACCTCCTCCTAGGAATGTCACAGGTTCCACTGTGAAAACCGGGTCGGGCTCATGGGGTGCAGCACACGCTGGCATGATGCCCACACCTGGGGAGGCTGCTGTGTGCCCCACGTGTGTCCCGGGGCCCCTGCTCTCCCCTGCTTTTTCTCTCCCATTTGTCTCCATGGGAACATTCAGCTTCAAAGTCCAGCTCAAAAGGCACTGCCTCCAGGAAGTCTTCCAGGTGCCCCACTGAGACCTCCAAGATGTCCTGCGCTCCCAGTCCTAAGGGGAATGGCAGAGAGAGAGCACCTCAGACCTGGCCCTGTGTGGGATGAGGGGGCTCCCCCAGCCCACCGCTCACTGCTCCCCTCTCTGGCTTCTCCCCACACAGGTTACCTCTTAGCGCTGGGCCCCCTCCTCTTTATCAGCATCTGCGACGTTTGGCTGCAGCTTTTCTCCAGGGACCAGGCTTACGCCATCAACCTGGCCGCTGTGGGCACCGTGGCCTTCGGCTGCACAGGTAGGACCCGGGGCAGGCGTGGGCTGAGTTGTGTGCCGGGGGCGTGTTATACAGGGCGAGCCAGGCTCAGGGCTGGTGTGTGTCCACATGCACACGGGCATGTCCACTTTCACACATCACAGGGCTGCGTGCGCTGGGCACATGTCCACACGCCCAAGAGTCTCATGCGGACATTAAGGCACTGCCCTGGTTTTCTCAGGCATAAGCTGTGCTTCACAAACTCTCAGGCACATATTTCCATGTCAGTGTTTCTCTCGGGCTTTCCAATTAAAAAAAAAAAAAATGTTTTATTTTGAAACTATTTCACACCTGTGAAAAGTTTCAAGAAGAATATGATGAGTTTGCATATACCTGTCACCTTCGTATTGTTGTTCGGTCACTGAGTCACATCCAACTCTTTGATCCCATGGAGGGCAGCAGGCCAGGCCTCCCTGCCCTTCACTATTGCCTCGATTCCCCAATTGTAAACATTTTGCTGCAAATGCTTTCTTTCCTTCTCTGGCTTTCTCTGTCTTTCCCCACTTCTAAAGTAGATGTGTATATAAATTTCCCCGTACATATATATAAATAATGAACATATAAGTAATACATATATATAAAATAATGAACGTTTTCTCTTTAAACCCTTCAGGAGTTACTCCAGACATCATCACACTTTTTGCCTTAACACTCACAGTTCAGGGCGTTTCACTACAGTAACAGTTAAACCTAAGACATTTCTCCTAGAACCGTGTCTCAGTTCAGTTCAGTCGCTCAGTCGTGTCCGACTCTTTGCGACCCCACAAATCGCAGCACACCAGGCCTCCCTGTCCATCACCAACTCCCAGAGTTTACTTAAACTCATGTCCATCGACTCAGTGATGCCATCCAGCCATCTCATCCTCTGTCGTCCCCTTCTCCTCCTGCCCCCAGTCCCTCCCAGCATCAGGGTCTTTTCCAATGAGTCAACTCTTCGCATGAGGTGGCTAAAGTATTGGAGTTTCAGCTTCAGTATCAGTCCTTCCAATGAACACCCAGGACTAATCTCCTTTAGGATGGACTGGCTGGATCTCCTTGCAGTCCAAGGGACTCTCAAGAGTCTTCTCCAACACCACAGTTCAAAAGCATCAATTCTTCGGCGCTCAGCCTTCTTCACAGTCTAACTCTCACATCCATACATGACCACTGGGAAAACCATAGCCTTGACTAGATGGACCTTTGTTGGCAAAGTAATGTCTCTGCTTTTTAATATGCTGTCTAGGTTGGTCAAAACTTTCCTTCCAAGGAGTAAGTGTCTTTTAATTTCATGGCTACAATCACCATCTGCAGTGATTTTGGAGTCCAAAAAATAAAGTCTGACACTGTTTCCACTGTCTTCCCATCTATTTGCCATGAAGTGATGGGACCGGGTGCCATGATCTTAGTTTTCTGAATGTTGAGCTTTAAGCCAAGTTTTTCACTCTCCTCTTTCACTTTCATCAAGAGGCTCTTTAGTTCCTCTTCACTCTCTGCCATAAGGGTGGTGTCATCTGCATATCTGAGGTTATTGATATTTCTCCCGGCAATCTTGATTCCAGCTTGTGCTTCCTCCAGCCCAGCGTTTCTCATGATGTACTCTGCATATAAGTTAAATAAGCAGGGTGATAATATACAGCCTTGACGTACTCCTTTTCCTATTTGGAACCAGTCTGTTCTATGTCCAGTTCTCACTGTTGCTTCCTGACCTGCATACAGGTTTCTCAAGAGGCAGGTCAGGTGGCCTGGTATTCCCATCTCTACAATTGCCCAAATCAGGACACTGAACACTGATACACTGTCTCGAATCTACAATCCATGTTCAGATTTCACAGACTGTTCCTATAACGTCGTCTGTAGTTTTTGTCTTTCTGACCCAGGACCATGTGCTGCATTCCTGGTAGTGTCTTTAATCCAAGTGGCGCTCAGTTTTCCTGTCTTTTATGGCAGCGATGTTTGCAAAGGCCCAGGCCAGTAGTTTTGTTGATCATGACTTCCATGAAGAAATGCATTTCACATTATGACCCAGCAAACGTGTGTGTGTGTGTTTATAAATGAAATCAAGGCTTTGTGAAATAATATTCTCAATCCAGGCTTTGTACACAGGCCTGTTCTATTTTTTTAAAAATCCTGGTGACAACCGTGAGATCCTCGTGTGCCAGTCCTGCTCCAGGGTTTACTTCTAGGCGTGGAGTCATTAGATGATAGGGTGTGAGCCAGCGTGGTTTTATTTTGCCCAGATACTGCTGCAGTTCTGTCTTTAAATATATATATATATATTTGGTTGCACTGGGTCTTAGTTGTGGCGGGTGGGATCTATTAATAGTTCCCTGACCAGGGATTGAGCCCAGGCCCCCTGAATTGGGAGCAAGGAGTCTTGGCCCCTGGACCACCAGAGAAGTCCCTGCACTTCTGTCTTATTGGTCAGGATGAGAGAGGTTATGCTTGGGAACAAATGAGCCCAGAAATCTCAGTGGCTTCACAGAACCAGTCTTACTCCTGCCTCTTGCTGCACGTCCAGCCTGTCCCTGGGGACTTTCCAGACTCACTGGTACTGACAGTGGTTCTCCATTTGTAGCCCGTGGCCTTGTCTGTAGCTGCCCCTGGGGGAGAAAAGACCGGGAGACCAAGTGGGCTTTTCCTGCCTGGTCCAGGAGTGATGTGTGTCATTTCTGCTTGGCTGTCAATGACCAGAGGAGGTGGGGGAGCCTGGCCAGTCCAGGGTGGGGACATGGAAGGCAGGCAGTGCTGTTTCCACCACACCCCACTTGGTGGTTGGACCATGTCTGTCTGCCCCCAGTGGTGTTCATGTCCTTTCCCCACGCTCTTGCCAACACAAGTGTTCTTGAACTTATGAACAGGTGACAGGTGGTGTCTCACGGTTACTACTCTCTCTCTCTCTCAAGTGCAGCAATCCAGCTTCTACGGGTACACAGGGATGCTGCCCAAGAGGTACACGCAGGGGGTGATGACAGGAGAGAGTGAGTATCTGCAGACCCCAGGAGTGGGCGCTGGGCTTCCTGGGCTCTGAGAGCCTCTCCCTGGGCCTGAGGTGGGGCTCAGGAGCCCTGGGCACCTGGGGTGGGAATGCCTGGCGGGAAGCAAGGGCGGGACTCCCAGGAATCTGGTTGTGAAGGGCATGGCCTCTTTGGTGTGTGGTCTTCTGGGATGTGAGGCGCAGCTGCCCCTCTGAGCGTGGGTCTGGAGTGTCTTGGAGCGCCTGTGTGAGGCATGTGCTGTGTGTCTGTGTGTGCGTGTGTGTGCCCACACACATCCACACACGTGATGTCAAGTGCTGTCCCTCAACACCAGGCCCTCCTCGAGGCCCTAGACCCATGAGCCACCGCCACTTAGCATCTGAGACTCACTGTCCCAAGCCCACCATGTCATTTCCCACCACCTCAGTGAACTGCACCCCCACGCTCAATCTGAAAGTTACTCGACACCCCATCCTTCCACAAGTCGCGAGGGCCTGCCTGCCTGCCCGCCCTCCAGCTGATCCCTCCTCTCCAGTCCGCGGTCCAGGCAGCCGACCCCCTCATACGGTGCCCCCGCTCCACACAGCGGCAGCTCCTCCCTCCACCCAGCCCCAAGCAGCAGGGGCCCCCAGGAAGGTATCTGGCCTGCTGTGACCCCCCCCCCATCCACCTGGCTCGAAGCCCACCACTTCCTTTCAGCTCCTCAAATAGGAACACGCAGAGCTCATGCCAGCCCCCTGCCAGGGATGCTCGTCCCCGCCCTCTACCCCCGGCCCAGGTCTCTGCCTGTACCCCCAAATCCTGGTGTTCTTCTATGAGACCTTGGGGTCTCTCCCCACCAGCCTCAGAAGAAAAGGGCCTGTGTGCATCATCCCCACTGTGTCCTCAGGCCGGGACGGTGCTAGGCACACAGCAGGCACTCCATCTTTGCTTCCAGCGGGGCGGGAGCGGGTGTGAGCAGGCGGCGGGCCGGGGAGGGGCGGTCTGCAAGGACGCCTCCTGTGGGCAAGTCTTAGGGCTGCCGGCTAGCTTGTGGGGCGGGGCCGGGCCGGCGGGGGCGGGGTCGGCGTCACGGCCCCTGCTCCGCAGGCACGGCGGGAGTGATGGTCTCTCTGAGCCGCATCCTCACCAAGCTGCTGCTGCCCGACGAGAGGGCCGGCACGCTCATCTTCTTCCTGGTCTCCGCGGGCCTGGAGCTGCTCTGCTTCCTGCTGCACCTGCTGGTGCGGGGCAGCCGCTTCGTGCTCTACCACACGGCGCGGCCCCGCCACTGCCGCCCGAGCCGCAGGGCCGGCTACCGCGTGCACCACGACGTGGCCGCCGGGGACGTGCACTTTGTAAGTCGCGAGGTCGGGGGCGGGCACCTGGGGGCCCCGGGCACGGCCGCCACCCTGTCCCAGCCGCGCTCCCCGTCCCGCTGCCGTCTCAAGCTCCGGCTCCTTCTGTGGCCCGAGGCGCTTTCTCACGGGCCATCCTTCCTCACGTGGACCACGGTTCCATCCCTCGGTGGCGCGCATGTCCGGGGCCTGAGTCCCCTCTGGGTATGACAGCCCCCGAGTTCTTCACACACACACACACCCCACGTCGGCTGTGAGGGACCACACCTGCAGCCTGGGCGTCCCCATGGCTGTGATGGCCCACACCTGCGGCCTGAGGTCCGCGCGGAGCCGTCCTGGGGGCCGGGGCGCGCTCTGGTGGCGGCAGGGCTGCGTAGCCCGTAGCCCGTGGAGGGCCCAGGGATGGCAGGTGTGGGGGCTAGGCGCCGGGGAGCCGGCCACGAGGAGGTCAGGGCAAGGGGAGCCAGAATGTTCTCGAAGGCGTTGTTCCAGCGAGTCGCCCTCGCTGGGCCCTGGACTGGGGACACAACAGTGAGCCAGAGACCGGCCCACAGGAGGCCAGTGACAAGGCCCAGGTCAGAAGCTGGGGCCCCCTTGATGGTCAGGGAACTTCCCCGCATGGCTCTGGGCTGAGACCTGACCCGTGCGGCCGGAAGGGCGTGGGGGGCAGAGGGGAGCGCAGGCCCAGAGGCTGGGCGGTGGGGAAGAGCCTGGCGTGTTTGCCCGACAGCAGGAAGCAGTGGGGCCTCGGGACCCGCGCGCAAACCCCGCCCCCTTCGTCCTCCCTCCAGGAGCACCAGGGCCCAGCGCTGGCCAACGGCGGGTCCCCGAAGGACAGCCCGGCCCACGAGGTGACGGGCGGGGGCGCCTACACGCGCTTCGACGTGCCTCGGCCAAGGATCAGGCGCAGCTGGCCCTCCTTCCGAGGTGGGCGGGCCGGCCCGGGCATCGGGTCTGCGCGCGGGGCGGGGCGGGGCGGGTGCTCCCGCGGGCTGCGGGCAGGGGCCCCCGGGCTCGCGGCCCTCTGACCCCGCCGGCCGCCCACAGCCCTGCTCCTGCACCGCTACGTGGTGGCCCGCGTCATCTGGGCGGACATGCTCTCCATCGCCGTGACCTACTTTATCACGCTGTGCCTGTTCCCGGGTCTCGAGTCCGAGATCCGCCACTGCATCTTGGGCGAGTGGCTGCCCATCCTCCTGATGGCCGTGTTCAACCTCTCCGACTTCGTGGGCAAGGTGGGCCCCGCCCTGGGGGAGGGGAGAGCGCCCCCAATTGAAGATGCACGTGGCTCCGGGTGGGGAGGGTGGGAGCTGAGCCCTGGATCAGACCACAGCCAGGGGCAAGAGGAGGGGCACGTGGCACCCGCCCCAGGCTCACTGGTTGGGGGGGGTCTCTGGCAGCACAGGTATGGAGACACGCAAGGGGGTTAGGAGCTCCCAGAACAGGCTAGCCAGTTGGGCTTTTCTAGAAAAACACAAGACTCAGAGAGGGAGAGTCATCTGTCTGGGGTCACACAGCCGGGAGGTCTGAGAAACTCCGAGCCAGGCTTAGTTAGCGGGTCCAGCTGCTGCCGCTTCCTACAAGTTAACAGAGGTGGGCCTGACTCTTTGGGCCGCCGTGTTCCCAGATGGGGTCGCGAGCCCGCCCCTTCCCAGGGGAAGGCATTGTGAGGACTGAGGCAGGACACGTGTCGCGTTTAGCTGAGTGCTGAGCACACTGCACGGCCTGTGTGTCGCCATAATGAGGGGTTTGGTCGGTTTTCAGGGACAAAAACTGGTAAGGACAGGGACACGGCCTGAGCCGGGAGCGTCCAGGGACAGGAATGGGTCTGGAGAGACGAGGGCAGAGGCCGGGGCCCACACGTCCGTCTCCCCGCAGATCCTGGCGGCGCTGCCCATGGACTGGCGGGGCACCCACCTGCTGGCCTGCTCCTGCCTCCGCGTGGTCTTCATCCCCCTCTTCATCCTGTGCGTCTACCCCAGTGGCACACCTGCCCTCCGCCACCCGGCCTGGCCCTGCGTCCTCTCCCTCCTCATGGGCATCAGCAATGGCTACTTCGGCAGCGTGCCCATGATCCTGGCGGCGGGCAAAGTGGGCCCCAAGCAGCGGGAGCTGGCAGGTAAGGCCCCCCCTCGGCCCACTTGCCTTGTGAGACTGTTCACCGCCAGGCAGGGAAACCCAGGCCCATAGAAGTCAAGGCCACACCGCAAGCAGCTGCGTTTGGGTCCCAGGGGTGAGTCAGCTCAGAGCGTGCAGGCTGGGATGTTCATCAATCCCCTTCCTCATTCGTCCCACGACGGCTCGGTGAGCCCCTGCCCGAGCTCCAGGGACACAGCGACAATAGACGCGGTCCCTGTGCTGACGGGGTTGACCGTCCAGAGCTGACAGAGAGAGCATAGAAAGGCGTGCTGTGCTGGAGGAAGATAAAACAGAACGATGGAATGGAGGAGTCAGGGTCGGGCCTCACCGCGCAAGTCTGGCAAGGCATCGCTGGGGAGGCGGCTTGAACAGAGCCGTGGAGGGAGGCGTGAGGGGCCAGCCACGGTGCAGGGGAAGTGGCGGGACTAGCATGTGCAAAGGCCCGGGGGGCAGAAGCGGTGGCGTGGGCCAGGGAGGTGGCCTGAAGAGGTGGGAGGAGCCTGGAAGAAAGCGCTGGTTCCGGGATCTGTTTTGACCGTGGGGCCTGCAGGGGCAGCTGATGAATTGGGAGATGGAGCGTGAGAAAGGGCCGGGGGCGGGGGTCAAGAAGGACTCCCAAGTTTGGGCCTGTTGCTCAGGGCAGGAAGGCTGGACGGTTGTCAAGTGAGACAGAGGGGGCTGAGTGGGGAAGGGGCACTGGAGGTGGGTTCTGGTCAGGGGACCTGCGGGGAGGCCGGTGGACACCCCAGGTCATCCATGACAAGGTGGAGAGAAAGGGAGGCTGGAGAGAGAAGCAGGCCAGGCCTGGGCCGCCCAGCACGGTCCGTCAGGGAGGAGCAGCCCTGGGACGGCAGGAGCTGGCCGTGGTCACTGCCTCACCCCCCAGGAGCGGGACTTCGGCTCCAGCGCAGGCAATGGCCCGCCAGGGTCCCCCGCCCCCGCCTGCTGAGGCCCGGTCCTGTCCACAGGGAACACCATGACCGTGTCCTACATGACGGGGCTGACGCTGGGCTCGGCCGTGGCCTACTGCACCTACAGCCTCACGCGGGACGCCCACCGGAGCTGCCTGCGCCCCTCGGCCACCAACGCCTCTTTCCCCGTTGGCCTCTGAGCCCCGCCCAGGGAGGGCCGCCGGGCCTGCTCCCCACTCCTGCCTGCAGTGCCTGGGGGCGCACGGATGGTCCGCGCCATTTCCCGCCTGCCCCCGCCCCCCACCCGTGTCCAGCGGCCCACTCTGTGGGGTTACTCACAGCCATCACCCCCCTGCCTCAGGAGAGCAGACCACCAGCCCGCGTCCCCTGCTGGGTCCGCTCTGAGGGCCCCACGGCCCTGGCCCCACCGTCGGCGGCACCTCCTCCACTGGGGACCCCGCTCCCACAGGCCTGCCCCCACACCCTGTCCTCAAACCCTGGGTCCCCAGCAAATGCCTTTGCTACAAGGGAGCTGCAACCTGGGTGTGCCCACGCCGCGCCAGCACCCCCACGCACCTTGGTACCCACCTGACGCCACAGGCCTGGGGGTCTGTCTGCCCAGGGAGCCTGGTCGACCTCCCCGTTTCCTCCAGCCGCCTGTGATACCGGAGGGCACAGTTTGAGGGCCATGAGCAGGGTCCACAGCCTGGCTGGAGTCACACCCCCGACCTAGGCCTTGAGCCCTGTCCAGGGAGGGACAGACGTGCCCAGGGGTCCCTGGCAAGTAGAAGAGGGTGGGGGGCGGTCCCTCCAGAGCTCCAGGCTGGCTCAGCACCCTGAGCTGGGGGGATTCCTGGAGCATCCTGCCAGCCGCGGGCTTCTCCAGGGGCAGGACAGGCGCCCTCCCACCCCCTCTGGTCCCGTCCACGCGTCTGTCCACTGACTGTACCGCACTGGCCATTAAAGATGAAGGCAGAGCCTCTGCCCCACCTCCGCCTCCAAGTCGCGTCTGTGCCGCGCCGTCTCTGCCCGCCGGGGTGGGAGGAGGGGTCCTGGTGGGGCAAGACCCTCGGCCAGCTGGGACCGGGCTTCCCCCCACGCACGTGCGGGCCCAGGAGGATCCGTGTGGAGGGGCGCGGACAGGATGCGCGTGGGCTTTCAAGGGCGGCTCGGTGCCCTTTGGCCTCAGGGCGCCCACTGGAAAGGGGGAGGAGAACGGGCGGCAGCTCGGCCCTGTCGTCCAGGGTCAGAGCGAGGAAGCCGGGCGGGGGGCCTTCTGGGGTCAGGTCTCGGCTCTGTCGCTGACGGACTGTGATTAGAGCAGATTCATCCGCCGTTCTGTGTCTCGTCTCCCTGAGAACCGGGTGGGTCTAGTCTGATGTGGGCGCGTGGGAGCAGGGTTGGGGAGGCGGGGACGGGGCCGAGCCCGCGCGGGGCGATGCCACAGGGGCCGCTCCTCGGGGCTCCGGGGAGGGGAGGAGGAGGAGGGATGGGGGAGGGGGGAGCGCGCACCAGCCCGTGACTCAGTTTCTCTAAAACCCGAGGACCGTCCCGGAAGCAGGAGCCCGTCTGCGGCTCTAAGACGCTGAGCTCGCTGCCTTCGCCATCCGCACACCGCGCCCTCCACACACCGCCCTCAGACACCAAAGCCATCCGTGTCCCATGCACGCCCGGCGCGCTGGGGCGCTGGGCTGGTGCCGGTGGGGTCTGGCCTGAGCTACGCACGGCCGGGGGGCGGGGCGGGGCAGCGCCAAGACCCCGGCCCAGCCTCCCCCGGACCCGAACAAGGGTGTGGCTTCTCCATCTCGCGCCGGCTCAGGGCCCCGCAGAGAGTCAGCACCCTCGTTATTTCTTCCAGAGTGAATGCAGCTGGGAGCACTCAGCTCCATAGGTTTTTGTTAGCTTTTTTCTTTGCGCGGGGTCGTTCTTGGGGTTCAGGGTCTCCTTTGCCGCGCGTGGACTTTCTCCAGTTGCAGGGCGCAGGTTTCTTCTTACAAGCACGGGCTCCTTAGATGCGAAGGTGGGCTTAGTTGCCTCGAGGTATGTGGGGTCTAGTTCCCTGGCCAGAGATCGAACCTGCGTCCCTTGAATTGCAAGGCGGATCCTTAACCACTGGGCCACCGGGGAAGCCCCTAAGGTAATGCTCAACATGTCTTTTCTTATAACCCCCTTGTTATTGTTTGGAGTTGCATTTTATAGGTCTCTTTTTTAACCTTTCTTTTGTTCTCTTGTGATTTCATGACTTTTTAATGTTTGTATTCCTTTTTCTGTGTGTGTATTACAGATTTTGGATGCTTTTTTTCAGTTTTAACAACTCTATTGACGTATAGTTGACTTGCAGTGTGTTAATTTCTGCGGTACAGCAAAGCAGTTAATATCTTTTAACATTCTTTCCATTATAATCATAGAATAGTGACGTTACCTGTGCTGTCCAGGACCTTGTTACACTTATCCATTCTCTATATAAAAGCTCACATCTGCCAACCCCAACCTGCCACTCCGTCCCTGCCCGCTTGGCAACCATCAGCCTGTTCTCTGTGATGCTTCATAGTTTCATTTGTGTCATATTTCAGATTCCATATGTCAGTGATATCATATGGTACTTGTCTTCCTGAGTTAACATAGTATAATACTTTCTGGTTACAAACGGCGTTATTTCATTCTTTCATTCATTCTTTCATTACCCTTGAGCAGCATCCCATTGCATATATGGGCCACATCGTTATTCATTCATCTGTCGATGGACATTTAGGTTCTTTCCATGTCTTGGCTGTTGTGAATAGTGCTGCCGTGAACATGGGCGTGCACGTGTCTTTTTGAATTCTATAGTTTTCTATGTCCTGGAGTGGAATTGCTGCATGTGTGGTGTGCGCCCCCTGGTGGGCGAGGCTGGCCCGAGGTTGCAGCCGCCGTCCTGGAGATCAGGGCCAGGGGCTGGCACCCCGGAGCTGGGCTCTCTGCTGGCCTCGGGCCTACAGGCTGCCTCTGGGTGTGCCCGTGGGTGGGGCTGCGTCCCCCACCCAGTTGTTGTTCGGGAGGCGGTGTCCTAGCACTGAGGCCTGCAGGCTGTTGGGTAGGACCAGCTCTTGGAGGGGGTGCCCCACGGCTGGGCAGCGCCAGCATCCACGTGGTTGGAGGGCTCAAGACTGGCTGCTGCCCGCGTCTCTGTCCCCAGGGTGAACCATAGCTGCCCGCCCCTGCCTCTCCAAGAGACCTCCCCCAAGACCTGGGAGACCGGGCCAAGCTCCCATCAAGGCATGGCTTTCGCCCCCGGGTCCTGGAGCACAAGAGATTCCGTGTGTGCCCTTTAAGGGTGGTTTTTCCCCCTAGTCCTGTGGAACTCCCAAAATTAAGCCTTGCTGGCCTTAAAAGCCAGATGCTAGGGGGCGTGTCTCCCCCCGTGTAGGACCCCGAGCAGGTGTGCGGCTCAGAGGCTCACTCCTGCAGGAGGCATTCTCTGTGATGTCATTCTTCTCCAGAGTATGGTCACCCCCCGGGGGGTGTGGAGTGGACTGCATTGCAAGTCCGCCCCTCCCGCCTGTCTCACTGGGGTTCCTTCTTTATGTCTTCAGTTGCAGATCTTGCTGGTAGGTCCTGGTCCTTTTCACTGAGGACTGTTCCACAGAGCTGTGACTGTGGTGTGCTCACAGGTCCTTATGCTCTGCCATCCTGGCGCACTCCAGCCTGGCCGGGGGAACTCTCTGCACTGACAGACACAGGCCAGCCCCCACCCGGTAGCCACTGACCATGTCTGCCGACCACCATCAGCACCGACAGCGTCGGTGCGGCTAAGGAGGTTCCTGTTTCCTGTAGACTGGCTGATTCGTCTCCTCCCGGAAGTGTCAGCCTCCCTTCAGAGCTGCGTCCCAACACCAAGCGCACCCCGGCCCCCGAAATGAACCACGCCAGACAACCGTACTTTTCCAATTATAGCTTTTTCTTTTTTCTTTTTTTTCTTTTTTCTTTTTATGAAAAAGATCACACAGAATTCGCCAACAAACAAAATTCCAAAAGAAACTTAAAAAAAAAAAAGGAAAACAACAATTCCCCCAAAAAACAAAACCGAAGTCTGGCTTTTCCTTCCCTTAAGATTGTCTGGACGAGGCCTCCCGTCCCCTGGAAGGCGCAGGGGGCTGCTAAGTGCTTCCGTGGGCTGAGCGGGGCCGCTCTGCTCTCCCTAGGTCCTTCTCCATCGTGGGGGCAAGTACAGTACACCTGGGCCGGGGGGTGGGCGGGGGGGTGTGCTTGGGACAGGAGCGGGGCCTGTGAAGCGGGGTGCTAGACACTCACAATCTAACAGGAAATAAAAAATAATATTCTGCACGTCAGAATGTGTTCGCTTTTTTTTTTATAATTTCGTAGCTATTTTTTCACAGTTTTAAAAAGTTTATATTTATATATATTTATATATATTTATCTTTATATATATAATTAAAAAGTTGACTCCATTTAAAGGCGTATGATACAGGGGAGAGTCTCTTGGTACAATAAAACTGTACAGGCTAAGAACTGCCGCCTCCCTGCGGGCATGGGGACGAGATTTCAGCACCATGGGGTTGTCTGTAGTGTGAGGGTCTGGACCGGCGGGTGGGCCCTCCCCGGGGCCTCAGGGCATGTAGCCCCCTCCCCCTGGCGCCTGGCCAATGCTGCTGGACCACCCCCCTGCCTGGCTCTGCTCCCCGAGTCCAGGCCATCCTGAGAGGGTGGAGGGTGGAGGCTGGACCCCAGGCAGGTGCCCGTGCAGGCCCGGCCGGGTCAGTGAGGCTAGGGGCAGGAGGCCACCCTGGCCCCACGGCGGGAGGCTCAGGGTGGGCGCTGTGCTGAGGGGGCTGGGCACCAGGAGGGCCCACCAGCGGCGGGAACCTCCGAGCAAGCATGAGTTTGGTTGCTCAGACACCCCCTCCCACCAAATCCCCAGCTGGCGTCGGCCTGCGGGTCCCGGGGCCTGGCCTGGCCAAGTGCTTACAAGGTGCTGGGGGGCCCCGAGGGGCCGGCAGAGCCATACCCTGATCGCTCAGAGGGGAGGGGGGTCTGGACGTGTGCACATGTGAGCACGCACGTGCATGCATACGGGCACACACATGTACACACTGCCGCGCTGGGGCGTCCACGGGCACACCTGCATGCACACGACCCGCGCACGTGGCCGCCGAGCCCTGGCAGTGGGGCAGGCGGGCCGCCAGCTCAGCAGAGCACGGGCACGCCGTCGGTGGAGAAGATCATGCCCGTGGTGGGCTCGTAGGTGCCCGCCAGGTAGTATAGGCCCTCGCTGTCCTGGTACTTCTTGGTCTTGACCATCTGCTCGTACTGTTCCAGGCCCACCACCAGGCACTTGTGCGACACCGTCTGCACGTCGTTCTCGTCCACGTGCGAGGACTGGTACAGGGCGCGCTGTGGGCACACGGTGGCATAAGGGGGCGCAGGGGAGCCCCGGAGGGAACCCAAGAAACACGGGGGGTGGAGGACGAAGGCGGCCAGCGACCCAGAGAGAGCCCGTGGGACAGGGATCCAGGCAGAGGCGGAGAGAGAGCCCAAGAGACAGACAGATACAGAGACTGAGACACCGAGGGAGGAACAGATGCACCCAGAGACCGAGGGAGAAGACAGCAAGGGTGACAGAGACCGGGAGACAGCAATCAGAGATGCAGGGTCGGGAGAGGGAGTGGGCGGGGTCACAGGAGGCCCCACCCCCGCGCTCCTACCTCCATGAAGTCCTTCCTCTGGCTGGAGGCCCGCAGGGAGGCAGGGAGGCTGCGGCCGGACTTCTGGTCCCAGGGCTGTGTGCGCAGACGAGGGGCTGCTGTGAGCCTGGGCCCTGCCTTGCCTGACCCCTGGCCCCTACCCCAGCCCCCAGCCCCCAGCCCCCAGCCCCCAGCCCCCAGAGCGGGGCAGCCCGGCCCACCTGGCCCTCGTGGAGGCGCTTGCCCGGGCTGGTCTCCTCGGGGTGGTAGAACCACTTGACACGGACCACCATGTTGCTGCCCCAGGACTCCCACATGCTCTGGATGCGGCCGATGTACGGCAGGTTGGGGCGGCCGGCCGACAGGAAGACGGCGCAGTCCCCAATGCGGATCATCTCCTTGCCGCGCACGATGGCCTTGTAGAAGAGCTTGCGGGCCTTGCCCTTCATGCCACGGCGCTGTGGGCGGGGGGGGGGGAGGGGGGTGGTCAGGGCGGGTGCGCCACCCCCACCCCAGGCCCCGGGTTCTGCAGGCGCTCCTGATCCGGAGCCCCCGCTCATCCCCGCGGCAGAACAGGGACTTCACATGAACTAAGGCTCCGCACTGAGGGCCACGTGGGCGACGATGCAGGTGGGGGAGGGCCCCGGGGACGCCCCCCGCAGGAGCCACCGCGCTGCAGCCACACCCACTGCTGGGGTTCTGACACCAGCCCCTGAGGCAGAGCCGGCCCCTGCTGACCCCCAACTTCCAGACAGGGGTGAGGAGGTCGCCTCGGCCCCGTGATCTCCGCTCCACAGGACACAGATTCCACTCAACACACCCAGAGCCCATCACTCTCCCGGCAGCCTCAATCTACACACATCACCCGGAGCGGTCTCGGCACCAGCTGGCCCTACCAGGCGCCAGGGAGGGGGGCCTGGGCAGTGTCAACCCCCAGGCAAGGCTGACTGCCCCCCACATTACCCCACGGAAGCCACTGGCTGAGGTCAGAGCTTGGCCGACAGGATCCAGCCCTGGGCTCGTGGCTGCCAGGCCCAGGCGGGGCTGGATTTCTCTTAATTCTTGCAACACACACTCCCTGACGCCCTCTCAGCGCTCCCACCTCGGCAGGCGCTGGGAGAGACCAGAGTGCAGGCTCCAAGGAGGAAACAGACCAGCCATCGGAGCCCAAACTCTGTCCCAGGCAGCCCCGGAACCAGTCATTGCCCCCAGGCCAACGCTGCCCAGAAGCCAGGCCCGCGCAGCTCTGCTCTGCCCTCCAGTGGAGCCCGCGCGCCTTCCCTCCAAACCGACTCCTAAAACCCGCCCCTCCCTTCTTGGATTGGCCACTAGGCAGCGCCAAAGGGTTTTTTTTTTTTTTTGTATAAACAAGAAAAACCTGCAAGCTTCCTACCTTACCCCCCCTGGCCCTTTTCTATTTTTAATTCACTGAGTCTCTGGTGAGACTTTTTTGTTTGGCCACATCACAGCAAGTAGGATCTTTGTTCCTCAACCAGGGATCGAACCTGTGCCCCCTGCAGTGGAAGCAGGGAATCCTAACCACTGGACAAGGAGGGAAGTCCATGACAGACTTTCTTACCTGTTCTGTAAACAAATTATTTTCAGCTCAAGGCATGGTACAAACTGATTCAAGATGAGATGGATGGCTAAGACCTCTAAGCCAGCTCATCTTTGACAGCAGGTATGTTTTCAGGCCTCCATGGCTACCTTCCTCAAAGAGATGCCCCCTTATCCATGGAGTGCCCAGTGGGGCTGACCCCGCCCCTGTGGCCAACACGGGACCTGATCTGGCCAATCCAAACAGCCCATCCTCCTTCTGGCCACTGTGATTGGTTCAGGTGTGTGCTCCTAAGCCAAAGGAGGCTCCACCTACTTTAGCTGGAACCCTAAAAAAAGATCCTTCCTTCCCACTGTCACTTCTGAGTTAGCAGGTCAGCTGAAAACTATGGGGCTGCCTATTGCGAAGAGGAGAGCAGGACAGAGAGAAAGGAAAAACAGAAGCTGGGAGCACAGGCCTGAGAGGGATCTGAAGACAGCCTTTGGGCTGCTGGACCCAGCTGGACCTGAAGCTGAAAACCACACTTTTCTAGTTAAGAGTCTGGCCCCGTGCTCCGACCTCTGCAGCAGTAAGCGCACTCAGTAACAGTGACACTGGGATGTGCAGAGAGCAGATGCTAAGATAAGGAACTGGCCACCGCCCTGGGGACAGGGCAGTGAGAGTGGGCCTGTCCTTGGCTCAGAAACCACCGCTCCTTGATACATCCCTGGATAAAGTGTCTGTCAGGATCAGCGGTGGGCCTGGTCAGGAATGTCCGCGTGTGGCTCATCAGCAAAGACCCTACAAGAATCCATACACTCTGGTTCGCTGTCTTGAGTAGTGGCCTTGCCAAGAGAGGCGCTTTCAGCCTGGAGCCCGCAATCCGGGGTGGGTGAAAGTCAGATAGCTCACGCCCTGCAGGGTCAAGAAGCAGATCTTCTGCCCCAGACAACCCCAGGTGACGAGTCAAAGGCAGGGACGCTGGAAGGAGAGCACGAGCTGTGGGAGTGGGGGAGGACGCCCCCTTGTCTGACAAAGGGGGATCCCCCACCCTATCCTAAACAGCCTCTGGGGGTTCAGACTGGGGCCAGGTAGAGCTGTCTGCCTCACCCCAGGGGATCCAACCGCCCCAGGGTAGCACAGTGGCTAGCCCTAAAAGCTGCTGCCAAGACAGAAACCCCCAAGCTAGTCTGCATACATCACCAGAGAACCAAACCCCTAAAGCCTGCCTGCCTGGCAGCACCGGCATTACAGAGGCCCACACCCAGCAGGGCGCCTGGCTCCTGCGTGGCCTCAGAGGACCCTGGCTCAGGGCAGCAGATGCTGTGGGCAAACCTGACCTGACCGGTTGTACCCATGGACCAGGAGCCCGGCTCTTCCTGCCCAGGGGCGCGGGGTGGACTGGTGGCCTCTGGGCTGTTCCCCTTCTACATACAGAAGCTTCACGTATGTGCATGTCTATGCAGATGTGTGCCTGTGCGTGTCCAAGTGTGTCTGTGTGTACATACGGCGTAGGGTGGGCCAGGAAGGGTCCTGCAGAACTGACCCCCACCCACTACAGGGGCGGCCATGTGCCTCAGACCCAGTCAGCCAGAACGCTGGGCCTTCTGGGCCACCCTGACTAGCTCAGGGCGGGCAGGGACCCAGCCAGGCCCAGGAGACTCAGCCCTAGACTTCGACCTGCAAAGAGGGAAAGAAGTGCCTCTGCTATGACTGCTAACCTGGCCAGCCCGAAAATGAAGTGAAGACAAATAAACTCAGGCCACGTGGCTTTGAGACCAGCCGCACGGTCACTGCAGGCCTGCCACAGGACTGTGTGGGTCAACCAGGTGCCCCCGAGGGTGGGTCTAGGTCCCTGGGACCAGGGGGCAGCGCTGCTCCGGGACGGGCAGGACTCAGGAGTCACATGGACTCCACGTCTGTGACCCAACCCTCCGCCGTGGGGCTGCTGGGACGACAGAGAAAGACGACCCCCCGCCCCACCTACCTGGGTGGGCTTGCCGAACCACTTCCAGAGCTGCCGGGCGGGCAGGAAGGCGGCAATCTTGGGCCGGTTCTCCACGGAGGGCAGGCGCTGCCGCTTGGCCAGCTCCTTGGTGGTGGGGAGGTGGACACCCTCCCTCTTCTTGGGCCGGCTCTTGGCCCCGGCCTGGGCCTTGGGTGGCAGAGGCGGTGTGGGCTGTGGCGGGGGGGCCTGGGCCGCGGGAGCCGGCGCCTTCTTGCCGGGGGAGTGGGCCGAGGAGCGGGCCTTGCCCGCCTGCTTGGGCGCCTTGCTGGGGAGGGCCGGCGGGGCGGAGGGGCCGGCGGCGGGGGCGGGGGCGGCCTCGTCGTCCGAGCTGCAGGAGGAGTCGTCTGTGGTGGAGGAGGAGGAGGAAGAGGAGGAGGAGGAGGAGGATGAGGAGGACGAGGAGGAGGAGGACGAGGAGGAGGAGGACGAGGACGAGGACGAGGATGAGGACGAGGAGGAGGAGGAGGAGGACGAGGAGGAGGAGGAGGACGAGGAGGAGGACGAGGAGGAGGACGAGGACGAGGCCCTGGAGCTGGAGGCGCTGCAGTTCCGCCCGCCGCCCTGGCCGTCCTCCTCGCCCTCCGTCTCGGAGCTGCTGCTGCTGCTGCCGCTGTCACTGCTGCTGCTGCTGCCGCTGCCGCTGCTGCTCTCCGACTCCTCCGCCCCGTCCTGCTCGGCCTGGCCCTTGTCCGGGCTCTTGGCGGTCCCCGAGTCCTCGAACGCGAGCCCAACCGCGGGCTCCTGGGCCAGGTCACCATCCGCGGCCTTGGGCCGGGCGGCCTTGGGCTCGGGGCTCCCGGCTGCTGGCGCGTAGCCGCCCAGGCCAAGCAGGCCCTTGGGCTCCTCCCGCAGAAGCAGGGCCTCCTTGGCCTTCTTGCTCTTGGGAGACGTCACGCCCTCATGGTCCAGCTTGACCAGCAGCTCGGCCTCCTCCCCCGGCCTCCGGGCGCCCTTGCTGGCTGACTCCTCGGCAGCCCGGGCCTTCTTGGGCTTGGGGCGGGTGGCGGGTATGGTGATGGGCACGGTGACAAGGGGGGTGGGCGCCAGGGCTGCTGCAGGGGCCGGCAGCTCCCCAAAGGGCTCGGGAGCCGGGCAGCTGGCAAAGGTGGACGGTGCTGGGCTGGGCTGTGGGGGTGCCGGGCGAGCCTTGGGGGTCTTGGCCCGCTTGTCCACGGGTTCCGGGGGGCTCTTCTTGGAACCTGGGGTGTTGATGGGCTCCAGGGCCAGTGGGGTACTGGGGACGTCATCTGTTGAGCCCCCCTCCTCCAGGACGGCAGCTCTGTCTGCAAGACAGGGGGGGGAGCCCCGTGAGTCAGGGCTGGGGGGGCCTCTCGGGGCTTCGGGACGAGCAGCTCTCACACCCCACTGTCCCCACGTGCTGGCAGCAAGGTGGCGCTGCCCCGGGCACCCTGCACTGGATTGGGGAAGGACACACCTTCCTGGACCTCAGCTCTGCCTCTGAGAGACTCACGAGTGCCCTGAGCCTGCTTCCTGTCAGCATTTCTGCACAGGCGGGAGGGGGGTCTCTGTGCAGACACCCCAAGAGTGCGGCAGGCCCCAAGTCCTGACGGGCTGGCCCCCAAAACATACCACTCTTGGCTTTGGTGCTGGGTTTCCGCCCGCGACCCCGCGCCTTGGCGCCGGGCTCCTCAGACCCTGGCGCAGCCCCATCCTTGCTCTCCCCGGTGTCTTTGCTGGTCTTCCGGCTGCGGCGCTTAGCGCTGGGCACCAGGAGCGCCGGGGACGGCTCCGCACCTGCGGGGCAGCACAGAGGGCGGCTCAGGTCCAGCCTCCACCCCCGACCACTGCGGGCGCGTCACCGGTCGTGAGCGGCGGGGCCTGGACCAGCTGCGTGGTCGGGCAGGAGGCCCGTCTGCAGGGACGCAGCTCAGGGATCTGCACCTGCGTGCAGTGGGGCGTCCTCGAACAAACGAGCAGGGCGGGGCTGACTGTGGTTTTAGTGGCCCTTCTGGAGGATTCCATGAACACCCTGGAGCCCTGGCAGTTCTGGGTCAGTGTCCCGGTCCTAACTCTGACTAGTCAAGGGAGCCGGGATGAGGCATCTCCCCTCCGAAGCCCGGGTTTCCTACTGGTCAAAGGGCAGGGGGGGTCCCAAACCACCACTCACACTGGATCTTATAGTCGGGTGGCAGGAGGCGGATGTGCGAGAGGGGGATCCTCCCAGTGTCCCCATCGTCGAACTCCACGGTGATGAGGTCCCCATCATCCTCCAGACCCAGCAAGCCTGTTGGAGGAGGGTGGGGTCAGGGGAGGCCCGTGGCCTGGGCCCCCTGGCAGATGCGGGGCAGAGGGAGCAGACATCAGCCAGCGAGCAGCCCCAGGCCCAGGACGCATGAGGGCAGGTGGGCGGTGGAGCAGGACGTGGGCTTTGCGCCCGGCAGGCCCAGAACCGTGGGCTCCCCAGGTCCAGCCAGGCATGTCCACCCATCCAGGGCCCTCCCCAGAGTGACAACAACGAGCGTGGGACCACACAGCAGAGGGAGCAGGCCGCAGGATGGCGGCTGCAAGAACACGGGTCTCTCGGAAGACGACACCCGAGTGGACGAGCGGGACCCCTCCAGGCTAGGCCCGCTGTGCCACAGGGAAGGAAGCCAGCTTTCAAAGGGGAGCCCCGGGGTCCCCTCTCCTGATCGCCGCACACCCCTGCAGGCAGGAGTGCAGGGGTCACTGGGCAGACTGGGGGTCACACGGCAGCGGCGAGCTTTATGCCAGGACACGGCACAGCAGAGGAGGGTGGTGGGCACCATGCCAACCAGGGCGACAGTGAAGTCCAAACCCTGGATGGTGACCCCCAGCCCCACTCCTAGGTGCCGGACACGGAGCCCCGGGCCCCGAAGGATGGCACCACAGGCCAGGCTGGTGGGAGAGGAGCCGCCAGCGCTGGTAGTTGGCACCCCCCGCTGTCAGGCCCTGCCCACGCACAGCTTCCAGTCCCCTTGCTGAGCATCGCCAGTGATGAAAGAACAGCCTCCAGCAGAAGAGAGCAGAAGGACAGAGAGGTACAGACAGGAGCCCGCAGAAAGAAGGGAGGGGGGCTGCAGAAGGAAACAGCTGAAGAAACCTAAAATGGAAACAGTATGTCCTCAGGGAAAAGAGGAATCCACGGAACAAAAAGAGATCACTGAAAAAAGAAAAAATCAAAGAATAAGAAAGAACTTTTAGGAATTTTATAAACAATAGCAGACACATCAAAAGTGCAACAGAATAGAAGGACCAGAAGGCAGGGGTGAGGAAATCTGCCAGAAAGTAGAACAAAAAGATAAAGATGATAATGGGCAAAAGACAGCAGCAGAGGGCCACCAGACAAGTGTGAGACCCAGGGAGAGAGGGCGAATGAGGGAGGAGGCTCTCCAGGAAGAGACATGAGAAAAATCTCCAGGGATTGGAAATCTACTTTCAAACCAAAGCGCCCTTCCCCCAGATACCCAACAAAACACACACAGAGAGACAGAGAGAGACAGAGAGAGACAGAGAGGAATAGAGACACGGAGACAGAGAGAGAGACACAGAGGAAGGGACAGAGACACAGAGGAGAGAAAGAGACAGAGAGAGACAAAAAGAGACAGAGAGGAATAGAGACAGAGACAGGCAGGAAGAGACAGAGACAGAGAGAGAGACACAGAGACAAAGAGGAAGGGACAGAGATACAGACAGAGACACAGAGGAGAGAAAAAGACAGAGAGACCACATGATTCCAGATCTGGGAATAAGGGGATGGTGCCAAGTCTCCTATGACGATTCGGGAATAACCCTGGTGTAGGATACCTCCAACATCAGAACCCAAATAAAAATAGAATGCTGACTTCAGAAAAAGCAATGGAAGGTGATTTCCAATGTAGAATTTATACCCAGATCAACTATCTCTAAAGACCAGGAGAGAATAAGGAGACTCGGACGTGTGTGTACTTGAGGAGTTTCCCTCCCATGGATCCTTTCTCTCCGGAAGCCGTGAGAAGGTCCTCTGCCACAGGAGGGAAAGAGACAGGAAGAGACAGACACGAGATGCAGCACAGGTGAGGTGGAATTCTCAGCAGGGCTGCAAGGGCAGGTCCCAGAAGTGACGCCTGCAAGGCAGGCCTGGAAAGCCGCCAGTCCCTGGGGCTCAGGAAGCTGGAGCCCCAGGAGAGCTGGATGGGGAGGCACGGCTCCTTTCGTCAGGGGACTCCAGCCCAGCGCCCATGCCCCCATCTCCTGGGCACACGGGTGACTTAGGTGGCCGACAGGTGGACTCCCTTGGCCCCCAGGTTTGACTTGGGGCTGTAACACACGCCCAGACTCCTGGCTCACAGATGCGTTGGTTCTGCACTAGCTGTGTCCACCACCTGCCCACCTGCTCGTTCTGTCTGCCTGCATCCACACCCACGTCTTCTGGGCTACTGTTACCCTTTGTCTGCCCAGCTGCCAATCTCTTATTTTGCTCACAAGGTCAGCTTTCCTAGGGAAGCCACCTTCCCATCTCTTCCAGTCCACAGGCAAAACCAGGAAGCTGCCTCACTCATTAGCAAGGACGAGCATAAGACCCGTAACCCAGGTGACCCAGGCCAGTTCAGTGCAACTCCATCCTGGGACTCAGATGGGAAAGCGGGGCATTCCATGAGGACAGGGTCTGTTGAGAAGGTGAGAGAGAGTCCTCGGGAGTGGGGAGTGAAGCCAGCACAGCTGAGAGCTGACGGACACGGGAACCCTGAGTCCTGATGCCACCAGGAAACAGTCCTGGTTCCAACCATGCGCAACGCTCTATGCTTAAGTCCATCTGAGCTGGCCTTCAGGAACCAAATGGATCCATGCTGACACACTGGGAAAGGGGGTGCTGGGAGGGTCTCGAGGGCGGCTCTCACCTCGGACCACGGTACCGGGGTACAGGCAACGGTACTGCTGGCTCCAGTAGGCCGCGATCCTGGTCCCTTGCGGCAAGTAGCGCGTGGAGGCCGGCCTCACGTCGATGATCTGAGGAGGGGAGGAGTGAGCGCCAGGCTGGCCCCGCCCAGGCCCCGCCCTCACCGCCTCCTGCAGCAGCCCCGCCCCCGCCCTCACCGCCTCCTGCAGCAGCCCCGCCCCCGCCCTCACCGCCTCCTGCAGCAGCCCCGCCCCCGCCCCGCAGCCCCGCCCCGCAGCCCCGCCCTCACCGCCTCCTGCAGCAGCCCCGCCCCCGCCCCGCAGCCCCGCCCTCACCACCTCCTGCAGCAGCCCCGCCCCCGCCCTCACCACCTCCTGCAGCAGCCCCGCCCCCGCCCTCACCGCCTCCTGCAGCAGCCCCGCCCCCGCCCCGCAGCCCCGCCCTCACCGCCTCCTGCAGCAGCCCCGCCCCCGCCCCGCAGCCCCGCCCTCACCACCTCCTGCAGCAGCCCCGCCCCCGCCCTCACCACCTCCTGCAGCAGCCCCGCCCCCGCCCTCACCGCCTCCTGCAGCAGCCCCGCCCCCGCCCCGCAGCCCCGCCCTCACCGCCTCCTGCAGCAGCCCCGCCCCCGCCCCGCAGCCCCGCCCTCACCGCCTCCTGCAGCAGCCCCGCCCCCCGCCCCACAGCCCCGCCCTCACCGCCTCCTGCAGCAGCCCCGCCCCCGCCCCGCCCTCACCGCCTCCTGCAGCAGCCCCGCCCCCGCCCCGCAGCCCCGCCCTCACCGCCTCCTGCAGCAGCCCCGCCCCCCGCCCCACAGCCCCGCCCTCACCGCCTCCTGCAGCAGCCCCGCCCCCGCCCCGCAGCCCCGCCCTCACCGCCTCCTGCAGCAGCCCCGCCCCCGCCCTCACCACCTCCTGCAGCAGCCCCGCCCCCGCCCTCACCGCCTCCTGCAGCAGCCCCGCCCCCGCCCCGCAGCCCCGTCCCCGCCCTCACCGCCTCCTGCAGCAGCTGCTCCAGACAGTAGATGTGAGGCCGGTTCCCGCGTTCACCCTCCACCACCACTCGGTATCTGCAAAGCCGGGGCGACGGTGGGGTGACGAGAGGCCCCCCGGGGACCCCGCACAGTCCACGCCAGCTCCACCTCCCGGGCCACTAGGATGGGGTGTGCAAGCCAAGGGGTTGCTGACTTGCTGCACAAGCTTGGGGCACGTCTCCCCACTCTGGGCCCATCTCCTCGACATGACCAGGCAGGGTCACAGACGCAGGGAAGGCCAGCACAGCCTCGCCTGCTCCCCCCCACTGAGCCCTGTCCACCTGGGGGCCACCTGGGAGGCCGCTCTGCCCCCAGCCCGCTCACAGAGTGTGCTTCCTCTGAGCTTGCCCGAGCCCCCATCCTATGGTGGGGGAGCGGGGAAGCCACAGCTCAGAGAGGTGAGGCAAGGCGCCCACAGCGGCCCAGCAAGGCTCTGGGCGGGGGTCTGAGGCTCTGCGCAGGACGGCCCGTCCCCACTCACATGTCTGGCGAGTGCAGGGTCTGCACGTGCCCCGCGTACAGCAGCTTATCGTCCATGGGGATGAGCACACGCAGGCCGTCCTTCAGCTCATCCTTGTCGATGATGCAGGAGCGAGGGGCTGCGGGCGGGCGGTGAGGCGGGGCTGGAGCAGGGGGCGGCCCGAGACCCCCCCCAGGCCCACCTGGCCACCCTGTCACCCCTCTCTGCAGTGTGCCCGCGCGCACGCCTGCCCACAGCGCACAGGCCCCCTCCCAGCATCCGCAAAGACCCCAGGCAGGTGGGAGCCCAGGTGACGCCCATGCAAGGACGAGCGCTCGCTGAGCCTCAGCCGGAGGCTCCGGGCCACCCACTGCTGCCCCTCAGTGGCAGTCCCCAGCCTTTCCCATCAGCTCCTTCCCGACCAGGAACGCTGTCTGTCTGTCTGTTCTGCCGGCAACACCCCCACGGCTGGGCTCCCTCTTCTGACCAGGCCCCAGCCCGAGGCTGCCGCTCCCTTTCCCCTCCATTCTCCTCCAGGCCCACACACACTGCTTCAGCCTCCAGGACCCAGTCTTCTTCTCTGTAGGGCCCTAGACCCAGCCCCTCACTGCCGTCACCTCACTCAGAGAAACCCAGATCGCTGGCTGGGATGGACAGAGTGACGGGCTCAGGTCTCGGTCCCTGCCTGCACCCACATCCCTGCCACAGCCTCACGGTGGCTGCAATGGGCTTCCCACCTCTTGACCTTGGGCATGGCCATGTGACCTGCTTTAGCCAGTGGATGAGGGGAGAAGCACTTGAATCTGAAGGGAGGCCTCCCTCCAGAGGCCTTCTGGTCCCTCTCGAGCCTCTGGCAGCAGGGCCGTGAGAGAACAAGCCCTGGCCAGCCCAGCAGGCCAGGTGGGGCAGACCTGTGTCTGCTGTCAGTGGACCGCTAGACACCCCATTAACACGAGAGTCAGCCCAGCTGAGGTCACCCCACCGTCCTGCTGACAGCCCATCCCAACCCATCACTGAGTATGCGTGCCTGGTCCTTACACAGCAACAGCTGACAGATATGCTCCCCAGCAGACGACAAAGCTTCGCAGGGCTGGCCCGGCTCTTCTCACTGCACATCCCTGGACCCACTCCGCGGTCCACCCACACCGCTGCTCACCCAGATCCCCCAGCAGCCTCCTAACTCAACCTCCTGGCCCCCACTCCCTGCCCCAGCTCTCCAGGTCCCTGTCTACACAGCAGCCAAAGAGCGCACCATGAAATCAAGCTGACCACACTGACCTCCCTCTTATTGTTCAGGAAGAAGTCCAAGCCCCCACCAAGGCCCTCGAAACAGGGGGGTCTGCCCTGCCTGCCCCCAGTCCAAGGCTGCTCTCCCGCCCTGACTGAGCAGCCCAGACTGACGCGGCCTTCCTGCAGCTCACCTCAGGCACCGTGCTCCCGTCTAACCGCGGGGCTTCTGCACACGCCGTCTCCCCCACCACCCTGCCCCCTCTCTGTGCGAGCCCAGCCTGGCCCACTTGGGCCCCGCTGGCAGCTGCCTCCGGGAAGCCCCTGGCACCCCCACACTGCAGGCCGGGGCCCACGCGGCACGGCAGGTGCTCACCTGGGGTCAGTGGCCGCTCCGCCGCCCCGCCGCGGGGCAGGTGCTCGTCCTCGGAGAAGCTTGAGTCCTGGTTGGGCTCGAAGTCCTCCTCAGCGGCCATGCTCTCCATCAGCTTGCTCACGGCTCCCCCCTTGCCCCGGTTCTGAGAAGAGAGCAGGAGAGACCGACGGCTAAGGCCCGGCCGGAAGCCCAGGGTCACCATCAGGCTGCCATGCAGCTTGGCGCAGGGAGCAGCCAGATCCCACCTGGGCGCCAGAGGGAGGACAAAGCGGGCCGAGGGAGCACTTCCAGCCGCACACGGATCTTAGAGTGGGGATGGGGCCATGCAGGGTCGCCCCCATCTGTCAACCAAGCAAAGCAACTCCGCCGTGCCTGGGCCTCCAGGGAACCTCACCTCCTTCTTCACCTCCTTGCCCTTGGCCTTGGCCTTGCTCCTCTTGGTGGAGGCCGGGGAGCTGGTGTGAGGGGCCCGGGCCTCGGCAGGCAGGGCAGGAACACGGGGCGGGGGCAGCGAGGCTCCGGACCCGGCTTCCTTGCCCTTCTTCTTCTGGGGATGAAGCCAGAGAGCAGCTGTCAGAGGGCAGCACGGGCCCAGGCCCCACACTCGCCCTCCCACCCCCGGCAAGCATTTCTGGTTTTAATCTTGCTTTATTACCACTATATATTACTTGTTATATTAAAAAAAAAAAAAAAGAATATCGACATGCATATAACTGAGTTCCTCTCCAACGATCCCACCAACCGCAGAGGTGACTAGAGGGAATAACGGCGTGGCGTGTCCTTTCCAGAACTTTCCGCAAGCACACACAACCATGTAAACTCACAGGCTAAGCAAACACATTTGTGCATACACGGTACTTTCTTGTTTTAAACACAGACGGGAATTTACCGAAAATTCCACTGTGCAACCTTCCTCCCCCCATCCTCTGCCACCTTCCTCCCCCCATCCTCTGCCAAGTGTATCTGGCAGACACAGAGGAGAAGCCTCCCTTTTTATTGTGACCAGCTGCCCAAGGTGCCTTGACATGCAGACCTGAAATTCATCTGACTGCCCGCCTGTTCTTCCCTCTGCTGAATGACGCCAAGAATAACAACAGCCTCGCTCAGTGAGGCAGACACATTCCTGGAAGGAGCGTGCAGAACCGTGCCCGCACTGTCCGGGGCGCTTCTGGGGACCAGCGGCTACCTTCCTCTCACCCCAGCAGTGGGGGACACCCAGCTCAAAGCCCCCAGCGTGGATCTGGGATGCTCCCTCCAATGGGGGCATGGAAAGTGGGCCAGTGCACGGGGACTGTGCAAGGCTCCACTTATCAGAGCCAAGGAGTGGGAACAACCCAGATGTAAAGCAACCCGGCGTGTCGGTAGATACAGTTACAAGCTTCGATCCCAGGGGCCAAAGGCTCTGTTCCAAGGAAGAGGTGACAGCATGGGCAACACATGATGACACTCGGGGCAGGAAGTGGGCTCAGGCCGCAGAGGGGACGGGAGGCAAGGGTAGGGGTCACTGTGTGCATTTCAGAAGTGGCGTGCCGGATACCAATGACCAAGTCACGGGCCAGGGGAGACGGAAATTAAGACAGAGAAAAAAAGAAGACTGGGCAAATGATACCGAGACAGCAGCAGAAGTCCCAGCTTCCACAAGAGACGAGTGGGATTCAAAGCCAACAGGGTTAAAAGGAACAAGTGGGGAATGTTACAAGGATAAATGCGTTCATTTTAACCTCTAATTGGGGGGAGACATATATATAGGTTTATATACATATATACAAGTTTATATATACTGAAGCAACTTGGCACACACGCGCGCGTGCACACACACACACACTCTATTTTCTTATTTCTGATGCATCTTGTAATCCTGTTCCCATTTCTGAAATCAGAAGGCATCTTGGGAGTGGACGGACAGTTTTTCATGTGGTTATGTCTCCTCTTCCACCTGACTTCTATTATTAAATAGACAGCTTGTCTTATGGGGCACGTCTTTGCAGTTGCACACTCAGGAGAAAAGGGAACTCAACAGCAAAAAAAAAAAAAAAAAGTTATCACTGCGTGGAATTTAATTTTCTTCCTTTTCTTTATCATCCAATTACTGTTATAATAAGATAAAACTGGTAACTCTTTCTTTCCCACTAACCAGAAAGCCCATTTCTAAGAAACATTTCTTCTTTTAAAAAAAGAAAAGACCTCCAAACGTGCCAAGTTCTGTAGCCAGAGCAAAGCTGTCCATTGCTGGGATGATTACCATGGCAAAACACCATCATCAACCAAATCACCGATGGCCAGCATGGCTGTTGGCAGGAGATACTGAAAACCATGGGATGGCCAGATGGTGGGATACTATTCCATCACTTAGTGAGTTTAAAAAAAAATGAAAGAAAAATAAACTAAAAAGTTCATGGCATATGGGAATGCACAAGATCTAACTCCAAAAAGCAGGATACAAAAGTGCATCCCACAAAACTGTGAACTCTGGCCCTAGAGCGATTTCCTTTGTGTCTGACATCTTAGACAGTTAATCTGTTCTGTTCCATCTCTGACTGGACCGTCAGAAGGCTGGGATCAGGTGAGCCCCTGGTCCTCTCCTAACGGAAGCTGCCTTTTTGGGAAAGGCTCAGAGAGGCTGCGGGCCCTGCGGTTAAGGGCTCGGGCACTAGACCTCCAGTGTTCTAAGCTCAGCTCTGACGATCATTAGCCGCTAGGCTAACTGGGAAGGTTTCAGGGCTACCTGTGAGGTGCAGTTTGTAAGACTTCCCTACATGGCTTGTAAAACCCGCCTTACATGGCCTTGTAAGGACTCAACTGTGATGTCAAAAGCAGTATGTACTTGGTCTCTCCCCACTCCTTGCTGTGTTCCTGATACAGCGCTTCTATGCGCCCTGGCATTTCCGGGGTCACAGGAGCATCTTCTATTCTAAGGAGGGGACACGTGATGAGCCCATGGATGGCCTCAGGATGAGGCCTGGTCCGCAGAAAGACCAGCCACGACCCAAGCTTGAACCTTGCTGCCTCATCCCCGTTCTTGGAAGAGGAGCGAGGGGCTGGATGGAGCCTGAGTGACTGCTCTCCATCATGCCTCTGGACGAAGTGGCCACGAGAACCCCTCGGCACTGGGGCTCCGAGCACCACAGGACTGGTCCACATACCGAGGAGGGGGCACAGGGCTCAGCGCCCCTTCACACACACCCTGCCCCGCACGTGTCCTCCACCTGGCTGTCCCCGGGCTGCATCCTTCACGATAAACTGGACCAGTAAATCAAGTGTCTTCCCGAGTTGTCATTCTAGGGAATTATCGACCCGGGGGTGGTGGGGAGGGGTCATGAAAATCCTTGATTACAGCCAGTTGGGCAAAGAGCACAGGTGACCACCTGGGATGTGGGCCCGGCCTCGGGGGTGGGGTGGGCTGGGGTCTGCGCCAGCGCGGGGGAGTTGGGAGTCAGATGTGTTTCAGCAGAGGACATGAGCATCCCTCCCCCAGTACATGCAGCATACGTGGCGGAGCGATTAGGACATGCCTGGCCCCCATGTGGATCCCTCGGTATGGTCACCATCATTATGTATTATTCCAGCACCTTCTCTCCCGGGACCAGAAAAGCCCGAGGTGGCTTTGGCTGTGAGGGGTCATGAACAAGGGGTCCCTGCCGATGCCACTCAAATGCAGCCCCTTCCTCACTACCACCCGATGCCGAGTCCCGTCCCTTTGGGTGGCTTTCTCAAGAATGACATTGTGGTGTGGGGGACACGGGGCAAAGGGGCGTGAGCCAGAGACCAGCGTTGTGAGCTGGCGGTGAGGTATGCAGGCAGCCACCCGAAGCGGGAAGGGCAGCAGGCCTCATCAGTACAGAGTTCTCACAAAGCAGGTGTTCCCTTAGACAGGGGGAAAAAAAATCCCATCTCTCTTGTCACTACCTGCTCAAGAAATGAGGCTTTCCTTCCGGGCAAGCCTCTGTCACCGACAGCAGTCACCGCCGCGGAGCGCGCGCCAGTTCCCACAGAGGCCTTGGAGCACCGCCTGAGCCCACCGCTGCACACCAGGCACTTCTGGCCCGGCTGCTGGGTGCCCTCATCAAAGACGCCCAGCGAGGGGCACCCAGAGGAGCGCCCACCACCCACGGAGGTCTCGGCGGGTACCTGCGTCTCAGCAGCACGCTGTCCCCCAGGGTCCCGGCCACCCTGTGCGTCTGAGCACCTCGCTGGGCCCTGAGGTCCGGGGGGCCCCGCCCCGGGCCTACCTTCCTGGGGTCCTTTCTGTCCTTGGCGCGGCCGGCGTCCTTGCGTGGGCTGGGCAGGCCGGCCTTGGCGCAGCGGCCGGGTTTGGTGGCGGCGGGCGCGGCGCTGCTGGGTGCGGGGGGCGCCGAGGCGTCGTGCAGGAAGATCCGCTCACTGCGCCGCCGCGTCCACAGGTCGTCGTCGCTGGCCTCGGGCCCCGCCTCCAGGCCCGGCTCCTTGGGGCCCCGCGACTTGCGAGCCTTGCGCCCCTTCTCGGTCGCCAGCTTGGCCTTGTCGGGGCTGTTGGGGCCGGGGGCCCGCGCACTGGGCGCGGCCAGGGCCGGACCTGGCTCCCCCAGCCCCTTCTTGGGCCGCAGCAGCCCGGCGGGTGACCGCTTCCGCACCTTGACCTCGCTCTCCGAGTCGGTGTACTCGAACTCCGTGCCTGCACGCAGGTGAGGGGGGCGCTGTGGACGGGGTGCTCTGCGGCCCCCACTTCCCACCCTGGCCAGCCCATCCCTGCTGCAGGGACTGGGCCACCCGGGGAGGCTTCCGCCGCTTCCAGGGAGGAGCCCGAGGCCTAAGGTCAGGAGGACTGTGGCCCACTCCCATCCCGAGTTCCCCCAGGCTGCCCAGACTCTGCTCTGGACCCTTCGCGCCTGAAGCACCGTCTGGGAATGTGGAGTCTCCTGCCCGGGGATGTGTGAGCTTCCCGGCTCTTCCTGGGCCCCCTCGGGAATCCCGGAGCCCTGCGAGGGTGAGCCATGGAGGGCCCACACCTGCATGGGCAGCAGCTCCAAGGGAGGCGGGCGGGAAAGTCCACCCAAAATCCCCGAGCCCCAGCAGGGCCTCGCCTCTGCGTCCTGGTGCCACTTCTCACTTGGAGGGTCCTAGACACCCACTCCCCTTTCGAGAGGACAGCACTCCCCAGAACCCACACAGATCTGGGGCCCGGCCCCTCCCCACAGCCAGGGGGCCGCCTCCCTCTGCCGCAGGGCAGCCCCAGCTCCCCCCCAGCTCCTGGGTTCCTTGAATGCACAACCGCTCCCGAACATCTGCTGTCATCTGTCCTTTTAAGCCCCTGGGTCTTTGCTCGTTCTGGCCCCTCTGCCCAGAGCACCATCTCTCCCTGCCCTCCACCTGGACTACTGCAGCCTCCTTTCTGAGAAGACCCACTCCACGCCCTGGGGAGTCCTTGGGCCACCCCTCCTCACCACAGGTACACGGCACACTGCAGAGGTCCCGTCTGTGTTTGTCTATCTTGGCGGGCTCCGCCCCCCCAGAAGTAGATCCCCACCTTCTCCCAGAGGCCCCAGCATTGTACAATGCAGCGCTTGGCCCAGAGCTGGTGGCCAAGAAAAGACTCTAAATGGGGATGAGTGGTGCTTCTCTCCCCATCAGGGGAATGAAGAGGGCCTGCCTCCTCCAGGCAGACCCCAGGGACGAGATGTCTGTGACAGTAGGGGGCTGACCGCCCCAGAGAAGGACTTGCCCTGGGTCAGCCTACAAGCCAGGGCTGAACCTCAGGGCCTACTGACCCTTGGGCAGCCAGCAGCCTGGCCACAAAGGCTCCTGCGGGAGGCTGAGACCCATCACCCCAACAGATGCAGCCTCGGTGGCAAGGGCAGGGCCAGGGGAGGGGCCACACTCCAGGGGAAGGATCCACTTGCAAAGAATAAGGATCCTATTAATTCCTCTTTTGTTAACAGACTTCCTGCTGCAGGAGAGGCAGCTGGGGCTTTCAGGGCTGATTAGGGTGCAGGCCATAAGACACTCTTGGCCCGTGAGCTCTGCTTCTGGGTATGAGGGAATGAGATCCCACCTGATGAGGTCCTTGCAGAAAGGACCTGAAATCCTGGACGCACACAGAACACTGCAGGTGCACTGCACAGAGAGCCGGCGCAGGGCAGGGCGGTGACCAGGAGTGGACACTCGCCTGCAAGGGCGGAGGTTGGAGCCTCTTGGCTCATGGTAAGATCGGGTAGGAAGACAAACAGTTACGAGCCCAGCGGGGCAGCACAAGCAGTGCCTGGAACAGAGGACGCGGTCTCCGTCAGGGCCCTGCGGTGGGGACAAGCACGAGGCCCGCAGAGATGGAAGCATCTTGCCGCAGCCTCACTGCCGGACAGGCCCAAACAGGGAATAGAACCCCCATCCTGGATTCCCAGCCAGTGTCCAGTGAAATGCTTCCTCCCCCCAAAAACAGGCAGAAAGGAGGAAGAAAGGAACAAGGAAATAGGCCGAGAAAACAGACAACAAATAGTAGAGAAAAGAATAAGACACAAATAGGCTGAACGTCAAGGGATTAAAAAAAAAAAGACATATGATACGAATAATAACCAAAGTCGAGCTGCAGCGGCTGTACAGACATGCACCACTTAATCATGCTCTGCGGAAACTGCCCCTTTTTACCGACTCGAGATCTGTGGCAACCCTGCGTCGAGCCAGTCTATAGGCAATACTCTTCCAACAGCATTTGCTCCCTCTATGCCTCTGTGTCACATTTTGGTAATTCTCATAAGATTTCAACTTTCTTCATTATCATTATATTATTATAATTTGTTGTATCTGTCATCAGTGATCTTTGATGTTACTACTACAACTCACTGAAGGCTCAGGTGATGGTCAATGATTTTTAGCAATAAAATATTTTTTAACTGAGACATGTGCTTTTTTTCTTAAGACAGAATACTATTGCATCCTTACAACTACAATATAGTATAAACATAACTTTTATATGTATTGGGAAACCAAAACATTTGTGTGGCTCACTTTACTGCAATATTGGCTAAATGCAACATTGTGTTTGTCTGGAATTAAACTCACGTTATCTCTGAGGTATGTCTCTACTATTATCAGACAAAATAGGTTTTAAGACAAAAATTGAGAAACAAAAAAGGACGTTTTGCAATGATAAAATGATCAATCCATCAAGAAGACATAATTATAAGCAAATGTAAACACAATGCAGAAACATACAGAAAAGATTATACACCATGACCAAGTGAGACATAGGCCAGGAATGCAAAGTTGGTTTGACTCTTTACAAAACCAATATAATATACCACATTAATAGGATAAAACATAAAAACCACATGAACAACACATCAACAGACAGAAAAAGCAACAAAATCTAGTACCCTTTTGTGATAAAAATCACTCAACAAACGAGAAACAGGAGGAAACTTCCTTAACCTGACAAATGAAAAAACCACTGTTAACATTATCTGTGGGCTTCCCAGGTGGCTCAGTGGTAAAGAACCCACCTGCCAAGCAGGGTACTTGGGTTCAAGGAAGAGATCCTGGGTCAGCAAGATACCCTGGAGAAGGAAGTGGGAACCCACTCCAGTATTCTTGTTTGGGAAATTCCGTGGACAGAGGAGCCTGGCAGGCTACAGTCTATGGTGTCGTAAAGAGTTGGACGTGACTGAGCAACTAAACAACATCATATTTAATGGAAAAAGTATGAATGCTTTCTCACAAAGATATCTATGGGGCAGGGAGGACAGGAAAAAAAAACAAAGATATCTCTTCTCACCACTGCTGCTCAGCATTGCACGCAAGATCCTAGCCAGAGCAATTAGGCAAGGAAAATAATGGGAATATACATTGGAAAGGGAAACATAACTACCTCTATTTGTAGATGAGATGATCTTATATATAGAAAATCCTAAGGAATCTACTTTAAAAAAATTATTAGAACAAATGAGTTTAGCAAGGATGCAAGATATAAGATCAATTTACAAAAGCAGTTGCATTTCTATACGTTAGCAGCAAACACTCCAAAAGTGAACAGAATTCCATTTATAATAGCATCCAAAAGGACTTCCCTGGTGGTACAGTAAATAAGAATCTTTCCTATATACCAGCAATGAACAAGTGGTAATCTGAAATTTAAAACATGGTATTACTTACATTAACAATCCCGAAAATGAAGTAAGTTAAATTTAACAAAATATGTAAAAGATACATATGAGGAAAACTATAAAAAAAAAATCTGATAAAAGAAATCAAAGAAGATATTCCATTGTCAGGGACAGGAAGAACTGATACTGTCAAGGTGTCATTTCTTTCCAAATTGATCTATGGATTCAATGTTAATAAACCCAATAAAAATAGCAGCAAGTTATTTTGTAGATATCAATTCTAAAGTTTGTATATTGAGGCAAAAGACCCAGAACAGCCAACTCAATATTTAAGGATAAGAACAAAGTCAGAGGACTGAAAGGTAGCTCATTTCAAGACTTACTGTAAAGCTGGAGTAATCAAGACAGGGAGATATTGGCAAAAGAACAAACAGGTCAATGGGACGGCATAGAGAACCCAGAAACAGACTACCGTAAGAACTGTCAGATGACACTTGACCAAGGAGGAAAGGTGAGACAATGGAAAAGAGAGAATCTTTTCAACAGATGGTGCTGGAGCCAGTGGACATCCACATGCGAAAAAAAACCAGAACCTGGACGCAGACCTCACGCCCTTCACAAAAATTAATTCATGGTGGACCACAGGCCTAAACTTAAACTGCAAAAATACAAGATTTCTAGACGATGATGTAGGAGAAAATCTAGATGACCTTTGATATGGCAGTAAATTTTTAGATACAAAACCAAAGACACAATCCATTAAAAAAGAAAAAAAAGAACTGATAAGCTGGACTTCAGTAAAATTAAAATTTTCTGCTTTGTGAAAGGCACTGTCAAGAGAATGAAAAGATGAGATTTAGGAGAAAATATTTGCAAAAGACACATCTGACTGTTATCTGAAATACAAAAGGAACCCTTAAAACTCAGTATTAAGATTTAAATTAAATAACCCAATTTAAGAATAGGACAAAAACCTTAAAAGACACTTTACCAAAGAAGATATGCAGATAGCAAATAATAAGCATATGAAAAGATGCTCCACAGCATATCAGTAGGAAAAATGCAAATTAAAACAATGAGAATGTCCAGAATCCAAAACACCAAACGCTGGTGAGGATGCTGAGCAGCAGGAACTCGCATTCACTGCTGGCAGGATTGCAAAACCATACAGTTAACTTTGAAAGACAGTCTGGCAGTTTCTTAAAAAACTAAGCGTGATCTTAAGATATGCATATAATCCAGTGATCACACTCCTTGGTATTTACCCAAAGGAGCTGAAAACATGTCCAGGCAAAAACCTGCACACGGAAGTCTAGAGAAGCTTCAGTGAAAACCACCAGAACTAGGATGCCACCCAGATGTCCTTCGAAGCCCTTGAGCAGGTCAATGAAGAAACAAACTGCGGTCCGTCTTGACAGTGGGACGTTTCTCGGCACAGAAAGCACTGGGTTGTCCAGCCCTGAAAAGACGTGGTCCCGGGAGGTGGTGCGGGCCACTGGGAATGGGCTCTGGGTTGCATGAAGTCAGGGCAGCTAGGGGAGGCTGGGGGTCAGGGTGGCAGGGTAGCAAGCAGGGCCCATTTCCCATGCCCCAGCCCCTGCCAGGAGGGCCTCACGTGTACCTCCAAGGCTCAGAAAAGGGCAAGGGGAGCTCACAGCCCAAACACATGTGGAGCCATCTTGGTTTCAAACATCAACCCCTGGTGAAGGTGAGCTCGGTCCAGGAGACAGTCCCAAGGTGTCTGTCCATCCCAAGAAGACAGAGATACGACTGGAGACGCAGAAAGAGGAGGGACGCAGGGCCAGGACACAGCGGGGCCTCCGGTCCGAGTGTTGGTGCCTGCTGCCTCTGTCCGCCCACGCGGGCAGCGGGACAGTAAGCCGGCACCTGGGCACCACCACTAATGACCTCCACTGGGCTGCAACCCCAGGCCAATGAAATCTGCCCTGTCTGGGCCAATGCATCTCACCGAATAAACCGCCCCTCCTAACTGCCCTGAGTATAAAGAGCTTCCCCTTCTTCCAGACCTTTGTGCGGCCTGTTCCTTTCAGATACACCTCCATTTCTCCTCCATCACCTTAGCCAACTCCCATTTTTCTCTCCTGGCTCAGCCTACGTGTTAGCAACCTGTAGTGGTCTCCCTTACCCCCGGGCTGGGTCAGGGGCCTCCTGTGGGCTTCCACAGCCCCCAGGGTGTGTATCCGAGGCCTCTGCAAACCCCAGAGCTGCCTGACACTGGGCACCTGAGGTCCTGTTTGCTGGAAGCATCAACAGTGAAGGTCACAGCACAGCTCTGGAGACCCCTCCCCAGGGAGTGGCAGGCTGGGGGAGGGGGGGGTTGGCCCCATCACTGGGGCCGTCCGCCCAGGCCCAGCCCCAGAGGCAGAGTTCCTGTCCTTCTCTTGAGCCCCACCTGAAGGCCGGGCAGTGGGACCCGCCGCCCCGCAACCCACCACCAGGACTCACCCATCAGACTCTGGCGCTCCTCCTTCTTGCGGGCCTTCTGCTTGGCCTCCAGCTGCACCACGGACAGGGACGGCCCCACAGTGGGGCTGGGCAGGGCGCTGGCTGCAAAGCGCGCCAGCAGGCCCAGCCCGCTCTCCTCCAGGCCTGGCGACATGGCCCGCTCCCGGGAGCCCAGCCTA
Organism: Dama dama; assembly: GCF_033118175.1. Taxonomy (NCBI): domain Eukaryota; kingdom Metazoa; phylum Chordata; class Mammalia; order Artiodactyla; family Cervidae; genus Dama; species Dama dama. The sequence goes on along the minus strand of NC_083690.1, from coordinate 39,423,992 downwards.
TAGCCGCCGGCAGCCTCGTCCTCCTCCAGCTCATCGTCCTCATCCTCCTCCTCGGAGCTCTCATCTGGCGTGCAGAAAACAGGGCGCGAGTCAGAGCCTTGGCCTGGGCCAGCGCCGCCCCCCACGCCGCCGCCGCTGCCGCGCCAGCGAGGGGGGTGCCACGGCTCCAGCCCGGCTCCGGACTCCTCACCAGCCCAGGCACCTCCCACCCTGCCGCCCCCGGCCATCAAAGCGAGCCCAAGACCTGGGCATCCTAGAGGTGGGCGGCGGCTTTGGGAGTGTTTTCTGCAGGGGAGCACCGACATGCACCTGTGCTGTGGGGGGTGGGGATGGACACACGGACGAGGACTGGAGACAGAGCTCTCCAAGGTCTCACACGCACACACGCGCACACACAACCCGACGCACAACAAGAAAGCCGGGGGAGGAGGCGGGAGGGAGGAGGAGAGAGGTGAGGGCGGGGCGGGGGGTAGGGGGCGGGAGGACCCTGCGGGCACAGACCCCCCAGGGGTGTGGGGGCGGGCAGGGGGTGGGAGGCCTGGGGGTTGGCAGGCAGCAGGAGAAGGTGGAGTTCGGTTTCATCTCGGAGTGGGGGTGGGGGGGGTGCTCCCTTGACGGGAACCCTCAGCAGACTCTGGGGGTCCACAGCTGGGGCCCAGCACCCCGGGGAAACCTGGAGCAAACGTACAGTCCTCTCTGGGCTGCTGTTTCCTTATCTGTGAGAATCTCAGCTCAGCTCAACCAAAGGAGCCACAAGCCGGCTACAGCTCCCAGGCCAGGAAGTGGGAAGGGAGCGCCCGGGCGGGGCGGCCCACTCTGCTCGACATGGTTAGATGCTCAGGCGGCAGAGCGGGACTTGAACCTGGGGCTGGCAGCTCATTGCCCATGGCCTAGTGGGAAAGAGACTCTCAGGGAGCCCCAGCTTGCCTCGCTGGTTGGTGAGACAGAAAGGTGCTTCTCCCCAAGAACTGGCCCAGCTCGGACCATCGGCACAAAGGCAGGGTGGGTGGTGGGGCTGGAGGCCGCACCAGGGAAGGCGACTTTCCATGCACATGAATTAAGTCCTCCGCCAAGAAGAGAGACAGCCTGGAGGTACAGGCCAGCTCCCCCGCCTTTCTCGGGAGATGGCTCAGCTAACCCCACAGGGTGGTGGGTGGGAGGGCGCCCGGCTTGCCTGCCCGCAAGGTGCTGTGGCCAAGGAGGTGCCCGTCTGCCCAGGGGCGCTGGGAGCCTGGAGGGGACTCACCAGCAAGAAGAGGAAGGAGGATTATGAGCTACCGCCTCTCTGCACTGTCTGGGGGCCGGGAGTCTGGGTCCGGGGGCGAGCAAGCCCTAGATGGTGGCCAACTCCACATTCTCCTGCCAACGCCCCCAAGCCGCCTACTTGCTGCGCTGCAGTGAGTGGCCCAAAGAGGCGGCCCCGGGGGTGCCAGGGAGGGCGGCGGGGGGGGGGGTCTGGTCTGCCTGTCCCCGCCGAGTAAGCCCTCGGTGAGGGAGGCAGACGAGAGCTCGAAGAAGGCCTGGAAGGGGCTGAGAGAGGAAGGAGGCAGAGAAAGAGAAGGGCTGTTAGGAGGGGTGAGCGGACGGAGACCCGGCTCCCTGAGCGATGGGGGCAGCGGGATGGAGGCCGGCAGGGCGGGCAGGCGGCAGGCAGGCCGTGCACACTTGCGATCCATTCACATTGCGGACGTCACATGGTTCTGTCTCCGCCCAGTGGGCCACAGCGGCAAAGCAGGCTAAGTGTAGGCAGACTTTTGGCAGCACCTGGGTCCCCTGCTTCGGGCAGGCTCCCCCCCAACCTTGGGGCTGACCAGTCTGAGCAGGGTGGCGGGCAGGGGGGCTGGCTGGGCTGAGGGGGGCGTGGGGTGGGACATGGGGCTGCTCAGGTGTGGAGACTCCGGCTCTCTCTCCCACCCAGGATTCTCAGTCTGGCTCTGGGTTTTTGGCTGTCTGGAATGTCTGCATTGGATCCCAGAAAGCCAGGACTGGCCCAAACCCATCACCGCGAGATGGAAGAATGTTTGGAAAGCAAAAAGCCAAAAGAAAGGGTGTGTCTCCCACAAAATAAATGCTGACTGGGTTACCCTGGTCTCCTGAGACCCTTCCCCACCTCCTGCTCCCGCGAGCCTGCGGGCCCACCCTGGCTTCCTCCCACGGTGGCCGGTCTGCTCAGGCCAGAGCCCAAGGCAGTAGGGGGAGCTGAGAGAGGGGAGGTATCTCGGGACCAAGAAAGCCTTTCTGGAGTTGTCCACACCTGAGGCGATATAGCTTGCCAAGGGCAGGGGGAAGAAAAAGTCCCAACAAAGAAACCCGAGGAAATGAAGAAAAACTTTTTTTTTTTCCAGAGGGAAAAAAAAAACCTGTTGGCTCAGTATGTGGGGGTTGGCTCTGGTCACTTGGTTTTTCAAAACCTGATCCATAAATGCCAACTTGATCCGCTGCTGCCATAGCCGATGGGGGCAAACCCCGAGGGGTGGGGGGTGCAGAGGGGACACAGAGAAAGGGGTTGTGCCTACCTACGGAGCAACGAGCCCGGCTCGCACCCAAGCTCAGTGACCCGCTGCGCGTCTGCCCTACTCCCAGCCTTCGCTGTGCGTCCAGAGTGCAGCGTGAGAGCAAATGCGAGAGACCAAAACAGACATTCAAAGCGTCATGGGAAGGGGTCAAGGGTGAAGGTATGGCCAAGCTGCTGGGGGGAGAAAGCAGACACACCAGAAAAGCCAAGCCAGTTAGGTGTTTTAGTACCAGGCGTCAGGAAGGCCCTATTACCCAAATATCCCTTTCAAGACCTGACCAGTGGTCTGGGTGCAGTGGGGAACCGCCTGCCCCCTATCCGGGCTCTGTCTGATGGTGGGTGGGGCCCTGGCTACCAGATCTGGGATGCTGCCTGCTTCTCTACAGGGTCTGGGCTAGGGCGAGAGAGCTCCAAACCTTGGAAGCTGTAACTCTGGCCTCTGAGGGGGAAGGAGGCGTGGGGACCCAGCCCCGGGGAGGCGAGAGGGGAATGGGGAACCAGCCAGACGTGTCCACAGAGGCCGGGGCTGGGGAGGCCTCACAAGACGAGGCCGGCGGGAGACCTAGTGGCCCAGGCTGTGCTCACTCAGGTGTGGGGGCCACACAGGGAGCCTGAGCACCGAGGCCCCGGCTACATCCTCTCCTGATCATCCAGAACGCCTCCCAGTCAGCATCAGGATGTAGGCTTGGACCCCTGGGATGCTGCGACCCCCCCCCCCCACCTCTGGGGTCCCTGAAAGGGGTCCACCCTGAAGCAAACCCTAAGCCAGGATGGAAAGCCTCACCCCCACCCCAGGACATCTGGGAGTGGAGGTCCTGGGAGACTGAGACAAGGCAGTCTACCAAGGAGCTCACAGGGATCCCTTACACCAACCCTCTCTGCCTAAGTGAGGCGGGGGGCAGACCAGCCTGGGACTCCTGGGGCGACTCTGAGCTCTGCCCCTAACACGGCAATGAAGCCTTTGAATTTCACAACAAACTCGGGGGACGCAGAGTGGTCTTGACCCTGCACTGCCTACATGCCCTTCAAAGCAGAAACATGTGTTAGAAAATGAGTATTTACAAGTGTTTTTTAACCACTGTTGCATAAGAAGCTTTAAGAAAACAAAAGACAAACAAGCAGCTTAACAACAACAAAAAAAAAAAAGGATGAAGCTTGAGGTGAAAGCAGTTGACTTTAAACCTGGAAAATGAAAGGCATGCCAACAGCTACCAGGGATATTTGAATAATAGAGAGAGTGCAGACTGCGTTATTCCATCTACCCCTTCTGGGGTGGGGGTGGGGTGGGGATGGGGGTGGGGTGGGGGCGGGGAGAGGGGAGGGGGGAACAAATGAGGGAAGCGGCAACCTAATGGTCCAGTCAGGACACAGCAAGAGAGACAAGGCACACGGGTTTAGTTAAAAATGAACTCGGTATGTTTAATAAAGCTTGGTATTACCAAAATCGCGGTACAAACATCAAGTCACACGCCCACACGACAGAATTCCATTTACAAAACGTCCCCTGGGAGGCCTCCGCGGCCACGCCAGGAGGATCCACCCAGGCCTGCGGTCCAGGGGGCAGGGAGGCGAGGGGAGGGGGGTGGGCGGGCGGAGAGGGAGAAGGGGAGGAAGACTAAAAACAGTCCATATAAAAGCTCAAAAAGAGCCAGCCAATGGTATTATCACAATGATACAGGTACAAATAAAAACAAAAATGAAAGGACCCAGGCTGATACGGCAGGCTACGCTGCCAAGAACCGGACGGCCGCCCTGGCCGGGCCATCCTGGCGGCGCCTGGCCGCCCTCCCTGCGCTCGCGCCCCGCTCTCGCTCTCGCACTCACTCGCTCGATAGGAAACACGGAAGGTTATTTTGTGTTTGGAGCTAGTAACCTTGGTCAAACGAGTCCTCCGAGGAATCGCTGAAGGAGGAACGGGGCTCGACCTCTTGAAGCAGCAAACAAAACGGCTGCTTCCTGCCTGCGGCCGGCTTGGGCTTCAGAGTCCGGGCGCCCGCCAGGCCCCTCTTGGTCAGCTTGGGGCCACCGGCCGGCTTGCTATTCTTCGCCACCATGCCGCACAGGAGGGAAGGTGTCAGTTTGGAGCTGGAGGGGCCCTGGGCAGCCCACTCGTCCTTCAGGAATTCCTCCTCTTCCTCTGAATCCGTATCTGCAGTCAAAGTAGTTTTTAATAAAGGTAAGTCACAGAGCCGGGGGAGGGAGGGGGCTGGGGTCTCTTCCATTAGCCTTGGCGCCTTTGAGGACACTCTGCCACGCACCAGAACCGAGGTCCAAACGCCCACTGGCTGTGGAACCAGCAGAGCTGCACCACCTGGCGTGCTCCTCCCCATCTGGGCCTCGCCTCTCACCTGGGAGGCCTCTGAGCCACAGGCCCCACACAACCCATCTTGCACGGTTTGGACCCAGACCCTGGCTGGGCCGCTGCTGCCAGCACCACCCACCACACGGCCACAGGGCGAAGTCTTTCCTGGCCCTGCAGGAGGCGGGAGCCCCACTCTTTGAAGGTCTCTGCCCTGCGTGGGGAGGTCACTGCCGAGGCCAGTCCACCTCACGGGAATGCAGCCAGCCCATGGGCTCCTTGTGGGCAGGGAAACAATCTAGGAGGGGAAGGACTCACATAAAGCCCTTCTTTCCTGAAGCACCAACTCCCAGTGGTATTCGGGGCAAACGTGTAAAGACTCACAACCCAGCTTCCTGCTCGGCAATGTCGGGACAGCGGTGTCTGACAAATGATACTGTGGTTCCCAGCTCTACCCCGTTCCTTTTCCTATCAGAGCTGGGTGACCAGCACGCTGGTTCTGGCCTCCCACATGTCTCCAGCCTTGGAGCTGCATGAGGCTTTGGGGAGGAGGCTGTCAAGTGGGCACAGCTCTGGCCCCTTCCAATCCCTCCCCAGGCACACTCACACCACTTTGGTCTGTTCTACACACGAGGCTGGTGAGCAAGATTCCATTGGACAGAAAGGCTCTGCAGCCAAAGGCTGTAATCCCTTCATCTCGTCAAATCCGTCCGAACTGGGAGCATTAACAAACACAGCTGCCCTCCCGAAGTCCAAGAGAAGGAATGAGTGAGAGAGAGTGTGTGTGTGTGTGTGTGTGCGCGCGCGCGCACGTGCGTGTCTGCTTGGGGGCAGGGGTCCTCTGGCTGCCTCCTCCAGCATCTATGCTTTCCACTCAACACCCAACAGCAGGGTGGTCTGGCAACTCTGGGTGTGACGAGGACACGCCTCTGCCCGTCCCCCAGCCACAGCTCTCCCTCCCGTGTGCTCCATCCTGTCCTTCTTGAAGCCACTTGCCGGGCAGGACAAGTCCGTGCGTGACAATGACAAACTTGGCTTCCCACCAGAACCCACCACGCAAGCCACCAGATCCCTACAACCCACAGTGAAAACGCAGGAGGGCAACGTTCTCTCTGCCCATCTCCTGCCAGTACAGCATCTCAAGGCTAGGAAACACCTTGACCTCCTCGTGACCCTGCATGCACGCATTTACGGGGAAGACAAAAAGACTACTGTGAAAAATAGAAGAGACGCACTCTCTCCACAGCCAGCCACTCTCTCCCACACCATAGCCACCAGCTAACTGCAGACAAGTCTTTTGACCACCCTGTGGCAGCATTAACCCACTTCTCTCAACTGAACAGTGCAGTTTTAGACAAGAACGTAACAGAGATGAGCAATCTGGACACTGCTTTGCATGCGTACACACATCTGCCGCAGTGGACGTGGCAGCTTAGAGGCCCCCCCGACCCCTGCAAAGACCTCAGCTTATCTGTGGACTCTAGCCTGAACAGCACTCTAGCCTCATCCCCCTGTAAGCAGGGCGAGCAGAGGATCCTTCTGCCACCAGCCAGGCCACATCCACTGAAAGATCAAAGGAAAAGCAATCCCTACTCTCTCTGTGACATTCCAAAACAAGCAAAGGAAAGCCCTTCCCTTCTCCTGCGGAGCTACAAGTCTCTAGAACTGGCGCAGAGCGGCCAGGGGCCTGGGCAGTGCCGCTCAGCTCACATCCATCTGAATCTGAGGTGTTTCGGCCACCGATCCCACCCAGGGGACATAAGGCACGAAAGCAGATCCTCGCCCCCACACCCATCTGAGCATCAAGGCTAGAGACCCAGGGCAACCAAAACCAGGAACGTTAAAATCCAAAGACACCAGCAGCAGCTTCATCTCCTGCCAGGCGCCTTCTCCCAGCTGTTCACCCACACAGCGAGCTCACGTAGGGCTCTGGACAGCACTCGGGGGCAGTCCATGGCATCTTAACTCCACAGAGACTTTCTTTCCTTAAGAACACACACCATTTCTCGCCTTTAACAGTCATCACCCTCGCCCCCGACCCCATAAACTAGGCAGAGGCGATCAAAGGCCCAGTCGCCCAAATGCACGCAGTCACCAAGGAGAAAGCTTCCTACCCGAGTCACGGCTTGGGGTCCCCCTCAAAGAAGCCCGCGGACAGATGTCAGGAGGCAGGCAGCGCCCCCCGCCCCCACCGGCCTTGCTGTGGCGGCCAGCCCTTGGCACCCACCCATCCTGGGCATTACGTGTTCCGCGCGCAGGTACTTACTGAGCACCTATTACGTGCCAGGCGGCGGGTTCCAGGCCAGCGGACGGGCGTCAGGGCTGGGGGTGGGGACAAGGCCGTCCGGGCTCTGGAAACCCACGCTCCCCCAGTTCCCAGACAAGAAGCGCCAAAGGCCGCAGGCTCCGCGTAAATTCGGTCCCTCAGTACCACCAGCTGTTACGTTTCAGGGGCCCAAAAGCCGCATGGGGCTGGCAGCTGCCATCCGGGCAGCAAACAGGCTGCGCCCATCGTGACAGGCCATCCCGCGCCGCTGAATCTGACAGGCTGGGCCCTGCCTCAGCATCTATCCTTGGAAACAAACCGGGTAACCACGTGGAGGGCCGTCGCAAAGACAACGGGAAAGGCCGCCCTGGTGTGCGCTTCATAGACGCTTTCCTCACAAACACGGAGCTAGAGGACTGGCTGACGCCTGAGGGCCGGAGCGACCGCTCTAGGCTGAGTAACCGCCAACTCTGTACCACAAGGCCTTCACACCGATGGCCTTAGCGCTGACCAATGAAAGGCAGGTACGGGAAGGCTGGCGGACTTCCGCTCCCACCTGCCCGCCAATCACGAGCACCCACCAATCACAGATGGCCGCCCAAAGAACAGCATACATTCATCACAACCACTTCCGTTTCCGGCCTGGTACCGGCGCCAAAGCAGAAAAGAGACCGTCACCAGAGACCATCGAGCGTTCGAGGCCGAAAGAGGAGGAGGAAAGGAAAGAAAGGGAGGAAGAGCAGCCCTGAGGCGGCACGGCCCACTACTTACTGTAGGAGTAACTGCTCACTTCCGAGGCGAAGGGGGAGTGGGTCGACTTGGGCTGGCCTCTGGCCTTGAACCCCACCTCCATCTTCCTGGCTTTGGCAGCCCTTTTGTGTTTACCTTCTCGCGAGGCTTTAAGAGACAGGCTGAGGCCTTTGGCCAGCGCTTTCCTGTCCTTGCCCAGCAGACTGTCGTAGGGCGTCAGGTACCTGCCGCAGCCCCCGCTCGCTTTTGATTTCCCCCCAGAACCGTCGGAGAACTTGAAGGGCGACTTCAATTTGTCCTGCTTTGTGAGGGAGAGGGCTTTGTCCAGCTTGCTTGCCAACTGCTCCTGGTCACTAGCCATCTTCTTCTTCTTAATCTTTAGCTGGAAAGGGAAGTTGGGAAGTCACGGGTTAAGACATTTGACACCCACAGTGGGTCTCAGTGCATGAGCTCGGACGAACCCAGGCTCCTTCTCCCTGCCTCTGTGGCTTTCTGGCACGTTGCTGAATTCCTCTTAGCCTCAGTTCCTCTACTCTGTAAAATGGGGGTGATTACGCACAGGCAGCGCTGGGTTGTACTGAAGAGGAACTGAGAAAAGGCACGTGAAGCACTTATTAAAGAGCTGTTACTGTGGTTACAGTTATCATCGCCACCGGCTGGCTGTGGCGCTATGCTTCCTACGGGGCTGCGCCTTAAACAAACAGCGCTGCCAGGGAGCCAAGGGGGGAGAAAGGTGGCTGGATTAAGGGAGGACGGATGAACCCAAAGATGGAAAACCCAGATCACAGCACAGCTGATCTGCTTATCTCAGCTGCCTAAAGCAGGTGATGAAGACGGCCTCACAGCCTAAACCAGGCCATCCAGCTAAATGGGCTGAAGCTGCCAAGAAAATGCCTCGAGTGTGCCTTGGACGCCTGAAGCAGAAAGAATGATTAGAGATTTCACAGATAAATTCCTGCTTGCGCGTCTCCCGTCAGCTGGAGTCATTTGCTGTTGAAACGTGCAGCTTCAATGGCCCTCATTTGAACATTTCATCGCTATTTTCTCTCTAATCAGGTAACATTTCATAAGGAGAGAAAAAGTTGGGATAGTGTCAATTAGACAACAAGAGTGCCCTTCACGGTTCGAGAGTACAAAGGATGCTGACGTACAAACTACAAACTGGCTCTCTTCCCCTCCCCAAGGACCCACTCTCCCCTATGTAAGTCCTTCTCTCTGACACCTGAGTCAACTGTAACAGCCCCCTCCCACAGGGTTTTTCTGGGAGGGACGACAAGGTATGTTAGTATTCAGCGATGAGGGCCTTCAAGTGGGTGATTTCAGTGCTCTGCAGAAACAAGAAAATTCAAGGCACTGGCGCTCGGCCCTTTACCTCAGGAGAGTTCCCAGAGGAAATTACAATGGCATCAAGCCCTTGTTTCTTCAAACTCCAGAATGGTGAAGCTGCTCATTAAATAATTATACCGTGAAACAACTGAGTAATTGCACTCTTGGGTTAAGAACTTGCAGCCTCTCCTCTGCGCTTCAGCAGAGGGTCACGGAGCACGCAGAGGATGGGCTTTACAGCCTCCGCGCCACCTGGGGCCGTGTTACTTCGCCAGCTCTCTGACCTGCCCTGGGCCTTACTGTCCCGCTCTGCACAATGACCAAGACTGCAGGAGTGGCTCTAGCAGTAAGGCAGCCACCCTCAACAAAAAGCATTCGCGCCTGGGTTACTATTCCATTTTATCCGTAGTGATTCCACACTTAAGTGTAGCTCAAAAAAGAAAAAAAAAGTGTAGCCCAAAAGTGTGTGCGCAACAGGGCCAGGAGACCCGCAAAGGGAGTGTGTGAGCCCCAGCGGCCCCTCCAGACCTTCCACCTCGAGCCGCCAGTATTCCTGAGAGATGGGGCGACCAACCTGACTCATGAAGTCTGACGAGGTTTCGTGCTCGTCCCAAGGCTGGTTCCTCCCCCTGGCTTTCCCCGCTCCGCCGAGGGCGTCGTGGTCCTCCTCAGGCCCCTTGTGTCTCTTCCTCATCCCTGCTCCCAGCTCGTAGTCATCTGAGGTCAGCAGGGGCTTGCTGCTCAGCCTGAAACCCAGACGTGGAACCGGTCAGCGCCCCAGCCAGGCAGCATTCACGGGCCGGGGTCCGCCCTCATGGCCCTGAAGGGTGGGCTCTGGATGCTGAAGCACAGACTGACGAGTCAAGCACTGTGGTGCCAGGACTCTGGGACACTTGTAAAGGAGGGAGAATGAGCGTTTAATGGGGAAAAAAAGAACTCAAAAGCAGCGTCTCTGCTGGCCCCTCTCTCGCGCGCTCCTTCACATACACACACACACAAGTAACCTGTCACGGTCAGAGACCTCTGTACCCAAGCATGCCAAGAACACGGATCAGAAACACCATGGACATCCACCAGGATGGGGCAGGGATTACAATCAAGAGCTGCTCTGAAGGAGGAGCCGCCCACTGTTCTGTACCCGAGCAGCACAGGCAGTCAGGCCACGGTCTCTGACGGCTGCTTCACGCTAAACCCTCACAAGTATAAGACAGCAGTAACTTTTCCCTGGTGTTTACTATGTGTCTCATTCCATGTCTGTGCTTTGTATTTTAACCACAAAACAACACTTGGTTCCACATACTGCTCTTTATAGAGGAAGGCGCTCACCTAGAAGAGCTAACACCTGGCCCAAGGTCACAAGGCGCAGCAGACCCGGGACTCGGCAGGAGGCACACCCACCTCCGGGGTCCGCGCTCCTACGAGGCGGCTCCACGTGCGGGCAGTCCCAGCCTCTGCTGGCTCCTCCAGGAGCAGCGTTCCCCACCCGCCTGTGGCTGGTAACGGTATTTCTCTCTGCATCCTCTGGTCAGTCAGGGACATCCAAGCTTAAGTGCAAGACGGGGGGCTCTTGGGGCTGTCTTCTGAGAAGACCCACAGCCTCTCCTGCGGCTGTGAAGGTACCCTGTGGCTCCCCTGCTTCCTCACCCAAGCCTTGCTGGCCCAGGCTGAGGCGCGCTCTGGAGGCCCGGGGGAACCACAGCATCGCTCCTCTATCCACACCTAACCCAGAGGGAGCGCTCTCGCTCCGGCCACTTGTGGCTCCAAGGAGCCTCTCCCCAGCGTGCGTGGAGGCGGAGGTCCCGGCCACAGGGAGTATCCCGGGAACAACACACCAGGAGACCGGGAGTGAGGCCGTCCAGCACAGAGGGAAGCGGGCCCTAGCCGCGGAAGACACCGGTGCGGCAGGAAGACGGGCCTGACGCTGGGGTGACGCTCGACTTGCTGGCTGGGGTGGGTGTGCCTGTCCCTCCACGCTCGCCCTCCTGGCCGGCCCAGGGCAGCGCGCCGTGCTGCCCGTGAGCCGCCGATCCCGGCGGGTCAGAGCCTGAGGGACGTGAGGGTCCCCGGCGCCGACACAGGCCCCGCGCGGGCCCGCACGCCTCCCCTCCGAGCTCTGTGCCAGTCCCCGACCCACCGAGGGGCCAGCCTTACTTTCCGCTATGGATGCGGCTCTTCCCTCTCTTGCGGGGGGGCGACAGGGCGCTCAGGGCGTGGGTCCGTTTCCGCGGCCTGCCAGGGCCTCTGCGTGCCAAGCTTCTATGGGGTTCCTCGCGCCTGTCCCTTAAAGAGAATCACACGCTGGGCTGTGAACCCGGGGGTGGGGGGGGGCGTGGAGAAGGGGGCGCACAGAGCGCACACGTCACTTGGGGCCACGCACACCTGGCGGCCTGCACGGCGGACCTCCTGAGCGCCGCGCCTACAGAGCCCGGGCCGCGGGCGGCGGGGCGCACTCACTCGGAATCGCGGCGCCTACAGAGCCTGGCTGCGGGCGGCGGGGCGCACTCACTCGGAATCGCGGCGCCGCTGCAGCTTCACCAGCTCGCGCTGCTTCTCCTTGTACTGACGCTGCACCTCTGCCAGCCGCATCCGGAAGTCCAGCTCCATGGCGTCCATGCTCTCCAGGGAGGATTTCATGGCGTACATCTGCGGGGAACGGTGGGTGAGCGCGGGGGCTCGCAGCAGGGACGCCACCCTCCCCCTCACCAAGACGCCCTGTGTGCATGCCAGGATCCGGAAAGCCAACCCTGTGGGGCCGAGTCCAGGCCGAGGTGGCCCGCAAGCACCTCTCGGGCAGGGCTGGCGTCTGTCACGCGCACATCTGCTCTCCCCGAGCCCCCAAGCCATTGCCCACGGGACACACCCTTGACACACGATTAGGTGACACACTGAGGCTGGGGAAGAGGAGACAACTCTCCGGGGACCACCCAGCAAGGTGGTGGCGGAAGCTGGGCATGCAACAGGTTCCCCCGAGCGTGCAGCCTGCCAAGGCCCAGGCCAGGCGGCCTCTCTGGGGTCACCCCGTCCTCCCCCAACCCCGCTTCCCTGAGCCACGCCCGGGACGCCTCACCCGCTCGTCCTTCTTTTGCATCCAGCTGTACTTCTTGTTGGGATTCAGCTCACGTGGAAGCCGCAGGTTCTTGAGTGGATCCACGAAGGGGCCGTCCAGCACCTCCTTCAGCACATGGCTGCTGGCCGCCAGGAGGCTCTCCAGCGATGGCCGCACCGGCAGGCCCCGCTCCGCGCCTGCGGAAGGAGGCAGGTGAGCCTGTGCTCTTGGGGGCCGGGCTCACGGGCACTACGGCCGACCCGCCTCAGACCCCCACCTGGGAAGGGGACACAGGCCAGAGTTCCTGTCCATCACAGCACGTCTGTGCACAGACGGGCAGGAGGTCACCAGAGAACGGCAGAGCGGCGCTCTAACAAGGCGACTCTCTCTCTGCTTATCTGTCCAAAAAATCTTCCACAAGGACTATGCGTGGTTTTCACGATCAGAAAAAACAGAACCTCATGATAAGTTCTGTAAATTGCGAAAGTCACATGTGTACATGATAAAAACCACAAACCAAGCAGAGAAGAGTCATGAAACACACACCTTCCTCTGCCACCAGGCCCCTCCCGGGAGGATGCCTCAGCCAACACTGCGTGGCAGGTGGTTCCAGAAACTTTTACACACATTCAAACATGGGTAACACCCAGGCATCCTTCACAAGCAGAAATCAGCACCAAATCAATACACACCACATCACACTGCTTGTTGCTACTCAACATGTTTCTCATTAGCACAAAAATACACACACGCATTCATACTGTAGCTTGAACCCGAACAGAAAGTGCCGTTTCTGTAAGTCAGAACCACTAGAACATCAGCAATTTTATGCAGCGAAACCGAGTAACAGAAGCCTAGTTTTTCTCTCGGATCGATAAGCTTTAATTTACCTAAACAATCCCCCACTGATGGCATTCAGGTGGCTCCAGATTTTTTTTTTTTTGGTAGCAAACAGACAGGAATTTTTCAGAGACTGTGCCTGTCTGTGCAATTAACATGATCAAGGTATGTGTGTTCATCTCTGATGAATATTCCAACTGCCCTTCAGAAACACTGCAGCAACTCAGGATCTCAACAGTGGTACCTGAGAACCTACTTCTCCATAGTCTTTCTACGAAAATAACATGAGTTTTCATTTTCCAACTGATGTTTCCTTTGTGATCTAACATATGATCAATTTTTGAGAACAGTCCAGGTGTACTCGAGGAGAAAAATATGTTCTCTTTTTAAAAAGAAAGTTTTTGAAAGTATTTATTAATTTAGCTGCACTGGGTCTTAGTTGTGGTACGCAGAACCTTCGATCTTCCGTGTGGCATGCAGGACCTTTAGCTGTGGCACGCCAGCTCCTAGTCGGGGCATGTGGGATCTACTTCCCTGTCCAGGAATCGAACGCGGTCACCCTGCATTGGGAGCGTGGAGTCTGAGCCACTGGACCGCCTGGGAAGTCCCGGGAAAGTATATCCTTCACAACCAGCATGCAGAGTTCAACACGCAGAACTCCCCAACGTCGACATTAACGAGCGTATCGCCCAGATCAGGGCTTCTGAACCCTGGCGCCATTCACATGCTGCAGGGCGGCTCTGGGGCATCGTCCTGGGACACTGAGAGGCGTCCTCGCCTTCACCACTAGGTGTCAGCAGCGCTCCCCTCAAGTCCCAACCACATGTCACCAGGGGCGTGAGTTGAGTCCCTGTTTTGCTTTTCTGGGTCTTTACAGACACCACACAGCAGTGAGCCCCACCAGCCTCAAGCAGCCGGCACTAGACTGAAGCATGTGGCCCACCCCCCAGGTGCCACACCCCACCCTAATCCCTTCCAGGTCCTCCAAGCCGCCAGCTTCTCAGTCACTGGGTAAGGCGGGGGAGAGCTGCTCCATCAGAGGGGACCACGCAGCGACTCCATCGCCTGCTTCACCCCACAACGCACCAGCCTCGCTGGGGCACCCAGGACAGAGAGGGCAGCCTGGTGGCCCGAGGCCAGAAACTGTGTGCCCCCAAGGCCACATGGAAAGCCCTAACACCATCACACCTCAGGAGTCAGAGCCTTTAAAGAGGGCGTCAGGGTGGGCTCTGTCTGATCCAGCGAGACTGCATCCTCATAAAAGGGGACGTTTGGAGACACAGACACACATGGAAGAATTCCACAGGCCTGCTGAGGAGAGATGCCTCAGGAGGAGCCAACCCAACCCTGCTGACCCCTGGATCTAGAGTGCCCAGCCTCTAGAGTCATGAGAACACACTCATTACTCGAGACTCAGCCCCCCGCCCCACCCCGCCGCGCTTGTATGTTTATTACAGTAGCCAGAGCTAACACCCCAGCCCTGCGGCTGTACCAACGCAGAGGTGACTGGGGAACGGGCCCGACACGCACTGGAACCTCCATGGGACCAGGCATCCCTCACAGAGACTATGGTGCCAGAGGGCGGGAAGGACGGCCGCTCGCCTTGGGACACCGGGCTTGCTGCCTGCCGGCAGAAGCAGGAAAGCAGGAGGGCCAGCGGCGCCAGGAAGTGGCCGGGCCGTGGGGAAAGCTCCGGAGCCCGGGGCCTGCCGCATGACCGGGACCACTCATGGCCCAGGCCTGCAGGCACTCTGCAGGGCACCGATGCTCAGGGTCCATCTGTGACTATTGGAGGCAAAGGGCCCCCAGGCCCTCCCCTGTCCGTGTGGTGCCCGCACCCCTGCACACCGGCGTCTCCAAGCGCCCGCTCCAGCCCAACGCCGCCCCCGCCCCGGGATCACAGAGCCCACGCTCAGGCCGCCAGACCCGCACTGCAGAGCGCCCAGGGCAGTGCAGGGCACCACCAGGAGCATCCGCATCCATGCCAGCCGCCGGGCTCCCCAGACGCGCGCCTCCTATTGCTTCCCCGCCTCAGAAACCTTTCTTCTCTTCCAGCAACTCGGGTCAAAACCCTCAGCCTCGTCCTTACACACCCAACCGCAGTCCCTTCGCAAAGCCTGCTGGCTGCAACGTCCACCCAGAACCCACCTGCCCGCACCTGTGCGCCCCTCACCACCCTGGGCCCGGGTGCAGATGGGAGCCTCTACTGGGTCTCCCCACCTCGGCCCTCGCCCCGGCATCGGCCCCCCACACAGCCCCCAAAGAGACTGCAGTTAGGTCTGATCCTATCAGTGCAACTCAAATCCACCTTCCAATGGCCCCTCATTTCACTCCAAGTGAATAAAAGATGACCTCCACCCTCCCCAGTGATCCCACTTCCTAGCAATCACTCTCCCCTCGGGGCTCCCCTCCAGGCCCTGGCCTCCTCACCTTTGTTCTACCCTGGGGCAAACAGTCGCCCCAGGGCCTTTGCACTTGCTCTTCCTTGAGCCTGGCATAGTTTTCCCCAGAAGAATCTCCCTCCCCCACCTATTGAGAGGGGCTTCCCTGGCTATCTGCTATGGGAGACCACCTTACCACCCCTGCCCTGACCCCCTCCCACTGTTTGGGCCTCCCACTTGTCACCCGAACAGTGCTGAGGGCTGCACGCGGATGGCCTGGTTCACTGCTGGTACCAAACACTGCTGGGCATACAGAAGGAGCTGAATGAGTGCATGAATCAGGCAGCAGTGTGAAGACAGGCAACAGCAGGCAGAGGCCCCCAAACTTGGTGACCCATCCTCAGCCCTCTCCTTTCCAGAGGCCCCTTGGCCTGTGTGGTCCCCACTGAAAACCCACCAGCTGGCAGGACATCAAGAGGGATTTGTCTTCTGGGGGAAAAAAAAAAAACTTGTACTCAACTATTTAAATGAAAGAAAAGAAACAATGAACTTGAACAACAGGACTCCCCTGGTGATCCAGTGGTTAAGAATGCACCTGCCAATGCAGGGGACACAGGTTCAGTTCCCGGTCCAGGATGATTCCACAAGCCACAGAGCAACTAAGCCCACGTGCCACAACTGCTGAAGCCTGTTCGCCCAGAGCTCATGCTCGACATCCAGAGAGGACACCGCAGCAAGAAGCCCAAGCACTGCAACCCAAAAAAGAAAAAACCCACAAAGCAACATACGCCTGCAGGGAGGTAGGTGTCACTCGTCCAAGCTTCCAGGAAAGGGGCATTGGACCTTGATGATGAAAAAGATCTGGTTCTGACCCAGCAATTCCACCCCTGGGAACAAACCCCCGAGGAAAGCAGAGGTGTGGGCAAAGATTTTTCTCCAAGAGGAATCATCACATTACTTACAACAGCAAAAGGAAGGAAGGAAAATTACAGAAAAGAAGGCAAATTAAAATGCCTGACAATTGAGGGTTGGGTCTCAACTGAAGGCTGGGGCCTCCACCAGGCAGAAAACTGCATAGTTCCAAAAAATGTTTTAAGAATGCACAGTTTTGAAAATGTTTAATAAAGAATATACTTAGGGGAAAAGAAGGCTGAGCGCCAAAGAACTGATGCTTTCAAACTGGGGTGCTGGAGAAGAACTTGAGAGTGCTTAAGAGTCCCTTGGACTGCAAGGAGATCAAACCAGTCCATCCTAAAGGAGATCAACTCTGAATATTCATTGGAAGGACTAATGCTGAAGCTGAAGGTCCAATACTTCGGCCACCTGATGCGAAAAGCTGACTCATTGGAAAAGACTCTGATGCTGGGAAAGATTGAAAGCAGGAGGAGAAGGGGACGACAGAGAATGAGATGGTTGGATGGCATCACCAACTCAATGGACATGAGTCTGAGCAAACTGCAGGAGACAGTGAAGGACAGGGAAGCCTGGCTGCAGTGCATGGTGTCACAAAGGATCGGACAAAGAATCCGACACAAGGTAGCGACTGGAACGACAACAAAGTGGAAAAGGCAGGTAACAAAAGTTGCTTACAAAATGATCTTAATTTTAGAAACTTGTGCAAGTGTAGAACAAGTTCTAGAGGAAATACGGCTGAACACCCTGCACTGCTCTCATGACCCCCCCCCAGCTGTGCGCCACCCCCGCCCCCGCGAGTGTTCTGGCTGGAGTGCAGGCTGGCCAGGCTACGCCTGACCCTTTGGCGCTTTACGTACTTCGTGGAGCACTTCGATTTCTATGTTGAATGTCAGTGGGTTTGTGCCAGTCCAGAAGTCACTGCAGGCACTCCATTCCTTCTGAGGATGACCACCTCCCTACACACACACCTACATCCTAGAAGTGACTGCTTCCCCATCCAGGGCTGGGCAGGACCAGCCCAGTCCATCCCATCTCCTGTGATACAGGCTTTGCTTCTGCAAAAAGCATGAACCACAGTCAGCCAACTAATGAGTGAATCACAGCATCTTCGCCAGAGCTACCAGCAGAGAGGTGGCCTCTTCTGTGTGTCTGCTGGCTGCAGTCCATGGGCCCGTGGGCTTGGGAGGAAATATCAGTGACCCCCATGAGGAAAGTGGACCCACCCTGCATGAAGCCAGTGGAAGGCGGTGAAGCTATGAGAGGGAGGGACAGGGAAGAGGCAAAAAAGAACTCCTGATGACTTGGCTTGAGCACCTGGATCCAGCCGTACCTGAAACATTCCCTCATTACTGACACACTGTGAATCCACAAGCCAAAAAAATTCCCCCCGACTTTTCCTAAGCCAGTGAGTCTTGTCGCTCCCACTGCAACGCATCCTGCTAATCCACCACAGACAGAACAAGGAGGAGTTTCACCACTAAGAAACCCATAAGCCGGCTGCATGACAAAGTGACTGCATAACACCACTGCCCTGTACGTTTAAAAATGGTAAAGGCGGGGCTTCCCTGGTGGCTCAGTGGTAAAGAATCTGCCTGCCAATGCAGGAGACATGGGTTCCATTCCTGATCCAGGAAGATCCCACAATGCCTCGTCCAACTACAGAGCCTGGAGCTGCCACTACTGAAGCCCAAGCGCCCTAGGACCTGTGCTCTGCAACAAGAGAAGTCACTGCAGGGAGGAGGCCATGCTCCCCAACTAGAGTGTAGACCCCGCTCGCTGTAACTAGAGAAAAACCCATGCAATGAAAAGCTAGCACAGACCCCCCCACCAAAAAAAGAAAAAAAACAGTTAAAGTGGTAAAGTTTACGATAAGTGTATTTTACCACAATTTTAAAGAATTAATTCACAAAGGGAAAAAAGTGAATAGAAATAAACCATATTCTAGAGATTCTGAAACTTTAAAAATCCCACTTTAAAAAAAAAATTTTTTTATAGGAAGGGAAAAAGCAGGAGTTTCTCAGTGGCCTAGTGGTTAGGATTGTGTGCTCTGGTCGGGGAACTGGTAGGGTTAGGGTGAGGGTTCCCCAGTGCGCAGCAAAAATAAATAACAAAAAATAGGCCAAGGGGGGAAAAGCAACCCCCAGAAGCCTCACCTGCCGCCTCCTGGCTCCTCTTCTCCAGCTCCAGCTCGGCGATCTCGCTCAGCAAGGTGATGCCGTGCAGGAAGCTCTGCTCCAGAACGAGGCTCTGCGCGGCCTCCAGTGTCTCCAGGGCCGGAGTTCCAGTGCCCGGGGAGGGCAGGGGCCGGGCCTGGGGCAGCTCTGCGGCCGCCGCCAGGGCGTTCATGCCGGCCAGCGGGTCCTCCAGGCTGGGCAGGAACTCCTCAGAGCCCGCCTCCTCCAGGAAGCAGGCGCCGCCAGGCACAGCGCCAGCCTCGGGGGCCTCCAGGCTTGGGCACTCGCCCTCCCCAACGGGCATGTCACAGTCCGGCAGTTCCAGGCTGGGTTGGGGCTCAACTGGGGCCGCCTGGGCCAGGTCCTCCTCGCCGGGCACCGCCTCCGCCAAGGGCACGGCCACGGGCACATCCACGGGCACCTCCACCGGCTCCTCCTTGGCCTCCACCAGCGGCTCTGGCGTCAGTCGCGGCCCCAGGTCCGGGGCAGCCGCACAGGACTCTGTCCGGCCGGGCGAATCGACCCCCTCGGCCCCCTCGGCAAAGTCTGGGCACCCGGGGGGCTCCTCGGGCCCCTGGCCACCGGCACTCAGTGCCTGGGCCTCCAGCAGGCCGCCCGCCGGGCTCGGGGCCGCCAGGGCATCCTCAGGGGGCAACGTCAGTGGGGACCCCAGAGAGGCCAGCTGGGCGGGTTCTTCGTCCATGTCCTCCACCTCCGCCTTCACCTCCCGCTCCACCAGTGGCTCTTCGTCCGGGATCTCACGCAGCGGCTCTGGGACCTTGGACGGGGACAAGCGCAGGGGCTTGTCCTCAGGGGAGAGCGCCAGGCGCTCGGGCCCATCGGCTGGGAGCGGCACGTCAGGGGCCAGGCCGTCGGCGTCGGCAGCCGCCGTGGGCTGCAGCAGGAACGGGTAGGGCCTCCCATAGTGCGGCGGCAGGGCTTGAAACGGGTACCGGGCTGGGATATCTGCAGAGGACACGCAGGTCAGTGGGGGCCCCCTCCAGCCCCGTGTCCCCGTCAACACCCACCCACCTGCCACCCTCTCTCCTCGGCCGCCCTGCAGGGCTGGAAGCCCTTCCCAATGGCTCCTGATGAACCCCAGGACCTCTCTGCACATCTGGGTCCCAGAGAGAAAAAAATCCGCCACCCTGCAGTCCCCAGGGGTCTTCAGGTCTCAAAGGCAGAACCCATCCACGGCTCTGTCTCTGGTGCCCACAAACTGAGCATCCGGCACAACGCTGGACCAGAAGGATCTGGTAATAAGACCCTACACAGGGGGCTTCCCTGGCGACTCAGTGGTAAAGAAACCACCTGCCAATGCAGGAGACATGGGTTCGATCCCTGGTCCGGGAAGATCCCACATGACACAGAGCAACTAAGTCCATGGACCGCAACTACCGACCCCGCACTCCAGGGCAGGGCAGCCGGAACAACCGCAGCCCACGCACCCTAGGGTCCGAGCTCCGCAACAAGAGAAGCCACCGCAACGAGAAGCACATGCACAGCAACAGAGGAGCCCCTGCTCCCCGCAACGAGGGCAAAGCCCCAGGCAGCACAGCCAAAATAAAGTTATTAAAAAGAAAAAAGACCCGAAACGGTACCCACCCAGCCTGTCCTCCATCCCGCAAGAACCCACCAGCCCCACCTCTTCTTTTTCAGCAGAGCTGGGGACATTCAAGTTGTTAAAAAACTGACAGTAACACTGTGAGGCCGCCCACCTTGTTACCTCTGACCTCCCCCCGCCTCAAAGTGTGATCTCCCGGAGAGCAGGGTCGTGTGCAGCTGACTCTGCAGCATCAGGCCCCGTCAGGGGGGCGGGCGGGCGTGCAAGCAGTAAGAGCTGAACAGGAACCAAAGAGGGGAGACAGATGCACGGAGCACCCCACCCGGCACTGCAGCCTGGCCTGTGCTCCACACTTGACTCGACTGTCAACAAGACATCGGCTCTCCCCAGAGAGCGGCGCGTGCGGCCCAAGACCACACAGCATCCCAGCGGCCGAAGTCTGAATTCTGGAATTCGAGCTCACGTCCTCCCACGGGCCGAGGCCACCCACTGCGTGTCCCCATGGACACGGGACACGGAAGAGGGCGCATGCGTGCCACACGTGGGCGGGGGCACGACCCGGAAGGTACTGTCATCGTCAGTATGACAACGCAGCACCTGTGAGCCAGGCGGCGTGGCGCCGAACACCTTACGGGCGTTGCTTGTTCAATGCTCAGAACAAGGCCTCCTGACCTCAGGACCTACTTCTAACATTACACCCATTTCCCCTGACCTACAACCGAGGGAAGACTCTAGAGACGATGGCTGACAGCTCGTTCCAGAGCTTGACAGCAGGCCACGTACTGGTTTGGCCAAAACACCAGAAGGAATTTCCTGGCTGAGCCAACATGGCAGGCGCTCAACAGGGAAAGGAGGAATGGCCGGCTGAACCGATGAGTGAGTGACGCACGGGACACCCGTTTCCCCAGCTCCTACCTGAGAACAAGGCCTGGAAGGGGCTGGGGGCTTCCTTCTCCAGCTCTAAGTCCTTCTTCTCCACGACGTTCTCAGGGGCCTCCTCCTTGCGGGCAACCCCCGGGGTGGGTGGTGGGGAGGCGGGCGGCGGGCTGCTGGGGTGGGAGCTGGGCGTGGCGGGGTACGCGTAGGCGGGCGGCTTGGACACGTCCTCCAGCTTCTGAATGACTTTGGCCTTCAGGGCAGCCACAGGGGACGCGCGGGGAGAAGGCGGCGGGCTCATGGCCTTGCCGTAGGCGCCCGTGGGGCCGGTGCTCAGGCCAGGGGGCTTCCGCGGCAGCAGCCCCGGGCCCGCGGCGGCCAGACCTGCCTTGCCTGCGGCCTCCAGGCTGCGCTTGCTCACCTTCTCCTCCATCTCCACCCGCTGCTCCTGGGCCTTCAGCCGCTCCTGCTGTGGAGGGGGCCGACAGGCGGGGTCAGCGCGCCAGGACCCATCATCCAGCACCGGCCCCAGGCTACCCCGGCCCACGGAGAACTCCAGGTGGGGTTGGGGGCTGCAGGACCCTGCCAGAGACGGACATTCCGTCCCGGCTCGCGTAACAAGCACAGCATTCCTTGTAGAATTCCAGCAGACGGGGCTGGGGAACCTCTGGTCTAGACCCTGATCCCCGCCCCAGGACCCCCAGAGACAGAGCGCGGGGGGCCAGGCAGAGGTGGGGGGCTCCTGAAGACGCAGGACTGTCCCACCCCAGCTCCACCATGGGACAAGGACAGCTGCCTGCATGGAGGGTTCACTACCTGAGGACCCTCCCCTGCTCTATCACAGCGCGCTCTTAAACACCACCACGGTGAGCCTTCCCGGGCCGAGAGGAAACGGTTCAAGAGCAGCCTGGGCCCGTGGGCTGTCCGCACACAAATACGCCGTGCAGAGGGCTCCAAGCCCCCACCCTCACCGCTGTGAAATCTCAATAAAGAATTCGATGACACAGAAATGACACAGAAATTAACAGCTGCTCCATTTCCACAGGAGGAAACCTGGAGCCCAGAGAGGTGAATTCACTCGCCCAAAGGCACTCAGCCAGGCGTGGCAGAACTAAAGGTTCAAAACCAGGGCCCCATGCGCTGTATGTCATCTCTGTTGAGTCCTTCAGGGCGGCTGCTGCACGAAAAAGGAGGGACGCGGCCGGGCAGAGGACAGGTGTGTAGGAACACCTTCAAGAAGGCAGGAGGGCTGTGGGCTTTAGGGAGTCACTACACAGGGGGACACCAAGTGCCACCCACCTCATGGGACCAGGCAACGTAGGTGGAGGCCAGCCCTGGCCCGAGAGGGGAGCCCAGGCCATCAAGCGCCCAGCTGGGCCAGGCTGGGCTCAGGAAACAGCGGGAGCCCACTGGGATCCCTTCAGCTCCCAGGCAAACACCTCCCGTCCACGGGTCTGCCTCTCCTGCCTCGGTTTCCCCATGGCTCCCTGCACCCCCCACGCCCCCACCAGGCTCTGTCCGCCTCTAGGGCTTGCTCACCCTGTCCCCTCTGCCCAGAGGGCTCCTCCACAACTGACTTCTTCAGGTCTCTGGGCAGATGTCACCACCTCCAGAGGGCCCTCCCTGACTACCAGCCTCTTCTTCTCCCTCCCAGTCCAGAACTGGATTTTCTACCAGCTGACCCCTCTGCCTCGCCATCAGTGGGAGCGGGCTCCCAGAAGGGTCTCCACGGCCCCCACGGCCCTCCTGCGACCACGCGCCCACCCCAACTCACCACCAGCTGGGCGCTCCTCTGCAGCTCCAGGGCCTGGGCCGCCTGCTGCTGCAGGTAGAGGAGTTCCTGCTGCCGTAGGAAGTGCTGCTGCGAGAAGAGCTGCAGCTGCTGGGCGTGGTGCAGGGAGGCGCGGCCCGGCGGGTACAGGGCGGGCCAGAGCGGCGGCACCGCGGCCCGCTCCATCAGCTCCGCTGTGGGCGAGGGGGCCCTGAGGCTGCGCCCGGCGCCCGCCGCCCGCCGCCCCACTCCACAGACGCGGAAGCCGAGGCCCAGGGAGGGGCCGCGCGCTCACACGGCGGCGGAGCGGGCTCAGCCGGGCCTCCGGGGGCTTCCCGGGGGCCGAGAAGCTGGTCCCCTTCTCCTCAGCCACACCCCAGGCCCCGGGGCCCACGCGGGGGTCCCAGAGGCCACACAGCGGGAGTGGCCGACGTGGCGACTCCACACCTCCCCCCGCGACACCCAGTGTTCTGCAAACTGGGCTGCTGAGGGCTGGGGCACCGCGCAGCCCCGCCGTGGCTCTCCACACAGGCTTTCTGGGTAGGAGCTCATCAGAACAGGGACCCCTGCGGCTCCGTGACACCCCCTCCCCACCACAGGAGGCCCATGGCGTTTGGGACAGCCTCACTGTATGAGGCCATCACAGCCCCTGCCCCCAACCATGGACCACCACTTACCAAAATGAGGCAGGTGGTCGCTGGGAATGACCACCAGCTGGCCCGACTGGGGGTCCCTGACGAACTGGTAGGCTGAAGGCAGGGAGCCCCCCAGGCCAGGCGGAAAGGCAGGCGCCATGCCCTGGTGCAGAGAAGGGGGGCCCAAGCCTAGGAGAGACCCAGGCCCAAGTCAGTGCCAGGGGCCACTCCCCACGCGCGCTCCCTTCCTGGGCCTCCGTGGAGGAAGCCGAGGGTAAGGGCTGGCTGGCTCTGAACCCTCTCCCCCTTCTGACCACTGTCCACCAACAGGCTTGGCAGAGGAGCCCCACGAGGCTGAGGCCGCTAATGATGACCAGGGGTCCCCTGGTGGCTCAGATGGTAATCTGCATGCAATGCAGGAGACCTGGGTTCGATCCCTGGGTTGGGAAGATCCCCCGGAGAAGGGAAGGGCCAGCCACTCCAGTATTTTTGCCTGGGAAATCCCATGGACAGAGGAGCCTGGTGGGCTACAGTCCACGGGGTTGCAAAGAGTGGGACACGGCTGGGTGACTAACCCTTTTTCGCTTCGGACAAGCGAGAGAGGTCAACTACAGGGACGAGAGAGGAGGGGTCCCACCCCGCACCAGCGCCCAGGACCTTGCTCCGACGGAAACACCTTGCTCAGGCCTCCGCTATCCCCACCCCCGACTCACCGTAGGGGTGTCCAGCGAGCCACATGGATGTGCTACCCGAGCGGGGCAGCCAGGGGTGAGTGGCCAGGTGGGCCGCAGGGTCGGCGGACCAGCGACCAGAGCCCGCCAGCGCCGGGCCGCCGGTCACCATGAGGTTGGGGTTCAGGCCGTTAGCAGCACAGCTGGTGGGGTGCAGGCGGGCCAAGTCGGCCAGCTCCTTGCTTTCTCTGGAAGGGGAGCGGAGGCGGCAGTGAGTCTGGGACGGCCCCGGGGCGAGGGGGAGGGAAAAAGGGGCGCCCCACGGGACCGGGGGACACCAGGCCACTGCTCGGCACCCGGGGGCAGAAGAGCCGGCTGGGGCTCAGCAGGGGGCCCCAGGCCTTCCCCAGGAAGGCTCCCACATGTGCAGGACCACCCCGCGCCCACACAGGGCCACCCATCCCGCCCCGGGGGCCCCCCAGGCCTCACCTGAGCAGCTTCTCCTGGTCTCGGTCCAGCCGCGCCCCCAGCAGCCTCTCCTCCCGGTGCCTGGCCCGGTCATCGCCACAGTCCTCGTCGGCTCGGCCATGCCCTGGGCGGGCGGGAGAGGAGGAAGTGAGCCCCACTCAGGGCCCCCAACAAGCCCTCAGCGTCTGAGCGGGTCCGTCACCCTGGCCAGACGTCCTCTGTGCCCAGAAACGGCCCTCCACCGCCCTCAAAGAGCCCACCTGTAACTCTCCCAGGTAACCGGGAAGGTGCAGGAAAAGGTCGTAAAACGGACAGCGCTGTAACCCAGGATGAACCGAGAGGCACTCGGGGACAGGGTTTCCTCCTTTAGCGCCGGAAAGGCAGGTGCCGGGGGCGGGTCAAGACAGATGGAAAACCACAACCCAAAGGAGCGGTCGCCATGCAGAGGCGCAGTCAAGCCCGGGTCACGGGGAGCCAGCCGCCACCCGGAGGCCCCGCCATGGTTCCGGCGGTTGCACACGTGTGGCTGATCTCTTCAAAATCAAGACAGAAAACTGAAACCAGAGGACCCTATGCACGTGGGGTGGGGGGGCGACTAGAGGGTGTGGGGCTGCCCCCCGGCTGGCCCATCCCTGCCCTGGTGCCCAGGAGGCACCCCCCAACCCCCACAGCTGGTCACGCTGCACCTCCCCTGGGCTCCCTGCCCCTCCCAAAGCAGAGAGGGCAGGTCCCCAAGCCCTGACCCATTCCACAGGAGCTCAGCCCTCCTCGCTCACCACCTTCCCCAGCCCCTCTTCCCCGGGTGTCTTCTACACCATGAGTCAAAATTCAGAGTGTGCACAGTTGCGGAGGCAGGCCAGGGCCCAGGAGGCGGGTATGGCCACCAGCGGCAGAGACCACTCAGTCGGCAGCCAAGACTTTTCTCAAAAGCGAAACCAAGGACTTTGCTGGTGGTCCAGAGGTTAAGAATCCACCTGCCAATGTGGAGGACATGGGTTTGATCCCTGGGCCGGGCAGATCCCACATGCCACCGGGCAGCGAAGCCCGTGCACCACGGCTATTGAGCCCTTATGCTCCAGAGCCCTGGAGCCCCAAAGACCACGCCCACGTGCGCACTAGAGTCCTTGCTCTGCAACAAGAGAGGCGACAGCAATGAGAAATCAGTGCACTGCAACTAGAGAGAAGCCCCAGCTAGTCACAACGCGAGGAAGTCCACAGGCAGCAACCAAAAATAGAGAGAAACCCACTGAGGCTAGACTAATTCCTTCCCTAGGATCAGCCACCCTGGGGCCAGTGTCCACCCACCCGGGGCTCCAGAGATGCACTCGGGGAGGAAGCCGCCCCCAGGCCCGCCAGCACATGGACCTTGTCAGTTACTACTCTGCTGCAGACCCGTGTCCTGGCCCCCTCTCCGGGGTCCACCAGCAGGCCCCCCACCCCGGCACAGCCCCCGGGGGCAGGGATCCAACCTGGCATGCTGCCATCAGCCTCTCCCCTAGTTTCTTCCCTCCTGCACCCCTAACACCAGGAACTCCCAAAGACCTCCTGAGAACTGTTCCCCAGGAGAGGCTCTGGGTGGCAGGCAGCTTCCCCTTACTTTCAGGAAGGTGGGAGCCCACCGCCAGGAACAGGAGGCGAGCGGGCAGGGAGGGACAGCCACGAGCCCATGTGCCCGATGGACCAAGCAGGTCGGGGAAGGGATACCCCTCAAGAGACAGCTGGAGATGGGCTGGGGGCCACCAGGGGCAGCCCCAGGAGTTCCAGAAGCCCCTGGGGCAACAAGGAAGCAGCATCCGCGGTTAAGCAGAGAAGAACCAGCGAGCTGGGGCACCAGGCGGGCGGGGTGAGAATGGGTGAAGTCTTCCCCACCGGCCCCCGTGGGTCACAGAGCCAGGCCGCCCGCCACCTCACTGCATGCAGGTGCAGAGTAGACCCTCTGTGTGTGCCAGCGCCCCGTCCCCGCGACTGTGCCCGGCTCGTGGCAGGAGGCCAGGAGGCAGAGGGGACAGGTGGGCAGTGGAAGAGCAGGTGAGACCCAGCCAGGATGCCCAGGCCCAAGCCACCAGAGTCAGTGTGGTTCCCAAGTCAAAGGGGACCCCGCGCCCACCCTCCCGCCCACCCCTTCACCAAGGGCTGGAAGGGACCCTGCTCGTGGGCCCCACCCCGGAAATGAGGCCCTAAAGGGCGGCCACACTTCTGGGCAGGGCCACTCAGGGTCCTGCAGCTGGACTGAGAAACCAGAGCCACAGCTTCCCCGGGGGAGGGCCGCCCAGGCCCACAGAAACCCCCAGGGCCCTCCGTGCATGGGGCCACGCTGCAGTGGGGGACAGGTTTTGGCAAAGAGCTCCTGGTGATCCCAGAGCACACAGCTTCCCCAGGGGAGGGCCGCCCAGGCCACAGAAACCCCCAGGGCCCTCCGTGCACGGGCCCACGCTGCCGTGGGGGACAGGCTTTGGCAAACAGCTGGTGATCCCAGAAGGGTCACAGGCCTGGAGTGTGGCCTGTCCCCAAGAGTTCAGTCCTCAGGCCTGACACCTCTCCATTGCCCTGGTTGTCACTGCATAGGCCTCAAGGGCTTCCCACTGCAGGCCCCACCAGAAACCTGCAGGCAGGCCAGCCCAGCTTGAAGAAGCCACCACCCGCAGGGTCCGTCAGGTCAGAGCCCCAGACTGCTCCTTCCACATTCAGCTGGTGTCCAAACAAATGTGACACGCCCTCCACCACGGTGGCCCAGCGGCCCAGGCACCATCCTGACCTCCTGCATCAACCTGTTCCCTCTAACCCCTGCTCACCCCATCCCTCCTACTCCAGGCTGCCCAGCTGTCCCGTCACCCGTGCACCCCCAGCCACACTCAGGGCCACACACACGGTTCCCTCCGCCTAGAGTGCGCGCGCCCGTCCCCTGTACTCCTCAGTCTCCCCAGTAAGACCTCAGCCCATATGCTGCCTCCTCCAGGAAGCCCTCCCAGACCACCGCTCCTCTATCACGCTCCCTTATTCGTCTCCCTCACTGCACTGAGCGCATCACACAGCCACTCTGCCTGGTGGTTATCCTTCATCTCTGGCTTGAGCAGTTCCACTCCGAGGTATCTACCTCTGCCCTAACCCAAGGCCTGACACAGGAAGAGCTCAGCATACATACGGGGAGTGAATGAAGGAATTCATGAGAACATCTAGAGGGCGATGCAGAGAGAACAAACAGCAGGTGCAGAGGCCCTGGGGCAGGAGTGTGCCTGCCTCATCCAGGTGAGAATACCAAAGAAGAAAGCACGCAGGGGAAAGAGGGGGGTGCAGACCGCACTCAGGGCCTTGCGGGCCGTGGAAGGGAACGTGCTTGAGATTCCGTCCAAGGTGAAAGGAGAAGCCAGAGGAAGTGCTGAGCAGGGATGAGACATGATCCGACTAAGGCTTTGAAAACCGCCTGGGAACAAGCAAACCAAGAAGGCCCATAGCTTGTCTCTGCTGAGGTCCAGGTTGGCGGGGGGCCAGTTCCTCCAGGAGGCAAGTATGTGGGGTGGAGGGGAGCCAAGCCCAAGCTCCCACACACACAGAAGACCCTCCCTCCCCAGCCCTCAAGGCATGAACTCTGGTGATTTTCAAGCCACCCCTGTGCCCAGCAGGGTCCGAGGGCCGCTCCATGCACACATTCATCCAGTGGTCATCAAGTGGGAGGGGGGTTTCAGCCCTCACCCCAGCTGCCCCAGATGAGGAAACCGAGGCACGAGCAGGCAGAGGAACTGCCCAGGTCACACTCCTGACTGCCGAGGAGGCACCAGGCTGGCGTCGGGGTCTGAGTGAGTTGTCCTGCCCGCCTGCCCCGGGGTGCATGGCCCCCAGGCAGAGAGCCCGCACAGGGTGAGCACCCGGGAGACGCAGCCCTACAGCCACTGCCTGTCTGCAGCCCCGCCCCGGGGCCCGCGTCCCCAGCAGTGACAGCTTCTCTGAGGGTCACAGACTCTAATCCCAGCCATTATTGCCCAGGCTGAGGCCCGGTT
The DNA here is from genome assembly GCF_033118175.1 of Dama dama. NCBI lineage: Eukaryota > Metazoa > Chordata > Mammalia > Artiodactyla > Cervidae > Dama > Dama dama. The sequence continues at coordinate 39,395,500 of NC_083690.1, read as the reverse complement.
CCCATGGCAACCTCCTCCTGGACTCCGTCTGTGCCTCTCCAAGGCTGCGGCTGACGACGTGCTTGTTCGAGTCTGGGGTCAACAGCACTGCTTACAGCCAGCGCGACCCCGGCTCTGCCGGGCGATATGGGCAGTGGGGCAGGGTTCGGGGGGCACCATCACAGCCCCCCAGATCTGGTCCCCAGTTTGACGCCACCGCAGAGTTGACAACGGGCAAGGGGGAGAGGCAGGAGGCACAGCCCTGGGCTTCGGGTGCAAGCTCAGCCCGCCTGTTCTGGCCCGAGTGACCCAGGGCACGTCACTCCAGCTCCACAGGCCCTGCTCTCCCGTCTGGAAGCTGAGGGATGAACAGATCCTCCGCTGGGGGCCGTGGGAGGAGACGCTGGCTGGGGCTATGCGGGGCTGCCTGCACCCACCCCCGGCTAAATGGCAGGGACAGTGCTAGTCTGCTGGCCTCTCAAGCATCGGCAGTGCCGTCCAGGGCTCACAGGCATACACGATGCCGTCCTTCAGCCATCTCAGGGTCCGAGACCCCTGAAGCCAGACCAGACCCTGAGGGAGCCCCCTTGGGACATTTCTCAAAAAGGATCTCAGGCTTAGGGCAGAAACTCTGAGCCCTGAAGACTCTGAATGTGAGCAGAGAAAAGGCAGACCTGTCTATGAAGCACCTATTACGTGCCCATCAGCCCACCAGGCACCAGGGAACGAGGCAGCCCTCCTAGCGCCACGCAGTAAATGCAGACACCAGGGCTCAGAGGGCTTAGGCCTCTGCTTCAAGGTTGCATCGCTGCAAGAGGCAGAGCCTAGACTTGAACCCACTGCCAGGGAAAGGGCTCACTCCACCAGGAGGAGCCAGGAGGCTGGGAGGGCCCAGCGGCACCAGGCTGACAACTACCACTCAGTTAGGATGATGCCAACTCCTTCCTCCCTTGAGGCCATCCAGATTAGGGGGAAACCCGCTTCTTAGGGGGACTTCTTTTTAAGGAAAGTTGGTGGCTCAGTCAGTAAACAAAAAATTGCCTGCAATGCAGGAGACCCTGGTTCCACCCCTGGGTCGGGAAGATCCCCTGGAGAAGGGAATGGCAACCCACTCCAGTAGTCCTGCCTGGAGAATCCTATGGACAGAGGAGCCTGGTGGGCTGCACTGTCCATGGGGTCACAAAGAATCAGACACGACTGAGTAATCAACACTTCACTTTTTTTCACATCAAGGTTCCAATCACCTACACTCCAATTGTCATCAGGAAACAGGAAAACAGGCTCAGCCCCAAGATTCCTGAAGCCCTCATCCCCAGACCATCCCCTCCTTGCTCCCGGCTCCCACTCTCTCACACTGTCTCTCTCTCTCTCTCTCACACACACACACACACACACGCTTAAACACACATGTTCTCACCTACACTGACACGTTCTCACCTACACTCTCTTATACACGCACACACATTCCCTCATACACATTCTCTCACACACACATGCACATTCTCATCTACACTCTCTTACACATTCTCACACACTCACACACACATTCCCTCATACACATTCTCACACACACACCCTCATACACAAATTCTCACACACACATTCCCTCATACACATTCTCACACACACACACGCTCCCTCATACATTCTCACACTCACATTCCCTCATACACATTCTCTCTCTCACACACACACACATATTCCCTCATACACATTCTCTCTCTGTCTCACACACACACACACACACACACACACACACACATTCCCTCATACACATTCTCTCTCTCACACATACACACATTCCCTCATACACATTCTCTCTCTCACACACACACACATTCCCTCATACACATTCTCACATACACACATTCCCTCATACACATGCACATTCTCATCTACATTCTCTTACACATTCTCACATACACACTCACACACACATTCCCTCATACACATTCTCACACACACACATTCCCTCATACACAAACATTCTCACACTCACATTCCCTCATACACATTCTCACACACACACATTCCCTCATACACATTCTCACACTCACATTCCCTCATACACATTCTCTGTCTCTCTCACACACACGCACCCCCTCATACACAAATTCTCACACACACATTCCCTCGTACACATTCTCACACACCTTCCCTCACACACGAACATTCTCACATACACACACTTAAAACACACATTCTCACCTATACTCTTTTACACACATTCCCTCAGACACATTCTCACACACACACTCACAACCACAGACACAGATCCCGGGGGCACAGACAGGTACGCTGGATATCAGGAAGAGATCCCAGCCGGAGGGCCATTATCGCATCTCATGAGCATTCTTCTACAAAAAGGACCCCCAAAAGGTCTTTTCTTTCCCAGAAGGATCTACCTAGTAAGAGGGCTTGTCCACCACCCAGCCAGCCACCTCCAAGCCAAGGGCTGACATCCAGACTTTTGACTGCAGACTAGGTCAGGCAAGGCCTCAGCGAGCTCCGAGGGTCTGAGGGCAGGCCTCTCCGGCTCCAGGCAGGGGTGCTCCACACAGAACCGCGGCTTCAGTCAGTCATTCAACAAAGGTTCCCTGAGTCTCCCGGGCTCTGAGCCCAGCTGGCCACGCCCACACCTCCACACGCTAACACACCTGGGCCAGCAGAGCGGGCCGGCGCCCGACCTGCAGGTGGGGCCTTTGGCTCAACGCTGGGCGCTCTCTCGGCTTCCCTGGTGGCTCAGAGGGTAAAGCATCTGCCTGCAACGCGGGAGACCTGAGTTCAATCCCTGGGTTGGGGACATCCCCTGGAGAAGGAAATGGCAACCCACTACAGTACCCTTGTCTGGAAAATCCCATGGACAGAGGAGTCTGGTAGGTACAGTCCATGGGGTCGCAAAGAGTCGGACACGACTGAGCGACTTCACTTTCACTTGGGCTCTCTCTGGGCAGCCCAAGCCCAGAGTTCCACCAAAATGCCGTAAGTATCAACTATGCAAAATTCCAGGAAGGAATCCAACTGGGAAAATATGCAAGGGACAAAACTAAATGTAACCAATCAACCCCCTTCCGACAAGATATTCAACTTCACCAGTAATTAAAAGAAATGTACCATTACTCCCTACCCAGCTTAACGACATTTGTTTTTTTAATAAAACACAACTCTGAGTAGTCTAAAATGAAACAGACTGCAAACAAGCATATAAAATCTCTAGCAACCTAAGAAGTCACAAAGGCATCCATCGTCGAGACCACAGGGATGCTGGGGGGCCCTGACTTCCATCGGTCACACTCAGTCACTCATTCCCCCACTTATCAGACACCTACCATGCACCAGGCCCCATGCTAGTTATTGGGAACACAGAACTAGGTAAGTAAGGCATGATTACCTCCCTCAAGGACTTAGAATTGAAAGCTTAAAGCTAATCTATTCGTCGGAATCTATTCTTAGAAAATGACTCAAAATATCAGGGAGGCGCAATGCACAAAAATATTCAGAGCCACTTCCTAAACACAAAAACATCAGAGGGAAAACTGAAATGCCACTAGGGAATGGCGAGGGTAGCTATGGTGAGTGCTCTGGATGGAACAACAGAGGCCATTAAAACCGCTACTTATACAGAGCTTGCAAAAGCAGAAGCCTACCTACCTGGGCCAAAGAAAAAAAAAGCAGAACCCAAGATCACAGTGCACTGCGGATCAGATGGGAAAATGAATCTGGCAGAAGATCTCTAGGTGTTCAGGGTTACGGAAACAAATGTAACGGTCCCTTTATGTCCCTCTCTTTTCCTGCATTTTACACCTTCTTCTATGTGCATAACAGAAAAAGCAATAAACCCTAAATAGCAGCCACAGTCCACAAGGGGGATAAAGGACAAATACAACCAGGACGGCTGGGAGAGAAGGGTGTGGAAGAGGGATGGGCAGGGAGAAAGGATCCCAGAGGTGGGGAGGTGACGGGGAATTAAAGGTGCGGGGGTGGGGGTGGGACTCAGGACTCACCTTTGACGTTGCTCAGTGACAGGGATCGCTCCTGGTCCGCCAGCCCAGGTGCCAGCCGGCCACTTCCGCCACTGTCCTTCTGCCGGGCCACAGCCACCGCGATGCCCACAGGCGGGTGTCGCACTTCCGCCTCACCCTGGGCCCCGGAGCCCTCGCGTCCAAAGGCCTTGGCGCTCTCGGGCCTCTCTGGGTCTCGCTTCAGCTGTCGGCCGCCGGATGCTACAGGGCCCCCCGGGTGTGGGAGGCGCGTCTGGGCGCGGGGGGCAGCTGTGGGCGCCGGCTCGGGTTTCATGGTGCCCAGGCCGCCAAAGGGGCTCTTCTTGCCGCAGCCGCCTGGGCGCACGGTCACGGCCTCGCGGGCGAAGCTGCCGCTGTACTTGATGAGGCTCTGCATGGCGGAGGCCTCTCCGGGCCCATGGGCCGCTGCATGGATGTCGGCACCTGGCCTGGCGCAGGTGACTGCGGCGCGGGGCAGCGTGGCCCCGGGGTCCAGGTAGGCCTTCTTGGAGGCGGCAGCAGCGGCCTCCTCCTCGGCGCGGCTGGCGTGGTGGTGCTGCGCAGCCAGCACGGCCATCTGCGTGGTGGCAAAGTTGCCCAGCTCGAAAGGTTTCCACTTGTGCTCAGGGCCGGCAGGTGGGGGCGGCCGCCCGGGCTCCAGGCCGAAAAGCTTGGCGGCCTGCTGGGAGGCGGTGGCGGCGGCGGGGCCGCGCAGGGCGCGCTCGCAGGGCCGCTGCTCGGCCTCAGGTTTGAGCAGCTCCTTGGCGGGGAGGTAGGCCCGGGAGTCCGGGGAGGCACGCGCGGCCCGCGCCGGTGGGGCCTCGGTGGGCGGCGGCCGCTTGAGCGAGCGGATCACGGAGCTCTTCTCGCGGAGGCTCTCCGGCCGGTCCAGGGGTGGCCGGGGAGACCCGGGCGGGCCCTGCAGGACCCCGGGCCGGCCCACCTCGCGCTCCCGGGCCCGGGCGTCGCGCGCCTGCGACGCGATCTGGATGGGCCCTGGGCGCTCGTCGAAGGCCTCCACGGAAGGCACGAAGGTGGGTGCCACCACGCGGTGCTCGCGGCCCGGCTCGCGCGCGGCCGCCGCGGGGAAGATGGTGTAGACGCCAGTGGGGGTGGGCTGCGGCGCAGCGAAGGCCCCGGAGGCAGCGGGGGGCGCAGGCGGACCCTTGCTTGGCGGCGGTGGCGGCGGCGGGAGCGGCGAGGGGCATGGGCAGGGCCCGGGCAGCAGGGCCTCTGCGCGCCGCAGCCGCGCGCTCTCGTCCTGGCGTGCAATGTCCTTGGTGCCGCGGGCCCCCTCAGCCACCAGTGAGGGGAGCCCCAGGTCCCCGCTGCCGTTGCAGAGGCTCAGCGGCAGTGGCGGCGGCGGGTTTTTGCTCTTGGACTCAGCGGCGGCCGTACCCGGCGCCCGCGGGAGCCCCGGATCGGCCAGGAAGGGGGACAGGCGTTCGAGGAGGCGCGGGGGCCCGCGGTCCTGGCGGCCTTCCGCCCTTGCCTCCTGGGTCAGGTCCACCACGCCGCGCGGCCCCGCCGCCTCTTCGCGGGCCCGCGGGTCCTTCTTGCCAAACAGTGGGGGCGGCTCCCCGCTTCGGCCCGACCGCTCCTTGGCTGGACCTTCCCGAGAAGAGCCTTTGGTCGAGGCGCCCGAGGAGTGGCCGCCGCCGGAGGTTCTGGAGGAGGGCGTGTGAGAGTGCAGGGCGCCCGGAGCCCCCGGGGCGGGCAGGTAGAAGCCGTCTGCAAAGAAAGAGCGCAGCCGTGAGCCAATGCCCCCACTGCCTGGTCCAGAGCCAAGGGAGGCCTGAAGGACTCCGGGCCCTGGACTCTGGGGCTCGGAGGCAGGGCCCGGAGGAGGACCACACACTGCTTGCAGTGTGGCTCAGGACAGGGCAGCTCTGGAAATGGATGAAAAACAAGTTGAAACCTCCATCTCGGCCCCCTACTAACCTTTCTGAGCCTCAGTTTCCTCATCTGTGAAAGGGGGAGAGGCCAGAATTAAGAGCTGCCCAGAGGGCCCAACAGGATTAGATGAGGACCCAACAGCTAGGAGGTCCCAGAAGGCTATGGGTGGGCCCCAGGAGCCTGTGGGGGCCTCTCGGGGCTGGAGTCTTGGGAAACACAGTCAGGGTGGTGGTCTGGAGTGCTGGGGTAGTGGTTGCCCCCCATCCCATTCCACAGCCCACCCCCAAGTGTCCCCACCACTCCTGCCGTCTGACCTTTCTGGGTATCGAAAATGCTGGGCTGGCCCAGCTGGCTGAGGAGGGGGCTCCCGCTGCTGGGGGGCTCCAGGTGGTTCAGGTGGAGGTAGGACGGGTACAGCCCACTGGGCAGGTGGGAGAAGCCTGCAAGAGAGAGAAAAGACCCCCTGAGACCCCTGTGCCGCCCCCCAGGGGGCTCCTTCCATCCTCTCTGCTGCTCGTGGCTGTCAGGCCCCGCGCCCTGGTGCTGGAAGCCCTGAGGTTTAGCGCCAGCTTCCCACAGCAAGGACTGCCCCCTCCCAGTCCTGGCATGCCAGGCCTCCTTGCAGTCCCAGGCAGCCACTGGGACTCCTGCATCCCCCGGGAAGGGAATCAAATTGGCTCCAGGGGAGGGCGATGATGACGATGATGATGCAGGTGGCAGTTCTCATCAGAGACCAAAAGCCCTTTCAACTGCTTTGCCTTTGTCCAATTCCCATTCACATTTCAGAGAAGGGGAAAAAAAAAAAGACTTCTGTGAGGCAGATACTCTTAATATCCTCATTTTACAGATGAGAAAACTGAGGCTCAGAGTGGCCCACTTGCCCAAGGTCCCCTTTCCCCCACCCCACTGAGCAGAGGAGCCTGCCTTTGAACTGAGGTCACCAGGACTCTTAACCTCAGGCCAACGTGGACCTTGTTTGAAGGGTGTAATGGTTAAACTTCTCTGCTGTGTAACCCCAGCAAGTCGCTAGCATTCTCTGAACTTCAGCCTACCCAGCACAATCTCCAGCTGCTGGGACTCCCAGGCAGGTGTTGCTAAGAAGGAATTCCTCCTGCCGGGGGTCCTCCTAACCTCTCAAGCCCCCTCCACTCCCACCCATGATGCCCAGAACCAGGGCTGTAAGTTACAGGGCACAGAAGACAGAGAAGAGTGGCCATGGAAAAAGAAACAAGAGGCCTAAAAGGGTACACAAGAAAAGGAGGCCCAGCAGGCAAGCAGGTGGGCAAGTGCTGGGGCCCTGGGGGCGGGCCCAGCCTCTCCGCCTGGGCTGTGGGTGATACAGGACCCCGGGCCCACTGGCCACCCCTGAGGTGCTTGGGTCTCCTATGCCCCCTTGTTACACCCTCCTGAGGCCAGGGAGGCAAGACTATCCCCGGCCACACTGGGCCCGCCTCTCCTCCCGCAGCCCCACCGGCAAGGACACTGACGCATCACGAAACAATGAGGGACATGATACAGGTCATTTCATCACTGAAACAGCGCTTGGTCCTGCTGCTTTTGCATCTGTAAAATGGGTATAACGGTCCCTCCCTCACGGCTTGTTCTGAGGATGAAGAGTTCAAGTGTGCTGTGCTCCGTTCATAGGAAGCACACTGCGTGTTCGACAGCGTTACTATGGTTACTGGTATTTGTTGGCAAAGGAGAAAAGTGAGTCAGGGAATGCAGTGCTCAGTCACTTCAGTTGTATCCAGACTCTTTTCAAACCTCTGGACTGTATGTAGCCCGCCAGGCTCCTGTCCAGAAGATTCTCCAGGCAAGAATACTGGAGTGGGTTGCCATGCCCTCCTCCAAGGGATCTTCCCGACCCAGGTATCAAACCCGCGTCTCTTATGTCGCCTGCGTTGGCAGGCGGGTTCTTTATACCACTAGCACCATTTGGGAAGCCCCAGGGAAAGCAGGGGGCAAGCAGATAGCAGAAGGCACCAGAGGTAGCCCCCACCTCACCTTCACCCCCACTGCCCCAGGGCTGGTGGAGACAGGAAGCTCAGATCGGACCCCAGCCCGGAAGGATTGCCCAGCGTCCCAGACCTAGAGGCAGATGGCCCCTGTGTGTCAGGACAGTGACGGAAGCGCTCAATGACAAGGCACAGAGGAGGAAGCGGGGAGACAGTGGGTGGTGAAAGGCCCAGGAAAGCCTGAACCTGCAGCAGCTGCTCCCAAGACCCCAATCTTCCAGGAGCCGGGAGCACACCCCAGGGTGCCCAGGAGGCACCAGGAGCCAGTGAACACCCAGCATGTAAAATCCACCCGAGCACCAGGGCAGGGAGGAACGCAGCGTCCCCCCAGGCCCATCCCTTCAGTGACAGAGGGGAACCTGAGGCTCTAGGGAGGCCTGGCAGGGAGCCAACCGGTAGACAACCCCCCCACGTTTAGGGACATCACTGCAGAACGACAGAGAGAGCCCCGTGGCGCCTGGCCCCACTGCTCCCACAATTACAGTTACTGTTGAGCTACACGCCAGGCGGGTAGGGAACACGGCGGTGAGCAGAACAAACTAGGCCCTGCCCTCAGAGCTCGCCCCGCTGGGAAGACAGGTATTTCATGAAAAAGCACACAGATAAAATGTGTGGTCACAAGCGAGTAGGAGAACGGGAATGGGGGTGGGGGAGGTGAGCCAAGCCCTGGAGAATGAACAAGAGACAGCCCCTGAGCTGGGGTGAGGGGCTGCAAGGGAACAGCACCTGTAAAGGCCCTGCGGCAGCAGCCGGAGGGATCGCTGAGCGCCTGAAGCAGGGAGCGGAGGCCAGAGGCTCACGGCTGGGCCCCACAGGCCACACGCAGCACGGAGGGGTGACCGTGGGGCGAAGGGGAGAGGGCAGACTGAGAAGTGCTGGGGACAGCGGCCCGGGCCCGCCCGCCCGGCTCACTCCTTACCTTCGTGGGCGTGCGTGGCCCACAGCTGCACCATGGGCAGGTTGCTGGGGGTGGGGGAGCGGAAGGAGAGGTCAGAGGGCAGGGGCACCGGGCTCCCATGGGATGAGGCCGCCGGCCCCATCCCGCCGGCCACAAAGCTGCCCAAGAAGGCCTCGCCTGCAGAGAGAAGGGGGCCGTCAGGCAGCCAGCTGGCCCCCGCCGCCCAGCCCACAGCCCCAAATTCCCCGCCTCCGCCCCACCCCACCCCAGCGCCTTGGAATTTAGCACCAGCCTGGGTCAACTCAGCAAGACTCCGGGCTGGAGAAAGAGACCCCAGGTGCCTCCAGAGCACCCAGCACTCTTGGCAGAAGGACATTTTCTTCCCCAGACCCCAGGGGGTGTGGTTCTCCTCATCCGCAGCTGAAAGCTGGGGCCCGGCGGGGGAGGACCTCCAGAGGACACAGAATGAGGAGGTGGCAAGGGACTCAGGTTCTGAGTGCCTGGACCCAGGGGAACCCCTGGTTCAGTTGGAGCAGGACCTCCGAGGACCCCACGGCAACCCTGGACAGGCGCCGGGATCAACTCTCAGCCAACCCTGTATGGGAGGAACAGTGTGCCCTCTTAACAGGTGAGGATGCTGAGGCTGAGGCTCAGAGATGGGACATACCTGACCCCCACGGCCTGTGAGTAGGGACTCTGAAGGCAACCCAGAACCACAGGAATGAGCCAGTGGGTCGGGGAAGAAATGAGAACAGCAAGCAAGGGAGTCCCGGGAGCCCTCCACTGGGGTCCCTCCTGGGGAGGCAGGCGGGACAGCCAGCCAGCCCGGGTGGAAACCACACCCACCCTGGCCACGCCCCTCTTGGCCAGGCCCCCGCCCGCAGGGAGGCCTCCTCCTTCCTGCCCCACACCCGCCTTTAGGGAGAGACCCTGGCAGGCCCCCTGCTCACAGCCCAGGGGGATTGCCTACAAGACCTGGGCCGGGGGCTACCCTTCTCTGGCCTTGGTTTGCTCATCAGCAAAATGGAGAGAGTAAGACCTCCCTTGAGAAGCACAGTCAAGCAAGAAGGGTGCACTTAATAACTATAATAAACAGCAGCACTGCCCACGGAAGGTACCAAGCGCCAGCTCTGGCCGTCCGAGATGAGCGCTCCCCATGTGCCCCCCAGGTAACCTCTCCAAGCCCGCGGTTTACATCGGCCCAGAGTGAAGTGGCCGTGGGGACCCAGGCAATGTAAGACTAGGGGTACCCAGGGGGCCCCAGCCCAGACCCCATCTGACCTGAGCCCTCAACCCACACCGAGGGCCTCTGGACCCCCCTCAGCACCTCCTGGGGGGCACAGGGCACCCTGAATGGCCACCGCATCCCCCCAGGGTGCAGGGGCAGGGCCTCCTCCCCGTCCCCCAGAGCCACGGGAGGACACCTTCTGACCACACGTGGCGTGAACACCTCCCCATCGGTGTCCCCAGTGCCAGCCCCGCCGGCCCCTCACCGGACTCCAACGCCAAGCCCTCGGGCCCCAGGGCCATGGTGGCCGGTCCGGTGGCCCGTGTGGCCCCAGCCTGGGCAGCGGGGCCTCGGGGAGCCCAGGCCCCGGCTTCCTCCTCGGCAGGTGGGCGGGCAGCCAGCTCCGGAAGGGGTTTGCGCAAGGGCTTACATCAGCCCCCAGCTCTTCCTGCCCCTGCCCCAGCTTGTGAAACCCGCCCAGCGGCACCCCAGGCCCGGCAGGGCGTTGGGGCCCGGATGCCACCAACGGCTCCTGCCTGCCACAGGGCTCAACGGCGCCCCGAACTGCCTCCCCGGGGGCCCCCAGCCCGGGGACGCGGGCAGGCCTGTGTCCCCCACCTCCCCAGAGCAGCGTGCAGCTCTGTAAGACGGGCTCACCAGCCCCGGACACTGGCCTTCATCTGCACAACTCGTGTCCCCACCCGCTGCCCCAGTGACGCCCCTGAAGCAGAGGGTCAGATCTCAGAGCCCACAGGAGACAAACCCGGCCGCTACCTCCTTTTCCACCGGACCCTCTGCTCATTCCCACCTCGGGGGCCTCCCCCCGGGCCTCGGAGAAGCCCCCTGCCCAGGACAGCCTGGCAGTGGAGATGCTGTGAGCCCAGGGGAGGATGCCCTCCCGAGCGAGGCCACAGGCTCTCCAGGGGCGCCCAAGGCCTGGCACATAGCAGGCATCAACTCTTGGCCTAGGGGGCCGCGTTGTATGTAATCCACTCAGGGCCAAAGCAGACAGACACGTGTTAGGGTTGGGGGAGAAGGCACACACAGCCCTGACCCCCGAGGACACAAGTGCCAGCTTGGACATCCTGCTGGTCCCCCTGGGGTCGAGGTCAGGCGGCTGACCCCCACCCCACCCCACGAGCTTCTCCAGACTGCCTCTGAGCTCTGCACACACCCCCCAGCATTACCTTCAGCTCTCCTGAGAGTCTAGGCACGCGTCTTCCACTCCTCATACCCACCCCCCTGGGAATACAGCCATGGCCTCCTGGGTTCCCCGAAAAGGTTTGGGGGATCCCCCAAGGCTCCGGAGGGGGGTGGGCAGTGAGAGTCAAACAAGAGCCCACTGATTCCACCAGAAATCCTCCAGCACAGCCTGCAGTGGGGGGCTGGGGGGTCTCCACCGCTCTCATCACAGACTGAGGTTGAGGGGGGCCTGGTCCCCAGACGCCCCCTGGTGACTAGAGGCCTCTGTGCCACCTGCCCACCCATGCAAGCGTCTTAACTCCAGGCCTGTGGCACACGCAGGGCACCCATCATGAGGTATCATCGTTCACAATCAGAAAGAGGAACCCAGCCCAACTCCAGCGAACCCCAGGCTTCACGAAGATGCTGAGTCTCCTCCCAGGCCTTCCACGGGGCACAGAGAACAGCCCCAAAGACACACAGCCCTGGGCCGGGGGGCAGAGCCAGGGCTGAACCGGAGCCCTGCAGCCCATACCCCCTCCTACAGGAGGGCGGCCACTCGTGGCCCCCAGGACCCCTGTGGTAGAGCCTTCCCGCTGGCCGGCCCGCCACCCCGGACAGACCAGGACCTGGGCAACCAGTGACACCTGCCGGCCAGTGACCCACAGGACCCGCACCTGTTTCAGATCTTTGCTGGACACTCAAGGGCCACCGAGCCCTCGAAACACGTGGCTGATGAGACTGAAGAACTGCATCTTCAATTTTATTAAATTTTAATTAATTTAGACTTAATTTAGCCACAGCCTGGGTGGAAGGCTTCCTCCCTGCCAGAAACTGGAGCAGGCCAGGCCCCCACCAGAACATGGAGTGACAGGGGGCCCCCCCAGGAGACAGTGAAAGGCGAACCCTGGCCCCCACGCCCAGGGCTCTGGGACTCTGCCTTTACCTCCCCAGGCTGAAGAACAGGGTGATGGGAACCTCGCCCCCTCCAAGGGGGCATGCAGATTAAATGAGTTCACATTTGCAAAACACTTTTCATGAAGCGCCTCATTATTTATAGTACACAACCTGTGGCGCTTTTGAACTGTGGTGTTGGAAAAGACCCTTGAGAGTCCCTTGGACTGCAAGGAGATCCAAACCATCAATCCTAAAGAATCAGTCCTGAATACTCATTGGAAGGACTGATGCTGAAGCTGAAGCTCCAATACTTTGGCCACCTGATGCAAAGAACTGACTCATTGGAAAAGACCCTGATGCTGGGAAAGACTGAAGGCGGGAGGAGAAGGGGGCAACAGAGGATGAGATGGTTGGATGGCGTCACTGATGCAATGGACATGAGTTTGAGCAATCTCTGGGAGTCGGTGATGGACAAGGAAGCCTGGCGTGCTGCAGCCCATGGGGTCACAGAGTCAGACATGACTTAGCAGCTGAAGAGCAACAACCTCGGGTTCAGAGAAGGCCAGCAACTGCTCAAGGTCAGGGTCTGGGGACTTCCCTAATGGTCCAATGGCGAAGACTCAGTGTTCCCAACGCAGGGAGGCCCAGGTTCCATCCCTGGTCAGGTCACTAGATCCCAGATGCTACAACTAAGACCCAGAGCAGCCAAATAAATATTAAAATAAAAAGGGCAGGGTCTGGGCACAGAACCACCACCTCTACCCAAATTCCATCTGCCATTCCTTAAAATAAGATTTTAATTCTGAAACCCGAGAGAACTGGTGGTCGCCCTTTATGAATGCACTAACTTCCACAAAGCCTCCCAGGTGGTGCAGTGGTAAAGAACCCGCCTGCCAATGCAGGAAATGCAAGAGACACACATGTTCAATCCCCGGGTCAGGAAGATCCCATGAAATAGGAAATAGCAACCCGCTCCAGTATTCTTGCCTGGAGAATCCCAGGGACAGGGGAGCCTGGAGGGCTGCCGTCCACAGGGTCGCAGAGTCGAACACGACTGAAAGGCTGAACACACACACAGAGCTACCACCGAACCACACGCTTTCAAGTCGTGACCTGCATACTGTGTGAATTTCACCTTAATTTTAAAACACACACACACATATATACAAAAGCTCCTCTCTGCCTCTGAATCCCGCCCTGGGTCTCCCTGACCCTGCTGCCCAGACCCCACTGCCCAGGGTGCCTTGGGGCTCAGGGGTCCCCAGACGGGCACCTTCCAATCCTGGCACACCCTCCCACAGACCTCAAAGTACGGGAATCTCATTACACCCATTTTACAGACTAAGAAACTGAGGCTCAGAGAGAGGACCCAGCATCACCAGTCCTGGGCAATCAAGTCCCTCGGGTGACGCTGCAAGCACACCGTCCACCAAGGCCTCAGCTCAGGAGTCCCAGCTGGACCCTGAGAGAGGGAGCCCCCCCCAAACACGCAGGGCCTGGCCTTCGGAGGTCTCCTCTTGTCCCGTGAGAGAGGAAGGACGCCCCGGGGGCAAGAAAGGAGACACTGAGGCCTGGCTATGGGGCAAAGCGCTCCTGCCACTGCCTAGGGAAGGGATCCAGGGTCCCTCTGGAATGTGGACAGCAGGGAGCTGGGCACTCCAGCCAGCCTCGGTGCCCCCAACCCCGTCTGTGTCCCCTCCAGCACTGAGCTAACAGCCCCGCCCCTCGCTGGGACCCACCACCATCCCAGCCCTTCCCACCCCAGGCAGTGCACTGTGGGAACACAGCAGAGAGCCATGAGTGGGGGGGTGACCGGCCCCCCCTTATCAACACCCAGAACACAGGGAAGACTTCAGGGCTTTGCAAGTCCAAGGCTGGCCCAGGTCACCAGGAGACAGAACTCGAATCCCGAAAAGACGCTTCCTTCCTCCCGTCACAGCTCAGGCGGGGCGGCTCCTGGATGCTCGGGGCTGGGGAGCAAGGCCACCAGGATGCACCCCTTAAGGGGCTGCACAGTGCTCACCTGCCGGCAGTCCCCAGAGAGGACGCCGGTGAGGCCACCCGAGCCGGCCAGTGGGATCGTGACTCTGCAAGGCATGGAGTCCCTGAGGATCCTTCCAGAAGCTGACTATATAACAGGCACCAGAAGTCCTGGCTGGTGGGGGCGGGGAGGGGACTCAATGAGATCAGGGTGGGTACAAGAGGTCTGGTAAACAGAGAAGGGCTCAGAGGACTTTATCATAGCCCAGACTGGAACATGGAACAGCAAAGCCCCACAGCCCCAGGGCCTTTGCACCTCAGCCCGGAATCCATTCCTCCTTCCAGATATCTAGAAGTTTATCTGTTTACTCCCATCTGTACATGCCTCACCCCTTCTCTTACAGTCTAGGTGATGCCGCCTTCCCTAACCAGGGCTGTCTTAAACTGCAACCCACCCCGCCCTCCACGCCCTTTCCTGAATTATTTTTTCCCTCATGCTTATCACCACTTATCAGACTATATCCATGCTAGTTCCTTCTTTACTGTAGTTCCTTGTATATTGTCCCTCTCCACCCACTGGAACAGGAGTCGGCAGGCTTTTTCTTGAAAGGGCCAGATAACAAAAACTTCAGGCATTGCAGGCCTCTTCTGCCTGCCTGACAATACTTAAAAGGACTGGGCTTTGTCCCAATAAAACTTTATTTACAAAAACCAGGAGATGGGCCGGATTTGGCTGCAGTTTGCAGACCCATGCATTACAGTGAAGGTTTACTCCATCCCCGGAACCCCCCTCCCGGACCCCCCACTGTACACAGTAGGTGCTCAATTAATATTTATGGGTGGGAGGGGTGGGCAAGGTCATGATCAGCTAGGACTGAATGAAGGACGAAGAGGAGACTTTCTCGGGCCCCACTGTACAGCCAGAGGACAGTTTCCACCCTTCATTTGATTCTGTCTCTAAGCCACCCCCCCCAGCCCCACCATCAACTCTGGGGGTGGGGGGTGGATTCTTATCCCTTTTATAGAGGAAGAAATAGGCTCTGACCCCGAAATCTACACTTTTCCACTCAGCCACACCACCCAGAATCAAGACCCTGTTTTCATCTTTTTACTCAAGAACCCTCCCCAACCAAACACAGAACAAACATGTTTCTTTTTTCCCCTTCCTATCTTAAAAGGTTTTGGCCTCACAAAGGAAATTACATCCCTTAAAGATGTCACCAAAGGCTATCTGAACATCTCATGAGCCCGTTCAGATCAGGGTTATCATCTGAAAAAAAGAGCCCGTTCTAGCCCAGAGCATGGACATGTGACTTAGCCGTTTCTATGACAGCGGTGGAAAATAGTTTGAGGACCCTCTGGATAAAATGACCTTCAGACTCCCATTCACCCAAGAGACTTCTGGAATATCTAGGCGGGAGAAGGGGTTAATGCTCTATCTTATAAAGAAAAAGCCTTATCATTCAGTAAAAACCCCGAGCAAGTCACAGATGAAGAACAGTAAATAACATCAGAATTCAGGTAAAGGCATCGCTATCGAGACAGGATGACATCATATTTATCTACCAAATCAGCATATTTTTGGTTCAGTTGTGGGGAGGGTGGGGGTGGAGGTGAGCAACCCAGGGGGAGTAAGGAGGGAGCCAACATCCTCAGCTTTTGGAAATAAATCAGCAGATTATCAAAAGCCCGGACCCATTTCCGAGGGCCCCTCCTGAGAATGCCCACTGCAGCCAAACTGACCCAGAGATGTAAAGCAATCCCAATCCAAACCTCAGTGGGGCAGAGGGGTGTGCTGGGTGGGGAAGGATGGAAACCAAACACCTGTCTCTAAAATGACATAGAAATTGAAAGCAGGGTGAAAATTTGTAGAGATTCCGGCGTACCCATGTTCATAGGAACATTATTCTTACAACAGCCAAAAGGTGGAAGCAACCCAAGGGTATATCAGATTAAAAATTTTTTTAAATGTGGTCTATCTTTATTCAGCCTTAAAAACAAAGGAAATTCTGACACCTGACCCCACGTGGATGAACCCTGAAGACAGGATGCTAAGTGAAATAAGTCAGTCAGGCACGAAGGGCAAATATTGTTACAATGATTGCACGTCTAGGAGGTCCCTGGAGGAGTCAAATTCATGGAGACAGGCAGTGTGTGCCAGGCACTGGGGGAGGGGGACTGGGAGTTAGTGTTTACGGGGGAGAGAGTTTCCATTTGGGACGGGAATGTCCTGGAGATGGATGGGGTGACGGTCATGCAACAGTGTGAAAGCCCTTAATGCCACTGAACCGTCCACGTAAAGATGGTTAGAATACTAAGCATTATGTTCTATGTACTTTACCAGTTAAAAGAGCAAGTGATACAGAGACAAAGTCAAGAAGGCAACGCTGCCTTCTGGATGAAGGAAAAGGCGGGAGGACTTCGGTTTCTGCTCTTGTTCATTCGCTCAGTCAAGTCCCACTCTGCGACCCCATGGAGACGTAGGTTATCAGATGCCAACAATGCAGCCGTCGTGGCGTGGGCATGTGGGTAGGGACAAACGGGACTAGGGGACCGGAAACAGGCCCCCAGCACACGAGGTGGAGAAAGATGGTCTTTTCGATAAACACGGCCGGGCCCCTTGGCCACCCATCTGGGAAAAGCCATGAATCCCGACCCCCTCCACACCATACATAAAAACCCACTCCAGGAGCACAGCAGAGCCACACAGGAAAGACACAAGCTTCCAGAAGAAAACACGGGACAAGTCCTTCGTGGATCAAGGGCAGCCAAGGCTTTCTTAAAGACCCCAGAGAAAGCACTGACCATGAAGGGAAGACCGATATACTGAAGTCTATGAAAATGAGGAACATCTATTCGTCACGTCACACTATTGGAAGGATGAAAACGTGAACCACCTCGTGGAAAAAGACCTGTGCCCTGGGGATTTCCCCTGTGGTCCAGTGGTTAAGACTTCGCCTCCAATGCAGGGGGTGCAGGTTCGAGCCCTGGTTGGGGAACTAAGATCCCACATCCCTCATTGTCAAAAAACCAGGACATAAAACAGAAGCAATTATTATAACAAATTCCATAAAGACTTTAAAAATTGTCCACATTAAAAAAAAAAAAGACCTGTTGCCCCCAAGGAAGGGCTTGTATATATAAAGAGCACCTGCAAATCAATAAGCAAAAGACAGACAACTCAATGTAAAAACTGGTAAGCTTCAACAAGAGGATGGCAAATAAGTATGTCTGAGTTAACAATAAATCCTCAACAAGGTACTCAGCCTCTTAAACCATGGAGAAAGTGTGAATGAAAACTTCTACACACCCACCGGAAGGGTTAACATGTCAGAAAAGTTAAAATGGACAATATGAAAAATACACAACCAGAGGGGACATAAATTATTAGTGCAACTGTTCTCAAAGAGTTTGGCAGACTCTAGACACCTTTCTGACCCAGCAGGGCCCTCACAGGTATGTAGAGAAAAGATTGCAAGTTGGAATTCAGAGATCTTCCCCACTAGTAATCACCAAAACTGGGAAATAACCCAAATTCCAACAATGAGCTGGGTAAACTGTGACAATGTCATAGGAGGGAACCCGTTCAGCGAGAGAAGCCACTACAGCAACCAGAACAGGATAAAGCTCACGACCTCACAGGGAAGAGAACACACTATATGCTTCCACAAACGTGAAGGGCACCGGTTTCAGCCACAGTAAGGGTCACCTTGGGACAGGACGCCTGGGTTTCTTTCTTAACCTGTTTCCGTTGGTGAAAAAACTAACTGAACTGTACATGTATGATCCCTGCTTATTTCTGTGTGTCCCTTAAGCCCCAATAAAAAATACCCTTTAAAAAATGGAGGGCAGAGGGCGGATCCGAACACAAGCGTGCAAAGTGCTACTTTCTGAGTAATTTCCATGAAACTCTGACATGCACAGAACTTGCAAAATCCAAAGCAAACAAATAAATAAAAAATGAGCCCCGAAAGGAAAAGGGGAAGTGAAAGAAAAATTTTTTTTCATACCCACTACCTCTGCTACCCTGGTGGTTCAGAGGTTAAAGCGTCTGCCTGCAATGCAGGAGACCCGGGTTCAATCCCTGGGTAGGGAAGATCCCCTGGAGAAGGAAATGGCAACCCACTCCAGTATTCTTGCCTGGAGAATCCCATGGACGGAGGAGCCTGGTGGACTACAGTCCATGGGATCACAAAGAGTCTGACACGACTGAGCGACTTCACTTTCACTTTCACCTCTGCTAAGCCCCTGGCTCTCTTGCCAGAGAGCTCAGGTCTGGCCCCTAGATCCCACACTTCCTGGCTGTGTGACCTTGGGGAGGTGACACAACCTCTCTGAACCTAACTCTCCTTCAAAGTAAAACGGGGAGTTCCCCTGTGGACTAATGACGCCAGGCTTCCACTGCCACGGCCTGGGTTCAATCCTGGGTCGGGAAACTGAGATCCCGCAAGTTGTGCAGTGTGGCTAATAATAATCATGCAAAGCTCTCCCCTTCTAAAAATGAAATTAAAAATAAGTAAAATGAAGGGCAGGCAGGAAAGGAAGGAATCTGTGACTGGGGCCATGCCTGTCTCCTCCATTTGGCGTCACTCCCCTTTCCCGGAGGACGGTGACCCCAGACAGACCAGCAAGGCTTGGGGGTCAGAGCGAGAGGGTAGGGGGGGACTTACCCTGCACGTTCTTGCCGCTGTGACTGGCCCACAGGACCCGTGGCCACGGCCGACGTCCCCAGGCTCCCATCCCTACGGTAACTGGCTGAGAACCGTATTTCTCCTCTAATCTAAGCAGAGGCTTACAAGCCAGGAGATCAACCTGCCCCGCCCCCTCTAGGTAGGGAGGGGTCTGGCTGGGCCTGAGGGCTGGCCCGAGGGAGGCAGGAGGGGCTTTATTCATCCAGCTCCCCGATCCAGCCTCCCTCCCCTCCAGCTGGAACGTGCCAGGACGCCCAGACGGTCAGATCCCCAAGGGCACCTTTTAGTCGCTCAAGACCTCCCAGCCCCTCCCCAGCAAGAGTAGGGCGATCTGGGTGGAACCCCAGCCCCTCCCCCAGCCCAGAACCCACCACAAGCCCAAAGTAGAGGCTCAAATCTAAATAAGGGAGTCCCGGGGCAGCCGAGTGGTCCAGGCCTCAGCCCGGCCAGTGATATGCAAATATATCCAGCCCAGCCTCGCCCCAGGGCTCCAGACGTTCCCAATTCGAAAGCAATTACAGAGGATTTCCCCATTGATTTCTCTTCCCCCCCAACCGAGGTCCCAGCCGAGAGGAAGTAGAGGCAGGGATGGAGGGAGGGCATTCTAGGAACCGTGGGGGCGTCTGTCCCAGCTGGGACGGCGGAGACAGAGAGGGACAGGGTCTCTTGGGCACCCAGGAGGACAGGGGGCTGGCTCCCACGGAGACCGAGCAGGACAAATTCTGTCCCAGGCTCTTCCCTGGCCGTCCAGGGGTCAGGACTCCTGCGCTTCCCCAGCAGGAGGCAGGGATTCGTATCAGGTTGGGGAACCGAGATCCCTCCCTCAAGCGACACAGCACAGCGCTCCCACCTCCAAAAAAAAAAGAAAAATCCCCTCCCTAATGCTGGAAGGTCACAAAAATAACAGTAACAAAGTTTAAAAAGAGAACATGTTGATCACTAGGGAGCCCTTGAGGGGCTTGGCTAGATTCTCAGGGCTGGTGTGGGGACCAAAACACAAATGCAACCAGAGTACAACTCTTCATCCTTGAAATGTACACTCAGTTCTTGGAAGAGGGGCGGCCAGTGTTCAATTCCCTGCAGCCAGTTAGGGCTCCTGCCTGAGAGACGGAGAAAGACAGCAAGGACCTGCAGACTCCGTCAGAAAGTTCCACAAAGGTCAACGAGTCCCACACTTGGATCCCAGTTCCATCAGCTTGTTAGCATTGCTCGCTTTTTTTTTTTTTTTTTTTATGATGTACATTTTCTAAAATATTTTATCTATGTGGCTGCTCCGTGTCTTAGTTACCAGAATCTCTGAACTTCATTGTGCCGTGCAAGATCTAGTCCCCAGACCAGGGATCGAACCCGGACCCCCTGCATTGGGAGCTCAGGGTGTTAAACAATGGATCACCAGGGAAGTCTGGAGCTCTTGTGCTTGACTATTATGTGGTTCTAAAAGATTTTAAGTACTTGTAAAAGGGAAGACTGAAAGTTCACATACAAAGAACAAGAATCAAAATAACATCACACCCTCAAAGAGCTGCACTGGAATTTAGGAGGTGGCATTGTAATTCCTTCAAATAATTTCCAAACTGCCAGTCAAGTGTGAAAGTAGAGTAAAGACATTTTCAGGTACATGAGGCCTCAATAAAATGGGCCTTCCGTGTACCCTTTCATAGAATGCTACTGCAAGATATGCTCCAGCAAAACAAGGAAGTAAAGCAGAAAAAAAACGGAGGAATGAAAATCAGGAAACAGGAGATGCAACACGGCACAAAGGGACAGTGAGTTTGAACAGACCTAAGCACCAGGCAAACCAGACTAGAGCAGGAAAACAAAGTGCAGAACGGAAATCCCAGGAAAAGAAAGAGGCGGTTCATCCAACAGATCTAACCAAATGAAAAGTACGCCAAGAAACGAGGAGACAGAGATTCCAAGAAAGCTCTGCAAATGAGGGGTGGGGGTGGGGATGCAATTAATAACTCAAGGAAATAAGAAATGAATTTTATCATACCACTTGACTCAAATATCAACAATATTTACAAACCCAAAGCCGTAATAATAAAACTGGTTTAAACAAAATTGTATTTCACAAATATTGGGAGGAGAAAGGAAGTGGAGATGGAGGCAGGGGAGATGGTGAGGCAACAAAACAATAAACATTTACTAAGTGCTTATTATTTCCCAGATACTGTTCTAATGCTTTACACGTATTAACGATTCATGATGTAGATACTATTATTATCCTCATTTTACAGATGAGAAAACCAAGGTAGGAGAGGCAAAGAAACTTGCCTTTGGTCTCATGCTAATATTAATAAATGGGAGTCAGAAAAGAAATTTGGACAGTCTATGCAAAATCCTCATCTTCCATAGGAGTCAGTAAAGAATCTCAAACTCTAAAAAATAACCAGCAGTAGGTTATTACACAGAAATATGGATGAAAAGGCCAAAAGAAATAGCCAAGAGAATTAAAAGGGGGCACCAGGAATGGGGAGGCAGAAGGCAAGAGATCGCTGGTTTTCTTTATAATCCTAACAACACTATATGACATTTTCTTTTTTTTAATATTTATTTATTTGGCTGCACTAGGTCTTGAATGCAGCACCCAGGATCTCTGATCTTCTCTGGGGCATGAGGAATCTTTCTAGTTGCGGCACACATGATCTTAGTTCCCTGACCACGGATCAAACCCGGGCCCCCTGCGTTGGGAGCACAAAGTCTTAACCACTGGCCCACCACGGAAGTGCCCCCATCTGACTTTTCAAATGATACCTAACCTTTACTCCAAAGTTTATACCAAGCATAACGCAGAAGTATACTCTTTTACTGGGTGAATTTCATAGGGTGCAAAGTATTCCTCAATACAAATACAGAAAAAAAAAAATTTAAGATGCATGCACAATTAGATACTACTACTGAGTCACCAGAATGAATAGAATTTAAAGCTACTGACAATCTCACCGGCTGGCAAGACAGGGAATGGATCGTACAACAGTGCAACCATTGGAAAGCTCACCGATACAAAAGCTGAAGTCACACACACTCTGTGACTCACCAATTCCAGTTCTAGACAATACACACACACACACACACATATATATATCCAAAGAAATGTGCACCTATATGAGCCAAAAGGCCATGCTCATACCAGCACTATTCATAGTAAATACTGCAAACAACCTAAACGTCCATCAGCAGAGGTGTGAGTGAATACTATACAACAACCAGAAATCAATGACTGCTTCACGCCACAGATACGGGCGAATCTGACACACCCAGCATGAGTGAAAACAGCCAGAGATCAAAGATGACAGGTTGCACAATTCCATTTACAGAAAGTTCAGACACAGGCAAAAAAAACTAAGGTACAGAAATGAGTCTGGGGGTGGGAGTGGAGAGTGACTGGAAGAGCGCAGAGGAGAGCCTCTGGATGTAGGAAATGTCTTGACCTTGAGCTGGCTGGTGGTGAGGTGGGTGTGTTCTACACACCCATTTGTAGGATTTGTGAAAGGACAAGTACTGACTATTGGAGACTGAAGCGTTTTACAGAATGTTCACTACACCCAAAAAGAAGAAGAATAAAAATGATGTGTTCCAGTTGGGACCCTGGAGTCTAAGGAGCCTGTGGAGCATCCAGAGGGGCCAACAACACCCTAGAGGCCCTCGGGGAGGACCAGACTAGAGTTGGGGATTCACTGGTGAATGACATATTCTAATTACAGCAATCACTTTTACTGCCACTTCTAGAAGCAGAGGGCTATTTGTGTGCTAGGCACTTCAGAGCCACTAAATGAACCCATTTCATAGATAAGAAAACCGAGGCTTAGAGTCATCACCCAGCAAGGGGAGGAGGAAAACACCGAAACTCCAGCAATCCAACCTCGGTCCCTAGGCCCTCCAGCCTTCAGCAGTTATCTGGAGATTGCAGAGCCCCAGCTGGTGTATGAAGACCCAGACCATACACAACTATTCATGACAGTGTGCAAAGCAGGTTTTTCACTCTGGGCTGAGGGTCCAGCTCTTCGTTACCTGGGATGCAGATGGTGAATGCATTCGTAGCCTGCAGCGGTAGTAAGCTTTTATGATCCCCACTAAATGGCCTTGACTTCCTCTAAAGTCAAATGCCAGGCCTCTGCGGGCAGCTGGTGCAGCAAGGACTCTAGCCCTGGGGGGCCAAGGCTGACCACTGGTCAGGGCCCCACCCCACCCCCAAGCCCTTGGGCAGGCCTAAGGCCTATACCCTCCAAAGTTGGGCTGGGAAGCAGACAGGGTAGGTTCATGACAGGACCCCATGTGACCAAAGACAAGTGTTAAGGGACCTGGTGGCAGGTCAGTAAGATCAGACTGCAGACCGGTCCACACCAGGAGCCAAGAGCAACCAACCTGGCCACGTTCAAATCAAGAATGCTCCATCACTGCTATCTCCTCAAATCCGCTCCTCCCCATTCCTGCAAAAGCAGCACTGACCAAAAACCCCTGTCTGTTGTCCTTCTTATCAGCCCCTCCACATCTATCTCCGAGGCCCCACCTTCCCAAGGCATCACACCACAGCCCTCCCCTCCAACCCCCCTCCTGGGTCTCCATCATCGTCCTGATAGCCTCCTCATCACTGACAAGTCCCCGGCTTCTCTCCGGTCTACCAGTCTCCAGCAATCCAGACTAACTTTGTTAAACGACTCCCTGGCAATAATTTCAAAGGAAAGTCTGAACTAGTACAGCGAACAAACAATCCAACTGCCCTATGACCTCCCTGAGGTTCAGCAACTATGAACCACTTTCTCACCCGACGTGTTATCTGAAGTCATCTGACTTACCGTCGTCTCCCACATCTCAACGTTTAAGATGGTTTTTTTTTTCTCTTCCTGAGCCTACGCTGCAGCCCTCACACCCCCTGCCCCTGAATGTTTCTCCTCCGAAGAGCAAGGCCGCTCTCTTACATAATCACAGTACGACTTCGTGAAACGTGATCCTGACTGGGTGCTATGGGCTAATCTACAGTCCATATTCCAATTTCGTCAATTGCCCCAGTGATGTCCTTTAGAGCAATGTCTTCCCTGATCCAAGATCCCATCGAGGGCCACACACGGCCTCCTGCTGTCGGTTTTTCGTCTCCTCTAACCAGGAACAGTCCGCAGCCTTCATCTTGCCTTCCACGACGTGTTTTGTTTAAGAGTCCAGACTGGTGCCATAAAATGTCCCTCAACTTGAGTCACTCCCTCCATTTAAAACCCTCCACTGCCTTCTCACTCCTCACAGTTTGAAATTCCAAGACCTCATTACTGGCCTTCAGGGACCTGCAGGGTCCCATCGCCTCCTCTTTCCCTCCTCCCATTCCGCACCCCCACCAAGCTCCAGCTATTCTCAGAGCTCCAGCCAGTCACCACTCTGGCCAAAAAGAGACCCTCGGCATTTTCCTTCTTTCACAGCCTCTATCTCTCATTAAAATGACTTCCTTGGCTGACTTATGTTTACTGCCTGGCCCCGCACATTAAGACGGGAGATCCAATGACAGCAAAGACTTCTGTGTCTGGTCACCACGGCCGGAGCGGTGCCTGGCACGCAGGAGGCCCTTGGAAATCCCTCTGCAGAGCAAATGAACAAGTGTGGAAAGAAGAAAGTGTGGGGTTGAGAGCTAAAGAACCAGGGGGCTCAGAGAGGAGGGGAGGGCTGCAGAGGCCCTTCCGGATTCTAGAACCTCCCTCAGGCCTCCCTCGGGCCTCTGCCCAGAGGAGGATGCACCCAGCAAATCTCCCTTATCTTGGGGATCACATCACTCCACCAGCCAGTCCCACTGATTAAGCTTTTTAAATTAATCCCAGTAGGCCGACAGGCTGGATTCCAGAGATAGAGCTGATCAGACCCTGGAGAAGGCCCACAGCCAGCTATTGTCCACCGATCAGTCCAAAGTGCAGGGCCTGATCCTGGGTTACTACCTTCACATTCACATAGCCTCCAGGGGCCAGGCCCAGGTGTGGGGGCAGGGAAAATAAACATCTAAACACAAAATCCTGCTAACAGCTCTTTAATTGCAATGGTGAGGAGGACTGAATCCAGGCCTCCCAAACCCAGAGCTGAGGGGCTGGCCGACCAGGTGTTTGTCACTTACTTGTCCATTTCACCAACTGCTGTGAACATTTCAGGGCTCACACACCTCACAGTACTCAAGGATACTGGGAAGAGAATCGGGACTCTCTATCCCAAGCCCCATCTATTCCTGATTTCACCTCCTCTTGAGCAGAACAAGGAGTCACCCCTCTCCACCCAGACTTCATCTCCTCCCTGATGACCCTCCCTCGCCACAACCCCCCTGTCACTACCTGCCTGAATGGGGTCCCAGCCACCCCCACCACCCCCCAGCCAGGGGGCCCTTCCAGCTCTGAGCTCTCCCCACTCGGCCAGCTCCCTCTTGCCTTGGAAAGCTGGATGCACCCGGAGTTCCCACCCACAAGGAGTCCAGAGGTAATTCGGCCTCTCCGGCTGTGTGACCCCGGGCAAATAGCTCAGCCTCTCCAGGCTTCCCAGCACAAAAATAAACAAATAAAGATGAGGCAGATAACGCTGGCGAGACTTGGAGAGCTGACAGCCAAGAAGGTGATGCCCGTTGAAAGAGAAAATTTAGCACCTGCACCCCGCAAGAAGGGCGGGGACGGTTCCCGGTGGAGGAATTTGTAATGCGGCCCCACCCCAAACAGTGAATGGGGAGCCGCTCCCCACCGCCTGGCTAATGGGATTAGCCCCGGGTTTGCTCTGGGCGTTGGCTTGGGGTCCCTAGGTCTCAGCATGGCCACCGTGCTGAGACGGTGCGGGGAGCGAGAGCCAGCGCCAGCCAGCCAGCCACCCTTCCCTCCGCGGCCGCAGCGGCCTGAGCGGCGGCCTCCGCACCCTGCCCGGGCCGCGCTTCCCGCGCCGGACTGTTTCCTCCATGACCTCAGCCGCCGAGCACGCAGAACTCAGGCCGCTCCTAACGTACAAGGCGCCGGCACAAGCCTCTGCAGCCACCTCCCGCTGGACTTCCCCGTCCTGCCTGCCCCTTCACCAAGCCACTTCGCCCCGTGCCTCAGTCTCCCCATCTACCTAATGGGCACCCAATGGGTCTGTCTGGCTGCTACTGCGGTTGGGCTCAGCGCGCTAGCCTGGTGCGCGCACGCAGGGGCCCCCTGGAGCCGCGGCTATTTTCCCTCGGCTTCTGGTTAAAAGACTTGGCGGCTGCCAGGCCCGGCCCAGACTGGAGACCAGAGGCTTGCGGCGCCCTTTCCCAAGCCTCTCGGAAGGCGAGGGAAGGCCCCGCCCGTCAGAAAGACCCCGTGGTCTGATTCCAGCACCCTGCCACCTCCCCTGGCCGGGCCAAGCGACCCCCGGAGCGCAGACACAAAAATGACCGCGGCCTCTGGGGGCGCGCGCAAAGGGGGGCAGCCCTGGCCCTTCCTCTGGCTAGGGTCTCCGGCACCCCTCCCTGGCCCGCAGTGCACCACTTGGGAGAAAACCCTGGCCCTCATTGTGGCAGCTCTTGGGGGACACGCGCGCCCCAAGGCCACGACCCCGTTCCTTGCCCCCCCCACACACACACACGTCCCCCGCCCCCCGCAGGCAGGAATCTTCGCGCGCGCGCCCCTCCCCCGCCTGGTGCCTCACAAAGGCCCTTTGTCCCGCCGAGCCCTGGAACTCAGGTTCCTGAAAAGTTTCAAGAGAAAAATCAAAGAAAGAGGCAAAAAAAAAAAAAAGAGCGCTGCGGAGCGGGCAGGGTCGGTGGGGCAGGGCCACGGCGGCCCAGGTGTCCCTTCCAAGACCCCAAGGCCAAGGGAGCGTCCTGGGGTCCCGGAGAACTCACAAGAGTCCTAGACTACACTTGGTGGTAGGAGAGGTGGGGTTTTTTTTTTATTTAAAAGCCGAAGCGTGGGACGCCAGGCACAGAGGCTGAAGGCAGCGGGGGAGCAGGGTCTGGGTTTCCTGCAGCGGCCGAAGGCAGGTCTGGGGGTCCCGGCGTTTGAGGTCCCCCTGCCAGACCGCAGCGGCTGAGGCAGGCTTGCCCCTCTCCCGCGCGGTCCCCACCGAGCCTGGGCAGCCCCGCTGGGGAAACGGCAGGATCCAGCGGGCCTTCTCCGCCCGCGCTTCCATATCAGACCCAGGGTGTTCCCGCCGCGGATCGTGCCGGGCCGATCGGCTCCCGCGCCGCTTCTGTCCCGAGCTTCGGGATGGCGGCCGCCCAGTGTCTGCATCCCTGCGGCGGGGCCGCCGGCCTTGCTGCTGGAGAATAAGGGGTCTCCAGGGCCCGCCTTCTGCCCTCTTCCCGGGGTACGGCTCCTGCCACCGTTCCCCGGGGACGCGGGGTCTTCTCAAGGGCAGCCGGCCCGCCCGCTGAAGGCCGAGTCCGCAGTGTTGGGGGTCTCTGTTCTCTTGCCCATCCACACCCCACACACACCAAGCGCCCGGACTAGCTGGAGACCCCACAGGAGAGACCAGAAGCTAAGGCCCGACCCCGGACGTACGGCGCCTGAAAGGACATTTGCCAAGAAAAGCATTGCAGCTCTGGTGCAGACGTCTCCAAAGGGTGTGGAGCGGGGTTTGTTCTTTTCTCGCCCAGATTTTGAAAACTCCAGTCCAGGCTCCAACTGCAGGAGCCCCGGGTTTGGAATCGCCCCTGGGGGCTCCGATTTCGGCCAATTCGACTGCCTCGGGAGAGCCGGACGCGCTGGGGAAGGCTACAGAGTCCAGCGCCCCTGTGCGTCAGGGCCTCCAGACTGACCTCTGCCCGGGTCGAAGAGACCCCCTGGGCCTGCCCATACCCCGTGGGCAACCTGTGTACCGGTCGGGGGAGAAGGAGGGGCCGAATCCCCAGTGCGAGCGCGGGGATGGGGGAACAGACCTGGTAGCTTCCCCGGGGCCGGCCTCCCCCGCAGGATCCCGAGGGGACAAGAGGGGGCGGGCACTCATAGGGCACTTACCCGGGTGCGGGTGCAGGTTGAGGCCGGCCATGTACTTTCCGGGCGGCAGCGGGCCGGGCAGGCCTGAAGCGGGCAGGCGTCCGGCCGTGGCCGCGCCCACGCGGTGGCTGTCCATGGCCAGGCCGGACAGCAGCGGCGGCGGGGGGCCGTGCACGGACCGCGGGGGCCCGAAGTCTCGGCCATCCATCCTCCGCGGGAGTGCCGCGGCCAGCCCCCCACCCGGCCCGCGGGCCTCGTTCAGTGGGACCTAAAAGTTCGGCGTCGGCGTAGTCCCAGAGTCCTCGGGCGGCGGGGGCTCCGCGGCGTGCATGGCGGCGGCGGCGGCCAGCGGGGCTTGCGCTCGGCTGCGGGCCGGCGGCCCGAGGCGCACGGCCGGCCGGCGATGGGGCCCCTCCGGGCGGCCAGGCGGAGCGGCGCGAGGCGGCGCACAAGGCGTCTTGGCGGGGAGAGGAGACGGGCCACGGAAGAAAAGAAGCGGGGGAGAAAAGAAAAAGGAGGGGGAAAAAAAAAAAGAAGTTCAGAAAGTCGTCTTGCCGTTCGGGACTGGGGGCTACCGAAGAGGCCAGAAATGAAACCGGGAGGAGCCCCTTTTCCATAAAAAGTTCAATTCCATGCTCCTTCCTCCCGCGGCTTCAGGCTCCTGCGCACCCGGCTCAAAAAGTGCCCAGCCCGGACTCTGCTTCGGCCGCTCACGGGTGCTCCCGAAACTGGGGAAGGCCCTTCGGCCGCGCCCGGAGCGCCTCAGTACAAACCTCCGAAGTGTGTTGGATTCCTGGGCGTCACATGCTCCAGGGTTTCACACCGTGAAACCTTCCCGTGAGCGGTGCGAAATGTCTCCCTAAACACTATGTCACTATCTGATCCGAAAAGTTTAATATTTAACCTTTGGGGACCCTTGTCTTCCTTTTCTGAGTTTGGCTTCCCTGAGCTCGCCCCAAGCCGCGGGATTAGTTTTTTTCACGACAGAGGGTACTAAGTGGGTTTCTTATTTTTAAAAGAGATTCATCGCCCCCTCTCGCCACCCCCCTCGGGCCACTGAGTCGTACAGTCTAAGTCCGAGGACCGGAGACGTGGCATTCTCGCCTGAGGACTGGAAAGAATCCTTCAAAACAAGCTTTGGTTTCATTTTCCAACGCCCTGGCCTGGGAATCTTGCGGCCCTAGGACGTGGCCTAGCGCAGGGGATTTGGGGGGCATCAGAGAGGAAGGGAGGCATTCAGGGGTCTCGCTCCTACCCTAGCTTGCCCCCGACCCCAAAAATAACCTACAAAGAAAACCTTGGCGGCGCGGGCCGATGGAGGGGCGCCTCCCCCAGCGTTGGGCAAATCCCCGCGTAGTTCCAGTTTAAAGCTGTTTGTTTAAAAGATTTGCCGATTCCCGTGGGGGCGGGAGGGGGTCTAGGAGCCAACCCTGCCCTCGCCCTCCGTCTGCTCGCGGCAGCTCGGATTCCTGATTCCAAGAGGCTGGGACACTCCTCGAGACGCCGATCTCGCCAAAGCCACCGGGCTCACGGCTGCCCGCCCTGCGCCCCGCGACCGGCTGGCTCCCAGGCCCCGGACCTGCAGACCCTCTCAGCCACAAACCCTCCGGGGTCCTCCAGACTCCCTCCCCAAGTTTGCTAAGGGTGCTTATTTTAACCCGGTTTTGGTTACAAACACCCGCTCCCTCCCTCGCTGCCTCCCATCAGGCTCTGGTTACCAGATCCG
This sequence comes from Dama dama, assembly GCF_033118175.1. Taxonomy (NCBI): domain Eukaryota; kingdom Metazoa; phylum Chordata; class Mammalia; order Artiodactyla; family Cervidae; genus Dama; species Dama dama. The sequence goes on along the minus strand of NC_083690.1, from coordinate 39,366,101 downwards.
CGTTTACTTTGGAAAAAATCTAAGATCGCCACATCCGAAGATACATGTCTTAAGGAGGCGATGAGCTTTCCGTGATTTTTTTTTTTTTTTAATGTTCTTTGTGTAGCTTTCCTTTAAAAGCCAGCGCTTCGGGGCATACCCCAGCGCCCCACTTTGGGGAAGTCGGGGTGAAGCCCCCCGCAACACCCTTGCTCTGGCAGAGAAGCTGGTTCGGCCATCTGCGGGCTCTGCTGCGTTCTCCCTACTTTTCTCCCCCTCTTAAATGCAGTTAAAATGGCTGAATTCCGGCTTTTAATTAAAAACAGCCTATAATCGAAAACGTCTAGGCGTCCCTGGCTCCCCCGCCGCCTGCCGGGAACCGAGAAGGGAACCGACGCCCCTCGGCCGGGCTGGGGGCTCAGGTGGGTGCCCAGGGTTCAGGGACTCGCCCCCACCCCTCCCGGGGCGCCCCACCATGCCGGCCCTGGTCCCCCCGATTCTGTTCTCCGGAGCTGGAGAGCTGCGGGAATCCCCGGCGCACCCCGAGGGAGAGGTGGGGTGGGGGCCATCTGGAGAAGTTTGGAGACCATCGTGCCCGGCCAGGGGCAGGCGGGCGGCCCGGCGGCGTACCTGGCGCGGCGGGGCTCCCAGATCCGGGCTCCGGCGACGCTGACTCTGGTGGCGGCCCCGGCTCCCGGCGCGGCTAGGCGCCCGTGCTGCCCGCCATCCCGCGGCCGCAGCTCCCCTTCGCCACCCGCAGCCGCCTCACACTTTTTGCCCGCCTTTCCTTTTTTTGGTAGAAAACCGCTCCCCGGGCCGAGCGCTCGGCGCGCCAACTCCTCCGCCCTCCCGCGGCCGGGCTCCCGCAGCCCCCGGAAAAGCCAGCTTTCCTCCCGCCGAGCTCCCCGCTTTTTAATAAAATCCAGGTAGCGCTGGTTTAAAGAATCCCAAATCTCCATATACAGCCCGGGATTGGAAAAGGTACATTACACAACCCCCCTTTCAAGTTCCTCTCGCTGGATCTAAAAAAAAAAAAAAAAAAAAAAAAAAAACAGCGGGGGGGGGGGAGGGGACGACTGGGGGAGGGGAACACTCTCGGGCGAAGAAACACGCATTGTTCCCGGGTGCCCGCCTCCCCGCAGGCCGGCCCCCGACCGCCACCCATTGGCCGCGCGCGCCGCCCATCACGCGCATGTAAACACCTTGGCCCTCGGCCATTCCTATAAAACCAATTACGGACCAAGGGGCTCCAGCAGTTTCCAGGCTCCCCTCGGCGGGGCTGAATGATCAAAACTGGTGGTGAGAATTTTTCCGGGCCGTTTCTAGGCAGCCCTCCCCCTCCACCAGCTCGGACCCCCCCCCTCTCCTTTCCTCCTCCTCCCTTTTCCTCCCCCCTCCCCCAGCGTCTGGGCTGAGTGATCAGAATAGAGGAAGATGGTTGTCGCCACAATCCTGGGCTTTGCAAGGCGCAGTTTAATGGGCCGACTGTCAGCTTCCTGCTCGCGGGAGGAGGTGACAAGCCGAGCGAGCCGGCAAGGGCCGGGGTCCGGCGGGCTGCGCCCCGCGCCCGGGGCCCCGCGACTCCCCACCTCCCCCGAGGCGCGCCTTCTAGAACTCGCGGTGGAAGACGCCAAAACGGACAAGGGCGGCTTTTTCCCTCCTCCCCCCACCTCGCTTTAAAACAAAGCAGCGATTCATTCCCTCTCCCCGAACAGCGCGGTTGGGTGGGATGGGCAGGCGAGAAGGCCGTTTTCCTAGCCCTGGTCTGCGGGTTCCTCCCTGAAACGCGGTGTCAGATGGTTACTGATTAATATTTTGGAGAGGCCGCGGCGGCGGGCAGCGGGTGAGTTTCTAATCTTCTAAAAGGGGTTCCTATAGAAACGCGGGCCAGGGCGCGCCCCCCGCTCGCCCCGGCCGGGGCTGCGGCGCTTTCCCTCGCGCCCCTCCCCAAAGAGTCTCTTTGCGTGGGCGCTCCCCTCCCTTTCTCTCTCCCCCCGACCAAAAAAAAAAAAAAATCAGAGCAGAAAAAAGGATTAGATCGGCTGAGCGCGAACTGACTCCCTCTCGATTCTGACATTTCAGCCTATTAGCATTTCTCCACGGGGCCTTCTGAAACCTATTAAAGTGTAATATTAAAAAACCTCTTGGCTGGGGGCCTCTCTCGCCTTCCATCCGCCGCGCCCCCTCCAGGGAGGGCGAGACCGGGAAAAAAAAAAATCTGTTGAGCTCAGAGGAAGCAGCAGCCAAGCCCAAAAAGTGCTTGGCTGGCCGCAGCGGCCGGAGGGGGAGGGGAGCCCCAATCCCCCAGACTTTGTACTTTTATTTTGCGCTTTCAGCAAAATCTTTTCTGGGTTGAGTAGCCGGGAGCTGCCCGCGGCAACCTACTTGGCTGCAGGCGCGAGGAGTGCGGACGCGGTCGTAGGGGCCGTCCTGGGCGCCCGCACCCTGCGCGGCCCCGCAGGAACCCGTGCCCGGCTAGGCATTACGTACCCTCGAAAGGAAGCTTGGAGGGGCAGAAATCCTTTCCGATCCTGCCTCAGAGACCGACCGCGGTGATTAGATTTTAATTAAAACAAGAGAAGCCCGCTCTTTCGCCCCTCGCTGCGGACTCAGCGTTTTTGCATCGTTCGTTCTTTTTTTTTTTCAATCCATTTTTAAGGCAACTTTTCTGGAGGAGGGGGATAATGAGCTAGTTCGCGCCCATTCGTTCTATTTTCTTTACTCCACTTTTAGAAAAAGAAGGGGGTAGGCTTGGAGAGCGAACTGGGGGTGTCTTAATTTAATTCCAGTATAAATTTTAGGAAAAAAAAGTTCAGCCTCTTGAGGGCAGTTTCAAGTTGCCCTTCCTGGAGCCTCCTGCGCTGGTTTCTAGGCTGCCCTCTTTTGGAAGCTGGAGCTCTGCTGGGGTGGGGGGCGGGGGAAGGAGGGGAGAGAAGGAAAGAAAGCCTCGAAAATAGCCGGAGCCGAGGGGAAGGAGTGGCGGAGCAGGGCACGCAGGTCTCAGGGGCGGCCGGAGGCTCCCGGTGCAGCCCCGGGACGGCCGGGAGCACAGGCCGAGAGGAGAGGGGGGTTAGAGAAAGGAGGTATTGTGCTGTGTGCCTTGGGGGAGGGGGGTGATGCAGAAGTAAAGTAAATGCAGCTGAACTGCGCGAGGCTGCTGGAAGCCAAAGCCGGGGAAGGGGCCCTGCGTGGGGGCGCAGCCCGGGTGGGCGCCGAGTGTCTCCAGTCTTATCCAGAGGCCTTTGTGGGTTCCTAGTAAACCCTCCCACTCCTGAAACCCCCATCGCTCAGTATTCAGACCCCAAACACTGATCCCCCATCCCAGTACCCCCGCCCGGGATCTGGAATGTTTTTCTTTGTTTTAATATAGCTCAAGAAAAAAAAAAAAAAAAATGTCCAGAGAGTAGGGGTGGGGAATACAAAGGGCTTACGGGGGTGGAAAAAAACAAAAGCCTATTTTTATAAATGTTTAATGTTTTCACCCCTGGATGCTCCAAGACGCCGTAATTGTGCCGGCGCGGTATATGTGCCATAAATCATTTAGTTGCTAATAAAAATTGTGCGTTTGCCCTGGATTTGCCAATGGCGTCTGCATTTTCCAAGTGTGCGCCTGGTCGGCGTGGCGAACCAAGCCTGCATTTCATTAGGGCCGAGGTTCGGGGGGCAAGCGTAGGCCCCCTCCCTCCCCATACCCCGGACCTTTGTGGGCTGCAGCCCCCCTAGTGCGGCCGTCCCCGCGCATACCGGCAGCCCGCTGAGCCCCTGGCCAGCGCTGCCCGGGTGCAGGGCCTGGGAACCCAGAGGTGGCGGCGGCTCCTCCTGGCTCGCCGGACAGACCGTGCCGGGCAGTGCCGGGTCTCCGAGCTACAGCGTGGTGGGGGTGCGGGCCGGCCGGGCCGACCTGCGTGCGCCCCGATCTTTGCCCCTCTCCGCCGGCGCCCAGCCGCCCGCAGTCGCCGAGTAAACAGGCGGCCGGGAGCCATCTTAAGGGCGGGGGACGGATCCCAAATGGAGAGGTGGGCGCAGTCCAGGCTGCTTTCAAGACCCCCCACCATTCGTAGGGGGCCTCGGGGGCACCCCCGGCCGGCCCTCGCGGTCTGGGAAAATACGCTCCCCGCTCTGGTGACCACACTCAACATAAACCCGGGCCTGGGCGCCCCGCGTGGATCGGGTCGCAGCGCGCGGACTCCGCAGTGCTCCCGGGTCCAGCCGCCATCTTCCACCCCTCCCCCCGCATACTTGTGTTTACTCGGCAGGATCCGTGGCCAAAAAAAGAGTGTGTTGACGCAGTGTGTGTGTGTATGTGTGTTGTACTGGCTGGGCGGAAAATCGGCTGAAGCGGGGAACCTCCTCGCAAACCCAAACCTCAGTCCCCGGAGAACCCGCCCAGGCCCTGGGCGCTGTTGTCCGCGGTCATCCCCGGGGGCTCCAGAGCCGAGGCCTTTTGTAAGTTCCCTGATCTCCAGTTCCGTGGACGCAGCCCGACTGACAAAATTCTTTCGCTTTGTTTTAAAAACCAAAGGACAGGCCAACCTTGGACTCAGCGCTCCCTGGCCGTGCCTTTGTCGAGGCGCGGGCTCAGCGTCCCGCGCTTTTGGGCAATCCTGCCCAGTTCAGGGTCAAACCCTGCGCTCCCCGGCATCCTCGTGTGGCTGGCCGCAGGGACGACATTCTCCCCCGACCCCTCTCCCCACCCTACCCCCGAGAAGAAACCATCGTTTCCTAGGCGAGGACACCCAAGCCATCTCCACCACTTGCCCCAAGCCGCCTTGTGCAGCGGGGACCGAAACCCCCGCGCTCCACCAGCCTCTCCGTGAAGGGGGCCCCGGGAATTCGCCGGCCTCCGCTGCCCGCTTGGGAAGCCGTGACGCGATCTTTTAAGCGCCCGTTTTCAGGTTCCAGGTCCGACAACCAGGGAGCTCCTGGCCCGGGTGCTGCTAAAACCCGGAGAGGGCCCGCCCGGGAAAGCCAGGCTCGCCATCCCCTTGCAGGGACTGGCCCAGTCACGACTCGGCGCCGAGCCGAGGTTCGACCAGCCCCGCCGAGATCAGTCCCGACTCGCCAGGAAGCCCAAGGGCGCGGCGCCGGAGTCCGGGAAGCCGCAGGAGCCGGGCCGCACCGCACACAGAGCCGGGACCCCGGAGCGTCTGGCGGGCCGGGTCCCGCGGATCCCTGCGGCGCTCGGCTCCGCCTCCAGCCCTAGCCTCTTCCCCAGGCCAGGCCGGGTCGGGTCTTCCACTCGACTGTTCGGCTCTAAGGGGACGGAGACAGTCTCCGGCGCTGGGGGCCGGCTGGGGCCATAAATCTGGGCGCAGGGGAGGGCCTCCTTCCTACTGCCTGGGCCAGTATTCCCGGTGAGGCCGGCATCTGGACTGCCCTGGACACCCTGTCCTCCAGGTCAGGGCGCGGGGTCCCCGAGACTAAGCAGGGAGTCAAGTCAGAAACTTCCCTGTTGGCCAGAGAGAGGGAATGAACAGCCTTGTCCACTGGGCACCACCAGCTTCCATCCCTGCGGCCGCAGGACCCTGAGGGGGCCTGGGCATCCCCTGACGGCTCCCTGGGTTGGGGCGCCCAGCCACGCGCTTACTACTCAGAAGGTGAGGTGAGGCTCTGGTGGGCACGTGCCGCCACTTGCCTGAACCCAGTTCAGGCTCTGCGCGTGCCATCCAGGGGCGACGGCTAGGTCAGAGTGACTTCTCAGAACTCAGCCTCCCAGCACGGACTCTGCGGCCATTCTGGGCCACCCTTCGGCCCTTGGAGCGCGCCGTGGGTGCACCATGTGGGGAGGGGGCCTTTTGTGTGCATCGAGGAGCAAACGGGGTCTCCAGGTGCCTCGCCTGTAGGCGAGGGGCTCCTCTGGTCTCCACCCCTGCCAGCCCCATCTCCTCCTTGCCAGGACCTGGGCTTTTCCCCTGTCTGGACCCAGTTCAGCCCTCTTTGTCGGCCACCCTCTTTGTCGCAAACAGGCGAACCAGCGGGAAAGCAGGTCCAGCGCTGGAGGCAGCCTGGTAGGGGCGGCAGTCTTTCCACCCCAGGCAGGAGCGGGGCGGGTAGAGGGGGACTGATCCAGATGGGGTGGATTTGCAATAATAACGCTTAATGTCACCAGCTTTGTCTGTCTCTTTGCCAGAGGGGCGGGGAACAGGCCTTCACTCCAATGCCCTGCATCCGCCGACAAGCAGGCAGTGCGCGCTCTTCATCAGGACAGCCACCTCCGGACAGCCTCCTGGACTTTGGTGGGGACAGCCGCCAAAGGGGGAGGCATTCACACACACACACTCACACACACACTCATACACACACACTCACACACTCACCGTGCCTCCTGGGATCCACCCTGAGCCAGTGACACGACAGCAGACTGGCACGTGGAAGATGCCTGAGGCGGAGGGTTTGGAAACCTCGCTGTGAAATACTCACCCGGGGAGCTTCAGCTCCTTCCTAGAATTTCTAAAAGCACAGGTGAAGGGACCGAGGCCTCCGGGCAGAGCCCAGAAGAATTTGAGCGCTCCCCTCGGCGGCGGGAACGCAGCCTGGGAGTGGAGAGGCGGCCGAGCCGCATTCCGGCCGCGCCTCCCCCGGCCCCAGCCCCAGCCCCAGCCCCGCGGCGCCCCAGGAAGCACCTCCGAAAACAAAGCGCTGCGGTTTCAGCCCAAGGTTAAAGTCCACCGCGAGTGTGTCCCCCCCCCCCCCCCCCCCAGAATCTAAGAGCGATAGTGTTTCTCCAAATAAACCGCCAATAAATCAGCCCGGGGCCGCCTGCTAAGGAGCTCTGCTGACCTTGGGGACTGGATCTCCTGCTAGACCCGTCGGGGGACAGGCACGGGGAGGGGCCCCGCGTGCCAGCCGAGCCCCCCTCCCACTCCGCAGAGGAGCAGAAGAGGGACTGGCCAAGGGCATTCAGGGGCGCTTATTGGGGTGCTAGTGTGCCCAGGGGATGGGGCAGCTGTGGTTATTTGCGGGGGGTGGGGGGGGGGCTGGCAGTATTTGGAGGGTGAAGCTGACCACGTGTCCATTGAGCGCCTAGGGTCCCTGCACTGTTCTAGGCACCCAGGGAAGGGACACGGGGCACAGACAAGGCCTCTGTGGGGGCCTTCTTTGTCTGGGTGTGCCTGGGTGTGTTCCACAAGCCTGTGTGTGCGCCTATGACTAATGGGATTTATGTATGTCAACGGCCAGGGTGACTAATGGAGGCCTTGGCAGCCGGTGTGCTTGTTGGGGGGGGGGGGGTGCCAGGGGAGGGGCGCTGCACTTCTCGGTGGGGAGTCGGTGCCCCCCGAGGGGCCGCCCTCCCGTCTCCTCCAGGTCCTCTTCTGCTGCCGGCTGGCAGCTCCATTTGGGCCTCTGAACCCCCGCCCGGCAGGCCTGTGCAGGCTGAGAGCTCCGGAGTAAATTCCATGGGCAGCCTGGCCCCCCAGAGGCGTCTCCGCCCCTGCCCACCGCCCTGACCCACGTGGCCCCTGCACACCCAGCCCAGCCCACCTGCGTCCACAGCAGAACGCTCGGGCTTCCTCTCTTTCCATCTGAAAATTCCTCCTGATGCGAGCCTCTGCTCCATGCAGGCTTGGACCGCCCTCTGACATGGGTGCTGTCGGGCCCGTATAACAGACCAGAAACCCGAGGTGCAGAAAGCAGGGCAGGCCCACAGGAGCGCGGGGCGATGCGGGAGACCGACGGGGAGTCCCAGCACCCAGGGAGCCCCCAGCCTGACCACGGCTAGCTGAGAGAAGGTGCACAGCTGACGGAGCTGACCCAGCCCGCCACCCCCCTCCTGCCTTGCCTCGTCCACCCTCTCCACCTTTGCCTGGGACGGGGAGGCAACAGGGGTCAGAGGTTAATGGGAGCCCATTTGGCCGGGCCTGGTAGGGGAGGGTAAGGTCAGGCTGGCTGAAGGAGCCTGGCCCTCATTCCTGGCTGGGAGGGCTCTTTGGTCAGGAGTTCAGGGGGCCTGGGGCTCCGTTTACCTGGCGGAGCTCGGGCGCAGCATGTCCCTGGAGAATCCCACCTCCCATCTCCCTTGGGGTCTCCTGGTTTCTGGCACACCACCCCCGTCTGGGCGTTCCTCCAGGTATTCGTTCTGCTCCTTAACACACACCTTCTGTTGCACACGTCTGTGCCCCTGTTAGAGACACACTCATCCAAAGGGTCCCCGGGAGCCACAGAAGTGAGACGCCTTCCTAAGATCGCCCAGTCTGGGTGACAACAAGCGAGCCAGACAGGTTTCAACCCAGCTCTGCGTCTTTGTGCTCCTCACCCGTCCTCCGAGGCCCGTGGTGGCCTCTCTAGGGAGGGGACGGCAGGACCAAACCCTGCTTCCCAGGCCTCCCAGGAGCCTCCTACCCCCACAGGCCTCCAGGATGTGTATGCGTGCGTGCGTGTGTGTGTGTGTGTGTGTGTGAGTGTGTGTATGAGTCACACACGAGCCTCTCTTACTCTACTCACCCCCTCCCGCCTTTTTTTTTTTAATCCTTCTTTGGCATTTTTCTTTCAAGCAGAAAATAAAAACATTTCCCATGGCTACAGCTTTGAAAGCTTCCCTCGCTTTCCTGCCTCTTTCTCACCCCCACCCCTGTCAGTCCATTTTCAGAGTCAGCAGAAAGTCAAAAACAAACCCACAAAGATCAAGCCTGACAGGCCCCCCCTTCCCGCGCCCCTCCACTCTCTGCCTGTCTTGGTCTGTCTCCACCCGGAGACAGAGACGAGTGCGAGGCAGCCCCACCCCCACACACGCACGCATGCACTCACATACTTTCTGCAGCCACAGGGAGTCTCTTAAGAACCTTCTAGAGCCACCCTGCCAGAGAGGCCTGCTTACGTGATTTCTTCTGCTGGAAATATGTGGCTTCTTCCCCAGCCTCCTCTGTCCAGCCCAGCTCACCAGGCCCAGCCCCCCTGGACCTTCCTCATGGAGCCCTTCTGCTGTGTGTTGAATACCTCCCCACCAAAATTCATGTGTTCAAGTCCTGACCCCCAATATCTCCAAGTGTAACATTACTTGGAAATAGGGCCGTTGTACCTAGTGACGAGATCATACTGGAGTAGCTGCTGCTAAGTCGCTTCAGTCGTGTCTGACTCTGTGTGACCCCATAGACGGCAGCCCACCAGGCTCCCCCCGTCCCTGGGATGCTCCAGGCAAGAACACGAGTGGCTTGCCATTTCCTTCTCCAGTGCATGACAGTGAAAAGTGAAAGTGAAGTCGCTCAGTCGTGTCTGACTCTTAGTGACCCCATGGACTGCAGCCTACCAGGCTCCTCCGTCCTTGGGATTTTCCAGGCAAGAATACTGGAGTGGGGTGCCATTGCCTTCTCCGATACTAGAGTAGGGGGGGTGTCCCTGATCCAGTAGGACTGGCGTCCTCATACGAACGGGACCCAGGCAGAGGCAGAGGCCGGGAAGCCATCCTGCCCCTTAGTCCAGAAGGAACTGACACGGCCCGCACCTTGACCTTGGGCTTCCCGCCCTCAGAACTGAGACAGAATCCATTTCTGTGGCTTCAGTCAATGACCTTTTGTTATATCAGCCTTAGCAAACTAATACACCAGCCCAGTTTTCCTTTTTCTTTTTTTGACCAAGCCACACAGTTTGCAGGATCTTGGTTCCCCAACCAGGGATCGAACACACAGCCTCGGCAGTGGAGGCACAGAGTCCTAACCACTGGACTTCCAGGGAATTCCCATACCATCCCAGATTTAAGGGTCCACGAGAGTCAGGCGGGAAACACGAATGAACAGAAGTGGGATGGCATCTAGAGGGGGGAGCGGGTTGCAGCCTGGCCAGTAGCCCCCAGGGGGTCAGATCGCCTGTTGTTCGTGGTGCATCGTCAGAATGGGCTAGGTTATGTTGCAGTGACAAAAGTCCCCAATATCTCAGTAGTTCAACACAGCTCATACAAATGTGTTCTCCGCAACACGTGGTCTGCTCTGAGCCTGGGCAACCCTCCAGGGCAGCTGAACTCCATGTGGTGACTCAGCATCCCAGGGCACTTAGATTTCCTGAGTTGTCCACCTCCATGTAAGGTCATCCCGGGGAAGAGAGGATCATCACAGAGGACTCTCGCTGCCAGAGCATTTATCATTCCTTGTATTTATTCCCTTGTGTTTGTTTAACAAATACGTACGCGTCAGGCTCTGTGCTAGGGCCTGATGATAAAGTGGTGAGCACAATGAACCAGAATACGCCTCCCTGTGGGGCTTCCAGTCCAGAGAAGGGGACAGCTGGGTAACAGAGAACCATGAGCGTGGTGAGCGCTGCCAAGGAGAAGGCCCAGGAGCAGCAGGAGCAGCCACGTCACACGGGGCCTCCGCCTAAAACAAGAGAGGTTTTAAGTGGGCCCCAGGGACTTCCCTGGTGGGTCAGCCGATAAAAAATCCGCCTGCAATGCGGGAGACCTGGGTTTGATCCCTGGGTTGGGAAGATCCCCTGGAGCAGGGAATGGAAACCCACTCCAGTATTCTAGCCTGGAAAATCCCCATGGACAGAGGAGCCTGGCGGACTACCGTCCATGGGGTCGCAGACGACTGAGCGACTAAGCGCTGGGACTTCCCTGGTGACCCAGAGATGAATCCACCTTCCAATGCCCGGGATGTAGGTTCAATCCCTGGTCAGGGAACTAAGATCCCACGTGCTTCGAGGCAACTAAGGCCACACACCTTAACTACTAAGCCCACATGCTACAACGAAGATCCCTCCCGCTTTCAACTAAGAACCGACGCGGCCAAAAATAAATAAATTGATATTTTTTTTTTTAGTAAAAAGGGGGCTTCCCTGGTGGCTCAGTGGTAAAGAATCCATGCCAAAACAGGAGACCCAGGTTCCCTCCCTGATCTGGGAAGATCCCACATGCCACGGAGCAACAAAGCCCATGCAGCCCAACTATTGAGCCTGTGCTCTGGCGCCCAGGTTGGGCTCTAGAAGCCTGGAAGCCTCAAGTACCGAGCCCATGTGCCTCAACTACTGAAGCCCAAATGCCCTAGATGAATCAAGGACCCCCTCCCTCCCTCTCAATTTTTAATTATCTTTCCATTGGCCATCCTCTCCTATGAACCTCCATTTTCTCTATGTGGTAGGCTATGGCCATGTGCAGCAAGAAAGAGGCAATTCCCCAGCAGCTTATCCGGAAAGATGGAAACGCTGGACAGAACACAGACCGCCAATGACCTGTCTTTCCATCACACTCTTCTCTAAGGGCAAGATCTAATCAGACCTGAGGAATGGCTGATGGATGAGATTTTTTTCCACAAAGCCTTGCCCCAGAGGCAGAGCTTCACCACGGGCGGGGCTTGTACCAGCCGCAAACCTGGAGGCTTTCTCCCGTCCCTCCCCGGCCGCCTTCGCCTCCGCCTCCTCCGGTTTCTCCTCTCTGGTTTTCTGTCTGCCAGTCCCTCGCCACACCCCGCCCACACCGGGTCACCGGGTCACCGGGTCACAGTTCCAGCTCCAGATGATAAAATGCCACGGCTGCAGGGGCCTGGGGCCAGGCTCCTCGAGTGGCTGTCATGACACATTGTATCCTCCGAGGATGTGTCCCCTTTCTACACTGTGACCTTGACGTTTCTCCCAGTGGAGGTGGAATCTTGCGTCTCTCACCAGACACGTGAAGTGACACCGCGACTTCCAGAGCGAGGTCAGAAAGAGAAGACGCGGTGTCGCCCCTTCCGTGGTGGGGTCTGAACTCAGCGCTGCCTGTCCCTAGCCAGGCCGCCCGTGCCAGGGGGCCGCTGACGGAATGACCCCGGAGGGAAGCAGGAGAGATCTGAGGAGCCAGCCGACCTGGGTTCAAGCCCGATTCTGCCATTCACTTGGTATGTGACGTTTACAAGCCGTTTCCCCTCTCCGAGCCTCAGTTTACCTGGCTGTAAAGTGGAGCTCCTTGCCTGAGATCAAGCAGGAGGGCTGTGCTTACAGTCACCATGCAGATGGTCCTGAGACGCACACGGTTCTGAACGCTCACAGACACTCAGGTAGCCAAGGGGCCACAGAAGACCCGTGCCCCGGGTGACCTCCGCCTCACTCCCTCTACGAGCAGCTGGGTTCTGGGCAGGTGCCCAGGAGAGGATGGGTTCCCAGCTGGCACCGCCTGGACTGTGGTCAGCCCTGTCCCCAGGTCGCTGCCCCGGCACTTGTTGCCCAGGACACGACTGAAGCCAACCCTGTTGCTGGCCGGGGCCACAAGCTAGGTGGCTGCTGCTGCTGCTACTCAGTCGTGTCCGACTCCTCGCGACCCCGCGGGCTGCAGCATGCCAGGCTTCCCGGTCCTACACCGTCTCCCGGAGGAGACTCACGTCCCTTGAGTCAATGATGCTGTCCAGTCGTCACCCTCTGTCACCCAGACAGCAGAAATGGACTCGCTCACGGCTCAGGCCAGAAGTTCAAAATCAAGGTGTCAGCAGAGCTGGTTCTATCTCTGGGGCCGCGACGGAGAATCTGCTCTGGGCCTCACTTCCAGCTTCTGGTGGCGGCCAACGTTCTTGGCATTTCTTGGCTTAAAGCTGCTTTACTCTGATCTCTGCCCCCGTCATCACCAGGCCGTCCACCCTCTGTCTGTGTGGCCTCCCCTGGCATCCCCTCTCTGCGTGGTTCTGTCCCAGGCTTTCTCCTGCTTGTTTGTTTATTTTGGCCGCGCTGGGTCTTCCTTGCTGTGCACGGGCTTTCTCTAGTTGCGGCGAGTGGGGGCTCCTCTCTGGCTGCTGCTCGGACTTCTCATTGAGGAGGCTTCTCTTATTCCGGACCACAGGCTCTGGGTGCACGGGCTTCAGGAGCTGCAGCTCATGGGGCTCTGGAGCACAGCCTCAGGAGCTGTGGCGCACGGCCTTCGTTGCCCCAAGACATGTGGAATCTTCCCGAACCAGTGATCGACCTCATGTCCCCGGCATTGACAGATGCATTCTTAACCACTGAACTGCCAGGGAATCCTTGCCTCCTCTTTTTTTATCATTTTATTTATATATTTTTGGCTGGGTCTTTGCTGCGGCACACAGGCTTTCTCCAGTTGTGGGTGGGGACTGCTCTTCGCTGCCATCACAGGCTTCTCATCACGGAGCTGGCTTCTCTCGGCTCGGCTCAGGTGCGGTAGTTGTGGAGCACGGGCTTAGTCGCTCTGCGGTACGTGGGATCTTCCCAGAGCGGGGGTCGAAGCCATGTCCCCTGCAGGAGGCTTCTTAATCACTGGGCCACCAGGGAAGTCCTCGTCTCCTCTTCTCACAAGGCCATCAGTCGTGCTGGATTAAAGGCCCACCCTACTCCAGTGTGACCCCCCTCTTAACTGATGACATCAGCAATGACCCTGTGTCTAAATAAGACCGCATACTGAGGTTCCAGGGCACAGGACTTGAACGCATCTTTGTGGGACACAGAATCCCACCCACAACGCCGACCTTGGGCCCTTGACCCCCGCCTTATCCCAGAGCCAGGACACAACTGGAAGCCCCTCCTGCAGAAGGACTGGGGTCCTCCAGCCGGCCACGAGGCAGGAGAGGAGACTGAGGTCTCGAAGTGTAGGGGCAGCGCACACATTCCCCTCCTAAAGGGAGGGTCTGCAATCAGAAGCTGCCATGACTTGGGGGGCTTCCCTTGGTCAGGGCAGGCAGAAGGGACAGGAAGTTGCCCACCCAGCAACCCTTGACTAGAGGGCATCCACGCCCCCTGCTGGGTTCTACACAGTCTCCAGAGTCCCCGGCAGGCTGAGCCCTGGTCGGGGGCAGGAGAGGGAAGGACTGGGAGTTTGGGGCTGGTTGGTGGATGCAAACAGTCTCATTTAGAATGGATAAACAAGGTCCTCCTGGACAGCACAGGGAACTACATCCCATCTCCAGAGAGAAACCATAATGGAAGAGACTATTAGAAAAAAGAATGAGGACGTCCTTGGTGGTCTTGCTTCTTATGTGGCCACAGATAACAGTGGCTAAGACGCTGCCAATGCAGGGGGCCCAGGTTCGATCGATCCCTGATCAGGCAGTTAGAATCCCACATGCTGCAACTAAGATCCGGCACCACCAAATAAGTAAAAATAAATATTAAAGACTCAAGAAATAAATTACCACTCTTGAAAAAAGAATGTATATATGTATGTAACTGAGTCACATGACTGTACAACAAAGATTGGCACAACATTGTAAATCAACTATACTCCAATTTTTTTTAAATGATAAAGTACTTCCTGGTGGTGCATTGGTTAAGAATTCGCCTGCTAATGTGGAGGACCCGGGTTCAATCCCTGGTCCGGGAAGATTCCACAAGCCTTGGAGCAGCTAAACCCATGAGCCACAACTACTGAGCCTGCATTCCGCAACCTGAAACGCCACTGCAGTGAGAAGCCTGCAAGTCGCCACTAAAGACTGTGTGCAGCAGCAAAGACTCAGCGCAACCAAAAAAATAAAAATAATAAATAAGTAATTTTTAATGATTAAAAACCCAATTGCACACCTTGTTCTGGCTGTGTTTCCTCGCCTGTATCACTCCTCTATCTTTCTTGGGCGGGCCCCCAAATAAACTGTCAGCGCCCACATCCTAATTGCAGGGATCCGCCTCTGGGGGCCCTTCCTATGGCCACCTGCTGCTGACCCTGCTTCAGTCACATCGTCTCCAACTCCAAGAGGCCAAGAGGGGCTCAGAAAGGGCCACCTCTGCCCGGGTCGCCCAGGCCGCAGCTGGCAGGCAGAGGTCCTCCTGCACGGCCTTTGCTGGTCTGCCCGGGTATGGTGTGGGCGACCACACTGCTAAGCCTTGGAATCTTGTTACGACACGGAGACGGAGGCCCAGGTTGGGGAAGGGACGCGTCCAAGGTCCCAGGGCAGAATGGTGATAGACGATGGAGGAGGGACTTGAACTCGGATCTCTCGGGAGCTCCAGTCAAGATGAGAGAGTAGGGGCTTCCCTCGTGGTCCAGTGGCTAAGACTTCACCTGCCAACATAGAGGGTGCAGGTTCGATCCCCGGTCCAGGAGCGAAGACCCCACATGCCTTGTGACCGAAAAAACCAAAACATAAAACAGAAACAATATCAAGACTTAAAATGGTCCACATCAAAAAAATCTTAAAAAAAAGATGGTGGAGTAGGAGGAAGTGAGTTCCACATGGACTCACCTTCTCCCACAAATCCATCAAGAATACATTTATGAATGAAACAGTTCTCACAGAACACATACTGAACACGCAAAGACGACCTCAAACACCTAAAGGAAGATCTCTACATAACCAGGTAGGACGAAAGGCAGGGCAGGGATAAAGAGGAAGCAGGATGCAATCCGTGCCCCTGACAGGGAGCTGAAAAACAGGTCTCTGACCATCTTGTTCCCTCCCAATGGTCCCCATCACCCTTCCTGCAATTGTCTACAAGCCTTAGAGGCTGCTTCAGTCCCCTTGGGCCACCACAACAAAGATATTCATGCTAAATCGCTTCAGTCGTGTCCTACTCTTTGCGACCCTGTGGACCCTATGGAGCCCACCAGGCTCCTCTGTCCATGGGATTCTCCAGGCATGAATACCGGAGTGGGGTTGCCATACCCTCCTCCAAGGGATCTTCTCGACCCAGGGATCAAACCCGAGTCTCTTATGTCTCCTGCATTGGCAGGTGTGTTCTTTACTACCTGGGAAGCTCCACAACAAAGACAGGACAACTTAAACCACAGAAGCATGTTTCTCACACTTCTGGGGACCCGCCGTCCAAGGTGTCAGCAGGATTGGTTTCCTCTGCGGTCTCTCTCCTTGGTTTGCAGGCGGCCGTCTTCTCCCCGGGTCTTCACACGGTCTTTCCTCTGTGCAGGTTTGCGTCCTGATCTTTTCTCGCAATGACACCAATCCTGTTGGATTAGGGCTCACCCCGATGACCTCATTTTAATTGGCTCTTTAAAGTTCCCTTCTCTTGGGACTTCCCTGGGGGTACAGTGATTAAGACTCTGCCCTTCCACTGTGGGGGCGGGGGACACAGGTTGAATCCCTGGTTGGGGAACTGAGATCCTACATTCTGTGTGGTGTGGCCAAGATAATAAATAAATAAAATAAAGGTCCCGTCTCCAAATACAGGGCTTCTCTGGTGGATCAGACAGTAAAGAATCTGCCTGTAATGCAGGAGATCTGGGTTCAATCCCTGGGTCAGGAAGAGCCCCTGGAGAAGGGAATGGCACTCCAGTATTCTTGCCTGAGAAATCCCAAGGACAGAGGAGCCTGGCGGGATACAGTCCATGGGGTCACAAAGAGTCAGACACAACTGAGTGACTAACACACAGACACACACACACACATTCCAAAGACATTCTGAGGCACCGGGGCTAGAATTTCAACTTATGAATTACGTGGTGGAGAGGGGAGGAAATCAGCCTGTCTTAGTTCATTTGGGCTGCTGTAAAAAAATACCATAGATTGGGTGACTTAAACAATAGAAATTTATTTCTTCCTAGAAATAGTTCTCTGAGAAGGCAATGACACCCCACTCCAGTACTCTTGCCTGGAAAATCCCATGGACGGAGGAGCCTGATGGGCTGCATTCCATGGGGTCTGGAAGAGTCAGACATGACTGAGTGACTTCACTTTCACTTTTCACTTTTATGCATTGGAGAAGGAAATGGCAACCCACTCCAGTGTTCTTGCCTGGAGAATCCCAGGAATGGGGTTTCACAGAGTCGGACACGACTGAAGTGACTTAGCAGCAGTAGTAGAAATAGTTTTAGAGCCTAAAAGTCCGAGATCGAGGCATCAGCAGATTTGGTGTCTGGGGAGGGCCTGCGTCCTGGTTCACAGCCGGCTCTTCTCCTCTGTGTCTGCTTGTGGGTAAAGGGACAAGGGGGCTCTCTAGGGTCTCTCTTACAAGACCACTAACCCCATTCATTTGGGGTCTACCATCATAACGTCATCCACTCCCTAAGACCCCCACCTCCTTATCACCTTTCAAGGTTAGGAGCTCAACATATGAATTTGGGGGGGACCACAGACATTCAATCCATAATGCAGCCCAGAGACTTCCCTGATGGTTCAGTGAGTTCAATCCCTGGTCAGGGAACTAGATCCCACGTGCCACAAGTAAAAGTTCACATGCCGCAACCGGAGACCCCACAGGCTGCAGCAAAGACTCAGCACAGGCATACAAATACAATGCATAAAAATGATGCATACAGACATATATCCTATAGCCCATCCCAGAGGCCCTATGTTTTATTATTACTCTCGCCCCCAAGCCCAGCCCAGTAGACTGCAGTGAAATATCCACTCGATGAATGAGTGGAATGACGTCATTCTGGCAGGTTTTCAAGGATGAAGAGAAGTTTGCCAGGCAGAAAAAGCAGAGACAGGCATTCCAGGCTGGAAGGTCAGCCTCTGCTTAGGTCAAAAGGGTCCCAGCAGGGCCTAGGGGAAGGGAGCGAGTTGAGCAGGCCTCCTGTCCCAGGCAACTGGCTGTCCTGGGCCAGCACAGGTAATAGTGGCCCTGGCCTGCCCACCGTGGCCCTGCTGACCACCTGCCCACGAGCCGTGTCTTGTCCCCAGGGAGCAGGACCCTACCACCTCATCCACAGGAGCTCAGCTCCCATGATTCCAGGCATCTCTCTTCCCCTTCACGCCTGGGTGGGCTGAGTGTTATTTATTCAAACGCTCCTTTTATTGGTGTTCTGTCGAGAACACAGGAATTATTCATGGTGGGTTTCGGGTCTCTCCTGGTGACAACCGCATCTTCGTAGATTCAAGGTACAAATTACGGTGTCAGCTCAGTTCACCATCAGTCGTGGATGTCCCCCAAGCTTCAGGCAACAGAGGCTCAGAATGTTCTGGAAGCCCAGTCTGGCTGGAGGCAGCAGGGGCCTAAGTGAACAGGGACGGGGCTGTGGATGGGTGCAGAGGAGGGTGATGGGGGAACAAGCCCCACCTCCATCCATTTGTCCTCTGTGAGCCTGGTCAGCCTCAGTCTTCTCATCTGTCAAGTGGACACCGATGTGAGTGTTTCACACCGGGAGGCATCCACACAGCCAGCCACTGCCCGGCCGAGCCTGGCACCCGGGAGCCCTCCTTCAGGGAAGCGGGTGGGGAGCCAACTCGCTGCTCAGTCGCTAAGTCATGGTCGACCCTTGGGAGACCATGGGCTGAGCACGCCAGGCTCCTCTGGTCGCCAGCCTTCATCCCCAGGGGTCACCGTGGAGGTGGGTGCCCAGCCCCAGGACATGTCCCAGCAGACCCCACGTGGGGCAGGGGTGAGCTGACCCCGCCGAGAGCTGCCCAAGCTACAGATTCACAAGGGAGATGAATGCCTGTCCTGGTGAGCCACTAGCATTGGGATGGCTTCTTACGCAGCCACAGACAACTGAAATGTGGGGTTCAGCTGAGAAGCGCTTCTGAGGATATGCTTCATAGACCCCCCACCGGAGGCCTGCACCCCAGGCCACCCACCTCCAAGACTTCGTCCCGTGGATACCACGGCAGTGGGTGCTAAGGGCTGGAGAGCCTTCAGCACAGGTTGGACTGGTTCAGAGCATCTGCTGATGTCTGTGCCTTAAACACTCCCGGCTTTGAGCTGCCACTGAACGCGGACTTGGACAAAGATGGGCAGTGACCTACCTTTATGTGGTGTATTTACAGACACAGTAAATGGAAACGACCTCAAAAGCATAACAAAAAGGAAATGGTGGGGATTTTCCTGGTGGCCTGCCAAGGCAGGAGACATGGGTTCAATCCCTGAGCTGGGAAGATCCTACTTGCAGCTAAGCCTCTGCCCCATCGCTCTTGAGCCGGTGCTCTAGAGCCCACGGGCCGCCACAAGGAAAGCCGCTGCAATGAGAAGCGACCGCCGCAACTAGAGAAAGCCCACACACAGCAACAAAGACCCGGCACGGCCAAAAAAATAAACAAATAAAATTATAGAAAAAAGAAAAAGAGTAAATTGTCCTACACTTCCCTGGCGGGAAGTAGTTAAGAATCTGCGATTCCACTGCAGGGGGCACAGGTTCTATCCTTGTCAGGGAAGTTCTGCATGTCTCACTCTGTGGCCAAAATGGGGGAAAAAAAAAATGTAAACTGTGGGAAAAGAATTAGAAAGCAATGAGTTTTGAGTCCTCACCATCTTTGTTTTCCATGTAATTTGTTTAATTGGAAGTTTTTATTTTTTAACTTTCTGGGGGGCATTCGGGCCATGAGGGATCCTAGTTCCCCGAGCAGGGATTGCACCTTCGTTCCCTGCATTTTGAGGTGGATTCTTAACCACAGGATCGCCAGAGACGTCTCCCTAATCTCTTTTGAAAGGATACCGGTCATGTTGGATTAAGGTCCACCCTAAGGACCTCCTTCCACCTTGTGAGTAGGCTCAGTCACTTAGGCGTGTCCGACTCTTTGCAATCCCGTGGACTGTAGCCTGCCAGGCTCCTCTGTCCATGGGATTCTCCAGAATAGAATACTGGAGCCGGTTGCCATTTCCTCCTCCAGGGGATCTTCCTGACCCAGGTCTTCACCCAGGCCCTCCTCCAGCGAGCCATCCTCCTGGAGGAGCCTGGCGTGTGCCCGGGAAGGTAGGCAGGGGCCCAGCCAGCCTGAGTGGGGACCGGTGCAGACAGCCGTCCACATCTGGGGAGGTTCTTTGTGACCAGTGTCAGCTTTAAAACACGCCCCCACCAAAAGGTGGAATGTGCGTCCCTGCTCTGAACCAGGGCAGGCCCGAGACTTCTTTGACCAAAAGAACAGGGTGGAAGCGTGGCCTCTGGGATCCGAGGCTGGGTTGGGAGAGACCACATGCTTCTGTGTGGCTGTCCACGCATTGGGGACAGGCAAGAGAGGGGTCCGAGGAACCTGGGGCCACCAGGTTGGTGGCAAGGAAGCCCCGGCCACATGGAGAGGCCATAAAGCGATGCCCCCACCCAGAGCCTCTGCCGGGCCCCACCTCCGCCAGCGTCACCTGCCTGCCCCGCCGGCCTTCCCGGTCCAGCTCACCGAGCTCTCAGATGACTGCCAGAAACTGCCCAGCATCTTCCTGACTTCCTGACCCACAAAATCCTGAGCCCAGTGAAGACGGGGCTGCGTGCCACGCTTTGTGCCGACCGGTGGAACAGCCATCGCAACCAGAGAGACCGCTGTGCCCAGTGTGGGATAAGGCTGGAAATGGGGTGAGGGCGGGGCTTCCCTGGTGGTCCACTGGTTGAGACCCTGTGCTTCCAACGCAGGGGGCACAAACAGGTTCAATCCCTAGTCGGGGAACTAAGATCCCACATACCACTCAGCCAAGAAAACTGGGTGAGGGTGGCCCAGGGGCCACTAGTAGTAAAGAACCTGCCTGCCAATGCAGGAGACATAAGAGATGTGGGTTTGATCCCTGGGTCGGGAAGATCTCCTGGAGGAGGGCATGGCAACCTACTCCAGTATTCTCGTCTGGAGAATCCCTTGGACACAGGAGCCCGGTGGGCTACAGTCCATGGGGTCTCAAAA
Organism: Dama dama; assembly: GCF_033118175.1. Classification (NCBI taxonomy): domain Eukaryota; kingdom Metazoa; phylum Chordata; class Mammalia; order Artiodactyla; family Cervidae; genus Dama; species Dama dama. The sequence continues at coordinate 39,345,732 of NC_083690.1, read as the reverse complement.
GAGTCAGACACAACAGCATGAAGGCAGCCAGGCCAAGTCAATTGCCTTGCTGCCACTCCCTGGCTGGGTGAATCCACACCAATCTGATTTGCTAGCATCCTGGAGAGAAAGCTGGCCAGAAGGCTGACACCTGCAGGGTGTGGGATCTCTCTTGGGTCTCAGCGGGTGCTGCTCCTGGGAGAACGACCCCACCCTCACCCCAGACAGGGCCTCCTGGGAGCCAAGGAGCCTGTTGGGCAAGCGACCACCCCGGGTTCTCTCCACGTCCGCGCCCACCGCCGCCACACCAACACCCGCCCGGCCCACAGCGTCTCAGACGCAGGGCGGTGGGGCCAAGGAAGCCTGGCCAGGGGCCCTTGCTAAAAATAGCCGTCACCAGGCCTTTATTGTGTCTGCAGCGCGGCTCTGCCTGCCTGGCTCCTCTCGGGCTGCTTTGATGTTGGTATTTAAACATCACGCACAGAACCTGAGCCTTCCCAGAGCACGGCTGAGACCCACATGCACACATGTGCGTGCACACACCCCCACACACACCTGCTCCTCCAAGAAGCCAGTAGGGGTCACTCCAGAGCAGCCCCCACCTCTGCCCAGCCACCCTGCACATCTGGGCGGGTGTGGGGGGCCGTCGTAACTCAGCCCCACACTAGGCAGCTTCGAAGGACAGAAACAAGCTCCCTCCCAGTCTGGAGGCCAGGAGTCCACGATCAACGTGCCAGCAGGGCCTGCTCCCTCTGAAACCTGCAGGGGTCCGTCCCGGCCTCTCCCCCGGCTCCTGGGGGTGCCCGGCACCCCTTCTGTGGTGTGAAGTCACTCCAATCTCGGCCCCGGCCATCACACGGTCTTCCCGTGTTTCTGCCTCCTCCTCTTCATTTAAGGATACCGGTCACACTGAATTAGGGCCCACCCTAACCACCTCATCTTATCCGGATGGTCTCTTCGAAGACCTGACTCCCCAGTAAAGTCATGCTCCCCGGTAATGGGCTGCAGGTGGGGCATTAGAACTTGACTAGATCTTTTCTGTGGGGACACAGTTCAACTCACAAAAGCATTCTTCAGGGACTCCTCTGGTGGTCCAGTAGTTACGACTTTGCCTTCCAGTGAAGGGGATGAGGGTTCAAACCCTGGTCAGGGTGCTAAGATTTCACATGCCTCTCGGCCAAAAAAAACAAAACATAAAACAGAAGCAATATTACAACAAATTCAAAAAAGACTTTAAAAACTGTCCGCATCAAAAAAATCGTAAAATAATAAAAATAATAATAAAACAAGAGACATTCCTCGGATGGTTCTGAGTCCAGGCTCCCCCTCCTTGGTGGGTGCCTCTTCCTGACTCCTAAGGCTCCTCAACGCCCAATCCCAGCCCGGACTCAGGTGTCCCCTGCCCAACTGTAGGAGTCTTGGGGCAGGAATGGCCGTGTTCCTCTCTGCCTCCAGCTGCTACATGGTACCCAGAAGTGCTCCTGGTTGGGGAGTGGGGGTGGGGAGGCAAGTTAGCTCAGTAGCTTTTTCACCTTAGACTTTAATGCTATTCTCTTTGCAACTGCCTCACAATCGCAATATGGTTGCTGAAGTTCCAGACCTTCTATCCCACATCCTCTTATCTTTACCATTTTGGTGTATATCGCTCCAGTTGAACTTTCAACTTCCAGCATCAGTACATCTGAGGGATTTCTCAGCACCCACAGCTTGACTGGGAGAGGATTAAGACCCTGTCGGATGGGAGTTAGTGGAGATCAGTGTTTTGTTCCCTAGCCCTTAGGTGGCAGAGCTCGGAGGTATGTGACCTTTGCTATCTCCCAGGGGGCTTGAATGCTGGTTGCCCATGGTGGTCACCTGCTCACTTACACTCCTTCCCATTCCTATGTCACTTCCCACTTTCCCACAGGGGTTCCCTCACTTTCCCTCAACTCCTCAGCCATAGTCTGCAAGCTGTCCCTGCAAAGGCCAGCCAGGCTGTGGAGGAAGGGATCTGGGCCTCTGCTCCCCTGGGGCCTGGTTTCCTCATCTGTAAAATGGGGCTGAAGGTACCACCTCTCGGAGGCGATGTCCAGGAACCGGCTTGCAGGAAAGGTTGCCGAGACGCAGGGCTTCTGGGGAGCGGGGCATGCGGACCCTCCCTTCCCTCTCAGGCCCCTGGTCTCAGCTGAGGCTGTAGCAACGTGAACACATGAATGAAATGCATGATTTTAACAACTTTGCCGGTTCTGGTTCTGTCTTCCTTCCCTCCCACCTGCCCAACCTCCTACCTGAGAGCTAACTGGAGACAGTGGGGCAGGGGGAGCAATGAGGACCTAAGAGGGTGGCAAGGGCTTCCCGGGGGGCTCAGTGGGAAAGACTCCACCTACCAACGCAGGAGACGTGGGTTCAATCCCTGGTCCAGGAAGATCCCACATCCCGAGAAGCAACTAAGCCCGTACAGCTACTGAGGCAGTGCTCTAGAGCCTGGGGGCCACAACCGCTGAGCCTGCGTGCCCAGAGCCCACGCTCTGAGCGAAGGGAAGGCACTGCAGTGAGAAGCCTGCACACCTCAACTAGAGAAAAGCCCCAGCAGCACTCCCCCTCCTCCCCCTCCTCCCCCTCCCTTCCCCCTCCTCCCCTCTCCCCCGTCCCCCTCCCCCCTCCCTCCTCCTTCTCCATCCTCCTCCTCCTCCCTCCCCCTCCTCCCTCCTCCCTCCTCCTCCCCACTCCTGTCACTCCTCCCCTCACCCTCCTCCTCCCCTTCCCATCTCTAAAAATGCCTTCCAGCTGCCTCTCCTGCCTGAAATTCCATCTTGGCTCCACCCCAGGGCCTAAAGCTCCGGTGCCAGGGCTGCTGGGCTCTGGGCTCACTGATTTGCCTGCAAGTCGCCCCACATCTCTGGGCCTCAGTACCCCCGTCTGTAAAGTGGGAGCGCCCCGGAGTAAAGGAACTCCCGAGTCAGTCCGCCCGCAGCAAATGTATCTCCAGCTCTGGTCCCCACTGGGAGGGGGTGTGCTGCGGTGAGCAGGACCCCACGGCTCTCGCCCAAGGGGCCGTGGTAGGCAGGGAAGAACCATGGGAAGCGAACAGTCACAGGGCAGGTGTGTTTGCAGAGGCCTGACCCCCACACCCCACCCCCAGGCCTCAAGGAGGCCACTCCCTGCCCAGGAAGGGAGCAAGCCGGCTCCCTGAGAGGGAGAGGCTGGTTAAAGCCCTGAGACCTAGAATGTCCAGACCGACCGACCTTTCCCCAGATGAGGCCCGCGCCAAGCCTCCCTGGTCCCTGACTTGTGTACACTCAGACGCCCTCAGCTCCCCAGCCAGCCACTGGACAAGACAGGCCAGGGTGGGGCTGCATGCCAAAGCCTGCTTTGTCTGCGACCCAGGGAGGGCAGCCCCCATACCTGGCTCAGGAGACCCCCGAGGTGGGGGGACCTTTCCAGCGGCCTGGCTCCGCCCCAGGGCCGAGCAAGCTGCTGTAACCTAGGGGCAGGCCTCCGAGAAAACCGCAGGCGTCACATGGATCGCAGCTCAAACTCATGAAATGGGCTGGAGGTGACCTGGGGCTCGGGGGAGGGCGTGGGGAGCTGTGGTTTCATGGGGACAGAGCTCCACTTTGAGAAGGTGAAATTCCTGGAGATGATGGTGGTGATGGCTGCCCCCAGACTGCACACTTGATGATGGCTCATTGGTGAGTTTTACATTACATATATCTTAGCACCACTTTTTAAAATGTAAAAAAGATGGCGGGATCTCAGAGAGTCTGGGTGGGCACGGACACCATCCACGACAGAGACTCTGCCTCTGTGACACCGCTCCACCCCACACCCCACCAGCATCCCATAATGCCCTACGCAAAATCTCATCGGTACCCCCGGCCAGCGTCCTGGACACCCCCCACCCTGTCCAGGCCTGCAGCCGGCAGCCTCCAGGGCCTGGAGAGGACGCCGGCTGTGCTAGCCCCACCTGTCTCTGCCCCAGGAGTCCCCGGCGCACACACTGACTGACCTCAGCCCTGGTCTGGCCCCCCACGGGGCTAACATGTGGGGGCAGGGTTAGCACCTGCAGAATCCGGCTGCCTGGAAAGGGCAGCGTGGGGACTTTAATTTGGCTCTTTTCCTCCTGGAATCAGTTGTCCCTGGATACCTAATCACCCCTGGGGCTCTAAAAGCATCCGGCTTGCCAAGGAAGAGGCCAGCTCCTGGCCCGAGGAAATGCCAGCTTCCTACTTTAATTGGGGCCGTTTTTAGCCCCGAGGGGAGGCTCCCGAAACTCCCGGGCGTCTCCCGCCATGCCCGCAGGAATGATGGACGTGTACCTGCCTAAGCCTGGGGCTACCGTTCCCCCAGCTCTGACCTCCAATGTCCCCACCGGCTGCCTGCTCTACAGGTGGGGAACCCTGGACCCCAGTGGGTAAGCATCCACAGTTCACGTCCCCCCTTGAGGGGCTGTTGGGAAGGCAGGGGGCCACTCCTCCCACCTGGAGCCCAGCCCTTTACACTTGAAGCCCACAACTGATCAGATCGAATCTCAAACCCGGCCAACGGGATCTACCCAGCTAGTCAGCCAAGACCGTACCTCTTATCTCTGAGCATCTCACACCCAGGCCACCTCTCAACCTGGGCCAACTTGGTCCCCCTGCCACCCTCAGCCAAGCCGGCAACACGTCAAGTGGTGTCCCCTCAAAGGACATGTCCACCTGGAACCTCAGAATGTGACTTTATTTGGAAATAAGGTCTTTGCAGATATAATTAAGATAAGGATCTCAAGATGAGATTGTCCTCGATGAGGGTTGGCCTTGAATTCAATGATCGTGGGTGCGTGCTGAGTCGTGTCCAACTCTTTGTGACCCCATGGACTGCAGCCCTCCAGGTCCCTCTGTCCATGGGATTTTCCAGGCAAGAACACTGGAGTGGGTTGCCATTTCCTTGTCCAGAGGATCTTCCTAGCCCAGGGATCGAACCTTCCTCTCTTGAGTCTCCTGCTTCAGCAGGCAGATTCTTTACCACTGTGCTACCTGGGAAGCCTGAATTCAATGATGAGTGTCCTTAAAAAAGACTCAAGAGACAGAACACACACACATACATACATGGATGTGTGCAGACAGGGGCTGAGATTAGTCATACTGCCACAGGCCAAGGGTGCTGGGCATCACTGAAGCTGAGAAAAGGCCTGGACCAGATCCTTCCTAGAGCATCTAAGAGGACCCAACCCTGCCACCACCTGGGTCTCGGACTTCGGGCCTGCACAGTGCGAGAAAACAGACGTCTGTGGTTTTAAGCCACCTGGTTTGTGGTCATGTGTTACCGCAGCCCCAGGAAACCCCAAGGGGCCCCCCCTCCGTGCACCATGCATCCAGGCTGACCCCACGGGGGCGGGGAATGGGGGACAAGGGTCCCGGCACCTCCTCCCGCCCCAGCCCCAGGGTTCCCCGGACTGAGCTCCCCACTGCTCAGCCAGTGCTGGGCACAGAATCTGTTTTCCATAAACAGTCTTTTGAACCGAATTTCATTTTTCTCACCCAAGAAAAGAGTCTGGAAGAGAATACGCAGACGCTGGGGCTGCAGCGCGTCGGGGTGGAGGGGTGTTTTGTGGCCAGCTGAGGGTTTTTCTTACTTTTTTACTGGCATTATCTGTCCTTTCTGATTTTCCTCTAATACGGGGGTGGCAGCCTCTGAAAGTGGGTTCCTGCCCCCTCAGGGGGTTCTGAGATCAGGGGGATGGGGCAGGGGGCAGAGGAGAGAGGTGGTAAGTTCCCCCAGGGCCTCCCCTTCCCGGGCCTGACTGGGAGGGGCATGCAGGGGCTGCCCCAGGAGCTGCCCTGGGCACCCCCAACTTCCTTCCCCCCGCCCCCGAAGGTGCTCTGGGAATGCGTCATGGGAGACCCGTTTCGCTGGCAGTTTCCAAAAATAAAACACCTTTCAAGAGCATGAGCCTGAGACTTCCCTAGTGGTCCAGCAGTTAAGGATCCACCTTGCAACATAGGGGACGTGGGTTCAATCCCTGGTCAAGGAACTAGGATGCCACGTGCCACCGGGCAATTAAGCCCGTGGGCCGCGACAAAGACCCATGCAGCCAAAAAAAAAAAAAAGAGCACCAGTCCTGTGCTGCCCTGGCCGGCAAGGAGTCTCTGTCCGTCCCTAGGTCTGTCCCTCAGGACATCCCGGAGGCTGACGGCCATGCTCTGGCCCCTCCACCAGGGAGGGAAGGACTGGGGCCTGCCTGGTGCCCACTCTGGAGAGGCGCCCCCAGACCACCCAGTCCTACCCAGGTAACCCACCCCCCAGCATCACCCAGCACAGGCCCTGTCTCTTCGTCTCCTGCATCAGAAGGTGGGTTCTTTACCACTAGCGCCACCTGGAAAGCCCTTAGCTGGTAAAGAATCTGCCTGAGATGCTGAAGACCTGGGTTCGATTCCTGCGTTGGGAAGATCCCCTGGAGAAGGGAATGGCTACCGACTCCAGTATCCTGGCCTGGAGAATCCCATGGACAGAGGAGCCTGGCGGGCTCACAGTCCATGCAGTCGCAAAAAAGTCAGATATGACTGAAGTGACTAAACCACCACCGCCACCACACAGAAGCTGGGAGGGGCCGGAAGGATTCTCCCCGGAAGGCTACGAAGGGGCGCATTCCTGCCAACACCTGGATTTCAGACTTGTAGCTCCAGAGCTGTGAGATCCATTTCTGTTGTTCCAAGTCGCCTGCTTTGTGGTCTTTTGTCATTGCGACCCCAGGAAACCCCTACAGCCAACCATGGACTAATAGGAGGTTTCAAAGGCTGCCCAGTCTCTGAGCACGAGGCCACTCACGATCCAGAGCTCCCCGGTGAAGACAGGAGGCTCCAGTCCAGGTCACATGCTTGCTGGGCATTTCCCCTGCCTGGTCCTGCCTCCCTGAGAGCCCTCCCGCACTGGAGCCCTTGCAGAAAGTTGACCTAAGGCAGTAGATGTCCGTCAGCCTTGGATGGGTGAGTGCGTGGAAGCAGAGGAAAAAGGAAGGAAGGGCGATGGATGGATGGTGAATGGGTTGGATGGGTGCGGGGTGTTTGGACCAGTCCTTTTTGCCCAGGACTGGGCCTGCAAGCACTTCCAGGACTGAGTGGAGCTGTAGGTGACCCCCTGCCCCCAGAGCCCCCTCCCTGGCAGGAGACAGAGGAGAGCCCTGGAGTCTTTTTCACTCCCCCGCAGCCTCCCACACACGCCATGATCTGGAGCTTCAGGGAGGGGCCTCCCTCCAAAAGCTACAATGTTTCCACCCGCTGAGGTCAGGGAGAAGAGAACACTGGTGCTCCCACCCGGCTCTGCTGGGGCTTCAGGCAGCTAAAGGGTCAGGAAAGGGGGGAGGGTTCCCTCCAGAAGCCCCTGGGCCCCCTCCCACCTCACCCAGGCACAAGCTGTACGTGGCAGGGGAGGACACAGCAGAGTCCACTTTCCTGTGCGGACGTGTCTCTGCTGGTTTAGTCGCTAAGTCATGTGTGAACTCTTGCAACCCCATGGACTCTAGCCCACCAGGCTCCTCTGTCCATGTGATTTCCCAGAGGAGGATACTGGAGCAGGTTGCCATTTGCTTCACCAGGGGATCTTCCTGACCTAGGGATCAAACCCTGGTCTCCTGCAGGCAGTCTCTTGCATTGCAGGCGGATTCTTTACCAAATGACCTTTCTCTCTTTTCCAACATTTCTACAATGGAAGTAGTCGCCTTTATAACCAAAAAATTAGAGTCTTGGAGACAAGGTCTGCACCCGGAGAGATTGATACTGCGCTGGGGAGGAAGCGGGACCTGGAGGGGCGTGGGGTGGGGGAGAGGGGAGGGGGCACTCCAGGCCGGTGACAGCAGGAAGCCTGAGGCCCCCAGGCACTCAGACCCCTGCCTGCCGGGGAGGGGAGGATGTGGTCCTCTGAGCCCTGGGACTCTGGCCGGGGATCCAGAGGTTGGTCCACATGGCCAAACCGGGCCAAGCTGGGCCTCCCCGCCCCAGACGGGTCCCAGGTGGGTCCCAGGGAACACAGAGGCCCTCAGGCCCGCCGTGCCACCCCCCACAGGGGCAGGGACTCGGGGGAGCCACCCCTACCCATCCACCTCCCTCCGCAGCCTCTTTGATTTGTTTCCGTATAAAATCAGTGAATGGAGGCAGGCGGTGGTTTAGGGAAAAGAGCAAGAGCGGGCCTCAGCACTTCGCCACCTTGGCAGCATTGGGGGGGTCTGGGGGAGGGGCGAGAGGGGAGCAGAGTGGGGAGACCCCAGGATTCACCCAGTTCCAGAGGGAAGTGCGGCAGGGCGGCTCCCCCACCCCCCACCAGAGGCCCTGCCTCAGTTTCCCCATCCATCGGTCACGCGGCCTTGGTCCTGTCGCCGGGCTGGCAGGAAGGGGTGGGTTTCCGGAGCCCCTCCCATGGAGCCCCTGGGCCGGAGACCCGCCTGAGGCTCAGCGAGGGCACAGCAGGGGCAGCAAAGCCAGGCGGCCCCCAGGCCTCAGTGACGGGCGCTGCCGTACAGCAGGGAGCCTTGGAAGTGAACGGCCGACCATGCCCATGTGGCCGCCCGTGGGTGTGCACAGGGCGTGTGCCCTGGGTGTGCACCCCCTGCACCTTGCTTCCTGGGGCAGAGTGGCTTCTGACCCAGAGGGGCCTCCAGGCCCCTCGAGAGGCAGTGAGGGCAGACCCTCTCCAGGCCCTGCTCTGGGCAAACCCTTGACCACCCTCCTTGGCACCGCTCTCCAGGTGGGCAAACTGGAGCGGGGCGCTCTGCCCAGGAGCCCTGGTGGAGCCTGGGTTCTCACCGCCCTGCTGCAGGGAGACATTTCTCCCAGCTGCATCTCCCAGGGGTGCCGGGACCCCACCCCCAGCAGATCACCCTCCCCACCCCACGGCGATGGCGGGACAGCTGTGCCAGGCTCCCACAGAGGTGACTCTGAGGGCCCCCCCAGTGCCTGGCAAGGTTGAAGGGGTCCCTCCTGGCACAGTTGGAGGAGGCCCCTGGGAGAGGCCGTGGGTGCCCCCACCCAGCCACACCTGCTCCTCCCAGTTCTACAGGCTCTGCTGACCCCTGCTGGCCACTTATCCCATCACCATAGCAACCCCAACCATGCTTCCCAGGCCCCTGGCAAGGGGCCAACAGGGCAGGGATGCCCAGGCCAGGTGGGGAGGGCACAGAGGCCCAAGAGGAGGGGCTGCCAGCAGGACCTGCCTCTTCCAGGGAGCCCCCACTTGTCCCATTAAATGCCGGCTGCCTCCCCAACCAACCCCCACGCCCGGCTCCCCGCCCCCACCTCCCCCTCCCACAGCTCAGGGGGACTGCACCCCGACTCCTAACTGGGACCCCCAGCTGAGTCACCACCTCCTCCCGCTTCCGGGGCTGCCTCTCAGGCACAGTGACCCCTCCCACCCTGCTTGGACCCCCTCAGAAGGCGGCCTCCCCCCTCCCCGGGGTCCCATCTCCTCTCTGACGCCCTCACCGGGGTGGCGGTCACTGCCCGGCGCTGGCCCCCAGCTCCTCTGTGGCCCTGCAGCTACACGTGCCCCAGGCTGGGCCACGCCCGCCACACTCCAGACGGCTTTCCCAGCTCCCGCTGGCTCATCAGCTAAGCCTTCCAGAGCATCCCACCAGCTGTGACCTCCCCGGGTCGTGCACTGTCTAGGGACTGTCCCAGCGCCTGCCAGGTGCCCCCTGGCACTGTCGTGACTGTGGCGCCCCTGCCATGTCCGAGCTGCGCCCTGGATGGCACGCACCCTCTCAGCCCCTTCCTTCTCCCAGGCCCACTCCCACCTTCCCTGGCCCCTGCCCCTGCTCCGGGGGTCTCCCTGGGCCTGCTGACCCGGCCCTGTGGGATTACAGGGAGACGCAGCCTGCCCTGGCGTCAGCCTGACCTCACGCGCCCTGCACGGCCACCACATTGACCAGAGCCCGCTGTCCCCAGTCCTTGCGCTGGACCTCAATACCCAGAGAGGAGGAGCCTACGGGGTCGCTCTGGAGACCCCCGGGGGGCTGCTCAGAGAGGCAGGGTCTGCTGATGGACGGTGGGCCGCCTTCTCCCTCGAGGTGGAGCTGGGGCCAGAGGGGTAGAGAGGCAGGGGCAACGCCATGAAGCCGGAGCCCCGGTCCCACCCCAAGGCCCCCGGGGTCTCGGGCTGGTCCACCATCTGCACTTGTCCAGTGGGGCCCATCTGCAAGTGATGAGTCAGTGATCCCTGGAGAGACCCTGGAGGTGGAGGGAGGACCACCCTTCCTCTGACGGCCAGCAAGCCCCGGGACCCCTCAGCAGTGGGGAAGCCCAGCCGTCCTGGGGGTCTGGCCCGCGCCTGCCCCGGCCGCCTGGTGGTGGCCCCCGCACCGGTGCTCAGAAAGGCCCTGGAAGCCTCCAACTTCAGTGGGCCCCAAAGAGGAGGCTGGTCCCCCGGCGGAGCGGGAGCAGGGGCTGGGACCGGACCCACCCCGGTCATCGTTCAAATGGGTGTCCCTGAGCATAGCCAGGCCCCCCTCCCTGTCGTCTCCGCCCAGAGAAGCAGCCGAATGTCAGGTGAACCCAGCCAAGTCTGGCCACAGCCACGGCCATATAGACAGCGCCCACACGTCAGGCCCGGAGCCACCCCGGTTAGCAGCACAACCCGGCCGACCAGGCTCTCCTTCTCACCTTCTCTCTCGCTGTGGGCCTCTGTCCTCCTTGCTCGGCCCCTGTCGACCTGTTAATCTGACGACCTGTTCTCTCTGCCTCCTGCTTTGTCTCTCTCTGCCTCTGGCTCTCCAGGCAGAGGGAGCAGCCTGTGCAAAGGCCCTGTGGTGGGTCAGGTATTGGAAGACCTGAAAGCAGACAGGCATGGTGGAGGGGGGCATACAGGGTGGGGTGTGCGATGAGGCGTGAGGCTCAGAGCAGGGCTGTCCCCTCTGAGAACACAGAAGACTTGCAGGTTGACGGTCAGAGAGCAGCTCATATCAGCTCCACTCCAGTCAGACCCACAATCGTCATGACGCTTGTGTAACAGACAAGGATTCAGGGAACACTGTGTGATCCAGAAATGCAACCGGTCCCACCCCCATTCTGTGGGAGCCCCAAGGTTCGGGCGGGCCCTGACTGGTCCGGGCAAACCAGGGCATTCTCATCCGCCTGCCCGCAGGCTTGGTTCAGGAGTAGGAATAACTAGGGAAACCCATGGCCCAGTTTGCCAGTAGCTATCCCAAACTGGGTCCTTCAGAGATACCATCTGAGCAGCTGGATCAATCCTGACCTGAAGTTCTACCATACCATTTCTTTATTACATAAATTCCTTTTATTGTGACGCCATCTTGAGCTCGGATTTTCTATTGTTTGCTCTCAAATGCATCCTGACACAGAGGGTGGGAATGAGCTCCCCCAGAGACTCAGCATACAATGAGACCACCTCAGAAGCCAGACAGCAAAACAGTTTCCATATGGCAAGAAAGGCAATAAAAGACTTTCCAGTGTCAGGGAGGCTCAAACTCTATTGTAAAAAGCAACATGAAGGTCTGGAAAAATTAACCCTTGGATAGCAAAGGTCTGCGATGCCCCACAAAGGCCCCAGGTGGCCCAGAGAGGGTGGAGGGGAGGAGCAGGTGGCCGGCCAGGGGAAGGGGTCCGGCCCCTTGCTCACCAGACCTCCAGGCCCCGGCCCCGTGGAATGTCACCCCGGCCACCGCGCCTGGCTGGCCCGCGCCCACCGCCCGCCGGCCAATTTGCAGCGACGGTGCCGCCAGCTTCCGCACCACCCGAGCCGCGCTGGAAACCTGCCCACGAGTTAAAAGAGATTTCTTTCCAGCAGACACCGCGCTGGCGGATCCGAGCCTTATCTTCCCCTTCCAGAACGAGTGTTGTTCATTTCACTTCCTAAAATAAAATTTAAAAAAACCCTCAACCACAAACTGAAAAACAGGTGGGACCGTTTCAGGATTTGGCTGGAGTGCGTCTGGGGGCTGATAAGGCGCAGCCACGGTTGCTGGGCGACACAGCAGCGAGCCCGAGCCGACCGGGACAAGTGCTTGGCGTTTCCGGGGTGTCTGAGTGGCCCCCCGAGAACACAGCTGGGCGTGAACAGGCCCATGGGCTCCTCCAGGCCTTTCTCATTCTAGAGAGGTTGCACCCCTGAGTAGCTGGAGGTCAAGAGGGGCAGGAAGCCAAAGAGGGGAACACACCTGCGCAAAAATAATTTCGTTGCATACTTGCTAAGCCGTGTCCAACTCTTTGCGAACCCATGGACTGTAGCCCACCAGGCTCCCGTGTCCATGGGATTTTCCAGGCCAGAACACTGGAGTGGGTTGCCATTTCCTCCTCCAGAGGATCTTTCCGACCTGGGGACTGAACCTGTGTCTCCTGCGTGGCAGGTGGATTCTCTACCACTGAGCCATCTGGGAAGATATTTAAGTTCTTTTTTAAAAAAAAACAAAACACTTATTTATTTCTTTATTTTTATTTATTTGGCTCTGCTGGGTCTTAGTTGTGGCATGTGGGATCTTTGGTTGCCACATGTGGGATCTAGTTCCCTGGCCAGGGATGGAACCCAGGCCCCCTGCATTCAGCACACAGAGTCTTAGCCATCAGGCCACCAGTGAAGTGCCTGAACTCTAAACAGAGCAGAAATGCCAACACTGACTGGTCCCGGAGAGGGGGAGGGCGCTTAGAAAGCGTTCACAAGCAAATGCCTATCTGACTTGGCCTCTCAGACCGGGGGCAGGGTTCTACTAGGGGCTACTGATGAACATTCTGGAGACAGGTCTGCAGAGATGGGCCACTGGGCTCTACCTTGGCCCAGGTCTGGTCCACTGAATAACTGGCACCAGGGCGTAGAAGTCGCCCAATCAAATGTACAGCTGATCCCAAAAGCCGGGAGACAAAATACAAAAGCCAACCTGCAGGGCACTCAGTATCACTTGGGGGCCTACAGTTGCCGCCCCCATGGACTATGTTACTGTGAAAGCTGGTGGTTAGCTGGTGAAATATGGGGAAGACCGTGTCATACGCTTCATAGGCTGTGAGAGCTAAATGAATGAATAGAGAAGGCCTAAAAGGACACCTGATACGTACTGAGTAACTCATAAATATAAGCTACTATTATCGTATGCATACGCTATTTAAATTTAACATATTCATAAGAACAGGGCTTCCCTGGTGCCTCAGTGGCAAAGAATTTGCCTTCCAATGCAGGAGACACAAGAGATGGAGGTTGGAGCCCTGGGTCAGGAAGATCCCTTGGAGAAGGAAATGGCAACCCACTCCAGTATTCTTGCCTGGGAAATCCCATGGACAGAGGGGCCTGGTGGGCTACAGTCCAGTGGGTTGCAAAACGTTGGACATGACTGAGCATGAACACAGAGACGCAATCGTAAGAACACTCCTAAAACAAAAGGCCAAGAGCTGAGGACACACAGGGTGACATCTGTCAGTGGGGTACCTGTCTCCTTCTCCCTTCTCTCTCCTTTCACCCTGCCCTCTCCTCCAAGGGACGCTTCAGTTCATAGCGTTGAGTAGTGGTTGTCACTCTCACCTCCTCCATGAAGCGTCTCTTGATTCCTGAACGTGGAACATGCTTCTCCCACCACTCAAATCCTATAAGGGTTTATCTGACCCTCCCTGGTGAACTTTATCACTCCCTACCTTGGCATAGTTATCTATATAGACATCTGCAGTCATTATGTGTTTTGTTTTTAATTTTCATTTACTTATTTCTAAAGGTTGCGCTGGGTCTTTCTTGCTGCACAGGGGCTTTTCTGTAGCTGGGGCGAGCAGGGGCTGCTCTTCGTTGCGGTGTGCAGGCTCTGGGGCATGCAGGCTTCAGTGGTTGTGGTGCATAGGCTTAGCTGCTCCACGGCATGTGGCATCTTCCTGGACCAGGGATTGAACCCGTGTCCCCTGCATTGGCAGCTGGATTTCTATCCACTGTACCACCAGGGAAGACCTGCAGGCATTATTTGTTGCTGGACAATAAATTACTCCAAAACTTAACAGCTTAAAATAATTAGCAGGGACTTCCCTTGCGGCTCAGGGGCTAAGACTCCTCACTCCCAATGCAGGGCACACGGGTTCAATCCCTGGTCAGGGAACTAGATCCCACTTGCTGCAACTGAAGATCCTGCATCCTGCAACTAAGACCTGGTGCAGCCAAATAAATAAGTAGATAAAGATTTTTTAAAAAACAGAAACAAAGAAAAATAAACAATAAGCGTTGGTTACCTCACAGGGGTTCTGGCACAAGAGGCATCCAGGAACAACTCAGCTGTGTGGTTCTTGACCCCGGTTCTCGCTCCGGGTTGCAGTCACGTTGAGGCTGGAACTTCAGTCATCAGAAGGCTTGGCGGGGCTGGGGGCTCCTCGTCCCCGATGGGTAACTCTCGGGGCTGCAGGCGGGAGGCCTCAGTTCTTTACAATGTGGACTGCTCTACAAGGCTACTTGAGCATCCTGCCCACAGAGCACTTGGCTTCCCCCAGGGTAAGTGCGCCAAGGGAGGGAGGTGATCTGTAATGTCTTTTCTGACTTCAGTTTAGTTCAGTCGCTCAGTCGTCTCCGACTCTTTGCGACCCCACGGGCTGCAGCACGCCAGGCCTCCCTGTCCTTCTGACTTAGCCTCCATCATTTCTGCAATATCCTGTTACTTAGGTCAGGCCTGCCCAGTATAGGAGAGGACCCCATGGGAGGAAATACCAGGAGGCTGGGATCACTGGGCGCCATCTTGGAGGCCAGCCAACACAGCCTCTTTTTGTTCCTTCTGGAACATAAACTCTAGTACACAACTGAAATCCCGGCTCGACATCTAACACCTGGCTGTTGTTCAGTCACTAAGTCATGTCTGACTCTGCAACCCCATGGACTGCAGCATGCCAGGCTTCCTTGTCCTTCACCATCTCCCAGAGTTTGCTCAAACTCATGTCCATTGAGTCAGTGACGCCATCCAACCATCTCATCCTCTGTTATCCCCTTCTCCTCCTGCCTTCAATCTTTCCCAGCACCAGGGTCTTTTCCAATGAGTCAGCTCTTCGCATCAGGTGGCCAAAGTATTGGAGTTTCAGCTTCAGCACCAGTCCTTTCAATGAATATGCAGGACTGATTTTCTTTAGGATGGACTGGTTGGATCTTCTTGCAGTCCAAGGGACTCTCAAGAGTCTTCTCCAACACCACAGTTCAAAAGCATCAATTCTTTGGTGCTCAGCTGTCTTTATAGTCCAACTCTTACATCCATACATGATTCCTGGAAAAACCATAAACTTGGCTAGACAGACCTTTGTTGGCAAAGTAAGGTCTCTGCTTTTTAATATTCTGTCTAGGTTGGTCATAACTTTCCTTCCAAGGAGTAAGTGTCTTTTATTTATTTATTTTTTTTTGAGTAAGTGTCTTTTAATTTCATGGTTGCAGTCACCATCTGTACTGATTTTCACTTAATAAATTAAAAAAAAAAAAAGACCGCAAACAGATACCACTTCACACCCACTAGGATAGCCACTAGCACAAACAAAAACAGAAAACAAGTGTTGGCAAGGATGTGGAGAAATCGGAATTCTTGTGCGCTGTTGGTGGGAACCTAAAATGGAGAATGCAGCCACTGTGGAAAACAGTATGGAGGTTCCTCAAGAATTAAATATAGAATTATCACCACACAGTCCAGCAATTCTACTGGAGCTCCACTCAAAAGCATTGAAAACAGGTCCCTGAAGAGATATTTGTTTATCGCAACATTATTCACAGGAGCCAAAAGGTGGAAGCAATCCAGGTGTCCATCGATGGTTTGACAAAATGTGGTCCACCCATACGATAGAATGTTTTTTTCAGCCTTTTAAAAAGGAAGGAAATTCTGAGGCCCACTACAGCATGGATGAATCTTGAGGACATTATTAGGCTGAGTGAATTAAACCCACCACAAAATAACACTGCATGATTCTACTTAAGTCAGGCCCTTAGAGTATCACTTTCATTGAGACAGAAGGTAGAACAGTGGTTGTCAGGAGCTGGGGGAGGGAACATGGGAGAGATAGTCTTTAATGGGGACAGAGATCAGTTTGCAAGGACGAAAATGTTCTGGAGATGAGGATGGTCATGGTTGCACAACAATGTGAATGTATTTAATAAAAAGAATGGATCACAGGACTAAAAGTAAGCACTAAAGCTACACAACTTCTTGAAGAAAACATAAGAGAAAAATCTTATCGGCCTTGGGTTTGGCAAAAAGTTCTGAAAAAACAACACAAAAAGTCGTTATAAAAGAAAGAAATCCGTACATTGGGCTTCATCAAAAGAAATTTTTAACATTTGCTCTTTGAAAACACATTATGTTAAAAAGCCAAAAAGGCAAGTTACAGCCCAGGAGAAAAGATACATCTGACAAATGATTTGTTCAGCTATTAGGAAACAACAACTTTTACACAATAGTAAGACAAATAACCCAACTGGAAAAAAATGGGCAAAATATTTGAACAGACGCTTCACCAAAGATACACTGATGTCAGATAAGCACATGAAAAGATGTTGAACATCATGAGTCACTAGGGAAATGCAGATGGAAACCACGTGGAGATGCACACGCAGCAGGATGGCCAAAATGAAAGTCACGGCACCCGGTGTTGGCAGGGCCGCGAGCCCGCAGGCGTCTCACCGTCAGCTGCTGCTGTTTTTGCTCAGCCGCTCAGTCGTGTCCGACTCTTTGCGACCCCGTGGACGCCAGCACGCCGGGCTCCCCTGTCCTTCACCATCTCCCAGAGTTTGCTCCATGGAGTGGGAGATGCCATCCGGAGGATGAGATGGTTGGATGGCATCGCAGCCAGCTGGGACGAGTGCAAATATCGCCATCCCTTTGGAGAACAGTTCACCAGTTTCCCTACGATTTAACCAGGCACCTACCACAATACAATCATTCTCCTCCAAGGAATTTATTTACCTGGAAGCACTGAGGGCTGACAGCCACATGAGATCCTGCACGTGACTGCTCAGAGTAGCTTTATTTGTAACGACCAAATCCTGGAAGCTAGGTGGACGTGCCTCAGCAGGTGAACAGAGGGTCAAATGTGGGCAGGTGACAAGGCGCCTGGCCTGGGGGCGCTCAGGGGGACACAGAGGCCGCGGCCAGAGGGACCCCAGGCTCTGCAGGTGCCTCGGGGCAGGCGGGACCTGTGTGTGTGTGTGTGTGTTGGGGGGGCGGGGGGCAGGGCTGCACATGGCCTTCTGTGGCTTTGGTGGGTCAGGAGAATTGGAAGCTGTGCCCCGTGGGCCAGGCAGGCCTGGGCTGGGAGCCGGGAGAGACCTGAGAGCTCTCGGGGAAGGAGGGGCAGCTGCTCCGGGGCCGGGGAGGAGCTGTGGCACCCCCGGGATCTGCCACCAGGACACCCCAGCCTCAGCAACCCCAGAGCCCAGGCTGAGGACAGAGGCTGAGGTCCCCACCCCCACCCCAAGGGCGCTGCCCTGTGGGCGGTCAGGCCTGGAGCATCTCAAATCTGTACGCAAAGCCTCTCATGGGCAGGCCTGTGGCTGGGGGGCCCCTGCCCTGGTGGGGGACCCGGCTGTGATCAGTCAGCCCCCCTTCAACCAGAGCATCCCCAGGCCCCTAACCCCTCTACAACGGGGTAGGGGTGAGCATGCTCAGGACTCCACTTCCAGGAAGGAGGTCTTGAAGACCCCACCGGCCCCTGCCTGGGCCCAACTCAAGGAGGGACAGAAGCCAGAAGAAAGGGGGGGGTGGGAGGACAACGGCGGAGGAAGGCGATTTACGGCGTAAACACAGCACTTGTGTGTGGAAGAAAAATATTTTCTTTGAACAAACAAGACTCTCAGCCTCGTTTCCCAGAAGCACTATTATCTCTGCACAGTTCTGCTTCCAAAAAGAAAGAAAAAACATCACGGGCGAGGGACAGAGGGGAAAGGAAAACATCTTTGCAACCGGAGAACAAACGCTTCAGGGCCTCAGGGGCCTTTGCAGGGGGCGGCAGGCTGGGGGCAGTGGGCAAGGCTGGGGTGCCCGGCTGCCTCCCCCAACCCCGGGCCCAGGGGCCTGGTCTGAGCCGGCTTCCCTCATCTCCAGCGGGGATGGCAGCACTTGGCTCAGAGCCATCCCAGGGCCCACGGCCCAGGCCCCCAAACCCCACACTGGACCTACTGTGTGCTGGGCCTGGGGAGATGCGACACCCAAGAGCTCAGACTACAAGCCACACAGAGGGCCCTGTAGCAGCCTTGACCTTGCAGGGGGCGGGGGTGGAGCGTGACCTCCCGGCCCAGCACGACACACACCCACGTAAAAGACAGGCCGATGTGCGTGAGGGTGACGGCATTGCTGTATCCAGGGGTGGGTTGGTTGGTTTTAACGTTTAGAAGTTTAAACACGTGGTAGGAACAAAGATCCCTAGCCTCAGATTTTGTTTTTACAGACACGAGGTTTCCCAGAGCCTGACTCATGGCAAACAGCCCCTGCCCCTCCCCGTGTGCCCAGCCTGAGTGCTCAGACGGGAGGGCAAGCAGGGTCCTCCCGTGGCAGGGGGATGGGGTCTCACCATCCAGGGAGGGCCCAGAGGAGCCAAGGGGGCCACATGACAGGAAGCCCTACGACCGGGGAGATGGTGTGTGTTCTTTCTGGGGGTGAACAAAGCAGTGTGTGCTGACACCTCAAATTCTAAACACCCTGGGGCCCTGCAATTTCATTTCTAAGATTGCCTTCTACCCTGAAGATAAAGTTGTGCGCAATACTAAGTTTATAAGGATGCTCACTGCGGTACTGTTTACAAAAACACAAAGCTGGAAATAACCTAGATGTCCTACCACTGGGGATTGGTCAACAGCCCGAGTCAGTCATTACAGCTGTCACAGATCACAGCGTAGAAGCTTACGTGAGGCAGAAACCTGTGCACCACATAAGCAATCAGAGAGAACACTGGTCGGGGGCTTCCCCGGTGGCCCAGTGGTTAACACTCCACACTTCCACCGCAGGGGCCGTGGGTCCGATCCTTGGTCGAGGAACTAAGATCCTGAACACTTTCTGGCCGAAAAAAAAGAACGTTGGGTAAAGTTGTTTGTAGGGTATAACCCCATCTTTATTTTCTCAGTATATACATACACCTAATACTCCCAAGTATAGACTTCCCTAGTGGCTCAGACGGTAAAGCGTCTGTCTACAATGTGGGAGACCCGGGTTCGATCCCTGGGTCGGGAAGATCCCCTGGAGAAGGAAATGGCAATCCACTCCAGTACTATCGCCTGGAAAATCCCATGGACAGAGGAGCCTGGTAGGCTACAGTCCATGGGGTCGCAAAGAGTCAGACATGACTGAGCGACTTCACTAATACTCCAAAGAGAAAGGATAGAAGTTATACTCCAAAATATTAATATTGGGACTTGAATTATTTTTCTTTTTCTTTACCTACACTAATTAGGTTTTCCAAGGGAACATTATTTATTATTATTGTTTATTTATTTGGCCATGCTGAACAGCTTGCAGGGGCTCACTTCCCTGACCAGGGATTGAACCCATGCCCTTGGCAGTGAAAGTGCAGTCATAACCACTGGATTGCCAGGGAGTTCCCATCTTTTCAGGTATTTTAAAGGCCACTGGGGTTTTCATTGTTCTGTTATTTTTTTCATGCTGATTCATAGGTGCTCTCTGTATTAGGGAAATGAGGGCCTTATATATATATATATATATATATATATATATACATTTTTTTTTTTTGGTCACACCATGCAACTCATAGAATCTTAGTTCCAGGACAAGGGATTGAACACCTCTGGACCATAGGCAATTCCCAAGGGCCTTTATTTTTATGGAAATAAATGTGTGCTTCCCAGCCCTTCTTGCTGCTGGCACGTCTTGCTCTCAGTGGACCAGAGACAGTTCAAGCCCAGATGCTTTTAAGCTCCCACACGGGCTGCTTCTGCCCTCTGGGGGCAAGGTCAGGACCCTGAGTCCTCCTTGGGGACTTGGCTGTCTGATGAGCCAGGCTTGGGCATACACATGGGTACCAGTTGTCTCCTGTTGGTTGGTTTTGCTTTTAACTCTGCTGGGGGTTTGACTTTGGCAAACTTTGATGCGTCTCTCAAAATCCAGAGAACATTGACTTCAGTCTAGGAGAGCTTTCTCCCTGGCCCTTCCAGACAGAATGAACTCCTTCTTCTGCACTACTTCTATACCTTGTTCAGACTTTCCCTGTTAACTGCTATTATCATTCTGAATTCAGCTTTTAAATCATTCTCTTTTTTTTTCCCCCCTAATAAAATAATGTTCATTTGGGACTTCCCTGGCAGTCCACTTTTGCTGCTAAGGGCCTGGGTTCAATCCCTAGTCAAGGAACTGAGACTCCCACAGGCCACTCCGTGTGGCAAAAAAAAAGTAAATAAATAAAACCTGGAAAGATGCTCAACTTTGCTCATAAAAGAAATGCTCAGTTAAATTACACAGAGATACTATTTTTCACCCACCAAGCTTGCAAAATCTGAAAGTTAAAGAACACCCTCTACTGGCAAGACCGTGGGAAATAGACTCTTGTACATCGCTACTGGGAATGTAAATTGGTTCAACCAAGCCCCATGGAAGACAATTTGGGCAGTATATCTATCAAAATGACAAATGCATATATATTTTTTGAGCCAGCTATTCCCGCTTTTAGAAATGTATTTTATAGATACATGCACATGTGTAAAATGACAAATACTCAAGTGATTAATTTGTAGCATTGCAGGTAATCACAAAAGACTGAAAACCATCTGAATGTCCAACCACAGGGGATGAGTTAAATAAATGACAATACATCCATCCAGTGGAATACTACACAGCTGTCAAAACTGAATGAGGAGGTGATAGGAGCAAAAATGACTGAGCAAGAACCTTCAAAAACTCATCCTTGATAAAATCAATGAAGAAACCTGGCAGAAATTATCAGAATCAACTTCTTCAGAACTCTGGAAATTAGCCAGAGGCTTGCAGCAACCAGGGGAGTGTTTATTCAAGAAAACCACTGATTTCCAGTAGGAATCAAGCTCTGTGGATTTGTAATTTGTCCTATCCCACCTTCCTTTGTCTAGCTCAGCAACAGCTTTGAAAACTAACAGTCCATATTCCCAGCCCCTTAAGGAGTAGAACGGAGCTGAGGCTCTTCCAAAGCTTTATTTTTAAAAACCTGGTATTTTTGGACATGTCTGGTGGTTCCATGGAAGACCTCATGGGAAAAAATTACCTTTAATTTAACCTAAGTCAGAGCTCACTCAGTGCTAAAAAGTATTTCACAGAGGGGTGTTTATCTAAAACAATTGCAAGCAAGTGTTTTAACGTTGCAGCTGCCTGAGGCAATGAATAACAGTTGGAACAAGTAACAGACTAACCAGAATAAGAGGAAAATAAATAATAAATAGATAAGAGACCAACCAAATGGCTGAAAAATGCGTTATCTAGAGGGGCTTTGAAAAGCTCTGACGTATTTGGATCTTATGTCTTTGGTAGGCAAAGGATCTCTCTGAGGTCTTGCCTACAAGGCACTTATCCCATTTGTGAGGGCTCTGTCCTCATGACCTAATCACTTCCCAAATGCCCCACCTCATAATACCATCTCTGTGGGGGTTAGGATTTTAATATATAAATTTTCCTCAGTCAGGTCCAACTGTTCGCAAACCCATAGACTGTCGCCCACCAGGCTTCTCTGTCCATGGAATTCTCCAGACAAGAATACTGGAATGGGTAACTATTTCCTTCTCCAGGAATCTTTCCAACCCAGGGATTGAACCCAGGTCTCTCGGATTGCAGGCAGAATCTTTACCATCTGAGCCGCCAGGGAAGCTCATAAATTATGGGTAGGACACAAATATTTGTGTGTGTGTGAAGTCGCTCAGTCGGGTCCAACTCTTTGCAACCCCATGGACTGTCGCCCATCAGGCTCCTCTGTCCATGGGATTCTCCAGGCAAGAATACTGGAGTGGGTTGCCAGACCACAGCATTATATGATTCCACTTACATGAATTACCTAGCGTAGTCAAACTACAGAGAAGGAAAGCAGAAGGGTGGGGGCCAGGACCGGCGGGGGAGGGATGGGGGCAGTGAGTGTTTCCTGGGGACGGAGTTTCAGTTAGGGAAGATGCAGAGCCCCGAGGATGGGTGGTGGGGATGGCTGCAACAACGTGAGAGTCCTCAGTACCACGGAACTGTGCAATTAAAGATGGCCACGGTGGTTAAAAGAGGGGCAGGGATGGGGTCAATACTCATACTAGCTTTATAAAGAACTCTTAGGCCGATATGAAAAATCACAGCAGTGGTTCCCTGGGAAGGGAGGGATGGTGGTGACCTGGGGACTGGGGGACAGCAGTAAGAAGGGGTGTCTCGCCAGGAGTCTTCTCATGCCTATTCACCGCTTTTGGTTTGTTTGTGTTGTGGCCTCACAGCACGGCCTGCCTGCAGGGCCCAAGCTCCCCAACCAGGGATTAAACTGGGCCCCGGCAGCCAAAGGGCCAAGTCTCAACCCCTGGACCGCAGGGGAATTTCCTGTTTGTTTGTTTGTTTGCCAGGCTGCCTGGCTCACAGAAGCTCAGATTCCTGACCAGGGATTGAACCCAGGCCCCGGCAATGAAAGCTCAGGCCCCTAACCACTAGGCCATCAGGGCCACTCCTTTGGTTCATGGTTGAATCACATGAGTATATCTTCCTGTTCCAAATATTACATTTAAGAAAAAATCAAAATGAGCAAAAAAAAAAAAACTGTTAAAAATGAAGAATTGAACCTAAGTCTGATCAAACCTCTGGATCCAGCTGCCCATCGGCAAGAAACACAGACGGTATAGATTGGCACCGAGGGATACAGTTGGGAAAATCCAGATGGTGGGAAATTCTCCAGGTGGGCTGGCCCGGGCTCTACAAAATATCAGTTGTTCAGGAAAGAGGGACGGACGGGCCCCTCTGGACAGGACTTGAAGATACAGTAACGAAAACTGCAAGGCTGAGCTGCAGCATCGTTGGGGGTGGTCAACGCAGGGCGGGCAAGGGAGGCGGGCACGGCTGGCGCTGAAGAGCGCTGCTCCTCTGTGTGTGTGCTGAGTTGTTTCAGTCGTGTCTGAGTCTGGGCGACCCCGTCGGGTGCAGCCTGCCAGGCTCCTCTGTCCATGGGATTCTCCAGGCAAGAATACTGGAGTGGGGTTGTCATGCCCTCCTCCAGGGAATCTTCCCCACCCAGGGATCGAACCCATGTCTCCTGCATTGCAGGCAGATTCTTTACCATCTGAGCCACTGGGGAAGCCCTGCCTCTCAGTACATTACGCTAACTCATCAAGCTGTTTGTTTCTGTGATTTTCTGTACTGATTTTTTTTAAGAAAAGTTTAAAAGAAACTCAGGCCTTCCACACCCTCCCTTTGGAACAGGGGACCACTGTTCTGTGGCTTCAAACTGCGTGTCCCAGGCATGGGGCCCAGAGCAGCTGGCCGGCAGGCGGGCCATGGCCGCTGGGGAGGGAGCCGAGCCTCCTTGGTTTTTTCTGGAGGACAAGGTAACCGTGCACAAAGCTCACGGCTTCTCTGCTGAAAACCCGGCTATGTCTTGGAAGAACTTTCTCAGACCACCAAGGCTTCATGAAACGTCTCACTGTCCCCACACTCAGGGAGGAGGGTCTGGACCACCCGTCCCCAAGGGCTGGCTCTGGGCTCTCCCCCACCACCTTAATTTGAAGAGGGTCCATTGCCACCCCAGTGATGGTCTGAACTGCCCAAACGTTGCTTCTCACGGAATCCAGTCTTTTTGTCTTTTTTTTCAAGAAACATGTGTGTTTTTTGTTTTTCTTTTGGCCAAGCCATACGACGTGTGGGGTTTTACTTCCCTAGCGTGTATTAATTGCTTAGTCGTGTCTGATTCTTTGCAGCCCCAGGGACTGGAGCCCGCCAGGCTCCTCTGTCCATGGGATTCTCCAAGCAAGAATACTGGAGTGGGCTGCCATCCCCTTCTCCAGAGGATCTTTCTGACCCAGGTATTGAACCCAGGTCTCCCGCTTTGCAGGCAGACTCTTTACCGTCTGAGCCACCCCTTACTTCCCCAACCAGGGATCAAATCCATGCCCCCTGCAGTCGAAGCTCAGAGCCGTAACCACCGGCCCACCAGGGAAGCCCTCGGCCTCATTCTGGTAGCCCACTCCCCTAAAGACTCCTCCACCAGAGTCTGGTGTGTAGTTGTGTTGGTCCAGATCTTGCTCTGCACAAACTTACCCTCGGAAGGACTTTCTCTAACCAAAATAGGTCATCATATCCTGTATAGAATCTTGCAACTTGCCTCTGGGATTAATAGACAGTGAACAATTTTTTAATAGATCTAGAAATGATCTGTTCTCGTTGAGAGCATCATCCTAGAATATGTTTTTATTTTCTCTCTTTTCTAGTTTCCAGAATATGTTTTTAATGACATTATTTTATTCACTTTCTTTTTATGTGTGTTTTTTCTTTCCATCTCAGCATTAATTTCCTCTGTGCCCATTGTAGAAAATCTGTAAAAAGAAGAGAATGAAAATGCACTCACTGAGAAGTCCTTCCTCCCACGGGGAACATGCCTGCGCTTCCCTCCAGTCACTCTTCCTCTCCTCTGTTCCCCTCCCTCGCTCCCCTGGTGGGCTCTGAGTGCAGAGAGGGAGTAGGGGATGCCCCGCCACAGGCCGTATATTCCTTTTCTGTCATCACTGATATCGTGTCAGTGACCACCGTTCGGGAAGTCAGAAGCCTGACATGGGGCTCAGTGGGATAAAAATCAAAGTGTCAAAAAAAAAAAAAAAAAATCAAGGTGTCACCAGGGCTGTGTCCCCTCTGGTGGCACTAAGAGAGAATCCGCCTCCTGGCTTTTTCCAGCTTCCAAAGCCCACCTGCTTCCTCGGCTTGAGACCCCTTCCTCCGGCAGCATCAGGCCGAGGCCTCATTCAAGCCCCCCTCCTGGACTTTCAGGAACCTCTGCGATTCCACTGGGCCCATCAGAAGAACCGCTCATCTCAAAGCCTCAAGAGCTGCAAACGTAATTCCCCTTTGCCGGTAACCAAGCATAGTCACGGGGTCTGGGGATGAGGGTGGAGGTGACTTCGGGGGCCATATTCTGTCTCTGCAGATGGCCAGGCCTGATGCTGCCAGGACCCAGGTCCAGGGTCCGTTTAGGAGGTAAGTGGGCGGGAAGGTCTGGGGCTGTGGATGAGACCAGGAGCCTCAATTCGGGAATACGCAGCCGGAAGTCGCCACCCTCCCTGGACACAAATGCATGTGGTGGGGAATCACCGTTTAGTAGGATTTACATCATTTTAAAAAATATTTATTTTTATTTATTTGGCTTCAGTGGATCTTCATTGAGCCACACAGAATCTTAATTGCAGCATTCAAACTCTTAGTTGTGGTATGAAGGATCTAGCTCCCCAACTAGGAATCAAACCTGGGTCCCCTGCATTGGGAGTGCCGAGTCTTAGCCACAGGACCACCAGGGAAGTCCCCCTACGTCATCTGAGATCTATTACTTTTAGTTGATCTGCATTGCTCGCTTGTTCGCCTTAACAATCATTTATGTCCTGGGGACTTGGTGCGTTTGAAATCAGGGAACATAGCAAATAAAAATTCCTATGTGGGACGCAGTTGAGAGGTGACCTCCGCATCCTGAAGCCCAAGGGCTGAGATGGGGACTGTCATCCTGTGCAAAGATGCTAAACCCACCCCCCAAATACAGCTCTGCCTTTCCAGTTTCCTAGAAGATCCTCCCTGCCTCTAAAAACTCTCCCTTAGACCCAGAAATCTCACTAACAGGAGTCTCTCCTAAGGAAATCTTTCTAAATATAGAAAAACGCTCCAGCACAAGGGTATTCGGGCCGTTTTCCTTGGAAGAGTGACTAATTAGAGACAACCTAATTGTCCGACAGTGGGGGGCCAGCAGGCCGGAGGCAGCAAAGCTGCATCATTAAAATGATGAGTCCGGGAGAACGCAGGCAGCCGCTTTCATCGCCGTGCGCGTACACAGGACGGAGATCCGGTGATCACAGCTACAGACGGTTTCTAAAAGCCCGGAACAAAGGCTTGAAGGACATTAACAAAAACAGCAGCGGAGGTTCTCTCTGGCTGGGGAGGACTGGGCTGATTTCTCTTCCCCTTTGTTTTACCTCTCGGAAATTTTCAAGTTCCCTGGGATGAGCATAATAGAAACGTCTGCCTTTCAGTGAATTGGTTGTGTTCACCGACTGATGTGTGAAATTAATGCCGTCCCTTTGTGTGGGTGAGTGAACGTGTGTGCACGTTACACGTGAGTGTGTGTGCATGTGTGACAGTGCGTGGGATGTGGAAGCGGAGTGTCTGAACGTTGGGTGTGGGTGGTCTGAGTGTGACTGGGTGTGAACGTGCATATTGGTGGATGTGAGGATGAATGCTATATACATCAGTGTGTGTGTGTGCAAATGTATGTACGTGAGTGGACACGTGTGTATGTGTGGATGTGAACGTGGGGGCGTCAGTGTGGGTGTGTGAGCAAGTGTGCGACCCTGTGAAAGTGTGAATCTGTGTGTTCGTGTGAATGTGTGAGAAAGAGTAGGGCTAAGTGTGTGATACGGATACGAATGCGGGGTTGTTTGTGGACCTGCCTGTGAGAGTGGGGGGGTGTGTGAATGTCAGGTGTGTGCAAGTGTACGGACGTGAGCACGTGTGCTGGAGTGTTGGTGAATGTATGCACGTGCAGCTGTGAGTGGATGTGTGTAAGCATGAGTGTGTGTGGACGTCGGGCGTGGGCACCCATGTGACGGCCAGGTCTGAGGGCACATCTCTGGGGGGCAACCCCCGCCCCCCGAGGTGGGGAGAGAAGCCCGACTCGCCCACATGGGGGCATCCCAGCCACAGGCCTGGCCAAGGTCCCGGGAAAGAGCCAGCCCCGACCCCCCAGCGGTGAGTGAAGGAGGTCCTGGGAAAGCCAGCCCAGACCCCCCAGCGGTAAGCGAAGCAGGTCTTGGGCCCCCCGAGCGGCTCCGGATGAGGCAGAGCCCAGGTCAGCCACCTGGCCGTGGTCTGCGTGGACAGCCACCCCGCAGAAGCCCGGAGCGTCTCCGAAAGGCTCTTCCCACCCTGGAGTCGGGGGTCTGCCGTGCGCTCCCACCCCCCACCCCCGCCCCACCGGCCTATGTGTGTGCAGCAGAGCCCGAGGGGGCTTCTCGCACCCACCCTGTCTGGTGAATGCCCCCTGCTGCTGCCCTGGACGCAGTGGGCAGAGGGTCAACCCCACCCCTCTTGGGAGGCTCGCTGCTGAGGCCACTCAACGATCGTCCCCTCAGTCTGCTCACCTGCTCCCGGCTGGAAGTGAACGGTAGTGGGGAGTCCCAGGGGGCACCCCAGGCTCAGGCGATCAGCTCGGGCAGAACCGGGAGGGACAGAGGCTCCCGCCCCCGAGTGACTGCTGCTGCTCAGGTAGGTGGCTCACCTGGAGGACGGCCCAGGGGCTCAGGAGGCATCGCTGGGCCCCCCCTCTGCCCACCCGATGGCCCCTGCCCTTGTCCCTATGTCCTGCCCCCCTCTGGACACGGCCCAAGTCCAGGTCCCCACTTCTCCCCAGACACCTGCCCACCTGCCCTGAGCTCCTGCCTCAACAGTGCCTTTCCATCCTCTCCCTGGCTGCGGGCAGGTCCTGGAACCCAATCTAGGGCAGGAAGTTTCCGCGTAAAACCGACGCTGCCAACACGCCAGTCCCAGCTGGACACAGACTGTGTGATTTCACCAGATGAGCTCCCCAGAGAGTCAGCTTCATGAGACAGAAGGGAGGCGGGTGGGTACCAGGGGCTGCGGGAGTGGGGTGAGGAGTTAGTTGTTAGTGGGGCAGAGTCTCAGCTTGGGAAGATGAGAGAGCTCTGGAGATGATGAGGGAGCCGGTTACACGACAACGTCAAAGTGCTTAATGCCACTGGATTGTCCAGATAAAAATGGTTTAGACAGCAAGTTGTTTTTTTTTTAATAAAAAGTTTTATTGGCGAAAAATAGAACCACCACGTGCACAGGGAAAAGAGCACAAAAATTCAACTGACACAGAACTGAAAGTCACAACTACCCAATATTGTTTGCGATTACTTTTCAATTTCTTAAATGGTTTCCCTCAATTTTTTAAATAGCCTTGCCAATTTGTTTCAGCTGAAATAACATGAAGTTTTCAAAAAAATTAAGAGCCTCAGCGAAGGGACCAGCTTTTAAGTTAACGAAGGTGACACCAAGAGTCTCCTAATAGGACCAATTCTACCGAAAAACTCCTGAAGCACCTAACTACTGAGCTCAGAGACCATCAGGGATTAGTTAGAACGCTGACTCAGACGGTCCAGTTGCAGAGAGGGCAAACAAAAAGGCTGCATTTCCCTGTCAGATGAGTTCACGTAAGAAAACCAAGGAGATGCTAAGAAAATACAGGCAATGGCTGCTCAAAATAATTAAGAAGGCATTCTAAATACCACATATTATTAGACAACAGTGTGTAAAGTGATGCAATTAGAAAACAGGCAACTTAAAAAAAAATATGGTCACAGGTCTTTGAGAACTCAAGAAAACAATCAATAGCAAACACAAGAGCTGAAAGTCGCAGCTGAGGGTTGAAAGTGAAAGTGAAGTCGCTAAGTCGTATCTGACTCTTTGCGACCCCGTGAACTGTAAGCCCACCAGGCTCCTCCGTCCATGGGATTCTCCAGGCAAGAATACTGGAGTGGGTTGCCATTTCCTTCTCCATAGACAGTAAGTTTTATGTTATATATATTTTACACCTGGAAAACACAAATGTGTATTAAATGAAAATGAAACTGACTCGGTTTCATCACTGCCCACAGCCTCCATATAACACCTGGGCTGGCCCAGCCTCTGCCAGCCACACAGAGCCTCCATGCAGAGGGCTGCTCAGGTCCCACCGGCGTCCTGCACCCCTGCCCGCCAGCCCCGCCATGGCTGTGCCCCTCCTCATGGCCTCTGCCCACCCCCACCCTTCAGCCTGCAAAGGCTGAGTCAGCGGCTGCCCCCTGATAGCCCCAGGCAGCGACTGGGCCCCGTGTGGGGGTCTCATGTCTCCCTCCAGGGACCCCCAAGCAACCTGGCAGAGAGTCTGTCCTCAACACCCGAACAGCAGCGGGTGACTGGAGCGCCCCCACCTTGGCCCACCCTCCAGGGTCGCAGGGAAAAGGTCAGGGGGCGCCCCAGCTGGAAGGACTACACAGCTGCCCGGTTTTGCTAAATCAAGTAAGTCCACTTTATTTCAAACTTCTGACATGCCACAAATTTACATGAAAATACCCATTTGAAATGTAAGTTGGAACACAAAATTCAGGAGGAGCTTCGCCAAAGGACAAGGAGGTCTGTCATCGAAAGGCAGGTGACGCGAATTCGGTCACTTAGCACCTGGTCACACACACACACATGGCCGCGAGACAGCCTGGCACCCCCCACCCCACCCCCTCACGACTGAGCCCGTGCTGAGCGGGACTCTCTGGTCGGAGGGGCAGGGGCAGGTGGGCAGTAGTCAGAGTGGCTGGAGGCAACCGGCGGCCGTGGGGTGTCACGTGCCACGGCACATGGGCAAAAGCACACGCCGGCACACACCCCTCTGCCCACCCCCTCGCTCAGCTGGTGGACACCGCGGGGCAGCCTCTGGGTGGCTCTGGCCTGGATTGGTACAGCCAGTGTCCCAACCCTGTGCTATCAATGCAAGACCTCATACTTCAGGGTTTTTTGAAAAAAACTTCAGAAAGTAATTCAGATGATGCTGGTCAGCCTGTGTGGGACCTGGGGTTTGTGTGAGTTCCTGTGGGTGTTTGCTCATCACACCCCGCGGACCAGAGACACTGCTCGTCAGAATCCTGTGCCCTGAGCCCCTCCCCACGGGGAGGGGCTTCCCCGTCCCTCTCCTGTCGGCGGGGAGGGGGCCCAAGGCCAAGGCCACGAGGACCACAGGAGTCTGCTTCCACGTCTCCCTCAGCAGGGGCCACACTCTGGTATCCTCACCCGCCCATCTCCCTTTTCCCAAGGTCTCAGGGCTTTTCAGATCTTAAGGCGACAGGGAGGCCCAGAGGAAGCAGACGGTTGAGTGGTGCTGCTCAGAGGAGGGCGGGAGGGAGGACCCATCCCGGCAGGCCCCCCGCTGCCAGGCTGGGAGGGTTGGAGGGGTGCGCGCTGGGACCCGCCACCATCCCGGCCGTGCTCCGGGAGACCACCGGGTCAATGAGGTCGTGGCCGCTGGGTGGCCCTCCGGCCAGCAGAGACCCGGGCACCCCGGGCCCTCTTCCCCAGGCCAGGTCTCCGCCAAGCTTCCGCCCTGGGTCTCCGGATCCCGCCTCAGGGTGGGGGCGCGGCGGGGGTCAAAGGAGCCGCCAGAGGAGGGCGCCTCGGCCCCAGACTCGAGTGGAGACGCCCTTGGAGACCTGGAGAAGGGACCCTCGGACCTGTCTTCCCGGGTCCTCAAAAGGCAGCCGACAAGCCTCCAGGATCGCAAGCACCTTCGGCCCGTGGCCGTGCTGCCTGGGAGCACGAACTTCGCAGAGCCCAGTCCCAGGAGCAGGCGGGGCCTCGGGGCCGGGGGCGGGGCCTCGGGGCTGAGGGCGGGGCGCCGGCGGAGGGGCGGCTTTGGGAGGCCAGTTGGGGTCTCTTGTTAACAATGGGAGAAACGTCAGGGTCTCCTCCTCCTTCATTCCCAGCTCCCCGGTGTCTGTCTCACGTACACACCATGCAGACATGTGTGTCCCCACACTCGTGTGCACACCACGAACAGAACCCTTACACGGCAGATTCACACTCACACGTGCAGGCACACAGATGTACACGCACGCTCCGTGCACACGCACGCACGCGTACATACACACACACACACGCATGCACGCGCAGGCCCCAGTGCTGACCAGGCCCCTCTCCGCAGGCAGCATATGGTCCACCGCTTAACAGCCCAGATCCGCCAATTGGGGACCATCAGGGTGGGTTCTTTTCCCAGCATAAAAATGCTGCAGAATATAAATTGCAATTAACAACGGTGCCAAAATAGCACTTAGTGAGAATAAGCACATTATTGACATCTGGCAAGTCCTCTCTCAGTTGCAGGAGTAGGGGAAATTCTTGCTCTAAGTAAAGGGTGGTCAGGGGGACAGTAAAAACACAAGCCCCCTCTTAGGGGGCTGCTTTCCAAGGCAGCTCACGCCCCAGCCTCCCGTGAACAGCCCCACCCGGCCCTGTTGGCTGACATAGACAAGGCTGCTGGTTGAAAGCGCTTGCTCGTGAGAACCATGGCCACCTGCTGGGAAGGTCCCAGTGGGAAGGTCACTCTCTAGCCTGAGCCCAGCTGCTCTGTATGAAAAGACACGTGAACCAGGGCCCCGGGGCCTCCTGCCCCCATCCTGGGTTGAGTTCCCCGGCTGGTCAGGCCGAAACTGGCCACAGCCCTGCCGTGAGGGAAGCGGTCAGTCCCCACACCACCTTCCTGATGGCCCTCCGGGTGGTCTCTAGGTGCATCCGACAGAAATGCCCAGAAACGCATGGGGGGAGGATCCCACCGCTTCTCAGACCCTTGTCCACAGTGTGTGGCCCTGTCTCTCTGGGGCCCAGGGCAGCCTGGCCGGCAGCCTGCGGGGGACCAGAGGAGCCGGCCAGGCCCGTGGGGTGAGGGCCCCACCGCAGGGCACTCCCCTGGGGCAGCTGGCGAGGGAGAGGGGCACCCCACGCTCCAGAGGAGACAATGGCACCCACGGCAGGAAAGCCACGGGGCGGGGGAGGAGCCCAGCTCCACGTGCAAACACACCGGCCGCCCGATGCAGGAAGGCGAGAGCAGGGCCAGGGCCACGGGGCAGGAGGAGGCCGCCAGACAGATGGTGCTTAGGAAGCAATGACTGGAGCGCTGGGGGCCTGGGTGCGCCCGGGACCCTGACCCTAGGCACGCTCCTGCCATCCGAAGGCCTCCTGACCCCCAGGGCCTGGCGGGGGGAGGGCTGCTGAACTGTCTGCCCCCGGGAGGACCCCGGGAAGGGCAGGCGAATGTGGGCTCAGGGTCCAGGTCCCTTCAACAGGCAAACAACAGGACAGGCAACACGCAACGGGGTGGCAACCAGCATGTGCAACAGAGCAGGAAGCCAGCAAGGCTGGGGGCCACGGAGCAGACAGCAGGCACGGGGGGCAGCAGCGGCGAGGCGGGCCTGGCAGCCTGCACGCCCAGCCCGGAGGGGCAGAGGCCAGCCCTGGGCCCTGGGGAGGCAGCCTCTCGGAGACCCAGGGGCCCCCGGCTGGAAGGCCCCCTGACGCCGCCCAGCCTTGCCGGGACATCTCCAGGAACGTCACCAGGGGTGTCGGGGCCAGACTCTGGGTGCAGGGACCCAACCGGCGCCCCCGGAAGCCCACCAGCCATGGGGGTGATGGCTCTGGGGAGAGTCTCGCAGTGACAAGGCAGAGGCACCCGGTGACCCCAGGGTGTGAGGCTGGGACTCGGGGAGGCTGCCCCTCATTTTGGGAATAGCTGCGGTGCCATTTTTTAAAGTGCTAAATACAGCTCTCTGAAACGGGGTAATGGGATCGCTCCTCTGGCCTCACACATCCTTTCTGGGTTTTAATCTTTCAAGTTTTTCTAACGAAGCAGGTCTGCCTACATTTCCCCAGAAACAGGGACCCGCAGCTTCCAGAGCCAGCGGCTGTGACCGCGTGCAGCGAGGGACGCCTGGCCACCCGCTGCTGGCCTGAACCTGCCTGATGCCGTCTGGCTGGAAAGGAAGCGGATTCTGGGTTAAGAGGAAGAAGGGAGGCCCAAACTGCAGCCTCCCACCCCCCGAGCTCCCCTCGCCCCTCCCCAGAGCCTGGAGGCCACCGACCAGCAGCGCAGAGTCAAGGACACTCCCGGGCGGGGCACTGGGGCCATGTGGGGCTCTGGGGACCTGGCTCCCAGCGGGTCCGCAGCCGGGAGGCACCCCAGCCAGGCCCCCAGGTCACCGGCCAGCCGCCCTCGCCTCCCTCCTCCCCATCTCAGCCGAGGGGCGCTGAGCCCAGAGTCCTCACGAGAGGAAGCGCCCAGGGGCCGGGTGGGTGCACGAGACAGCCCCGGAGGTGGCTTCCTTCCCCCTGGGACCCCTGGGGATGCGGGCCTGGGCGGGCGGGCAGGGGCAGCAGCCGTGGCTGAGGGGGAGGCCACGCGCCCGTCCAGGTTGTGTGTCCGCGGCCGCAGGCGGCGGCAGGCGGGCGGGCGCCCACCCCATCACCACCACAGGTTGGGGGGCTCCTCGGCCACTCTGCTTTTAAATAAGGTGACCTCGTCCAGGTGCACCATGGGCACGTCCCGGATCACGTCGGTCAGGCCCTCGTGGAGCAGGGGGAAGATGACGACGTTCAGCGCGGGCCGCTCCGCCTGGAAACTGAACCAGAGGCAAGCCGTTAGCGGGCGGTGCAGGCTGTGTCCCCACGGGACGGCTGACGCGGGAGTGTGCGCGGGGACCTTCCCATTGTCCGGGCAGGCCGTCTCCCCGGGGCAGCAGGGGGGGGTCCCCGAAGGTGACACCAGGGAGCCGCAGCACCGAGGTCCCACAGCCAGGACTCGGCGGGGGTGGGGATGGGGGACAGGCGGCCAACCCCACATGCACACCGACCACCCAGAGGCACACCGACTCCCAAGTCAGGCGACGCTGTCACTGCCGGGAGGACACACCACGGCGCCTGCCGCCGGCCCCGAACCTGTGTGTGCAGGGGTCAGACCAGCCTTCCACCTCACGCAGCCTTGGGCGCCAGGCTCCACCCGGTGGGGCGGGGGACAGTTTACACGGAGCCTCTGCCGGGCCGAGCACCACGCTGCAGCCGTGGTCACCGCAGGTCACCTCCCCGCAGCCCCTGGCCAGCGGGGTGAGCGCCCCCTTCCCACCCGCAAGCCAAGGTGAGTCGCATCACGGGAGGAACTTCCATCCCATATGATCACGAAGGGAGAGAGGCAAGAAGGTGGCCACATGATTTGCCAAAACTAAAGCCAGGCCGCCCCTCAGCCCACGCCTGCTGCAAGGAACGAGGAAACCGCGGTCCCAGCCTCCCTCAATCCCCCAGCCACCCCACCCCCAGCAGCACTGCACCGGATTTACGACATGTGCAAACTGAACACCAGAAAGGCATTCATAAAACGTGATGTTGTGGCAATAAAGACGCTGAGGAAATGCCTCCTGGTTCTGCGCGCCACGTTCTGCTCCCGGCAGGAGCGTCTGTGACCATGAACCTCGTGGGCAAGTCCTCACCTGCAAGCCTGCTGTGCGATTGACTTGACTTGAAACAAAATAGTCTCAGGTGTGGGACGTGCGTGCAAGACGCCCGCCAGCCTGCCCACCTGCCTCCCTGAGGCTCTTATGGATGCCGAAGGGGATTAACTTCTCACCGAAGCCCGGAGTGCAGCTGCCCCTTCCGAGCAGCCCTGACCTGCGACTCGTGCCCCAGGTAAACCGACATCCTTCCCAAGGCCTTCTCTAGGGTCAGCACCCAGGTCAGCCCCCACCTTGACAGCGGGAGCTGGGGGGGCGGTGCTCAGTCGCCCTCATGCCTCTGAAAGGCGCCTCCCAGGCCAAGGAGCCCATGTGCCCTCCCAGCTGGAGTCTCACCGTCCCCAGGCAGAGTGAAGCCTGGACGAAAAGTGGACAAGGGGCAACGGCAGACAGAGCAATTGCTCCTTCTGAGGGTGGGGCTGAGGTTCCCTCTCCCTTCCCAGGGCGGGGAGACAGGCTCTTGGTGGGGCCATCCATCCACGGGTTTTGTGGGGTCACCTGCACATGGGTTGTAATGTTCCTGTGTACAATTCAAGTGTGGTTTGAGATTGAAGTAAATCAATGCAGAAAACAAATAAAACTCCTTGCTGTCCCCCATGTTCAGAACTAGACGGATGAGCCACAGCAGGGGAGGCCGCCTCTGAGGGCCGCTCCCCTGACCAGGGCCCATCGCATCACGAGAAGAAAGACCCAAAGCTGCAGCCTGGAGTTGCAAGGACAAAAGCCAAGCCTGCCCGGTTGACGGGTTCACCTCCAGGCACGGGGTGCACGTCCTCCCACGCCCGGCTCCGCCCTCAGCAATCCCCACACCATCCTGGGCAGCAGAGACGGGGAAGCCCCCGCCTCCCCTTACCCCGCTAGCCCAGATCCCGTCTGGGGTAGAAAGAGGCAGGATGTCTGGAGCCCACGCTCAGGCCACACTCACTCTGAACCTGGCCCCCACGAGGGGCAACAAAAGCTCTAGATGGCGAGAGGAGACGCCGCCCTGGATGCCACCCCTCCTGGGGGGTCCGAGGGCACCAACAAGATACAGAGCTTCAGAAAGTTCAACCAGACTGACTCTCTGCCACTTGCAATGGCTGGAAGGGAGGAGACACACTGAAGAAAACTTTCTACCTGCGGCTGTTACACACACACCAGGGGATTTCCAAGGGGCCTCTGGGTACTTGAGAATCTCAGCTGCCCCAAATGCTTTCTCTGAGCCTCCAGGAAGCAGACAAGATTTTGCTTGTCTTAAAACCATTGTTGTGTTCAGAGAGAAAACACGACAGAGAAAGTGTAAGGTGAGCGCGGGGCCCCCAGCCCCTGGCAGCTCTGCCAGCTCCTCCCACGGCGCCAACGCACCCTCTCCTGCTGTGCTGAACGTGTTCCTCCTAGATGTGGCCTGGGTGACGTCTCAGGACGAAGACAACGTGAGTTGGGTTTGGTGAATTTCCTGCAGTCCTCGGGGCTGTGTCCAACCTGCGCCCAAAGCAATAAAGCACCCGGGCCGGGGACCACCTCCTCCGTGGTCCCACCCCGGCCAGCAGGCCACTTCCCCAGGGGACACAGTTTAGGGACCCCTTCCACGCTCGTATTGGTAAGCCTCATTTCACACAGTATAATCATACATGCGCTTGAGTTGTTTCCTCAGGATAAACTGCAGAAACAGGGCCATTGGGTCAGAGGGCATGAACATGTCTACACGGCAAAAGACGGGCCCACGGAGGACTCGGACCCCACAGCCCGGAGCCGAGGGGACGCGGCTGCAGAGCGGCGGGGGTGGGGGGATGGAGAGGGGCGGCCCGCGGCGCGTCTGCCTATGGCTGACACGGGGGGCAGAGGGGGACAGCCGGCCGGGAGGCTGAGCCCCACGCTCGCCGCCGACACAGGACTCGACGGGGCGGCCACAGCCCCGGGACCTCAGGCCCGGCCGTGGCCCGGAGGACACGGAGGGGGCGTCCCGCACAGGTGGCTCTGCGCCCGAGGCCTGCGAGTGCACGAGGGGGCCCCAGGGACCTCAGTCTCCATGCTTGGCCCCGCAGGTGCCTCGGAGCTGGAAGGGCTCCGGGAGGGGCCGGCTGGGGCCTCGGCCTGGCAGCAGCGCTGGGTCACTCATCTCAGTAATACCTGCTGGCTTGCTTCTTGGCCTGAGAAACTAGAAAAAAAATGAAAGTTGACAACCTCAGTCCCCAGTCCCCCAGGTGAAGGTCTTATAGAAAAGCCAGTCGTAAGACCTTTATAAAAGCCACTCTTGCTGTAATAGGGATTTTCAAGAAAGCAGGGAGGTGGGCGGTGGTCAAGAATAAATCAGTTACTAAAGATTCTCAGAACTCAAGACACACTCGGGGCAGATGTGTGGGGTGTGCCCTCCGAGCTCCCTGCCAAACCTGTGAGGACCCCCAGGGCCGCTTGGGGCAGCCTGGATCCACCCTCGTGCAGAGGAGCGGGGAGGGACAGACCCTCCATGTCGGGGCTCACATGCCCCCCTCCCAGGCGGAAGGACAGGATTGTAAACCCGTGGGCTTGGGCCCCTGGAGCCAGTAACTCGGCGTGAGGCTCTGTCACCAGAACGGCCTGAAGGGGGAAGGCCAGGGCGATGCAGAACACAGAGCAGCTAGTATGGGGCACCCCTGGGGCGCCTCCCCTTCCCCCCAACAAAGACACCTCCAGGCCCAACACCGCAGACTTCTCACGGCCTTCAAGGAGCACCTCAGAGAGGCACCAGAGGGAAACACAGAACGGCCTTGCCTTTGTTTGACACACACCTTGAAAGACTCCCTGGGGTGACCCCAAGTCTTTTATAGGCTGTATTTCATTACATTGGCTGGACGCATCATGATTTACTTCCCAGCCTCCTACAGATGGGGGGCTTCCCACGTGGCTCAGGGGTAAAGAATCCACCTGCAATGCAGGAGATGTGTGTTCAATCCCTGGGTCAGAAAGATCCCCTGGAGCAGGAAACGGCAACTCACTCCAGTACTCTTGCCTGGAGAATCCCATGGACGGAGGAGCCTGGAGGGCTACAGTCCACGGGGTCGCAAACGAGTCAAGCACGACTGACAGACTAAACAACTCCTACTGATTTGCTCTTGGGTTGTGTTCCATCTTCTGCTGAAACAAACAGCGCCGCCACCACCAGGGAGAGCTTGGTGTAAACCCTGCCTCAAGCCCATCTGCAGGACTGGAGCCTGCAGCTTGGCGGGGTCAAGGATGTGAGTCCAGCCTCCACAGAGCTGGCCCACCCGCCTCCGGCAACAGGTGGTCTCCTCCCTCCACTAACACGAGTGGGCTTTGCCTGAAGGGGTGGAAAGGGTTACACCAACGTGCCGCAGGCGCCCACATGAGACTCTGCAGCCACCCCCCTCCAGGAAGTCACCACCACCCTTATCAGAGCGGACCACGGCCCGCCCCTGCACTTTCCAGAAGCAGAGCTCTTCCTGCCTTTCTCACAGGGGGAGCTGGGTCCTCTCTTTGTCCTGCGCCCCCGGACGCCTGCTGGGTGTGAAGGTTGTGTCTGGGCCTGTCCCCTCTGCTGTGCAGGCAGGCGGCCAGGACACTCAGATCTCTGCCTGTAACAGGGCTGGCAGGTCATTTTCTCTACATGATTTTTCATTTTGTTTTGCCTTATTTTGTTGTTTTGGCTGCACTAGGTGGTTTGTGGGATCTCAGTTCCCCGATGAGGGATGGAACCCCAGCCGTGGCAGTGAAAGTCTGGAATTGTAACTGCTGGACCTCAGAGGCACACAGGTGAGCGGGCAGGTGCTTCAGTAACTCTCTGAGCTTGAAGCAGGGAACCGCGTGAGAAAAGGTGATGACAACACCAGCCCCTCCTGGTCGGTCCCGGCAGAAGGCGTCCTGCCGTGATGCCTGAAGCCGGCGTCATCCCCCTGAGCCACGGCACCACCTGCTGGGCGCCTCGCAGAAGCACAGCTGGGACCCCGGGCCCCGCAGCAGAGGCCTTGCGGGAACACAGACGCGTCCTTCCAGCGCGGGTCCCGCTACACCTCCACCGCCTCTTGGAGCCTTGGTCTCCCCACCTATGCTGGGGCTCTGGGGCGGCGGGAACCACAGAGGCGGGACCCGGCAGGAGGAGCCCACGGGGGGCCACGCTCCGGCACGCACGGGGCTCCGGGCACCAGGCGCTCGGCGGGTCCCCACCATGGCCCCAGCCTGCGCCCGGGAAGTCCACCCAGCCAACGTTGGCCTCAGGCCTGGTCTCAAATACCGTGCCCCCAGGGCCCTAAACGAGGGTGGAGACACAATGGTGAGTGGGGAGTGTCCCCTCCACAACACCCGGCCTTTCTCCAGGCTCCCAGGGGCAGGAAAAGCCCAGGCCCGAGAGAAGCGGACATCACAAGCGCAGAGTCAGCTGTGAAGGCCAGGCCGAGGCACCACAACGTCCTGTGACGGGTGCCACACGGTATTAAAGGGACAGCTTTAACGACACAGAAAGGCACCCCTGATGCAGCGGTAACTCAACAAGATCAGCACAAAACAGCATGACGACTCCGTCCTAGAACCGCAGGCCACTCTGGCGGGGGAGCCAAGGGGAGCGTCCACCTGAAAACAGCTTGATCCACAGTCTCAGTTTTTAGAAAGACCCTGAACAGCAGGGAGGAGAGAACCTCTGCTAGGATTTCTCCTGAGAGAGGCGACAGCAAACTGCAAGGGCTGGCGGCCCCACGAGGACCGTGTGGTGGGGCGGCCTGAGCCCTGTGACTCCGGAGACCCCCTGGCCGATGGCACGTCTGTTATTCTGTGACCAGCCTGGCCTCCTCCCTGTCATGTTCCCCCATCCGCGGGACATGGAGATCTGGGAGAGGGTGGCTGGGACCCCCGGGGCCACACTCGACGGCCACCAGGGGCACGGCTGCAACACCACGTTTCCTCCCCAGGGGGTCTAAGCGCTTGACGCCCCTGGGGACCCGCTCAGGGCAGACCCCCACCTCCCCAGGAAGGGCTGCTCCAGGCCCGCACTCCAGTCCTCAGTGCTGATCTATGTTCCTGCTGGACCGGTTGTCAAACTCCAGGACCCGCTGGGGAAGGACACGGCCTGGTGTGTACACACCGCACATGTTCTGCAAAGGCCCGGATGGGTAAGGAGGACACACAGACCCACAAGGAGGCAGAATCTTGTGAGCTCTCCGCCCTTACCTACAGCCCCCCAAACACCTGCTGCTCCTAGATCTGAACAAAGTGCAGAGACACGGAAAATGGAAGAGTGAAAAGACGTCTGTAACAGCTCACAGAAACAAAAGTAGAACGAGGTCCCTTTGTGAACGTGCTCAGTGCCAGTAACTGCACACTGTGAAACAATTAAAATCATAAACTTTAGTTCAGGTGTATTTAAAGATCTTTTAAAAATACCATTTTCTCTGGGTCGGAAAGATCCCCTCGAGGAGAGCATGAAACCCACTTCAGTATTATTCTTGCCTGGAGAACCCCATGAACAGAGGAGCCTGGCAGGCTACGGGCCATAGGGTCACACGCAGTCGGACACAACTGAAGCAACTTAGCACACTTATTAAAAAAAACCTAGCATCTGGAAGGGCTTCAGCAGGCCTGGCGGGCAGGCGCACAGCCATCAGAAGGAACAGCGATCAACCTCTCTGAGACTTAGGTTCCACCCCCAGCCCTGACTTCTCCAGTGTGCGCTGGAAGGCTTAGAAGCCCCAGAGGGATCTCTGCACTTGACATAATTGGCCTTCAGAGAGGACCCCGGAGACCAGGAGAACTTCCGGAGTGCTAAAAAACTTCCAGAGCACTACAGAGAACTTCCGGAGTGCCACAAAGAGCTTCCGGAGGGCATAGGTGAGAGGTCACAGGATCTGGAGTGTCCTGCCAGACTGGACCCTGCAGACATCTCTTCACTTAACTGCTTCCCTACAAATCGTAGGCGAAGCCAAGTTCACCATCTCCTGCTAGACCGACCACATGCTCACTTGGCCAAAGGTATCTGCCATGTGCTCAGGTAACACCCAGGGGAGCAGCGTTTACAGCAGTCTCGGAACTTTCTGGGCACGCAGGGGTCAGGTTCACGTCTGGCAGTTGCCCCGGAGATTCCCTGCAGCTATCATTCAAAGCCCATGGAGCTGCGTTTTATACACCAACCAAGAGGCTTTGCTGCCTGGGTTCTTGGACCAGGGGCCAGGACAAGTGGCAGATTTAAGAGGACGCTTAGGGCATAGGAGGGTCAGTAGGGGAGGTTGTTGGACCCACAGCCGTAACCTGAATCCACAGTGAACACAGATGGCAGGGAAAGCCAGCAGCGGAGAGGTGGGCCCACGACAGGTGCTGGCACGGCGACTGCAGTATGGGCTCACTGGTCCCAAGCACCCGCCACTCCTTGAAGGAACCCCACAGTAGGGTCCCCCAGGAATGAGGCGAATTGAGCTCAGACAAGAAGACATGACCGGGCAACGGACAAACGAAACGATGCTTCCTGGAAACATGCCACATGGACTCACACGGTGGGAGGACAGGCTCACCCAGGAGCCCCGGGAGAGTCTGGCGGCATCTCGCATGGGCAAGGCTGTGGGCCAAGGGCTCTCCTACCCACAGGGAAGCTTAGGCTTGGGATGGCCATGCGGGAGAGCAAGCAACCAGGCCACTTCCTGGACACGGCCTGACTGTCGCTTCTAGGAACCTGCACACTGGGGGGTGGGGGGGGGAATGAGGACAAGTGAGCAAACAGCATGGGGACAAGAGCCAGGCCTCTGCTGCTCGAGGTGGAGGCTCCCAGGAAAGAAGGGGGCAGAGGTCCTCGTGAGGCAGGGCTGGAAGCAGCCTCCCCTGGGTCCCCCAGGCACTCGGCCGGCCCAGCGCTCTCCAGAAGATGGCCCACCAGGCGTGACAGGGGCTCTGAAGCGAACCCGTGCAGAAGAAGGACGTGCCGGGAAACGGGGAGGAGGGTCCTGCCGCGGCGAGGGGCCGCCCACTCACCTGCGGAGGAGGGCCTGCTGCAGGCTGCGGCAGGTGCCGAGGGACTCGCCGGTGAACAGGTGGCACACCACCACGCGCAGGCAGCGCGCCATGAAGGCCAGCACGGCCTCGGGCTGCAGGGTCCCGCTGCGCGACACCAGGCAGAGGCGCTGCAGCGCGGAGCACTGGCTCAGCGCCTGGAAGAACTGGGCGTTGGCGCTGAAGTAGGGCTGCTCCAGCCTGCGGGGAGAGGACACGGCGTGAGACGGCGGGCGATGGGTGTGCGTGGAGCGGGGCTCCTGTCCGGGGGCCCGGGCCGGCCACCCCCAAGGCCCGGCCACACCACAGCCCCCCGGGGGCGCCACGGGAGGACTCAGACCCCCAGGGTCTTCCTTGGTGATCCTGATCTGGGGGAGAGCCCACAGGCCGGACACAACCAGCTGTCCACAGACGCAGCAGGCTCGCTCTGCTGGCTACACCGCCTTCTCAGAGCCCCTGAGAGCCGGGAGGATGAGGGGAGCAGGAGCCAGCTGAACTAAGCCCCCAGAAGACGTCTGCAGCCCCACCCCTCAGGACCTGCACGGGGCGGTGGTGGGGAGGGCCCTTGTTTGGAAGCAGGGTCTTTGCAGACGCAAAGGACTTAAGATGAGGGCACGCAGGACTGGGGCAGGAGCTGGTCCAATGGCCGGTTCCTCAGAAGCCACGTGACAGCACAGGGAGCTGGCCCTGTGCTAGGATGCACTGCAGGGACACGTCCACGACCCTAAATGCTCACACTGCCCACGGCCACCAGAGGCCCGACAGGCCTGGCACAGGCTCCCACCCACCTTGACCTGGGACTCCCGGCCTCCTGACGGCGCGAGACGACGACCCTGTTGTCCTGGGCCTCCCAGCTGGTGGTCGTTTGTCAGGGCAGCCCCAGGACACTGGCCCAGAAGCCTGGGGCAGGGAGCTGGGGCACAAGCAGAGCTTGAGACTGTTTCCTGGTAAATCACACAGGAAGACCGAGACAGCCTCATGGACAGAGGTCGGTGTGGATCCAGTCCACCCGAAACCTTCTCACAAGGAAATCTGTTAATAAGGGTTATTCTTGGAGATCAGCACCAGGCCCCAGAGGTACTTCTCAGACATGCTTGGCTGTCATCTGAGCTTTGACAGCTTGCTCTGACTGCTGGGGGAGTCCCCGGTCACCTGGCCCAAGCCACTTCAAAGCTGGCAACACAAGAGGGAGAGGGGGGCCAGAGACATCCGCCCAGAGCGGGCAGAGGGCGCACAGGCGCTGCAGCAGGCGAGAAAGGCTTCACAGAGTAATGGAGATTTGGGCACATCTGGAGGAAGCTACAGTTCAGGGAGCTGCGTCTGACCCCGATGACTGACCAAGTGGGCGGCGAGTGGGCACCAGGCAAGGCTCCCTCTCAACCAGCCACCCAGGCCTCTGATGGCCATCGTGCGGGGCGCCGTGGGCCCTCACGCTCCCTGTGAACACGACGGTCGGGAGGAAGGCACAGGACAGCCCCCCACCAGGCCACACCCACACTGTGGGGACACCACCACACCTGGGGTGACACAGTCCTGAGCCCCCTGGGTCCAGCCGCCCCCACCTCCAAGGCCCAGACGCTGCACAAACCACCCCCAGCACAACTCCAGTAACAACTCCAGTGTAACTCCTGGAACAGACACTGATGCTCTCGGTGGGCCTGGGAGGCCAGCAAGACCTCCATCAACATGTGAGACCCACAGGGAACCCCGAAAGGTAAACTGAGGCTGAGTGAGAGCCTTCCTAGGCCGCCCCCAAGAAGCTGGTCTGCAGCTGTGGGCTCTCGTCATCGAAGGAGAAGCTTCCAGGACAAGCAGCATGAACCCCGAGCCGACTCCCTGCAGAGGCGGTGGGCCTGTGCTGGGGGCAGAAAGCCTCCAGGCGTCAGGAGAGCCTGAGGACTCTGAATGCAGTGACGCCCTGGGTGAGGCAGGCGTGGGGAAGGGGCTGTCTTCCCCTTCCCCAGACAAGAGCCTGAGGGCCCACACTCAGCCTCCTGATGCCCAGGGACACGGGCAAGGCACAGCAGGGGAAGGGATTTTAAAATCAGGTCTGAGGTGATGGGATGTCTGTTCAGAGCCGTCCCACGTGGGAGCCACCAGGCCCTGAAACGAAATGCAGCAGGGAGCTGGGGGCTTTAATCACATGTAAGCAGGTCTCCTGGGCTCCTAAAACCGTGGGGAACGGGAGGTCCCTCTGGGCATGATTCTGACAGGCCTCACGTTCCCTCCGGGTCCAGTAGGAAGGAAGCCCCCCCGGGGCAGGGCTGCTGAAAGTGGGAACACTCGAGCTGGGAGACAAGCCCTGACCCAGGACTGCTGGGCTGCAATCACCCCCCGCCCCAGCCCCAGCCGCCTGCAGGATGGCCATGCCCGGTGAAGGACATGCTGCAGCGCCTCGGTCACTAGGTGGCGATGCGGGCCCTCGCTTCCCACTGGGGATCTCGCTGCTCAAGCGGCAGAGGGGAGAGCACGCGGTACACACAGACTTCTCAACACTTTTCTCTTTTCCTAACGTGCCCGCCACCTCCAGGTCTGTCCCCACAGACTCCCGTTACAGGTGTTCATGGCAGGCGTGGGGGGCGTGGGGGGGCCCATGCACTCCACCTGCGGGTGGCCAGCACCAGAGCTGAGCTCACCTGGTGCGAGTGACCAGTGTCTGCGGCCAGGGCCCCAGGGCAGAGGAGAAAGAGGCACTTGCCATGACTGGCTGTGTCCTGGGGCGGTGTGTTTGCGTGTGTTCCCCCGTGGTCCCTCGCCCTTCCGCCCTCCACAGCTCGCTCCGTGAGGCTCTGTGGGCACAGACAGGGGCTCAGGCCCCACCCCCCAGTGCCTGCCCACCTCTCAGGTCCCCCTCTGACTGGCGCCCGAGCCCCTGGAACGCAGGCACTCAAACAGCCAGCGACGAGAGCGATGTCCCAGACTGGGCTCAGGAGCACGGCCCCTGTGCGCTCTGCCGGGATGCCACCAACC
Source organism: Dama dama (assembly GCF_033118175.1). NCBI lineage: Eukaryota > Metazoa > Chordata > Mammalia > Artiodactyla > Cervidae > Dama > Dama dama. Next base: position 39,301,701 of record NC_083690.1, on the reverse strand, counting down.
GCTGTCGCTCCAGCCCCCCACCCCCATGCCCCCCACTACACACCGTCAGTCCCTGGTCAAGCCCCCCACCCTCGAGACTCTCAGGCCTGCACCCTCCGTCTTGGCAGGCAGGCACGCGGCAGAAATGTAAAGGCTTGCTGAACTCAAGGCTGCACTCTGCACTTCGCTCTGTGCCCTGGAGACTGCGGAAGGACCCACAGGGGCCGTGGAGGGGCGGCCGGGCCCCCTCACCTGAGGTCCTTCAGCCGCTTGCAGTGCTTCAGCATGTCTGAGAGGCCAGACATGTAGACCACGTTGCCCATCAGGCCCAGGTGGGCGAGCGAGAGCGACTGCAGCTGCTGGCACTGCAGGCCGATGCTCACCAGCCCCGAGCCCGTCAGGATGCTGGGCAGCTGGGCCAGCGTCAGGTGCCTCAGGAAGGCCAGCTGGCTGATGGCGGCCACCTCCGCGTCCCCGACGTTCTGCGCCCGGCTGCAGGGCGGCAGGGAGTTGCGGATGGCGGGCTCATTGCGCGGCATGGCAGATGAGAAGTTGGAGCCGATCAGCTCGAGGCGGTCCAGGAAGGGCACGTTCTTCAGCAGCGACCAGAATACCGAGGACGGCTGGGGGCCTGCCGGCCCGGGGAAGGAGACAGACGGCACGCCGATGCGGACCTTCTTGCCGAAGCCCCGGGGCACCGCACGCATGGCGGGCGGGACGGGCGCACGGTCGGCCCGCGGCGGGGAGTCGGCCACGGCGCAGACGGGCAGCGACAGGGAGCGCAGGCGGGGCAGCCGGGCCAGCAGCTGGCACAGGTGCTGGCCCGGGCCCTCGGGGCTGTGGTGGTGGGCGGCCGACAGGTTGAGGTGCCGCAGGTTGGGGCAGGCCGCCACCAGCGCCTCCAGGATGGCGGGGTCGATGTCGTCCTCCGCCTTGCGGAGCAGGCAGTCAGGTGCCAGGCAGTGCGCGCAGCCGCTGAGGTTCAGGCCGGCCAGGCTCCGGAGGTCCCTGCCGCCGTCGATGACGCGCTGCAGGAGATGGCCGCCGGACAGGGCGCAGCGGCTGAAGCTGAAGTAGAAGGGGCTGCTGAACTTCATGTGCTGCAGCAGGGCCGAGCCGTTGAGCCAGGACTTGGGCAGCTGCAGGGCGTCCAGCGCCACGTTGCGGGCCATGGACTCCAGCAGGTTCCGGGTGGCCCCGCTCTCGGCGAAGCTGCCGGGCACGGAGATGAGGAAGGCGTGCAGGTTCTCGGGCGTGCGGTCGCTGAGCACGGCCAGGTAGAGGCGCACCACCTCCTGGTTGATGTGGCCGGGGGCCAGGCGGGCGTAGAAGACGCGCAGGTGCTGGTAGTGCGGCACGTTGCTCTGGCCCACCATGAGCTGGCCCGAGAGCACAGCGCCCTCCCGCGTGCGGTCCAGGATCTCGAAGTAGAGCAGCAGCTTCTCGAGGCTGGTGCAGCAGGGCACCACGCCGTAGGAGGGCGTGTACAGCGTCTGCTTGAGCTCCCGCACGCGGCTCAGCGTGGCCTTGCACTCGCCGCTCAGCTGGCTGGCGTCGAAGCCGGGGCTCACGTCGATGGCCAGGGAGCGCAGGTGCGGCAGGGCCGACAGCACCTTGGAGAGGCGCAGGGAGGTCAGCGGGCAGCCCGACAGGTTGACGCGCACCAGCCCGCGGCAGCGGGCCACGTGCTCCACCGTGGCGCCCGACAGCCAGTAGCAGCCGGCCATGCTGAGCTGCTGCATGTCCCGGCCGATCTCCTTCACCAGCTGCTTCACCTTGTCCTCGCTGGCCTGCGGATGGCGGGGAGAGGGGACAGAGAGGGGCTGAAGGCACTAGCGTCGCCTCCGTCCTCACCCCCCTAGACTGCACCCTCCCCCGTGACAGTCAGGGAGCCGTCTCATCCCTCCCCGCACACTCACCTCCCCCTGGCAGCCAGAGCCCCAGCCAGCGGGAGGGGAAACTGGGGCAGCCCCTGAGGAAAAGTCTGGTGGATCCCCCAAAAAGCCAGAGTCACCCTGTGACCCACAAGTCCACGGTCAGGTGTGCACAGGAGGACTGAAAGCAGGGGCTTGGACCAACAGCAGACCCTGGCTCACGGCAGCACCATCCACAACAATCAAAAAAATGGTAGCAACCCAGGATCGGGATGGGGAACACATGTAAATCCATGGCTGATTCATGTCAATGTATGGCAAAAGCCACTACAATACTGTAAAGTAATTAGCCTCCAACTAATAAAAATAAATGGAAAATAAATACATAAATAAATCAAGAACAAAATGGCAGCAACCCAAGTTGTCCATTGACCACTGAACAGATAAGGCAGTGGGGTCTGTCCACGCAGCGCGATTCTGCTCAGCATGGGGAGGGATGGTGAAGCTCGGATGCTGCGACACCACGGGCCGAGCCCTGAGGACGCAATGCTCCAAGAAGCCCGTCATAAAGATCACATGCCATCCTATCCCACTGATGTGAGAGATCCAGAAAAGGCAAGATCAGAAAGAGAAAGTTGAACAGAGGTTACCAGAGGCCTGGGGAAAGGGGAATGGGAGTTATTGCCTAATAGTTCCAATACTTCTGCTTAAGACGATTAAAAAGACTTTCAGGAAGAGTGAAGACGGTTGTGTAATCCTGTGAATGTACTTAGGGCCAACGGAATGGTACGCTTAAAATAGCTAGGAAGGGAAGTTTCATGTTATGTGGGTTTTTTCAAATCACACAGTGGAATCGTGTCCGGAAAGCAGGCTTTGGCTCTTGCTTTCTTTTACATCACGTGTATGTTCACATGGTTACATGTTCCTCAAAATCCTGGACGGTCAGGGAGCCATAGTATATCCAGTTGTGGGCCCAGCGGCCACCAAGGCCTTCCGACAACACAGCATCGAGCGTCTCTGTATGTAAGGCTCGTGCACGTGATCACTTCTCTAGAGCGATGTCCGTACCCAGAACCGCACAGGTGAAAGACACATTCTAAACGCTCCAGACAAGGCCTTCCCTGGTGGTCCAGTAGCTAAGACCCCAGTGCAGGGAGCGATTGCTGGTCAGGGAACTAAGACCCTGCATGCTGCACTGCACAGCCAAAAAATAAATAAATAAAAATTAAATTTAAAAAACCTCCTCACACCTGTCAGAATGGCCATCATCAAGAAGACCAAAATAACAAGCGTTGACCAGGATGTGGTAAAAAGGGAGCCCTTGGACACTGTTGGTGGGAATGTAAATTGATGCAACCACCATGGAAAACAGCATGGAGGCTTCTCAAAATATTAAAAACAGAACTACCAAATGATTTAGCAATTCCATTTCTGGGTATTTACCCAAAAAAAGCCAAGAACACTAACTCAAAAAGATTATCTGCACCCCCATGTTCACAACAGTGTTATTTACAACAGCCAAGGCATGGAAACAACTTAAGCGTCCATCAGTAGATGAATGGAAAGAGAAGATGTGATTGAAATACATACACACCATGTGGTATTTCTCAGTCATAAAAAAATAAAAGAAGAAAGTCTTGCCATTTGCAACAACATGGATGGACCTTAAGGGCGTTACACTAAGTGAATTAAGTAATTACACTAAGTGAATTAAGTAAGAGAAAGACAAACAGTGTAAGATCTCACATGTGGAACTAAAAGAAAAAACCTCTTACAGTACAGGAATATAATCAATAATATTATAATAACTTTCTATGGTGTGTAATCTATAAAAATATCAAATCATTATGTTGTACACCTGAAACTGATATAATAGCGTAAGTCAACTAGACTTCCATAAGAAAGAGGAAATTTTAAAATCAAGCTCATAGATACAGGGAACAGATTGGTGATTTGGAGGGAGAGGATAATCAAAAGGCACAAACTTCCAGTTATAAAATAAGTCCTGGGGGTGTGAAGTAGAGCACAGGGACTGTAGTTAATAACCCCACATTATTATCACAGAGATGCAAACACGCTGCCTCTTTGAAAGTTGCAAGAGAAGATCTTAAAAGTTCTCGTCACAAGAAAAAAAATTATACCTCCGTAAGGTAACAACTGTTCAACATGATCATTCCCCACTGCATACAAATAGCAAACCGTGGCAGTGTATACCTGAAAGTAATATAACGTTAGATGAAAAGAAGAAAGAAGACAGCAGCAGGAAATCTTCATGACCTCAGCTTTCACAAAGATTTTTTCAACAGAATACAAAAAGCAGGAACTCAAAAATTCAACTGGACATCAGCAAAATGAAAACCTTATACTCTTCAAAAGACTGGCCTCACCGACTCAATGGACGTGCATTTAAGCAAACTCCAGGAGATAGTGAAGGACAGGGAAGCCTGGTGTGCTGCAGTCCATGGGACTGCAAAGAGGTGGGACACAACTTACCGACTGAATTAACAACAAAAATGAAAAATTTACACTCCTCAAAAGACACTGCTAATAAAATGAAACGGCAAGCCATAGACTATGAAAAAACATTCACAATATGTCTGACCAAGGACTTGTACCAGAACATACACAGAACTCCCAAAACTCACTAAAAAAAAGACAATAATGAGTGGGCAAGAGCCTTGCACAGACACTTTTGATACACAAATCGCCCTTGCACCTGATGAAAGTATGTGACAGCGTCCTTCACCAGGAAACCAAGCTAAACCCACAATGAGATACCAGCTCCCGTACATCAGAATGGCTGCCACCAGGAAGACTAACAGCATCAAGCACTGGTGAGGATGCAGGCAACCTGGACTCCCAGCTGCGGCTGGCGGGCCGAGGTGGTGTCTCTGACTGTGCTCAACTTCACAGGAGAGCCCAGGACCTCTCCTGGATCTGCAGGTCCGCTCCTGGGTACCTCTCGACCTGGAAATTGGTTTCCCCCCTGGCCTGGTGCCAGGACCTAAGACCCTCCCAGAACGACACCCACCTCGCCTACACCCTGGCCCAGGTGGCTAATACTCCAGGCCCGGGGCCTAGAAGTCTTGGAAAAGTCTTTATTGCATGTGTTACAATATTGCCCCGGGGTGTTTATGTTCTGGTTCTTTCACTGTGAGGCAGGTGGGCTCTCAGCTCCCCCACCAAGGACTGAACCCACATCCCCTGCACTGGAAGGCGCGGTCCCAACCACTGGTCCCTGGGCCCCCAGCTTTCGTCATCCCTGCAGGCACCCCAGGCCTCAGCGGGGCACCTCGGCTGTTCCCCAGCTCTGCCCCATGCCGGGCGCCGCCCCCGGGCCCCTCACCTCATAGTCCTTCTGCAGCAGCACCGTGTGGGTGAGGCTCTTGTCCAGGCACAGCGCCGCGAGCTTCCGGCAGGTGCGCCGGACATTCAGCACCAGGTCCGTGCTGGGTACGTGACTCAGGATGTGCAGGAGGATCTCGTCGGAGAAGCCCAGCAGGTGGGCGCTGGCTGCCACCGGGGCCGCCGCGGGGGGCGCGTCGCTGTCATCGCACGTGTCCTGAAAATAAGGGGCACCAAATTTCCACGGGATCCCCAAGGGCGGCCCTCAGCCAAGGGAAGTCCTTACCTTGGCCCATGGGGAAGAGGCGCTGTTACCAAAACTCTTAACAACAGAGCGAGAGCCCCTGACAGTCTCCAAAAGCGCCCTTGCCAATCCACACACCAGGATCTCATCTCTCTTGGGACGTAACAGAGTCAAAGTGAAATTTCAATTTTTTTTTTTTTTTTTTTTAATTTAAGAGAGATTTTTCTTCTACCGAAGTTCCTCAGCCAAGTCTGGCAGGTTTCCGACTCAACTCACGACCATCAGCCGAGGCTGTCTTTTGTGAAAGCTGCCGTTTCCCCTCCTTAGCCCCGAATGTCAGTGTTAAAACCCTTGGGCAGGTGAATTCCATCCAGAAACAATGATACCTGGTCTTCACCTCCCAGGATCACTGTGATGGGTTAAGTAGTTACTGTGTATCAGCTCCTCAGAACAGTGCCAGATGGGCACCTCTCAGCACTGTTGTTAAGGACCAGTAAAATGAGAGAACGAAATGATGAAGCCCTCATAATTAAGAAGCAGCACCGACCAGACCAATGCCATTCTAAAATCTTAAAAGATTCATAAAAAGCAATGGAGGCAACGCAGCTTCTCTCCACTTCTGCTAGAAACCCGTGTTGGAATTTCCAGTAAGATGTCCACACGTCTTACTGTTTCATTTTCTTTTTGCAAACATCAACAGAAGATTTTCTGCCCAAATGTGGGCTTCCCATCTTACTGATCAGTGCCTTGTACAACCAAGAGGGAGAGGGACTAGGCCTCTGTTAGTGTGACAGGAAATCCCTGAAATCAAGGCCACTGAAATCAAGGAACTGGGATTCTCTAGGAAGAGCCCATTGAGGGGCGTGCCGGGGGGTGTGTGGGGGGGGTGGGGGGGTGGGAGGGAGGCGTCCCTGTATCTTTCCAACACTTCCAGAAGGGACCCACTTGCCTCTTGCCGACCTGAGGGGGGCGCCTCTGACATTCGCAGTAGAGTACCCAGAACTATTTCTACCGGCTTGTCCAGTGATTCTGTCTACCAGCCCCACCTTCTCCAGCCTGCTTCTTCGCTGGTAATACTTGCCAAGGATGGAAGCGTCAAGGCTTGGAAAGCCGTGCTGCTGCCATGGCAACCGTTAAGTCCGGGAGGAAGGGCCCCTCTGCGCACCCCACGCAGGCACCAGGGGATTCCTGGGAGCTCTTACTGCGACGCCCCTCTGGCCTCTGCATCAAGTCAAGCCCTCGCCAGGGCAGGAAAGGTTTGAACGTACCCTGCCTACCTACCAGCACCGGCCCCTCCCACTTTCCCGTCCTCCTGAGAGGCGGCAGCCAGGTTTGCCTTCTCTTCCCTCTTTCCTTCCTCCCACCTTTACCAGGGCAGCAGGCGGCCATCAGGCCCGAGTCCACAAGCTGCCCTGGGTCGCTATATCCTGGGTCCAGCCTTTCGAACCATACATTACTTTCCTGAGAAATTTCCCAGGTCCAGTTATCTGGGATCGCCCAGGCACATCTGTTAAAAATCAGATTCCCAGACCCCACCCTACATACAGATACAGATACTCGCTCAGTCGTGTCCGACTCTTTGCGACCCCATGGACTGTAGCCTACCAGGTTCCTCCATCCATGGGATTTTCCCTAGACCGAGGGATTCCATCTCCCGAGAGCGGGTGGAACCAGCGGCGATCATCAGGCGAGCTCGGTGTGCCGGGCTCCTGGGGACAAAAGGGAAGGGCTGGGCCTCGATTCCCCCGAGCAACCCCAAGCTAACCCCTTCTGACCTCCCCCCGCAATTCGCAGATTTATCAAAGTAAAAATGCCGCTGCAGAGCAAAGAGAACACAGGGGAAAACACTCTCAGGAACACCAGCATTATATAATTTCCGCAGTTAGGCTACCACCCAGAAATTACAATAATTTTTAAAAAAAGAAAACAAAAACACACAACAAAGCAGGACTTGAGCTGCGTCTTCCTCCGTCCAGTCCCAGCACATGCTGCGAGACCGTGTTCTCCACGTGCTGCGCCCCCCAGGGCTGTCCCGAGGCCAGCGTCCCACGCTCCACCCCAGGCAGGCACGGGCTTTCGGGGCGGCGGGCCTGTGTGAGGAGCAGCTGCCCAGGAAGCAGGGCAGATCGGTTCCCCCTGGTCTCCCGAAGGCCCATGCTGGTAGGAGGCCCAGTCCTGCAGGGTTTGAACCAGTAGTCTTCTCCTTGGAGCCGAGGCACCCCCCAGCCCCCCAGAAAAGGCTCTGCGGAGGCTCACAGGCGGCCCCACCAGGAGGAAGACAGGAGGCCTCTCGTCTCTTCATTCGCCAAATAAAAACGTGGGCCGCACAAGGCCCACGTCCACGCACACCCAAATACACCGGTTCGCGCTTCCCTCTCTCTCTCCGGAGAATGTGTTCTCAGCACGGGAAACTGAGGCAGCCCCATCCTCCATCCTTAAAAAAAAGTCAGATAAGTAACCCGAGCTCAGAGGGCAAGGATACGCAAGACAGGGCCTGATTGGCTGAACCCCGACCGCCCCGCCCTCCGCCACCGGAAAAGGGCTGCAGGGGCTTCTGGCACCGTCCAGCCAGCGGCTTCCTGGGGTGTCCGGAAATCCCTGCTCAGGGCCAGGTGATCCTTATCAGGAACACTTAGGAATCAGCTAGCACCAGACGACACGCTGAAAACAATTTCAAGAATGGGGGCTTCAAAGAGTTTATTCGATAAACTGTGCTACGTTCTTTTTCAGAATGTGTAATATTAAACAATTTTTTTAAAAAGTTAAGCCAAATTAAGCTGAAACCTAGGTACTGGCCCCGTAAAAAAATCCCCTTCTAGGATGTTCACTGTCTGACTGTTTATAGTCAGGCACCCAAAGAAATCGCAGGGTTCAGAGATCAACTGAGGAGATGTCTGTGATGTGCTCTAAATAACCCAAGGGGCAAAGAAGGGGTGGGAGGGTCAGAGACGAACCAAGACCAGTCCTGTGTTAACTATTAAAACTGGGCGATGAAGCACAGGCAACTCTACTCAACACTCTGTAATCACCTATATGGGAAAAGAACCTGAAAAAGAGTGGTATGTGTATACATATAACTGATTCACCTTGCTCTACACTTGAAACTAACACAACAGTTTAAACCAACTACACTCCAATAAGAATTTTTTAAAAACTGGGCGATGAGTACATAGAGGGAAGTTCACTACAACATTCTTCTGCAAGTATGTGGAACTCTATAATTCTGTTTAATAATCAAAGTAGCGACCTGAAGGGATGATTCTCACATCGCCTTTTTTTTTTTTTTTTCTTAGTTTATTTATTTATTTATTATTAAATTCTTAGCATGTGGGGGGTCTTAGTTCCCTGACCCGGGCCTGAACCTGGGCCCCCTGCCTTGGGAGTGCAGGGTCAGCCACTGGACCACCAGGCAAGCCCCACTGCCCCTCTTTGTAAGTCTTTGCTTCTCTAGTTGGCAATTTCCAGAATGTCCCCCGATACCCAGCAGTCAGACCTCCAAGCCTTGGCACAGCTGCTCCCTCCCCTCGACGATGTCCCCAACACAGAAGGGAAACTGCTACTCTGGAAACCTCAGCTCAAAGGCTCCCTCCCCAGGAAGCCCTTCCAGCACCCCAGACACACTTAACTCACCCCCTCCTGCCCCAGCCACCCTCCTCCCCTCCGGCCTCATCAGGTGGTTGTACTGCTGTTACCTGCCTGTCTCCTCACTTGGCCAGGAACAGCTCATGAACAGGGATCACCTTTTAATGCCCAATGGAAAGAGGCACTGAACTGGGCGTCAGTGAACCACTGCTTCAGAATCTTTCGAAGAGCTATTCAAAGTGCAGAGCCCAGCTCCTCAGAAGCACAGGAGGACATCTGCATTTCAAACCCAGCAAGGACTCTCAAAATCAGACCGCCCCATTCTGGAATCAGATAGTGGGGATGATGGCACAACCTTCTGAGTACATTTTTTTTTTAAATCACTGCAATATACACTGGAAAAGTGTAAGTTTTAAGGACTTTCCTGGCAGTCCGGTGGTTAGGACTCTGTGTTTGCACTGAGGGGTATGTAGGTTCAAACCCTGGTCAGGGCACTAAGATTTCACATGCTGTACAGAGCAGCCAAAAAATAAAAATAAAGACATATTTTAAAAGTTTATAAATTTTATGGTATGCAAACTATAGCTCAACCAATCAATCAATCATTAGATCCACCCAGAGAAAGGGGCCTCCCTGGTAGCTCAGATGGTAAAGAACCCACCTGCAATGTGGGAGACCTGAGTTCAATCCCTGGGTCAGGAAGATCCCCTGGAGGATGGCATGGCAACCCACTCTGCTATTGTTGCCTGGAGAAGGAGCCAGGTGGGCCACAGTCCATGGGGTCACAAAGAGTTGGACATGACTGAGCGACTAAGCACAGCACAGAGAAAGGGACCTTATCTCCACATCCAGGAGAGAACAAGACTCCCCTCTCTCTTCTCAAGTCAAGAGATGTTCATGATGTGACAAGAGGCTTCACTGGGCAGCTCCCCAACATGTACTTCAAGGAACAGAGGGGTCTTTGCACCAGGACCACAAAAGACCACAGTAGCAGACACCCTCCACCCCCCCCCCACACACACACATTAAGGACATGCAACTAACCAGACTCTGCTAACACAGCCAGTCTACCCCCATGATGCTTCCTCGGGGAGCTGGTACTCTCTGGCCCTTCAATGCTACCACCAGTGTGTGTTTGTGTGTGTGTGTGTTGGGGGGGATGTGGCACACAGCCTCCCTCTCAATCTAGGGGCCACTTCTGACCCAAATTCACTCGAAGAGCTATCAGTAACCCTAGCCACCTTCCACGTACCCATGCCCCATCCCCTCCAGTTCCCCAGAGCACAAACAAGCCCATAAGACTCAGGAAGTTCACTCAGTGGTTGCAGGTGCCAGACGAAAGCCATAAATACAGATGCACACAAAGTATACATAAAAGTAGGGAGGAAGCAACGAATGGGAAAGCCCTAGTAAGAGTCCAGATCCCCTATTCCCTGGTCTACAGAGAAAATACCTTCCACCACATTACAGGAACTCGGCGGGATTCTCTGTCGGACCCAGATTTGTGGAACATTCAGAGTTAAGTCATAAGGCCCCCAGGTGAAATGGCTTTTCCTCCACTACCCCCCGCCCCCCACAAGTCACACAACAAGCAGGCACAGAGAAAAGTGGGCTGGGCTGAAACTGAACATTCAGGGACAGAGAATAGGATGGGAAGCGGGCAGGGAGGAGGAACGTCTCAGAGCTCCAAGGGCTGAGCCAAGGCCCGGGGCAGGGGGGAAAGGCCGGGGAGGCGCAGAGGAGCTGGAAACTCTGGGAAAGCAGGGAGCGGGGAGAGGTCTGCCCATCAGGATGAGGGACTGGGAAAGGGACGTAAAACCGAAGGTTGAGAGAGCTTACATCTTCAGATACAGTGTGAGGTCCTAGGAGGCGGGACGGGTCACGGATGAGGCAACGGGTAAGGCCAGGGACCGGATGGGAAGGACCGGCGAGGCCAAGGCCAGGGTCGGGACAGGAAGGACCAAGCCAGGCCGACGTCAGGGTCGGAGTGTGAAGGACCGCCCGGGGCCGCGGTTGGGGGCCCGGCTGGGAAGCACAGAGCCAACCGAGGTCAGGACGGGCAGGATGGAGCGGGACAGGGAACGAAACGGAAAGGACGCAGGGGAACCGAAGTCGGGGGGGCGGGGAGGACCGAGCGGGGGCCAAAGCCGCCGGACAGGGAGGAGAGCGGAGAGAGGCGCCGGCCGTACCTCTCCAGAGCTGGCCATGTCGAGGGCGGGCCGAGCCGCTGCCTCCAGAGCCAGAGCTCCAGGGCCTCCCGCCTGGCTGGCCAGGGATGCTCAAAGCCGGCGCGTCCGCGGCTCCACAGAGACCCGAGCAGGGGGCGGGTCCATCTGCCACTTCCGGCGCCCGCCGATACGCACTTCCGCTCGCCCGCGGGCGGGTTCCATGTGGCCGCCATGTTGGATGCGGCACGCAGGAAAGGCCTCGCTAGGGCGCGGGTTCAGCCCGCGAGGCCAAGCCGACCCGCGCCTGCTCTCCGGCCTCATCTCCAGCTCTTCTGCGCACTGCACGCCCCTTTGCAGCCGTGCGGGCCCCTCTTGCCGGTCGAGCACTCTTTTGTCTCTAGGCCTTTGCATTCGCTGTTCTTGGTGTCTGTAGTGTTAAGAAACCACCTGTCAGAGAGCCGGTTAACACGCACAGGCGCGCGCACACACACACACACACACACACACACACACACACACACACACACTCTCCCCAGAGAATAGAATTACCTCCTCCCCATCCTCCCGAACGCACACCTAAACTTGTCCTTATCCTGCGCAATTTTTCTCCATAATTCTTCTCACCATCTGATCTACTGTATCTTTTTTTTTTTCTCCTGTCCTACCCCAATAAACTAGACGCACTCCCTGACATAAGCACTGAATAAATATTTTCTGGGTAAGTTAATGTATAGATGATATGCTCTCACTCGTAACGTTTTGCATTTAAAAATCATTTGTTGGACTCCCACAGTGGTACAAGTGGGTAAGAATCCGCCTGCAAATGAAGGGGACACAGCTGAAACCTGGCACCTGGCTTGGGAAGATCCCACGTGTCGTGGAGCAGAGCAGCAACGCCTGTGTCCCACAATTAGTGATACTGCTGCGGAGCCCGGGAGCTGAAACTGCTGAGCTGGCGTGCTGCAGCTCCTGAAGCCCTGTGTCTAGAGCCTGTGCTAAAAATCCTCTGGACAGAAAGAACTGGATTTGAGTGCTCGTTCCGACTTCCTCCTGGGTGACTCGAAGCAAATGTGTTTCTTGGGAGGAGGATGTCAGAATACAGCCAGCTGAGTGGCTTCAACAACAGAAATTCATCTTCTCACACTTCTAGGGGCTAGACGTCAGAAATGCAAATGTTGACTGGACCATACTCCTTCCAAAGGCCCAAGGGAAGAATCCTTCCTTGATCCTTTTATGTTGTGGGGAGTTGCCAGCAATCCTTGGGCTTCCTGGATGGCTCAGCAGTAAAGAATCTGCCTGTAATTCAGAACCTGCAGAAGATGCAGGTTCAATCCCTGGGTACGGAAGATCCCCTCGGAGGAGGGCAAGGCAACCACTCCAGTATTCTTACCTGGAGAATTCCATGGACAGGAGAGCCTGGTGAGCTAGAGTCCATAAGGTCACAAAGAGTCGGACACGACTGAAGCAGCGTAGCACTCACATACCAGCAATTCTTGGAGTTCCTTGGCCTGTAGCCACATATACCAAGTGCTGCCTCTGGGGCCATCTTCCCTCTTTGCCTCTGTGTATGTGAGTGTGTGTATGTATCTGCTTTTATTTATTTATTATTTATATTTTGCAGGGGCGTGGGGGGCGCGAGGGCCTCACTGAACAGCTTGTGGGATCCTATTTACCTCATCAGGGATGGAACCTGCATCCTCAGCAGTGAAAGTGTGGAGTCCTAAGCACCGGACTGCCAGGGAATTCAGGGAATTCCCTCTCATTTTCTTATAAAGACACCAGTCATGCTGGAGTTAAGATCCACCTTAGGCCAGCATGACTTCATCTTAACTAATGACATCTGCTGAGACCTTGTTTCCAAATAAGGTCACATTCTGCGATTCCAGGTGAACCTGAACCTTCGGGATACACTATTCAACCCAGTACATCAAGTTTCATATCAAGTCCTCTCTGGGTGTCATTTCCCTCCCACCTCACCAGGTTGAGCCAGTTAGTATCCAGTTAGGACGGAGAGCGCTCTGAGGGCAGACCTCCATGGGGACAGGCACAGTCGGTGCCTCAAAGAGCTCATGGTTTGGTCAGCCTTTAGGTACCACTCCAGACACACATGTTAATGGAGTCCTCATTGTTTAACTATGCAAGCCTCCATAGTGGAGCTCAACTCTGACTCAGGCAGGCATGTGGGGGAGTTTCACAGAGGCCCAGATCCTCCTGACTGCCACGCCCCTTCCTTTTCTTCCCTCAGGAGCAGAATCAGGTTTGTTTCTCGCTGTGCGGTGTGTTTACTGCTCTGCACCCCTGGACAGGGCAGGGCAGCAGCAGGCCCTCCATCAGCATTGTCAAATCAATGATGAATCAAATGCGATTGTACAAGTACGTGTCCAGCAGAGAGGAGCCATTCAGTACTTATAAGCTGGAACCATCGTAGTTCTTACACAGCCTAGTGAGGAAGGGACTCCATGTGTCCTGGGATCCCCAATTCCAAGGAACACTTGAGCTGGAAATCACTGAGTGTGGGGCTTAAGGAGACGGGAATAGGGGCCAGCTCCAACGCCTCACCACTTCTGCGCTGTCACAGGCCTTTCTGGGTTTGGGTGACACTTCCCTCAATAGCATCTGCCGAGAAGTGTAGGTGAACGGATAAATGAGCACAGTCCATCGAAACCATGGGATATTATTCAACACTAAAAAGAAATGAGCTATTGGGATTTCCCTTGTGGCCCAATGGATAAGAATTCGCCTGCCAACGCAGGGAACATGGATTTGATCCCTGATCCGGGAAGATCGCACGTGCAGCAGAGCAACTCAGCCCAAGCTCCACAGCTACTCGGCCTGTGCTCTAGATCCCTCGAGCCGCAACTACTGAAGCCCATGGACCTAGAGCTCAGCCACAGGGGAGTCCCCACCGTGAGACGCCTGTGCAACTAGAGAGGAGCCCCCGCTGTCTGCAACCAGAGAAAGCCCCGATGCTGCAATGCAGACCCAGTGCAGCCAAAACTAAACAAAGCAGTATATACACATCAAAAAAAATCTGAAAAAAAAAAAGAACAAAATGAGCTATTAAGCTGTGAAAAGACGTGGAAGAAATTTAAAAGCATATTACTGAGTGAAAGAAGTCAATCTGAAAAGGCTACATACTGTATGATTCCCATGACATGACATTCTGGAAAAGGCAGAAGTTGTGGAGACAATGAAAAGATCAAGAATTGCCAGGAGTTAGGGGGACCAGAAGAGGGAGGAATAGGCAGAGCACAGAGGATTTTTAGGGCAGGAAACTACTCTGTATGATACTGTAATGGTGGACGTCTGTCCAAACCCATACCAGGTAAACTGAGAGTGAACCCAAATGTAAAGTATGGGTGATATGATGAATCAGTGTAGGCTCATCAGTGGTAACAAAGGCGCAGTCCTGCTGGGGATGTTGATGGTGGAGGCTATGCAAGCAGCGGGTATATGGGGAATGGCTTCCGCTCAGTTTTCCTGCGAACCTAAAACTGCTCTACAAATTAAAGTCTCTTATTTTTGAAATATGTGTATCTGACCTTCTCACTCCTGAAGACCCTCTCTCTGTCTCTGCCCGTGCTGCCCCCTCTGTTGGGCAGCTTTCACTCCAGCTCTGGCTCTGTTTCATTATCCTCCCAAAATCCTTTCCGCAGAAAGCAGTCCTGTTCTCCTCCGTCAGTATCCTTCCAAGCATTCCTTGAAGGCATTTATCCCAGTGGATAATTAAAGAACCATCAGTGTGAGTTTTTGGTCCACATCTCTCCTCCCACAAGGCCAGTGCCATCCACTAGAACTTTCTGTAAGGAGGAGAATGTTCCATACCTGTGCTGTCCAGGGGACACTTGAACTGTCACTTGTGCAACTGATAAACTAAATTCTTGATTGTAATTTTGTTGTTCAGTCGCTAAGTCACGTCCAACTCTTTGCCACCCCATGGACTGTAGCACGCCGGGCTTCTCTGTCCATGGGATTCTCCAGCTAACAATACTGCAGTGGATTGCCATTTCCTTCTCCAGGGGATCTCCCTGGAGCAGGGATCGAACCCACATCTCCTGCATCGGGCAGGCAGATTCTTTACCACTGAGCCACCAGGAAAGCCCACAATTGTAATTTGTTTAAATGTAAATAGCCACCTGTGGCTCAAGGCCCCCTCGGGGACAGTGGGGCAAGACTGGAAGCCCTCTGAGGGCAGGGACAATGTCAGGATATCACTGCTGAATACCCCTTCCTCCGGAACTGTGTCAGTGCTCGAAATACAAGTTGAATGATGAATAAGGCGAAGGAGTGAATGAAGGCGTCAACCACTGGCAGGGACTCTGAATGATCCCAGTCCCTGGGTCCCTTGGGTGACTCGAACTACCTGCCACTGGCCCCGTAGAGCTGCCCACGGCCTCAGTTCCCCCCAAAGAAGATGACTGGTCTCCAACAATGTCACCAGGGGCATGTGAACCTCCCTCACCGCTGGGCTCCAAGAAGGCACATCGGGATGAAGGCAGTGACCTGAGACTCTGAGCCTCTGCACTTGCCGAGACTCCCCTCCCCTCAGGACACCTGCTGGGGTGCAGTTCCCTCCTGGCAGAGGGTGCTTCTGAGAGGAGGGACGTTCTGGGCAGCGAGAGATGGTTTCGGTTTCTTAAGAAGGTGAAGCTCTGGTGTTCAGAGCAGCCTCACGGGGGAGCCAGCCCCCTGGGAAAGCAGGGCGGAGACTCCGGGGTCAGAGAAGAGAAGCCCAAGGTCTGTACAAGAAGACAGCCGTGTGGGGGCTGAACCTTGCCTTGTCCGGCCTGTTGATCTCTCAGGCTTCCCAGATGTCAGGGTCAAGTTCCAGCGTCCTTACTCATAAGGTGGGTGACCTGGAGCCGGTGTACCTGGCCTCGCTGAGACTGTTTTCTAATCTGTATAATGGGTATAGGAGGAAGGTGGGAGGCAATCAGCACCCTCTGGCTTAACCCGGATGATCAGCACAGCAGTGGGCCCTGGAGGGAAGGGGCAGCCCCTGCAGGGTCAAACATGTGTCTCCTTTCAAAGGGGAAGACTGAGGGGGCACCTGCTCACAAGCACCCTTCCTGCTGTTACTGACATTCCCATTTCTCAGATGGGCATGTAGACAGTAACACAATTCTCCAGGGCCACATAGAAAAGACACATGGCCCCAGCCACCCTCCCATTCATCCACGGGCGTCTGGCCTCACTCAATCAGGGCCACTGCCTGAGACGTGCACACCCACACTCCACCTCCCCAAGTGACTCCTGGCCAGCTCACACCCCCCTCCCACAAGAAGCCGTCTGAAGAAACCTCCTATTCAAGAGCCATGGCTACTCCCACCCCACCATCAACCAGGTTTATAGTCCTTTATTATTTATTTGTTGTTGGGAAAAGGCAAAATGATGACTGCTGCTTTTGTTACCTGTTATTTTTTTTTTTAGCTTTGATGAGCTTGGATATATGGACGTGATGAATGGCCCTCATCTTCCCTGACCGACCCTGTGGTCTTCATCACTCTCAACCTCTGCACTTTTTTCTTCTTATTGCCACTGGGCATGATACATTCTTATTTATTCTGTCTTCCCCAGTGAACAGGGCGCCTCATGAGGGTAGGAAACACAGCTGGTTTCTTCTCCACTGCAGCCCATTCTGGGGCAAAGATAGTGCTTGGAAGGAGGAAGGAAGGGAGGAAGGAAGACAAGGAGGGAGGGAGGGGAAGAGAGGAATTTCCGGACTGACAGCTCCTCCAGGGCTGGGTCTGTGTCCAAGGCATCAGCATACAGTAGGCGCCCAACTCTTACCTGAGGAATGAATAAGCAGTCCAAGGTGGAAACTTAACTTGTAGCTCCGAGTCCAGGGCTCACCACCACCCCAGAATTAGACCAGAACTAACTAGAACTGACCCGACCCGGCAGGGACTTCCCTTCTCAGCCCCTGCTTTCTGAGCCTCTGTCCTTGGCGCCCTGCTCTTCCTCTGGGCCAGGTGAAAGAGGCGGTCTGGGACGCCCTGAACAGGACCCCTTCCGGATGGCACGCTCTGCAGCCGCCTGCTGTTTCATGTGCTGACCCAGGAAAACCTGCCCGGCGAGCCCAGGACTGTGGGCTCCTGTTTGGTTTTGGAAGCCATCAAGAGGTCAATCAGTCCCCCTCCCAGCGCAAAGATAACTGCCTTGCACTCACATTTCTCCTCTTCCTCCAGACCTGGAGTTGACCACACCCCCTCAAGATGCTGGGCAAAAGGACATTCCTGAGGGTTTGCACTGTTTCTCCCCAAGATGGGAGGAGTGGGTCATTTCTGCCCCCAGAGGCCACAACTCCTAGTGGAGTTCTGGAGGGACCCCCAGGTTCACAGAGGGAGCCCCCCCAAAGGCCACCTATCTGGACTGACTTGGGGGTCAATCTCCGGTCTCTGTGCCTCACTCCCTCTAGAGAGGGGGGGCATCCATCATAGGGGAACCTCACCCCTTTTCCTCCAGAGAAGAGCCCCAGACTGACCTGAGGCACCAGGCAGACCCCACCCTCCAGGAGTGGGGAATCAGGAGCTGGGAGGCGAGCTGTGGTCCCCCCACAGGGTCTTGGGAGAACTGGGGCAAACTGCACTTGCAATTGGGAACCCTCCAGTCCCAAGGACTGGATCCAGACCTTGGCCAAGTCCCCCCAGAGCCATCTCTGCCAACCCCCACAGCCCCTCACCCACCGGTTGGGGCAGGTGCCCTGAAGACCCATAGGAAGAGCCCCTCCTGTGGGGGTCACTCCAGGTGAATGGGCAGGTGTTACTCTGGAGCTCAGCCTCAGAGCCCCTGGCCCGCTGCAGGTTCTGAAGTCTGACTTAGGAGGCCCCCACCCAATCGCAGGAGGTAGGTATAAAGAACCCCAACTCCCTGGCTCCCAACTCAAGAATCTCACTATCAGAACCAGTGAGAAATGGGGATACCAGGGCCAGGCCAGGCAATTTATCTCAAACGTGAGAGGCTAGAATCCTTAACTCGTCCTGCGTGACCCTCCAAGAACCCCCAGGGAAAGAGGTGTCTCAGAGAGGCCCCCAACGCCCCACCCTTGTCCCCAACACCCAGCAACAACCAAGCATGAGTGTGTTTAAGGTGTGCACTTTATTGAACTGGTCTCAAGTCAGTGTACAGGAGAGCCCTGGCTGCCTCCGCACCTCAACCCGCTCCCAGGGGGACCAAAAGCCTTCATACATCTCAAGTTGGGGGACAAAAAAAGGGGGCCATGATGGCTGACCATTCAAAATAAAACAAACAAAAAGAACAAGTATTAAGGCGAAGATTAAAAACAAAATTTTTTTTGGAGTACATAATTTACACAAAAGCGATGCTATCACCTCCCGTGTGGACTGGGCGAGGACTGGCCCCCTCTCCTTAGGGAGAAGCGGGGTGGCTTTTGGGAAGGCAAAGGACTTCCTGTAACAATGCATCTCACGATATTTGGAATGACTATTTAAAAAAAAAAAAAAAGAAAAACAATGTACAATCAAAGTCCTCGGCCACATTGTAGAACTTTGGGGATGCTCGATCCAACCGACTGCTGTCACCTTCACCGTTCCAGTTTTTAAATCCTGAGTCAAGCGCCAAAAAAAAAAAAATCAAAAAAGACAAAAAAAAAAAAAAAAACCAAATAAAGCCATGCCAATCTCATCTCGTTTTCTGCGCAAGTTAGGTTTTGTCAAGAGAAAGGGTGTGACGCAGCCAACAGTCCGCCTAGAAGCACTTGCGGTGGACGATGGAGGGGCCGGACTCATCGTACTCCTGCTTGCTGATCCACATCTGCTGGAAGGTGGACAGCGAGGCCAGGATGGAACCGCCAATCCACACAGAGTACTTGCGCTCAGGGGGCGCAATGATCTGGGGAGAGAGAAAGGGGCAGTGAGGGCCCTGGCGTCATCTCCCTGTGCACGCGGAACCCCGGCAGGGCAGCTGCCTTGACAACCACCACGCCCATCTGCACCCCGCCCAGCTCTGGCTGGGCGCTCACCTTGATCTTCATCGTGCTGGGTGCCAGAGCAGTGATCTCTTTCTGCATCCTGTCCGCGATGCCAGGGTACATGGTGGTCCCGCCAGACAGCACCGTGTTGGCGTAGAGGTCCTTGCGGATGTCGACGTCACACTTCATGATGGAATTGAAGGTAGTTTCGTGAATGCCGCAGGATTCCATGCCTGGGGAAGACAGAGAAGACAGACTTAGCCTCCAGTGTGGCCACAGGGTGACCTTTGTGTGGGGCGGGCAGGGCGGGCCTTCTCACTCACCCAGGAAGGAAGGCTGGAAGAGAGCCTCGGGGCAGCGGAACCGCTCGTTGCCGATGGTGATGACCTGCCCGTCCGGCAGCTCGTAGCTCTTCTCCAGGGAGGAGCTGGAGGCCGCAGTGGCCATCTCCTGCTCGAAGTCCAGGGCAACGTAGCACAGCTTCTCCTTGATGTCTCGGACGATCTCCCGCTCGGCCGTGGTGGTGAAGCTGTAGCCACGCTCCGTGAGGATCTTCATGAGGTAGTCCGTCAGGTCCCGGCCAGCCAGGTCCAGACGCAGGATGGCGTGGGGGAGGGCGTACCCCTCGTAGATGGGCACAGTGTGGGTGACCCCGTCACCGGAATCCATCACGATGCCGGTGGTGCGGCCAGAGGCATACAGGGACAGCACAGCCTGGATGGCCACGTACATGGCGGGGGTGTTGAAGGTCTCGAACATGATCTGTAGGGAGAGACGGGGCACGTCATACTTGGGACGCCACAGCGGGCAGTCAGGCCAGACTGGGGACATGCAGAAGAGTGCAAGGAACACAGCTAAGTGTGCTGGGGATCCCAGGATGGGGATTCACTTCAGAACATATTGTGCACCTACTGAATACACACTCCAAGGCCGCTTGGCAGCAGCCTCGGTTGGCTTTTGTCACACGAGCCAGGGTTAGTACCTACACCCACAGCACTTTATGCTTTCAACACCTAGTCAGAAAGGCAAACACCAGAAAAAGACCCCATCTGGGGAAAAGCAAATAGAACCTGCAGAGTTCCAAAGGAGACTCAGCTCAGAGAAGAGAGTCCTAGGAAAATGGCAGAAGAGAGAATAAGTGAGAAAAGGCGTGGCCAAGAAGGGCAAGAAAGGAGGGGCGCTGAGGTGAGGCCGGGCGGCCCACTGACCTGGGTCATCTTCTCACGGTTGGCCTTGGGGTTCAGGGGGGCCTCGGTCAGCAGCACGGGGTGCTCCTCGGGGGCCACACGCAGCTCGTTGTAGAAGGTGTGATGCCAGATCTTCTCCATGTCGTCCCAGTTGGTGACGATGCCATGCTCGATAGGGTACTTGAGGGTCAGGATGCCTCTCTTGCTCTGAGCCTCATCACCCACGTAGGAGTCCTTCTGGCCCATGCCCACCATCACACCCTGCGGAGAGGAGCGAGGAGGCGCCTTCAGCTCCGGCCCAAGTCTCACCGACACCCCCCCCAACCCAAAAAGGCCTCCCCCCACCCTCCTCCCCGCCAGCTCCTTAGAGCGCAGGACCGACCCACCAAGCCAGACCCCCAGGCTGGCGCCATACCTGGTGCCGGGGACGCCCCACGATGGAGGGGAAGACGGCCCGGGGAGCATCGTCGCCCGCGAAGCCGGCCTTGCACATGCCGGAGCCGTTGTCGACCACGAGCGCAGCAATATCATCATCCATGGCGTACTGCAGGGGACAACCGGGCGGTGAGCCGGGGTGTGAGGTGGGTGTCGGGCGCGGCCGCCCCCGCCCTACCCACTTCCGGCGCAGCGCGCCTTCGAGCCGCTAGGGGGCGCCGGCGCGCGCGCGCCCAGATTAGGGACAAAGGAAGCCGGCCGGCCGCGTTATTACCATAAAAGGCAAACGCGGGTTGGAGGCGGCCCCCGCGGCGCGCGGCAGGAAGCCAGGCCTCCGCCCCCTCCCCACCGGGCGCCAGCCCCGCCCCGCCCCGCCAGCGCCAGCACCACCCGGCCGGCGCGCGGCGGCGGCGGCCACGCCCGCCAGGCGGCCGGCAGCGCAGGGAGGAAGTGCGCGCAGGCGCTCTCGCGCCACGGCAGCCCCACCCCTTCCGGCCTGCTGCCCCGCCCTCGCTTCCCGAGCCTAGCGCGCACGCGCACGCCAAAAGCGACCCCAGCCCCCACTCCGCCGGGCCGCGCCGCCGCGCCCACCCTCCCTCCCCGCCGCCGCCGCCGCCGCCGCCCCGGGATCGCCCTGGAGAAGCAAAGCGGCCCGCTAGCGGACAGAGATCCAGGGCGTCCCCAGCCGCGATGGAGCGCGCCCCGAGCGCAGCTCCGGCCCCGAGCGAGAGGAGCGCAGGAGCCCGCTCTCTGCAGCCCGGCGGTCGTCCACGGGGGCCGGGGGGCCCTCCTGCCCGGAGGAGGCGCCGGCCCCCCGGGCGCAGCAGTGGCCCGGCCGGCGCGGGGGACCCCTTACCTGGTTGCGGTGTCGGCTGGCGGCGAAGGCGGAGCGGCGAAGGCGAGAGGCCTGTGTTGGCGGAGCGGACGCGGTCTCGGCGGTGGCTGCGCCTCGCGCCGCCGGGTTATATAGGGCGCCGCTGCGGCCGCTCGAGCCATAAAAGGCAACTTTCGAAACGGCGGGCGCTGATTGGCCCCGCGCCGCTCACTCACCGGCCTCGCCGCACAGTGCAGCATTTTTTTTTTTTTTTTAACCCCCCTCTCCCCTCCTTTTGCAAAAAAAAAAAGAAAGAGATGGACTGGGAGAGAGCGAGAGCGAGATTGAGGAAGACGAGGGAGAGAGTTTTGGCGTTGGCCTCCCTGGGGTACTGGGCGGCCCACGGGCAGGGGGTGCGAGCCCCGGGCAGCCGCCCCTCCGAGCAGTTGCCCCAGGTCCGGCCCCGTGCGGCCAGGCCCGCACCCAGCCTGCCTCTGTCGCTGCGGGACCCCCGCCACCTCAGGCCCCTCCGGGTGTGGATGCCCCAGGGCAGCGAGTGCCCCGGTGGGCAAGGGTCAGCACGGATGCCAGGGTTCCTGGTCGCTGTGGGTGCATGCTTAGGGAACAGATGTGGGGGGAAGGGGTGGGCAGAGAGCCCCCCACCCTTTCCAACGTTAGCTCAACTGTCCGGAAAGCTTGGGTTACAGGAGGGCCTCTGATTGGGGGTGCCCTGCTTGCTAAGTGGGTGTTGTCAGTGTGCTAAGGGGGCCATTGTTACTCAGACCTGGGGCTCAGAGCTGTGTTGACACCGGGGACTCGGGGGGCTTGTGGCCATTTAACAGGGACTTCAGGACCACGGTCCCCAGGGACAGGGCAGGCCTCCCCCCACCCCCAACCCACCCAGGGGCCAGCGGCTGGCCGAGCCTCCCTTGCTGCAGGACTGGACAGAGGTGGGATCTGTAGAACGGAGGAACCGTTTCCATGGAGCTGGGCTGCCTCTGAGAACTGCCTGGTCACACCCAGCCAAGGCCAAGCCTGGGCCGTTAACCCGGGCAGCTGCCAAGCTCTACTGGATGCAGGCAGGCCAGGCCATTCAGCGCAGCCCTGGGGCCCGGGCCCCACTGTCCATCGTCTGCCTGTCACGTGCAGCTGAATTGCCCTGGACCATCTGGAGGCCACCAAGCAGAGGGGAAGGACACTCAGCGTGCCAACGAGGAGTGAGGGTGGGGGGCTGCGGTGACAGTCCCTGAAGACCAGCTGCCCTCAGCCGAGACCCAGCGCACCTGCGCCTGCCCTGGGCCTCCCCCCAAACACTGGGCCAGACCTGGGTGCCGCACAGTGTTCTGGCTGCTTCCCTGATCTGAGCCATGCCAGATAGCAGAGAGAGCTTGCCCCCCTCCCCCCAGAGGGTGGGCAGCAGTGGTCAGCGTTTGGCAGAGAGACACCCAAGAGGCCGTGGAATCCCAGCAGGGTACCCAGCCCAGCCTGGGGGAACACGCAGCTTCTCAGAGGTGGCCACACACTGAATTCTCACACAGAACCAAGGGTGGGCCGTGTGGGGGCCCTGCCGGTCCCCAGGGGTCTGTCTGCAGGCACCCCAGGCCTGCCTAGGGCTTTGCTACACATAGTAGGTGCTCACTGAGTGTGTGTTGAAAACAGCGAAAGATTAGTCCATATATGGATGTGGAATCTGGCCAGGGAAGAGGCAGCTTGGTCCAGCCCACTGCAGGAGGCCGGTGGCAGGGCCTTTGAAGGTTGCCGAGGCCACAAACAGGTAGGAAGAGTGACGGGCTCTCAGCACGCAGCAGAGCCCTGAGGCTCAGAGCCGCAGGCTGGCATTCTCAGGGAACCACTCTCAACAGCTCCCCCAGCACCAGCCCGGGGCCTGGGTGAATGTTTCTAATCCGTCCACTCCCTGCCTCCCAGTGACCAGATTGCCCTGTCCCTGGCCTTATGTCTCAGTCACGGGCATCTGGCCAGCCACCCTGGGCCCTGCCAGCCCTGTGATTCAGGAGCTGTGGTGGGGATGGGGCGGGGGGGGGGGGGGGGGGCACGGGCCTCTTTGCTGCCAGTTGATGAGGGCTGTTCACTGAGCCTGGTGGGGTGCCGGACAGACTGGAATCGGGGCCGTGGGGCAACACGTGAGAGACTTGGGTGGCCCCTGGCAGCTCTGTGGGCTGGAGATGGAGGCCGCTCCCAGGGATGCAGGGTCTGGGCCGCCATCGCGCCTCTTCTCGAGCGAGGGGCCCCACCCACCCACCACAGGCTGGAGGACTCCTGGCCGCCTCTGTCTGCAGCAGCCTGGTGGTCTCCTATGCATCCTTCAAGACCCATCCCAGAAGGCCCCTCCCTTGAAGGGAGTTCTTTGGGATCTGCAGCATACACCTCCCTCCCACCAAAGACCACTGCACAGGGCCGGCCTCGCTGACCAGAGGCGAGTCCTTCCAGGTCTCTGTCCGGCATCCACCTCCTCCCACCGAACCACCCCCCCACCCCAGGGCTCTGGTCTCAGTGCATTAGTGACCCTGCTGGGTGTCCTCGGCCTTGAGAAAGGACCCTGGGAGGATGGAGGGTTGAAGGGGTGGCTGGGTCGCCAGCCTGGGGGGCGGGGAGGAGCTGAAGAGAGAAAGGCAGCAGGAGGGAAAGAGGAAGAGGAGCGGCCGGAGGAAGAGGGAGGAGGCCCGCAGGAGAGGAAGTGAGCAGGTTCTTCGCTCGCTCGCGGGAACTTTGCCCTTGCAGGGAGTTTTCCGAGCTGTCGCTGGGGCAGGCCGGCACCCAGCCCCTGGGGCCCTTAGGCGGCTCAGCCAATGGGGACGGCACTTGTGTTTCTGGTGCTATTTTTTTTTTTTTTTCCTTCTTTCCTTCTTGCGGTTCCCCTCCCTGAGAGGCCTCCAGGCCGGCGGACCTTTACAGCCCATACCAGAGGACCACTCCCCGCCTCCCCCCAGAGCCCGCCCCGACACTGCCGCCCTGCCCTAGGGGACCCCAGGCTCCATTTTTCAGAGGAAGAGATGGGGGAGGAGATCTCTCTCAAACTGTTGGCTCCAGGAGGGCAGTGACCCTGTGCACCATGGTTCCCCGCAAGGGGCAACTGGTGAACCAGGGGCGACATTCCGGCAAGCACAGCCCTTGTTACGGATGAGGCGACTGAGGCCCGGAGTTTGGAGTGAAGGGCTCTAGGTGTAGGGCCTGGAGGCTCCTCACTGCCCCTCCCTGGGTAAAAATGTCCCCAGGGATGGGGATCAAAGGCTGCTCCACAGTGTACATTCCTAGGTCCCAACCCCCTTCTCAGCGCTTATCTCTCAAGGCCTGGAGAAAGCAGTCCGAGCCCCTGGTCACGGGACAGTGGGTCCTGGCCGCCAGGCCTGCTCTTCCCCTGCCTTGTCCCCTTTTCCCGGGATGGTCTCGAGAGGCAATTCTGGACCTGGGATTTCTGAGGTCCTGGGAGGGACTGGGCTTGAGGTGCCTCTTGTCTCCTGCCCAGCTTTCCCCCTCTGCCTTCAGGGCCAGCTCTTGGGCTGCCTGCCCCCTCCAGGAAGCCTCCCGTGACTCCCTCCCTCCTCTGCCATAAGAACAGCAGCTCTCCCGCTCAAGAGAGGGGAAGCGACCCAGTCAGGATTCCCAGCCTCCTGGATCACACCACTCCTGAATCCTGCACACCAGCACCAACCAGCCAGGCGTGTTTCCAGGGAGGAACAGCCCCAGATAACACCCCAAATAAAGCAGGTGTGATCCCTGAGGCAGGTCTCACAAAAGACAGCAGTGCTGGTGCCCCAGACGGAAGGAGAGAGGCAAGGCCCTCTGAGGAGGTGCCCAGCCGGCCGAAGGGGAGCCTGGAGGCGGGAGGGCTGGGCCGGGCCCTGTGCTCTTGGGCCTCAGCCAGGCCTCAGTCCCCACCCTGGCCAGGCCTCTAGCCAGAGTCTCTCCCGGGGCCGGCACCGGGCGGCCTCCAGCGCCTCAGCCCGCCCTGGGCCTCCCCACCTCCCTGACGTTCATCTACTCAAGGGGGATCCCTGCCCCGGAGAAACCGGGAACTTCTGACCCTCCTTGGGAGTGTTTTAAAAAATCCTGCAAAACTACCCTTTCTCTTCCTGTCCCCCAGGGCACCCAGAGAAAAGCCTCCTCCTGGGAAGTTCCCAGCCTGGCTTACTTGGTTGAATTTTTTCAGAAACAGACATGAGGTTCCGTGGACTTCCCCCCTCTACACACACGCAGCTGAGCCCCTGCTGATCCCTCGGCCCTTCTGCTGGGAGGGCTAGTTGCTGGCGTCCTCCAGAAGAGAAGCAGTGACGCAGCGCTGAGATGGGGAGCCCCCGAGGGGGTCTAACGGCCGGCCCAGGCGGACAGCGGGGCATCCCGGTCTCAGGCGCCTGCCCGGGGTGGGGGGGGGTGTGGAAGCTTTTGAGGGGCTGGGTCCACGTCCACCCACCGGGAGTAGCTGGTGACCTGCCGCGGGTCACCCGAGTCAGTGCTCCGCGGCCAGGCGCCCCTGGTTCTCCAGCCAGCGGCCTGAGACACTGGGCGACCAGGTTGAACCAAGTGGGGTGGAGTCAGCAGCAACTTCAAGTTCAGGGCCAAGCGGGGTCCTTGGGCCTCAGGACCCAAAGTGTGGGCAGACTTGCCCAGGGGAACGGCACAGACAGGAGGCCACAGGGGCCCCCTGCTCCTGGACACCCGGCCCTGGGCTGCGGAAAGAAGCTGGGGGGCGGGGGGGCTTCTGGACCCAGGGGACCAGGGACAGTCAGTGACATGACGTGGGGGCTCATGTCCCGGGCACCCAGCGACATGGTCAGCGTTGGGGGCTCAGCCCCTCCCTGGCTGGGTGGCCTGCTCTCCGCTGGGGCAGCGGAGGTAGGAGGGGATGCCCCCCCAGGCTGGAGGGGCCCAAGGAAGTGAAAGGGGAACGGGAAGGGGGACAGGAGCCGTTGGGAAAGTGCAGGCGGGCGGGGCGGGGGTGACTCACGAGCCACAGGCTAACCCACCTCAGGGTGCAGGCTGGCCCCGGCATCCACAGGGGGACAGGGCCGGTTGGCAGGGTCCCCAAGGGCCCGCGGCCAGCAGAGGAGAGCCCCGCCTGGATGCACACAGAAAGCTCACCACACCCCTGCCGGCCAAACTGGAATCTCTCCATTTCTCAGAGGAACAAATTGAGGCCAGTGAGAGTGGGGAGTGTATCACTGGGAGGGCCTGGCACCCGGGACTCTGGGGCCCGTCTCGAAGGCGCCCCGTTCACCCGGGAGCCTCTGGACAGTTCTGTTCCCTGTGTTCCAGGCGGGCAAACTGAGGCCCAGGGTGACCAGTGGGCAGCACAGCTCACCGCTGAGGCGTGGGGCACCCTCCTCTGCTGGCATCGGCTCCTCCGGGCTTGGGGCCCATCCAGGTGGAAACCTGATCGGCTGGGCCTCGCCACTGGGTAACTGGGCCCTCCTCAGCCAGAAATCTCAGCCGCAGGCTGGGCTGGTCAGGAACCCGAGCTTCCTGTGATACGGGGGGACCACCCCCTCCTTGGCCTGCACTGTCCACCAAGGGGGAACACGGTCAGTCCGGATCTGATGAGACCGATTCTGTGTGAGCCTGCAATGGGCCCGCATCTCAGACCTGGGTTTGATGGGCCAGGCGGGGAAGGGGCTTCCCCTGGCAGAGCAGCCTCTGTTGGCCTCTGGGGCGGCAAGCAGGGCTCCCCCACCCCGCCGACCCAGAGGCCCTGCTCCCTCCACATCCCAGGCCCCCAGGGAGTAATCTGGGCTGAGTCACCTGAGCTGTGGAGACCCATAGCACTGGGGGCACACAGGTGTGACCAGAACAGGTAGTGGCCAGGCCGGGAGGTCCGTCCAGACCCAGGTAGGACTCAGCAGTAACCCCTCTGTGCCCAGGGCCAGGGGGCTACGCGCCGTGCCCTCTTAGTCAAGCAGAGTGAAGGAGCCCCAGAGCAGGTGGGGTAGCCCAGGAAGGAGTGGGCATCTCCCCCCTCCCCCGCCGCCACTGTGAGGTCCCAAGAAGCAGATCATGTCTTTTGGAGACCCTGGTCTTTCCTCTTCTGATTCACTTTCAGGCGCTCTGTTGAGTAGGTCTCGGTTCTGTCGCTCACCCCAGATGTCCTTGGAAAGGGACTCGGCATCTCTGAGCCCAGCAGGGTCAGCAAGACCCAGTGCGGACAGCGCCATCTGGGTGGGCTTTCTGGACCTTTCAGGGGCTTGTCACAGACAGTCTGGGAGCCAGCTGTCACCTGCCTACTTACCAAAGGGGAAACCAAGGCCCAGAGATGGGCAGAGGCTCACCCAGTGTCACACAGCGCTTGGTGCAAGCCGGAGGAGCCCAGGTCTGGAGGGCTGGGGCTTTGCATTCTGTGTGCCTGCAGGATGGCAAGGAGGATGCTCAGCTTTCTGCTGGGAGAGCTGGGCTCGTCGGTCCAGGACAGGTGCAGGGCCCGGCACCCCTCGGCCAAGATGGCTTTGAACAGCCTGAGCAGGCCGACCTGCTGGGACAACCCTGGGCCACGCGGCGCCGGCCCCTTCGGGTGGATGTACCCAGCCCTGCGGGACTGACGGCCTTGTCCCTCATCCGTCCTCGGTCAGCTGCCTCCAGGGCCCTCGTGGGGCCTGGCTCAGGGGCCTCCTGTCGCCCCGCGTTGCTCCTTCTCTGCAGGTTTGGGGACCCTGGAGGGCAGGCCCAGGCTGGGCCATCCTGGCTCTTGTACACACAGGCCGGGGGACGGCGGGAGCGAATGGGAAGCTGTGTGTCCAGCCTTGCGACCTCCCGCCCCCGGGACACAGCTGAGCGGCCTGTGCCTTGGTGGCCTTGACCTTGGCCACCTCGCTTCGCTACATCGCGGAGCTGCAGGAGGGGACAGGCGCGCGACAGGCAGGCCGGAGCTGGGCCTTGCCCAGAGTGGGTACAGGGTGGCCGTGGCTGGCCGCTTGGGCCGGGCACGCTGCGTGACAGGCCACGTACCGCACCGCGTCCGACGCCTGCCGGGGGGCTGCAGGTATGGCGGGCGCTCCAACCGGGGCCTCGTCCGCGCGTGCGCAGTGGCGGGCCTCTCCCTGGTCTGCGGGCCTGTGACGCACGGCGTCCGGTCCGGCCGGGGTGGGAGGTGGACGCACGTTCTTCTTCACGTGCCGCTGATTGTTCTTCCACCGGAGAATACTGGCTAGCCTTTGGGCGAGAAAGAGAGGGGAAAGGCAGGGAGGGGAATGAGAAACAGACCTGGAGGGGCATTTTATTTATTTATTTATCATTATTATTATTTTTGGCTGCACCGCACAACTTGCTGGATCCTAAGTTCCCCAACCAGGGATCAAGCCCGTGCGCCCTTTAGTGAAAGCGAGAGTCTCTATCACTGGATTGCCGAGGAAGGCCCTGAAGGGACTTATTATTATTATTATTAATTTTTTTGGCTGTACTGGGTCTTCCTACTGTAAACACGTTTTTCTCTAGTTGTGGCGAGCGGGGGCTACTCCGGTCGTGGACTGCGGGCTTCTCCTTGTGGCTTCTCCTGTTGTGGACCTCGGGCTCCAGGGCACACGGGCTTCAGTCGTTGCGGCTCGAGGGCTCAGTCGTTGCGGCTCCCGGGCCCTAGAGCACAGGCTCAGTCGTTGTGGTTTATGGGCTTAGTTGCTGCAAAGCATGTGGGATCTTCCTGGATGGGGGATCGAACCCACGTGTCCTGCCTTGGCAAGCAGTTTCGTTACCACTCAGCCACCAGGGAAGCCCCTGAAGGGGCATTTTAAACAAAAGTCCACCCAAAACTCCACGTCGCCAGGAAAGATAAGAAAAGACTTGACATCACGGGTCATCCGGGAAATGCAAATGCAAACCACAGTGAGCTCCCACTTCACACACAAGAAGGGATTCTCCCTGATCCTGTCTTTGCAGAGTTTAAAGATGGGGAGCCAATCTATGTGCAGAAGACAGGACAACGGTGCCCTACGTGGAGGACCACTAGAAAGGTCATGATGGAAGCTTCTGGAACCTAGGCCTCTCTGTCAATCTGGGTGCTGGGTACCTGTGAGTGTTCAGTTTGTGGCCATTCAAGGAGCTGCACATTGACACTGCACATAGTTGCGGAGACAGTGGCTATTTTGGGAGTGTGGTTAACCCCACCCTCATGGCCCTCCAGCCTGACTGGTTGTTCCTAGACACTGCCTTCTAGTCCTTAGAACACCAAACTCCTATCTGCCTCAGGGCCTTTGCACTTGCTGTTCTCTCTGTAATGGACCCTGCTCCCCACACGCATCCTTTCTGCTTCTTTAATTTCTGCTCCTTTAGGGTTTGGTGTAAACATCACCTCTTCCAGGAAGCCCCCCTGGATTCCTAGACAAGGACAAGGTTCTTGTGGCTCCTGCACTTCTTCCTCATGCTCATCATAGCCAATTATTGGATGTAACTGTGTGATCATACTCTCTTCCTCCATGCTCCACTGGCACGGACCATGAATGTTTTGATCACTGTGGGGTCCCAGGGTGTGAGTTAGTGCGGTTTTGAGCTTCTGTCTTCAGATAGAAGGAAGGAAGGAGGAGAGGAAGGGAGGGGAAGATGAATGGATCCAGTTCTCTACAGCAGGGACAGAGGTTACAGGAGTCAATGTGCTGTCTCTCCAAGGTGTGAGCACCCTGTCCCAGGAGGGTGTGGGCACAGCCCTGGCAGGGATAATGTCCTAAGACTGCCAAAACTGATGAGGAATAGGCCTGGGGAGGAAGGGGTTGGGCCAGCTCAGGGCTCACACCTTCCAGCGGATGTTGACAGGGAGTATAGGAGGGTAGGTGTCACAGGAAGTCCTCGAGTCCCTGGGCTGCAGCTGACTCACCTGGTGTTTGATAACACTCACGGGTCAGACTTGAACCTTGTTCTCCAGGGGTCCCTGGGGAAAACAACTGTCTGATATCCTGAACACAGGAGGCGCTGAACTGGAGGAGGAGCAACCCAGTCCTAGGATCAAACAAGGCTTTCTATAGGATGGGGCTTTGGGGGCTGGGCTTTGACATGTGAATGGAGTTCACAAAGAAGCCAATTTAGAGAGGGCTTGACAGAAGAGTACGTTGGGAGAACTGCAAACATTTGATGTGGCTGGGCCTTTTGGAGTCCATAGAAACCTCAGCGTGGAGGTCTGGGCTCAACAGCATTTCTGCTCTGGTCAGCTCTCAGCAGAGTACACGGAGGGCCCAACTGGGGAAGACCCCAACTGGGCAAGCAGGGTTGGGGTGGGCGTGGGCTCGGGGGAGCCCTCTTAGCACAGCTCAGAGGGGGCTGTGTGTCCTTACCCCTTAGAAGGAATATGCTGGGCCTTGAATTCAGGTCCATCTGTGCAGGTGGGGAGACTGAGGTGGGCAGGATCTGAGCGAGGCTCGCAGAGCTGAAGCTGGGTTCTAGAGCCCACAAGGGCAAGAGACAGGCCCTCTTGGGAGTCGGACACAAGCTTACCAGGCCAGCCTCTGGTGCTCAGCCTTGGGGGTTCCGTGACACCCATCTAAGAACCGGTTGGAGACTAGGGGCAAGAACTCTGCAGCAGGCAGCAGCTGCAGGGCCTCTGGGCTTCCCTCCCCCAACGTGGCCAGGAGCCCCTTCCTCTCCTCCCCAGCCTCCACGTTGGCCCAGAGAAGGAAAGCAAGCTGCAGGGTCACAGAGCAAGAATGTCTCCTTGGAATTCAGCCAGGAGGTGGAAAATGCTTCCTAGGCCTGGAGATTAGCTGGCGCCCAGGATGCCTGGGGCGGGTGTGTTCTCAGAGGACTGGGGCATAAACTCAGGAGCTGGGACTTCGTCAGCAACGGTAATGTGGTAATGCGGAGCCATAGAGGGTGTGGGAGCAGGAGAGGGGCAGGGCCACATCCGATGTTCCAGCAGCTGGCTCTACATTGTGAAAGGGCCCGGGAGGCGCCAAAGCAAATGTCGCCTCACATGTCAGATTTCTCTCTGCTTCTAGCCAAATAGAAGTTCATATTAGAGATAGTTTTGGTTTAGTCACTAAGTCGTGTCTGACTCTTGCAACCCCATGGACTGTAGCCTGCCAGGCTCCTCTGTCCATGGGATTTTCCAGGCGAGAATACTGGAGTGGGTTGTCATTTCCTTCTCCAGAGGATCTTCCTGACCCAGGGATCAAACCTGGATCTCCTGCATTGCAAGCAGAATCTTTACCTACTGAGCTACGAGGGAAGCTACACAGTCATGAGGATGATAACTTGTTTTTCTGTGATACGCTCACTTTTCTGATGTTCTCTAATTTGACTCTGTCCCCATGGCAACCCGAAGAGGCAGGAAGGGGCATACCTGTCATCTCTATGATTCTGCGCAAGTCCCTTTCCCTGGAAAGGGCCTCAGTTTTCTCACCTGTGAAATGGGGGTGAAAACTATGTGGGGCTGCTGGAAGGATGAAAATCAGAGTGTGATTCTGATTTCTGAATCAAGGGGTCGAAAAGCACAGAGTGGTTGGGCCGTGGTCACTACTGCTCTTTTTCCCGGGAAAGAACCGGGGACCAGGGGCCCCTCTGTGGTACCTGCTCACAGTTGGTTTTAGAGTAAGGGGTGGGGGGTGTAAGGAGGAGGAGAAAGGCGGTCCTGGATCAACTGATAAGCTAAGCTTCCTGGCTCTGCTCTAGCCCATTCCCAAGGTCCATGTGAACAGAGGGCCAAGGGCCAAGGGCAGGGGCTGGAATCCGGCCTCCCCCCTGTCATCAGGGGCACTTTCTAGACTTAATCATGACGGTGACCTTTCCCCAGGGTGGACTGGGTGTGGTGCCAGCCTTCCAGCTCAGGAATCTGCAAGTCTATATGTATTGCCCCCACCTGTCTCCACCCTCCACTGAACTGTCACCTCAGGCCTGGGGTTGGAAGCAGGTATCTGTTACAGGCCTAGCGACCTTAGCAGCCCCCACACCTAGGAAGGACAGCCCGGTCTTGCTGACCCCGGAGGAGGGAGGGGGATGTGTGAGCATCATAGGGTGTTTGCAGGCGGGCTGGACCAGAGTCCCCGGGCCTTGCCACAGCCCCCGCTTCCGTCGCTCAGCTCCTTAGGCCTGCGAAGTCCCTTCAAGGCCGGGGGATCTCAGAGCAGGGCTCAGGAGAAGGACACGCACTCGTGAGGGCTCTCTTCGGGCATACCCAGGCCAGCACTCCGTGTGCAGACCCTGCGGTCCGGGTTCCGGTGGCCACACAGCACAGGAGCAGAGCCTCGGAACCACCCCGAGCTACGCCCTGCTCTGTCTGGGCCTGTGTGTGCATCTGCAAAATGGAGCCCAATGGCCTGGGACCAGCCTCCCAGGGTCCCAGCTGGACCCTGGACCACCGGATCGGGCGGAAAACTGGGTTCTCAGAACTCCACAGCCCATCCTGGCCCTCCTCCTGCGAAGCAGCCCAGGCTCGGGGTGGAGGCCGTTGAAGGTGGAGAACTTTCTCTGGTGGGAGTCTGGGTGGGGACACTGCGCCGCGGGACAGAGGCCCTGACTCTCCCAAGTCAGGGGGAGGGAAGGTGTCTAAGTCATATCAGAGGGTGGAGGGTCCACCCGGACACCCCAGGTAAGCCTGGGGCCCCAAGGTGAGCGTTCTCAAGCCCATCCCCTGGGAGGCTGGAGCCCGGGGCGGGCCGGCTACCCAGCCGGGGCGCAGGCCCCGCCTCCCCGGGCTCTGCGCTCGCGGCCCGGGTGGGGAGGTCATTATCTGGCGCTCCCAGGCCCGCGCGGCTCACGTGGCCGCGGCTCAGAGCCTCCCGGGTCCCAGGGCCGCTCAGCTCGCGAGGAGATAAGCCCTGGCGCCCCCAGTGCGTGTCCGGCGCGGGCCGGCCGGGGCTGCAGGCCCCCACCCCGCCCCTCGGGCGGGCCCGGCCCACTTGGCCCAGCTTCCTCTCCATAAAAGGCGAGGTTTGGGAGCGCCCGGGGAGGGGGTGCTGGCCCCACAGGCCCGGCCGGAGAGGGTGGCCGGAGCTGCCCACCCCCTGGCCCCTCCCCCGCAGGGAGCCGCTGCGGGCCTGGTGGACTCAGGGTGGGGAGGGGGGCGCAGCCCAGCGCCCGAATTTTCTAAATCGCTGCCTCTCTCTTCCCAGACCGCCACCCCGAGCGGGCTCCCCGCTCCAAATCGGACCCCCTGGAGTCCCCCCGCTGTGCATGTGAACACAGTGAGGCCCGCAGCGTGGCAGGGCCGGGGGCGGGGGCGGAAGAACAGCTGGAAACGCCAGCGTGCCCCAGGGTCACGCTGCGACGCAGGTGCCAACAGAGATCTATTCCGTGCCGGCCCTCTGTGCGTTCCGATACCCCTAGGATTGGGGTACCCGCTCCCAGACGTCCTTCGGTGCCTTGCCACTTAGCTCCCCGGACCCTCAGTTTCCCATCTGTTAAATAGGGAGATGGTTTTCATCTCCTGAGTGTGTGCAGATGTAAAGTACAACAGCCAGCCGGCGCAGGTGAGGGGGGAGGGTGAGGAGAGCTGCTTCTGCCACCCCTTTCCCACCCCCACCCCGCTCCCGAGAGAGCCCTGGGGTTCGCGGACCCAAACCCGCACTCAAAGGACTGGGAGGCCGAGAAATCTGGAGGCCAGGAGACAAACAGTGAGTGCTCAATAAATGCAGCTCCGCGCCCTTGGAGGTGTGAGTCATGCTGTCCTGGCCCTGGGCTGGGAAGCGGGGCCTTTGGGTGTCATCGGGCGCCACCCCGCCGCGGTGCGAGGTGACCCCGGCAGGACGCCACGCCTCCCCGGCCTCAGTTTCCCTCTGGGTGAATGGGGAGGCCGGGTCTGGCCAGCTGGGGGTGGGGAGGGGGAAGCGGGCCAGAGGATGGGCGGCCCTCCGGGGAAGTTCCCGAAGCTGAACCCCCATCCGCCATCTGCCGCCCCCTCCCAGCCGTGCCCGCAGCCCCCTCGGCCGGGGGGCCCGGGCAGCCACGTCCGCCGCCGACGAGTCAGCCATAAAAGGCAACCGGCGGCGAGGCGCGCGGCCAAACTTAGTCATCCGGCCCGCGGGCCGCCGGGCGCGCGCCGCGCTGCTTCCTCCCCGAACTTCCCGTGTTCCGCCGGGCCCCGGAGGGGTCCGAGGTGGGGCCGCGCCTTTCGACACGTTCCCGCTTCTCCGAAGGGCCGGCCGCGGCTGGGCCCTGGCGGGGGACACCCTCGGGGAGGCTGCGGGGAGGGGGCTTGGCCTGGGGGGGGGGTCCCGCCGCGGACACCCGTGGCCCATACCCCGGCCCCCCAGGCCGGCGTGCGGGCGCTTTAATCCCAGAGCTGCCTGACAGCCTGGCGCCAGGGCGCCCTCCAGAAGACGCCTGCGAGGGAGGGCGAGGTCTGCACCTAGATCAACCCCATCAAGCCCGGGGGAGAAAAGTACGAGGCGGTCAGGTCCAGTTTGCAAAATGTAAAAAATACTTTGTGAAACCACCGAATACCGGCCTGCAGGAGCGGCGGTAGATAAGAAGGGTATGAGATGCGACCTACATGCAGGGTCAGGAACACCCAGACGAGCAGCCTCAGGCAGCAGGGCTCAGGGCCCCCTTACAGCCAAAGCCAGCCAAGGGTGACAGCAGTCAGGATGGTGGTGGTCGGTCAGGGCCGGGGGGTGGGGAGCCTGCCTGGAACCGAAAAGGCCTGTGTGCTAATTAGAGTGGTGGTCCCAGGGCCTTCCACTCAGGATCCAGCTGTAGAGTCAGGGCTGGGACCTCTACTGTAGGTTAAATTGCACCGAAACCGAACTGTAAAAAGGGCACTCCTATTTATTTCTTCGAGAAAACAGAGCTGAATACGGTGAAATAATGAGCAGAGCTCGGGGTGAACTACATTCCTCTCTAGACTTCTCTGTATACTCAGAATATTTCACAGTTTTCAAAAAGGGACAAGTGAGGCACCGAGCCGGGAGTTGGGCGCCGTGGTCAACCTCTCTGACCTGTTTCTTGTTCTGTATGATGGGCCAGCATCATCCCTCTGGGGCAGGTGTGTTAGGACCATACGGAGGGGTGCACGTCAAGTGCCGAGCCTGAGCCCGAGGCAGCCAGTAGGTGCTCCACAAAGAGAGAGGGTGTCAGGCCCCCTTTTTCCTCAGCGCTCCTGGGAGAGAGAGGACTTGCTGGGGTGGGGAAGGTCTTTAGGCCGTAGGCTAAACGGGCTTATGATGGCTGGGCCCTGGGGCAGCTAAGGACAATCCTCCTGCCGGATGCTTTCCCATGGCCACTGCTTGTCCAGCAAGGCCTGGGGGAGGCCAGGCAAGGGGGTGCCATGAATGGGGGGTGCCTATGAAGGTGTCTGAGCTGTACCGGAGTGGTTAATGGCCTGGCCTGGCTTGGCCTGGAAAAGCTTGTGTTTCTGACAAACGGGGCCAGCCAAGCTGGGCCCTGCTGTCTGGTTCTGGCTGCCCTGTCCCTGGGGCGAGGGTCACTCCAGGTGAGTCTCGGGGCTGGCACGTTCAACAGGACACGGGCCTGCAGGTCGCCTGGACTCAGACTCCAGGTGGCCAGGTCCACGGGCAGCTCCCATGGGCAGCGAGGGCACACCGGATGGTGCGTGCCACCCGGCCAGTCCTGGAGCCCGGCCCGGGGAGGTCGGCGCCAGGGGCTCGGAGGGCCGAGGGCCAAGCCAGCAGGGAGGGAACGGGGTAGGGTGTGGGGTCAAGAAAGGGCCTTCAGGAAGGGAGAGGAAGAGAAAGTGAAACGAGAGTCTGCTTTTCCTCCTGAGACTTAGGGGCCCCCACAGGTGGGCGCCGCACCCGGGTGCGCCAATGAAAGCCACCAGGACCCTGATGGGGAAGGAAGACCCCCAGAGGCAGTGAGGTTAAGGGACTAGGTCCAGGCTGACCCAGCTAATGACAAGCATGAGCAAGAGAGAATTGTCAGAAGCGTGGCCAGGGGACTCCCGAGTAGGAAGGGTCCAGGAAGCAGCCCAAGTGAAGGGGAGGCCCTCAGAGTAGGAAGGAGGGGCAGGGGGTCCCGGGCAGAGAGAGGTACATGCCAGCCAGGTGGGGCCAGCCTGGAGGCAGGACCAGTGGAAAGACACTGCTCCTGGGTGCCCTCTAGTGGGGACAGTCTTCCCGGGCGAGGTGACGTCCCCACAGGATGCATTGGGGACCAGCTCTATTCCCCCTGTACCAAGCCCAGAGTTTCATAGGCACCCCCCCCCATTCATGGCACCCCTTTCTCAACCCACCCTCACCCCCACAGGCCCTGCCTCCCCCAGGCCTTGCTGGGTAAGAAGTGGCCGTGGGAAAGTATCCAGCCAGAGGCACGTCCTTAGCTGCCCAGGGGCCCAGGTCATCCACCCACTGAACTCTCCAGCCGGAGCCTCCCAGCCATCCTATGGGGGCGGGATTTCTCCGCCCCTTTTCCGGATGAGGAAACAGGTCTAGAGTGCCGGGAACGCCCATCTCTCATGCCCACGAATGCACCATGGAACTGGGCGCCCTGAGTCTGGACACTGGGGTAGATGCAGATGAAGCTGAGAATCTGGGTTTATTAGTCTGCTCGCTGGTGAAAGCAGCCCTTCCTCCAGCATCTGATGAATCCTGCCTTCTCTGGCTGGAAGGTGCTCCAACACCCTCACCTGAAGGGACCCCTCAGGCTTTTGCTCCATCATCCCTGTGGCCTTCAGCCCCAGAACTAGGGTCTGATTTCAGCATGCCCCAAGGGCTCAGTGGTCGAAGTTGACCCCAGAGGAAACAGCTCATACTCCAAGAGAAAGACAAATGTTGCTAATTTTCATCAACAGGAACGTTGGGCTCCGTGGAGATGGGCTCTACCAAGGTCAGGTCCCTGGGGGTGACACAGGGGCACTGGGCCACTGGACTGGGCTGGATCTACGGATCCAGTGTGCATCCCAGAGTCAGAATGTAATGTGTCAGCTGGTGCAGCTGAAAGGGCCTCCACCAATTTGCTTGGTCTGTTGTCTGAAGTTGCATTCCATCCCATCAGTGGTCTACGTTCACTGAGGCAGGCAGGAGAGGACTTCCCAGGCATGGTTGGAGGAAGAATCTGAATGATTTAGCACGTGTGACCTGCATGCCTCTGAGAAATATATCAGCAAGGCAATGCCAGCGTCCCTGGGCACCAGCAACCATCCTCTCTGGGCTGGTGTGAGGGGGCAGTACTCCCCTGCCATGGGCTCCTGATCCCAGGGGGCTGATGCCATCCTGAAGGGCAGAAGCCAAGCGCCGACCCTTCAGTGCTAGAGACAAGGTGGGCAAATGGCACAGAGATGGGGCTATTTCCAGAAAGTTCTGGCCTGCAGGAATTTTGGATGGCAGCTAATGGATCATGGTGTTCTTAGAAATGAAGTAGATTTGCCACACACTAACTGATCGCTTGAGCTATAAAATCAGAAAACTGGAGATCTGTTGGGAGGAAATCCCACTGGAGTCCACACACCCTTGAGTTTCTAGGGTTGAGGTATGTTATTCAGTGTATAATAAATACTTTTATTGGTCACTGTATCACACAATTGCACTTTCAACTTGTGCTTGCCAATGCTAAGACGTTCAGTCGTGTCTGACTCTGTGCGACCTTATGGACCGTAGCCCGCCAGGCTGCTCTGTCCATGGGATTCTCCAAAGAATACTGGAGTGCGTTGCCATGCCCTCCTCAGAGGATCTTCCCAACCTAGGGATCGAACCTGTGTCTCTTACATCTCCTGTGTTGTCAGGGAGGTTCTTTACCACCAGCGCCACCTGGGAAGCCCCTTAACTTGCTGACAACTGCTATTGCTACAGTATCCTTTTGTAATTTCTTTGTAATTCTATGCATTTTATTTTATGCATTGAAAGGCATGATTCTTATTGTCTGTGAATGGATGAATGGATCAACAAAATGGGTGTGTGTGTGTATATATATATATATATATAATAGAATATGATTCTGCTTTTTATTTTTTTTAATTTTTAAAATTTTTTTTAATTTTTTTTTTATTCTGCTTTTTAAAGGGAAGGAAGTTCTGACAATGCTACAAGGCGGATGAACCTTCCTCAAGGTTCATTATGCCAAGTGATTAAAACAGTCACAAAAAGACAAATACAGTACGATTCCACTGACCTGAAACAGCTTACCATAGTCAAACAGAAACAGAAAGTAGAAGCGTGGTTACCAGGGTCTGGGGCTCTGGGGCCAGGGTGAAAAGAGGAATTTACTGGGTATAGAGTTTCAGGTTTGCAAAACGAAAAACTTCTGGAAAGTTGTTTCGCAAGGGTGAATGTCTTACTGCTAGGAAGCTGCAATTAAAATGGGCTTGGTCAGTTCAGTCACTCAGTCGTGTCCGACTCTGCGAGCCCACGGACTGCAGCACGCCAGGTCTCCCTGTCCATCACCAACTCCCGGAGTCTACTCAAACTCATGTTCATTGAGTTGGTGATGCCATCCAACCATCTCATCCTCTGTCGTCCCCTTCTCCTCCTGCTTTCAATCTTTCCCAGCATCAGGGTCTTTTCCAATGAGTCAGCTCTTCACATCAGGTGGCCAAAGTACTGAAGTTTCAACTTCAACATCAGTCTTTCCAATGAATATTCAGGACTGATCTCCTTTAGGATGGACTGGTTAGATCTCCTTGCAGTCCAAGGGAGTCTCAAGAGTCTTCCCCAACACCACAGTTCAAAAGCATCAATTCTTCGGCGCTCAGCTGTCTTTATAGTCTAACTCTCACATTGGTACATGACCACTGGAAAAACCATGGCCTTGACTAGAAGGATCTTTGTTGGCAAAGTAATGTCTCTGCTTTTTAATATGCTGCCTAGGTTGGTCGTAACTTTCCTTACAAGGAATAAGCGTCTTTTAGTTTCATGGCTGCAGTCACCATCTGCAGTGATTTTGGAGCCCCCAAAAATAAAGCCTGCCACTGTTTCCACTGTTGGAAATGGGCTAGGAAAAGGCACGTGTTATGTGTATATTACCACAATTTAAAAAACACAGGATGCAAAAAACACAACAGGAACTCTTAAAAAAAAAAAAAAAATTTTTTTTTTTTTAAAGCATGATTCTGAGAAGGGTCGCCTCAGTATCCTCAGATGTTAACGGCATCCGCGTGGGTGAAAGGTTAAGAGCCCTCGCACCTCCAATTGGAGGATCCCGACAGGAATTCCGGAGCAACCAGGGATTCTGGGAATGGTAGTTCACAGCCCCCAGCTGGAGCCTCGCGGAGAAGGGTGGGCTTGGAGCCGGGAGACAAAAGCTCCGAGACCGACATCGGGTGGGCGAGGGGTTCGAAGGACGCACGCTCGGCACGCCCGGCCCCGACGCTGCCCGCCGGTGTCACACGCGCACACACACCTGTCCACTTGTGCCGTGCGGCACGTGGCGCTCCGGGTTGCGTTCGCACACGTTTTCCAATACAGGTGCCCATCCGAACGTGTGCGGGTCAAGCTCGCAGACGCTTCCTCGCTCTTTCCGGAGACATCCCCGCTGGAGCAGGGGCCTCGGCAGCGACCGCGAAGGGCCGGGGCGAGGGGGTGATGCGCAGCAAGAGTGTGCCAGGCAGAGGGCACAGAGTGCAAAGGCCCCGAGGCAGGAGGTTGCGTGGCCAGCGGGATGGCTGGGGGAGAACGGCAGGAGACGAGGGAGGCTCGGCTTCGTTGGCCAAGGAGGGGCGTTAGGACAGGCCAGAGGCCGGGTCTCGCAGGTGAGCGCCGGGCCGCTGCCTAGTGAATTGAATGACACTTATTGTTCTCCGCGTGGGTGCAGCGGCGGCCTCGGAAGTGACTCAGCGGAATTCCTGGGCGCTGGGGGTGGGCTGGAGGGATGCTCCGAATAGGCTGGGGAGGGGGCGTTGCCCGCACAGAGGCCCCACCTCCGAGTTCTGGCCGCACCCACCCCGGAGTTCTCCACCCGCCACCCCACCTACACCCCCGCTTTGGGCTTCTGGAGGGACCCGCGGGAGCCGAGGAAAGGAGGGTAGCGGTGGGCGTAGAGCCCGAGGGTTCAGGGAGAGAGGGAGGGAGCGGGGTGGGCGGGGCCTTCTCCGCATCCTCGGGACCCCCCATCCTTGAGCCTAGACTTGGGTGGACGTGGGGCGCCCCGGAAGGAACTGGGGTGCGGAGGGGAGACGGCTCTCTTCAGTTCCGGAGGCCCAGGCCTTTGGCGGGGAGCTGAGCTGGCCCAGTCCGGACTCCCTGAGTGACTCAGCCGGATCAGGACCTCTCTAGGACTAACTTCTTCCCCTAAATAAAGGGAAGCATTCAGTAAGCACGCTCAAGCTGGTTCTCGGTCGCTAAGTCGCGTTCAATCATAAAGTCGCTCCTGGCCGACTTGGCATTTGGGTGGTGGGGGGAGGGTGCCAGGGCAGGCTGAGGTAAGACCATCTGAGCACTGAACTGGGGGCCCTGGTGAAAATATTCTAAGAACTGAGCCTCAGTTTTCCAAAGCATAAAACGGGTATATATAAAACCCCCAAGAATGAGACTTGCTGGAGGAAGCTGCACGCGATCCACCACCCGGGGTGGCCGGACTGAGAAGGTGAATTAGTGTACTTCATGGCCCAGCTCCAACTTGCCCTCCTTGGAGACAGCTGCCACCACCACCAAGACAAAATGTCCGGCCTGTTCCCTCCTAGGGTCCGCCCCACCCCCAGCCCCCCAGGACCCCACTGCCCTCTCCACCGCCCGACCGGGCTGCGGGCCGCCTGGCGGCCCCCAGGTGGCGCTGGAGACGCGCCTGCCGTGCCAAGCTGGGAGGGACTGGACGCGTCCTTGGGAAGAGGGGCTCTCGGGAGGCCACCCCAGGCCCACGGAGAAGCCCTTTGGGTACCCGCCTCTGACCCCGCCACCAGAAGTACTGCGTTCAAAAAATGCAAGATAAGAGTAAGTACACATACGTATTTATGTGGTCAAGTTACAACGGAACAGGCCTTATCCCGAATTGGGGTCTGGAGCCAGTGACAGATAACTGATTAGGATGCTTATCGGAGCAGGACGGTTTAAACAGGGCCTGGAAAGGTGAGTAGGATGTGGAGCAGACGGGAGGGGGGATTCTAGGCTGGAAGGTGGGACTGGTTCCAACAAGTATAGACTTTTTACAGGAGTTCATTTCCCAGCTAAGAGGGTGGAATTTCGCAAGTGGAGTCTGATGGAGGTGGGTGATGGCCTAGCCTCACCCAGCTTAGGACTGGCCACGGTTTGTCTCAGAGTGGCCTCGGGGACATGGCAGGCGGTGATCCATCAGCGTGGTATCCTGGCGCCACTGGCATTGCACTCTGATGAACAGACAGTGAGAAGTCACCCTGGGGACACAGCTGGCTGGCCTGCCTTCTCCCAACCCAACATCATCCGTAGCTCTCCAGGGCCCTTGAGACAAAATCTGGGGCCTCAGCTTGAACCTCCCTGCCAACAGTCACTGGACATTTCCTGGCAGATGGAGACCAGGAACTTTGTCTGTGGGGCGCTGGACCAGGGGCAACCTCCCAGCCTCTTGGGTCAGAAAGGCATAGAAAGGGACTTCCCTGGTGGTCCGATGGCTAAGACTCCATGCCCTCTCAATGCAGAGGCCCGAGCTTCGATCCCTGGTCTGGGAGGATTCCACATGCCCGGGAGCAACTAACCTCGTAGTTACCACTATTAAGCCTGGGTTGTAGAGCCCTGGAGGGGCAACTCCTGATGGCTGTACACTGCAGAAAGAGACGCCACTCTAATGAGAAGGTCAGGCCCCGCAACTAGAGAGTCGCCCCCACTCTCTGCAACTAGGGGAAAGCCTGTGTAAAAATAAGCAAATAACTTAAATTTTTAAAAACGATTCCTAAATTTGATTTCACAAACCATCAAAACTTGACTAGTGTCCTAGGAGTAACCTTTGGTGTTATCTTTTGTCTCAGACACAAATCTACAAGTTAACCTGTAACTTCACCAAGTTTGGGCCCTTAATTAAAAGTAAATAGCAAGGCAAACAGAAGTTTGCTAGAGAGTTAGTTAACCCTTAGGTGGGCTCCTTAAACACAATGCGGTCCTGCTCTGGGCCTCATTTCTAGGTCTCATATAATCTTTCTGACACAGGAGATATGGGTACTCAGCTGGGCCCTGGCATATACCAAGATTGGGAACAGTTTTCACTCTTTCTTGCCTCAGTTTCCTTAACCAAAGGGTTGGACCACATCTTGCTCTGACAATCTCCTCCATCCTCCAAGATTGATTTTACCTTCCAAATAGATACGCAAGACCCCCACTCCAGTCCACTTCCACCCGTACAGTAGCCCCAGTTCAGTTCAGTTCCGTCGCTCAGTTGTGTCCAACTCTTTGCGACCCCATGGACTGCAGGACTTCCCTGTCCATCACCAACTCTCGGAGCTTGCTCAAGCTCATGTCCATAGAGTCAGTGATGCCATCCAACCCTCTCATCCTCTGTCGTCCCCTTCTCCTCCTGCCTTCAATCTTTTCCAGCATCAGGGTCTTTTCAGTCAGATCTTCACATCAGGTGGCCAAAATATTGGAGTTTCAGCTTCAGCATCAGTCCTTCCAATGAATATTCAGTACTGATTTCCTTTAGGATGGACTGGTTGGATCTCCCTGCAGTCCAAGGGACTCTCAAGAGCTAAATAACCCCACTCTGGTCCAAATGTCTTAGGGACCCCAGGAAGCTAGTGACTATTGGGTTCAGAAGGACTCGAAGTAGCCACAGTCTCCAGCTCCTCCAAAGTGCTGTGTGATTTCAGAGAAATTTGGCCCCTCTCTGGGCTACAAGTTTCCAGTGGGGCAGAGGGCAGGGTGGAGGGGGACCTGTGGTTGCCTCCGCCTGCTGTTGGGAATTTGGGAATCCCCCTCCCCAACCCACCTCCCCCTTTCAACTGGATTCCATTCAACTGAAATGGATTCAGCCCCTGGGGAAGAAAGAACTGATAAACAACTAGTGGTCAAGAGCTTGGAAAGGACTTGTGATCTCCTAAGAGAATGAGATTCCCAGGTGGCTCACTGGGAAAGAATCTGCCTTCCAGTGAAGGAAATATGGGTTCATTGGTTTCAGTCCTTGGATAGGAAAGATCC
Organism: Dama dama; assembly: GCF_033118175.1. Taxonomy (NCBI): domain Eukaryota; kingdom Metazoa; phylum Chordata; class Mammalia; order Artiodactyla; family Cervidae; genus Dama; species Dama dama. Next base: position 39,258,238 of record NC_083690.1, on the reverse strand, counting down.
CCTGGAGGAGGAAACGGTAACCCACTCCAGTGTCACACACATCTAGCACAAACATCACTCAAAAAGGATTCAGGAAAGCCCCGATTCTGGTCCCAGTTTTGCCACTGCTCTCCGGAGTGCACTGAGGACATTGCCCACTGTGACCCTCAGTCTCCCTACCTGTAAAATGAGAATTAATTATCTCCCCAGGGTTGATGGGCTAACATGTCAGTGAACATCTTCACATTGCAAGAAATGGAAAATCCCAATGCATCTTTTCTAGAACAGCAAATACGGGATGTCAGGGATGGTATGATCGCGGCTCTGGCTTAACTTCTGACTCTCTAAGCACTGTCTTCTCCCCCATGGGTCAGCTCTGCCTACAGGATGGCCAAATGCTTGCTGCAGGTCCAAGTGGCACATCCATAGGGCACGGTGACTTGGGGCAGATGGCAGTGCTCTGAGCCAGGGTGCCAAGCATGCCCTGGGGTCACTCCACATTGGGCAACCGAGGTCAGGCCTATCCCTGAAGCCATGACTGAGGATGGGGAGGTCAGGGGTGGCCCCAGCCTCAGGAGTTGAGAGGAAGAGCACAGAGTGGAAAGAAAACCTGTGTGCGGTGCCTGCATGCTTAGTCCTGTCACGGACTGTAGCCCGCCAGGCTTCACTTTCCATGGGATGGTCCCAGCAAGAATCCTGGAGTGGGTTGCCATTTTCTTTTCTGGGAGATCTTCCTGACTTAGGGATCTAACCAGGTCTCCTGCATTGCAGGCAGATTCTTTACCATCTGAGCCACCAAGATAAACCTCAGCTGTCCTTAAAAAGAAGGCGGGGGGGGGTTGGATGTGGGGTAGGAGCCCTGGGAAGCATAGGGGAGGCGGAAAGGAGAGACTGACAAGGAAATTCTTCAGGCGGTTTCAGGATGCGGCCATCACTCAGCCTTGGGGTATGTCTGGCTGGGAGGGGGCTGCAGTAGCTGAGGTGTGGAGGGTGGAGGACGGAAGGGGCTCTGGAAGAGCTGCTAGGGGGGGGACTCCGGAAACCACACCCAGAAGGAAGGCAGTCAGGCCCTGCCAGGAGCCTCCAAGCTCCCCCAGCTGCGCGAACGGCCGCCTCCGCCAGCAGGAAACGAGCGGGGGAGGGGAGGCTGAGCGCGGAAGGGGCCGGGAAGGGCCGTCCCGGGCCGCAGCGGGAAGCGATCTGGAAGCGGGAGTTGCCCAGGGAGGAAGGACCCGGGTGGGGGGGTCCCCTGGGGCGGGCAGGGCGTGTCCCCGCAGTGCGTCGCGGACCCGGGGGCGCCCCCTTCCTAGCCGCGCCCAGAGTCGGGGGCTTCCCCCATCGCCGGCGGCGGCCCCTCTGCTCGCCCAGATCCCACCGCTGGATCCCAAGCCCCCTTCTCCCCGGCACTGCCCCCTCCCCAGACTCTCCTTTTCCCCGGGGGCGCCCCGCGGACTCAATAGAACCCCCAAAGAACCCTCAACTGCGGCCAGAAGCAGGAGCCCCGCCCCGTCTCCCTCTTGGTCACGCCCACGCTCGGCCCCGGCCTCGCCATTGGCTCCGCAGAGCTGTGGCCTCCCTGGATTGGTCCGTCTTCGCTAGGCCACGCCCTCCGCCCCGCACAAAGACGGGGGCCGGCTCAGCCCATCCCCACCGCAAGACCCCAAGGAATTTGAGGGGATGGGTCCTCAGGCTGCGAGCCCAGCCTCACCCTGATCTCCGCGGCCTGCATGAGTCACAACCTGGGGGTTGTAATAATAACTGCGGTCGAGGTTGTTGTGAACCTCAGATGTGCAGACTTGGGGGTTCCGCCTTGGGGAAAACCTGGGGTCTCCTTACCCAGACCTCGCACCCCCTTACCCCCCAAGCCTGGCTCCGTTCCCGCCTAGGAGCTTACCTTCTAGGCCCCGTCCTTCTGCTGTTTCGCCTCCCTGCCCTGTTGTGCTGCGGTGGGAATGGGTGGACTCAGTGATTACCCGTTACTTGATTATGAAGCTGATACTATTGAGGAAACTGAAGTTCAGAGAGGGTAGGTAACGTGCCTCAAGTCACACAGCAGTCAGGAGTAGCCAGGAAATAATAATGAGGTGTGGGAAGAGAGGGAGAAGCCTGTGGATGGTGTGATCATCTGTGCCTCCTCCCCACACACCTAAGACTCAGCAGTTAAGTCACCAGAAGGATCTTCAGGATGAGACAAGGATGACCCCAGTCAGGCAGTCAGCCTGCAGGCTGGAGGAGGCAGTTATATTTTATTTGCTTTTTAGGGTCAGAACACAAGCCATTTTAATGCAGCTCTGAAGAACTCAAGGTTCTTTGTACACAACTTTCTTTTCTTTTTGTTGGCTGAGCCAACGCAGCCTATGGGGTCTTAGTTCCCCTCCCCCCATGTGTCAAATCTGCCGCTTTCTGCAGTGGAAGCACGGAGTCTGAACCACTGGACTGCCAGGGAAGTCCTAGAATTTTATTTTTTTATCAGTGATTCACTTGCTCCCAAGGAATAGCACCATCCAACTGATACATAATGCAAGCCATAAATACAAATCACGTATGTAATTTTAGATTTTCTTGTCTGGAGGAGGGGATTTTAATAAGGAAACTTGGCAGTGGTGTCTAGAGAGCCTGTACAGGCTTTGTTCCCACCTCCACCTCCAAGGCAAGTTTAATCTCCTTGAAACTTGCCTTATCTGTAAAGTGGGATGATAAGCCATGAGGATGAGGAGACCCTGCCTGGTGCCAGGCACACTCTCGGGGTTGGATGTGCAGTACCCATGTGACTGTGAAGAGTGAGGGGGTCGAAGTCCACACAACGTCAGTGGGAATCCTGGAGGAACAGCTGCCTCGGGCTCCAGGGTTCCGAGGGAGCAGCTGATGGGGCCTGTGGGCCTTGGGTTATGGGACCGCCGGAGCCAGGAGGGCAGGGCGGGGTGAGTGTCCAGGCTGCCCCAGGAAGGATGGGTGTGGGGGGACATTCAGGGCATGCCAGGCAGGGGCAGACGCGGTTGGAGCCTCCCTGGGCCCTGCAGGGACCAGCAGAGGGTGTGGGTGGGCGTGAGGACCTCAGACTTCCTGAAAGCACCTTAAACTCTCAGAGCGGTTGGTGCTTCTAGTTCTGGGCGAGGGTGGGCGGGTGGTGGGAACACTGGCCAGGACCCCTGGGTTCAGGCTGGAGGCATGTGGCATATCTCCAGGGGAGGGGTCAGGGCTGCCCGTGGGTGGCCTTGTCCTCCTGGAGGGACCCTCCTCCTGTTTTCTCTGCTTCCCTGGCTTGTCTCCGGGGCCCTTCCGTGCTCTCTCCTGAACATGAAAATCCACCCCCCCCGCAGCACCTCCACGGTCAGTGCAGGGCATAGCCACCGCCCCTGCCGCCGGCTTCAGGCCCCCACTCCTGTGCACCCAGCGTGGGAGCAGTGGCAGCCCATCGTGCTCCGCCGCAGCCAGGGGCTTTAGGACTCACTTGCTCTAGAAGGGAAATGAAAGAAGGGCCAAAGGGGAGAGGAAGGAAGATATCTTCTCTGTTTCTCGCTGTATCTGGAAAACTCCTAAGTGTGCACTTTTAAAAATTTATTATTTATTTATCATTGGCTGCTCTGGGTCTTCATTTCTGCCCAGGCTTTTCTCTAGTTGCGGCGGGCGGGGGCTACTCTAGCTGTGGTGTGTGGGCTGCTCCTTGCGGGGGCTTCTCTTGTTGCCGAGCACGGGCCCTAGGGCGCACAGGCTTCAGTAATTGCGGCCCCTGGGCTCAGTAGTTGTGGTTCCCGGGCTCTAGAGCACCGTCTCCGTAGTTGGGGCCCACGGGCTTAGCTGCTCTGTGGCAGGTGGGATCCTTCTGGACCAGGGATCGAACCTGTCTCTCCTGCGTTGGCAGGTGGATTCTTTAGCAGCATGCTATCAGGGAAGCCCCAAGTGTGCGCTTTTTAAGGGACACAGTTCCTTTCTGTTTAACATGAGGCAGAGCCCTCCCTGCTCATCGTCAGCTGGACCCGCTGCCCAGGGAGGGGGTCTGGGGCTTCCAGGGGCAGGTTTGAGTTGGAGACTGGTGGGGAAGCTGGACAGGGCGCTGCGGGAGGGCGGTGGGAGGGGGTGGCAGGGACCTCTGGGCGTCTCCTCTCCCTTTTCTTCCAGGACAGTGGCTGCCAGCAGAGGGAGATAAGGGGTTCGATTGGTAGAATCACAGTCTCCTGCTGCTGCCTGGAGGAGGAGAGCTGCCCGAGGATGCCCCGCCCCCAGCCTCCAGGGCCTCTGATCCCCTTCACTCTGCACATTCATGGAAGGGCCCTGTCCTGACTCCAGGACTCAGTCACTCAAGGACAATGTCTTTCTGTCTTTCCTTCCATCTTCCCCCACCCTCTTTCTCTGTCTTTCTTCAAATGCAGAGTGCACCTACCTTGAGTCCGCATCTGTGGAGAAGTTTGTCTGACCAGGACGGGTGGGGGTTGTCTAGGTGCGGCTCAGCTGAATGGAGGTGGGTCAGATGGCTTAGTCTGGAGGGGACAGAGAACCTAAACTTTCTCAGTAACTCTTACATTGATTGTATATTGAAATGGTCATATTTGGGGCATACTCAGATAGCATATTAAAAAGCAGAGAAATTACTTTGCCAACAAAGGTCTGTCTAGTCAAGGCTATGGTTTTCCCAGTGGTCATGAATGGATGTGAGAGTTGGACTGTGAAGAAGGCTGAGCACCGAAGAATTGATGCTTTTGAACTGTGGTGCTGGAGAAGACTCTTGAGAGTCCCTTGGACTGCAAGGAGATCCAACCAGTCCATCCTAAAGGAGATCAGTCCTGGGTGTTCATTGGAAGGACTAATGCTGAAGCTGAAATGCCAATACTTTGGCCGCCTCATGTGAAGAGTCGACTCATTGGAAAAGACCCTAATGCTGGGAGGGATTGGGGGCAGGAGGAGAAGGGGATGACAGAGGATGAGATGGTTGGATGGCATCACCGACTCCATGGACATGAGTTTGAGTAAACTCTGGGAGTTTGTGATGGACAGGGAGGCCTGGAGTGCTGCGATTCATGGGGTCGCAAAGAGTCGGACACGACTGAGTGACTGAACTCAACTGAACATGGGTTAAATGGGGCTTCCCTGGTGGCTCAGTTGGTAAAGAATCTGCCTGCAATGCGGGAGACCTGGGTTCAATCCCTGGGTTGGGATGATACCCTGGAAAAGGGAAAGGCTACCCACTCCAGTATTCTGGCTGGGAGAATTCCATGGACTGTATGGTCCATGGGGTCACAAAGAGTCGGACACGACTGAGCGACTTTCACTTCATGGGTTAAATAAAACATTATTAAAATCAATTTCCCGGGTTTATTTTTACCATTTTAAGGAGGCTGATGGAACATTTAAACTTACATCTGCAGCTGATACAGAATGTTTCCAGCTCCCAGAAGCCTCCTGGAGCGCCCCCTGGCCAGCACCTCCCCAACTACTTTGACTGTTCTTGAACTTCATAAAAGAGGTCACTCCTTCCTATCTGTGGGGTCCTGTGTAGGCTACCCAGATGGTGCTAGTGGTGAAGAGCCTGCCTGCCAATGCAGGAGACGTTAAGATGCAGGTTTGCTCCCTGGGTTGGGAAGATCCCCTGGAGCAGGCATCCCACTCCAGTATTCTTGCCTGGAGAATCCCATGGACAGAGGAGCCTGGCGGGCTACAGTCCATGGGGTCGCAGAGAGGCAAAGAGTTGGACACGACTGAAGTGACTAAACACATGCACGCACGGGGAATTTAACAAACCAGACTCTGGACGGGGCTGCCACAACAGCCGGGTCCTTGCCTTGGGCAGCTCACAAATAGTGGGAATGACGCCAGGGAGTCCGAGGGGCTGAGCGAGGCCCACATCTGGACTGGGCTGAGTCAAACTGTGACCCTCGCCTGCAAATTCATGTCCACCTGGAACCGCAGAATGTGACCTTGTGTGCAAGTAGGGTCTTTGCAGGAGTCATTAGTTAAGGATCTCGGATGAGACGATCCTGGGATGTGGGTGTTTTCATAGGAGAAAGGAAAGGGAGGGGACTTCCCTGGTGGTCCAGTGGCTAAGACTGCATGAACCCAGTGCAGGGGGCCTGGGTTCAGTCCCTGGTTGGGGAGCTGGATCCCACAGGCCGCAACTAAGAGTTCACCACAACTAAAGATCCTGCCTGCCTCGACTAAGACCCAGTACAGCCAAATAAATACGTATAAAAATAGATATTAAGAGAGAGAAAGGAGAGGGAGATGAGATTGGGGGACCCAGAGAGACACCAGGAAGGAGGTCCTGTGAAGACAGAGGCCAAGGACGCCTGGGGCCACCAGGGGCCGGAAAAAGCAGGGAGGAGCCTCCCCTGGAGCCTCCGCACAACCTGCAGGCACCTCGGTTTCTGCTGTCTGGCCTCCAGGACTGTGAGGGAATAAACTCTGCTGTTTGAAGCCAGCTGCAGCCCCAGGATACCCTGTGCAGAGCCTGCGGGAGCCCTTGCAGCGGCTCTCGGGAAGGGAGGGGAAGCTGAGGCTTGGGGAGGGCAAGTGAGTGAGGCCTCCTCACAGAGCGCAGGTTTGGGACCCACCCCGACCAGCCGGGCAGCAAGTCCCTGCCCGTCTCTGAGCCCCAGCATCTTTCTCCTTGAAGGGCTCTGCTGAAGGTGGACATACACCCTCCTGCACAGGGCTGGGGGGCGCCGGGGATGGCAGGGAGGGGTGCCCTGTGAGCTTGACTCCCCAGCGACACGGATGCTGCAAGAATCCACCGTCAGCAGCACCCCGGGGGCCCGGAGGCAGCGGTTTCTAAGACATTCCTTGGTCAGGATTTTTGCCTTGCACAAGTTTTATCAGAAAATCCGTAACGAGGCCAGAGATCAGGCTGGGGACACTGCAGTCCTCCAGCCACCGCAGGGTGCGACCAGAGCTGCCGGAAGGGAAGTGGACCCTGCGGGCATTTCCCCCGCCTCTGCACCCCGCACCCCCCTTCCCCTCGGCTGCCTTCTGGCCTCACGGGGTGGGGGTGGCAGGGGTGGGAGTCCAGGACAGGGGAGGGGGCGGTGGGAGGGACTGTGGGGTCCCCTCCAGTGTGGAGAGGCTGGGGCTGGGGGAGCCTGGGTCTGGGGGGCTCATGACCCCCTCCCAGGGGCCTGTCTGGGCCTGCTGGTGCTGTACCCTCCCAGCCCCTCAGATGGTGGCAAAGTTCTTCCCTCCAAAACACAAACTGCTTTCTGAGTGCATCTGCTCAGTCCTCGTGATCCTCGGGATGTGGGGCTCCCTGGCCCCCACCCCCATCATGCTGACTCACCCTCCTGCACGCGGTACCTCCTCCTCCATCTCAGCACCCCCCCATTGCTCCTTCCCTTCATCTTCCCCCAGGCGTCAACAGAAGCACTCCCACTCGAACCTTCCATGGCTCCCCAGTGCCCTCAGGATTAGCCCTGAGCACCGACCTGCAGAGGCCAGCCTGTCCCACACCCTATCCCCTCCCCTGCACCCCAGACTGAGCCCCAGCTGGACCCTGAATTCCTCTATCCCTGCTGCCTCCTGTGGACATATATCTTTTTCAGAACATTCCCTAAAAAAAAAAAAAGAACATTCCCTGATAACCCTGTGAGGTGGGTGGTATTGTACCCATTTCACAGAGGACAATGCTGAGGCTCCAGCGAGAAAGGAAGTTAGCGGATGAGTGAGGGCCTGCACCCCAGTGGCCGCAGCTGCGCATGGCGCCACTTGGATGCTGTTGCCCCACCTGTGTGCTGACCTCTAGTTCTTTTTTTTTTGGCCGTGCTGCATGTGGAATATCAGTTCCCCTCGTTCAGTCGCTAAGTCGTGTCTGACTCTGACCCCATGGACTGCAGCATGCCAGGCTTGCCTATCCTTCACTGTCTCTCAGAGTTTGCTCAAACTCATGTGCATTGAGTTGGTGATGCTATCTAACCATCTCAACCTCTGCCGCCTCCTTCTCCTCCTGCCCTCAATCTTTCCCTACCTGAACCCACACTCCCTGCAGTAGAAGCAGGGAGTCTTCACCACTGGACTGCCAGGGAAGTCCCAAGTATCTGAATTTCATTCCTTTTTAAGGATGAATCATATTTCATTGTAAGGATGAGCCACACTGTGTTTATCTACTCACCTGTCAGTGAACACTTGGGTTCCTTCCACTTTTTGGCTACTGTGAATAAATGCTGCTGTCAACACAGGTGCGCAAATGTCTGTTCGGGGCCCTGCCTTCAGTTCTTCCAGGCTTTTACCCAGAAGTTGAATTGTTGGACTGAATGGTCTTTCTCTCCCAGTGGGTGTGGATTTGGAGAGAAATGCATTGTCAGCTTGGCTAAGAGAGATGAACGAGGGTCTGCGGGAGCGCTTGGGGAAAGGTTTCTTCCGTTTACAAAAGCTCCACCTAGAGCTTCTGGAGTCAGGAAGTCTGGAGTCTGTGAACGTGGATGAGAACAATCACGGCCTGATGGTCAGCGACTGAATTCAGCAATTCCCTCCATTATGGGTGTGAGCAGCAAACCCTAGGAGGCCCTGTGGGTTTGCCACCTAGGGTTTCGGTACATACTACATCTATTGCAGAAATTCCAGAATGTCATTTGGACTCAGGCAATGGTATTCTAAAGTCTACCACTGGTTATTATTTAACATATTAAAAGGAAGCACATATTAGCACTTCACCATTAAACAACAGGGTTGACAATATAATGTAATTGGTTTCCTTTGTAATCCCATGTATTTTGTCTCTTGCTTAAAAACATGACACTGAGAAGGGGTTTGTCGAAAACCTGCCTTAGATAATGCTGGGGAAATGTGATGTCTGGAGCCCTGGTAGCCATTCTGTGACTCTGAGGGGCTCAACCTCAGGGTAAAGCTGACTCAGTTAGGATGGCAGTGTGAGGACTAGGGGAAGTTCCAGGGTCCTTTCCCAGCTATTATCAGAATTAGGCAACCCAGGAAACTCCCCTCTTCAGGGCTTCTTATTTCTTGCCATAACTACTGGCCTTGTTATTTAGCCAGTTGAGTCCTTTTTTTTTCTTTTTCTTTTTTGACTGGACCATGGTGGCTTGTGGGAGCTAAGTTCCCCAACCAGCAATTCAACCCGGGCCACAGCAGTGAAAGCCCGGAATCCTAACCACTAGACCACTGGGAAATTCCCAGTTTTCATTTCTTCTTTTTTTTTTTTTTTTGCCTTGACGATTTCATGACTGAAGAGGGGTGTGTCCTAAACGGTCCTGGAAAGGCCTAGGGAAAACGGGGCCTGAATAGAGCCTTGTGTGAATTAGAAGGAGGTGCTCCTCTAGGGGCATAAAACGTACCCTGACCAGGGACTATGAGCGTTGGCAAGGAGAAAGACCCCTTTTCCTTTTTTCCTGCAGCCTGGATGCAGGGCTTGTCTGGGGGGCTTGAGCTAGCTTTCCCAGCACCTCAGCCTTTGTGCAGCTGTACACGGAGGCCCTGGGAGAAGACCCCAGTTGTGGAGAACTGGTGGGCTTCGTGGGGGCAGCACTTGCAGAAGTCAGACAGCCAGGCACACCCTCAGGCCGCATCCCTGCTGGCATCTCCCCGCCCCTGCCCTGCAGGTGTGCTCCTCGCTCAGGCCCCGAGACTGCCCTTGTCCCCATCCGAGGACCCCCACCAATGCCCTGGACCCTTGTAAAGTGTCCTGAATAGGCACTGGGTTGGGCAGAGAGGGGCTGTTAGGACCCCTGAGCCGGGCAGGTAGTGGAAGATTCCCCCCTGCTCGTAGAAGGGTTCAGAATTCCCCAGGCATCCTGAAAGGCCATGTAGACCCCACTCGGGCTCTTTCTGGGAAGCAGTGGGAGGGCCAGGGGCCGGGTGCCCACTTGCGGAACCGTCAGGGTCTGGAGTCTGGGAGGGTCCGCGGGCCAGGGGTCACTGGGCCGAGAAAGGCCCGGGCCGCAGCGGGAGTGAGCGAGGGTGCAGTCTGAGGTCTAGGCCTCCAGCCCCCTGCCTCTGTGTCCCTCCGTGTTGCCTGGGGCTGCCTGGCAGCTGGGTGGGCCTCAGGGGTGCATTTGTCAGGGGTGTGGGGAGGGCGCGGGGGGCAGATACGGCCCTGCCCGCCGACGGGGGACGAGGGCGGAAGAGCCAAGGCACCCCGACAGCTGGCCGAGGCGCTGGATGCCGCTGCCTCGTCCGCTGACCCCCAGGACATCACCCCAAGCCCCAGACTCTGTTCTGGCCTCCCAGGAGGGCTGCCCCGGAAGTGCCCGGACCTGCCTTTTTGACATGTAGCCGAACGAAGCACAGTGAAGCAACATGCAAGGTTCCTTGGTGACCGGAGCCTCAGGCTCCCTTATCAGACAAGAGCAGATTCCAGAACACTTCCCTTGCTGCCAAAGATGCCTGCCCTGACCCCTGGGATGCCTGGACCTGTGTGAACAGTGTCAGAGTTCCTCTCCACCCCTGGGCGCTCAGGGAAGGAGCCAGGAGCCTCCCCAGAGGAGGTGGGGGACGTTTGAGGTGGGTCTTCCGCATAAGCAGGGGGCTTGGCAGGGAAGCGGCCCTGCTCCTGGCAAGGATGTCTTGGCAGGAGACAGCTTCTGCCCAGGATGCTAATGTCCTCTTAATTAGCCGGGCCCTTGCCAAGCGCACTCTGTCGCAGCTTCACTTTGCAAAGCACACTCGGGCCTCAGAGCCAGTCCAGCACCTGCCGTACCACCGGACGGATGGGCCAGGTGCGGCCTCTGAGCCGCCCGCTGAGGCCAGTCCAGCCCTTCCCCTCGGGGCGTCATCGTCCAGAAATAGAAATGCTTTGCAGGGACACGTGTTCAGAAAGACACGGGGAGGTCAGCCTGTGTACCTTTGCTCCAGCTGACCTGGCTCCACTCTGCTGAATTCCTATTCACCCAGCCTGGCTACTGCTTCCTCCTGGGGCTCCTGGATTTCACGGTGAACTCTGAGATTCCCCTCTGCCCAGGACAATGCACCGCCTGGGTCAGGCCCTGGGCACCCCACCCCGGGTATGGTTCCTGACTTACACGGGTTACAGTTTAGGACCAGGAAGCGGGTATTACAAACCTCTTGTCACATCCGACAAGATTATGATGTAGGGCAGAAACCAACACTCTATTGTAAAGCAAATATCCTTCATTTAATAATAAATTAAAAAAAAAATCTGACAAGAGCCACGGCCTGGGCCCCTGAGAACTGCGTGTCCCTCCTAAAAGCTGACACCGAGCCTCTCTGTCCTTCCCAGGCCAGGCCTCTCTTTGCCGACTGGTAACGTGAGGGCCCTGAGCCCAGATCGGCAGAGTCGTTCCTGCAGACGGGGTGATGGGGGGACACTCGGTCCTGCCCTCCTTGGCTCTGACCCGGCGGTGCTGGGGGTGTGGCCCGTGGCCCTGGAAGGCACAGCTGTCCGAGTCCTGCCCTGGAATTGCTTCCTCCCACTGAGGGCGCCCAAGAGGGAGGCAGGCCGTACCAGGCTGCCTCGAGGGGCCACAGGGGCGGAACAACAAAGACGCCATTCACGGGCTTGGGTCCCGAGGCCGGGTGTCCACGCAGGCTGGGCGGTGGACATCTGTGCATCTGCAACGCGGACAGCACTGCTGGGCCCTGCACACTCCCAGGGCCTGCACACTCACCTTGTTCAGAGAGAAGGGAGGGTGAGGCTTGGAGAAGATGGGGACCCCCCTCCAATGATGCTGGCAGGAAACTCCCAGGACGTCACACCCTGGGCTTTTGCTGACACGGAACTGAAGCTTCAGGGGGCTGGGATCCGCCCAGTGCTGCCCCCGAGACCTCCATCCCTGGTCCTTGGACCACAGTCAAGACCTCGGGTATGGTCCAGGCCTCGAAAGCCAGCAACACCCTGGAGAGGTGTGACGGGAGGTTTCTAGCATTTCGTGGGGATCCCGGGGGGGAGGCAAAGAGAGGGTGTGAGACTGCAGAGCTGGTGCGAAAGGGGGAGACTCGGGAAGGAAGGAGGGGCAGGGCGGGAGACAGCCTGAGGACTGATTTGACCCCTCCGAGCTTCACGATGCGCTTGTGTTCTTTCTTCCCCGGTAAGACCGACTGATTTTTTAAAATGGAGGTAAAGACCATATAACATAAAATTAACTGTTTTAAAGCACGTGATTCTGGGACTTCCCTGGTGCTCCAACGGCTAAGACTCAGTGCTTCTACTCCAGGGGCCACGGATTTGATCCCTGGTCGGGGAACTAAGATCCCACATGCTGTGAGGCGCAGCCAGTAAATAAGTAAAAACTCAAAAATTATAATTAAAAAAAGCATACAGTCTCTGTGGCCTTTTGTTGTTGTTGTTGTTGTTGTTGAGCCGTGTCCGACTCTTTTGCAAACCCTGTGGACTGTAGCCCGCCAGGTTCCTCTGTCCATGGGATTCTCCAGGCAAGAATACTGGAGTGGGTTGCTGTTTCCTTCTCTAGGGGATCTTCACCACTCAGGGATCAAACCCACGTCTCCTGCATTGGTGGGTGGATTCTTTACCACTGAGCCACCAGGAAAGCCCCTCTGTGGCCTTTGGCACAAAATCAAAATCTCATGCACCCGCCACCTAGACTTAGTTCCAGAACATGTGGTCCCCCTGAAAGGAACCCCATCCCCATGAAGCAGTCACTCCCCCTCCTACACTGGCAGAGGTGTAATGCCCGCCCCCTCACCAGATATCACACCTGATCTTAGCCAAAAGGCCGAGAAGCCAGTCAGTCTTAAAGGAAATTAGTCCTGAATATTCATCGGAAGGACTGATGCTGAAGCTGAAGCTCCAGTACTTTGGCCACCTGATGCGAAGAGCGTACTCACTGAAAAGACCCTGATGCTAGGAAAGACTGAGGGCAGGAGAAGAAGAGGGCGACAGAGGATGAGACGGTTGGATGGCATCACCGACTCAATGGACATGAGTTTGAGCAAGCTCTGGGAGATGGTGATGGACAGGGGGCCTGGAGTGCTGCAGTCCATGGGGTCACACAGTGCCAGGGCCTGGGTCTCCGGCCGGGTCTCGGGAGAAGTGGGGCTTGGCAAGATTTCCTGGAGAGAAGCCATGGGGAGCCCAAGGTGCTGCAGGCCCCAGGCAGCATGGCGCAACCTGGGCCCAGGGGAGAGGGCCCAGCCGGTCCAGGGAGGCATTCGCCCCGGGCATCAAGCCTGAAGCCTCAGGCCTACACAACAACCTGGTAGGAATCTGAGGCCCTTCCACACGCCAGAGAGGACGGGTGGGAAAAGCCCTGAGGGTGGAGGGGGTGGTGCGCAGACAGAAGAGACACCTCCTATCTAAGCATCTACCTGCCGGCTCTCCATCGCTGCCTACAGAGCACGTTTCTGAACAAACGTAGAGAGAGGGCCGGCAGCGTGAGTTTCAAACACGATGGAACAGCACACGCAGGACAAGGACTAAGGCAGAGGCGAAGATCCAGGATCAGAATGTCCGGGTCCAGTATTGCTGCGGAAACGGTCAGGCGGACGTAAGATTCGTAGTGTGGCATCCCTTCTGCTGCCTCCCTGCCGGCACAATCAGTGTATTCTCTCTGTCTCCTGCCCCACCACCACGATTTTTTGGGAGAGAGGGGACTGAGAGAGGGGTATTTTATTTTTATTCTTAGTGTGCCTGTCTAAAACTTTAATTTTTCAGTTTCTTTGGCTGCGTGGGGTTTTCATGGCCCTACGTGGGCTTTCTCTAGCTGGCGGCAAGAGGGGCCCACTGCTCGTTGTGGTGTGCGGGCTTCTGGCGGTGGTTTCTCTTGTTGCAGAGCATGGGCTGCAGACGCGAGGACTTCAGTAGCTGCGGTTCGCAGGCTCTAGAGCACAGGCTCAGTAGCTGTGGGGCACGGGCTCAGCTGCTTCACGGCATCCGGGATCCTCCCAGACCAGGGATCGAACCCACGTTGCCTACATCGGCAGGCGGATTCTCATCCACTGCACCACCAGGGAAGCCTTGTCTAAAACTTTTTATTATGGGTCCAAACATTTATTCAAGCAGAGACTCGGGAATTCCCTGAAAGTCCAACATTTGGAACTCTCCACTTGCCCTGCCGAGGACCTGGGTTTGATCCCTGGTCAGAGTCAGGCTGAGTGGGCCAAAAAATAAAAAGAGAGAGACTCACATAGGTCATCCCCACGTACGCACCACCCTGTCTGGAAGAATTTAAGGCAAAACCCAGGCAGCGTGTCATTTCATAGGGAATGTTTTGTCACGGATTGTGGGATCTTACTTTCCTGACCAGGGATCGAACCCGGGCCCTCGGCAGTGAAATCACCGAGTCCTGACCACTGGACCACCAGGGAAGTCCCTCCTCCTGTGACTTCTGTGGGGGCATGCACCGGGGATGGGACGCCCCTGCCCGTCCGTGGTGGGTAGGACCAGAAATTCTCTGAGGCTGTCGTGTGGGGAGGAGTCCGAGTCTCTGTGACTCGGGGACCTGGGCTCAGGCCGGGCCGAGCAGGCCCTCCTGGTGGCCTGCTTTCCCTCCCCAGACCAGGCAGCAGGGTGCCCGGTGGCCAGCCTGGGAGCGGCTCGGGCCCAGCCCCAGCCAAGCACGTCCGTTCTCCCCAGGCCATGCCCTGGTTCTGGGCAGCTCAGGTGGCACCTGGGTTCCCGGGGGACCCAGGGACACAGCGTCCATGTTCCTGTCCTTCCCCAGAGGGACCTGAGGTGGAGCCTGCGGACAGTTCCGTGTGGCCGCGCTGGACACAGAGGTTCCCATTGTAACCGACACGCGGGGAAAGCGAGAGGCGGGGACGTGGGTGCAGAGCAGACGGGCAGTTTTGAAAATGCTCTTCGGCTCAACTGACTCGATGGAGGTTTTGCTGCTACATTGACATTTCAGTAATAACTAACGAGAATAATTTTTTAAAAACCTGACTGATTCACGTTCTTGTACAGCAGAAAGTAACACCACATTGTAAGCAATTATCCTTTGATTAAAAAAAACCCTGTGATAAACCATAATGGAAAAGAATATTTGAAAAAAAGAATATATATATACGTATGGCCGAATCACTTTGCTGTACAATAGGAACTAACAACGTTGTAAATCAACTATACTTCAATTAAAAAAACAAAAACCCTGAGATGCTTTCCTTTCTCCTCATCTAAGGGGCTTCCCTGGTGGCTCAGTGGTAAAGAATCTGCCTGCAATGTAGGAGACACAGGTCTGATCCCTAGGTCAGGAAGATCCCCTGGAGGAGGCAGTGGCAACCGGCTCCAGTATTCTTTTCTGGAGAATCCCACGGACAGAGAAGCCTGGCGGGCTACGGTCCGTGGGGTCTCAAAGAGTCGGACACGACTTAGTGACTAAACAACAACAAATAGGCTTGAAACCCACTGGAGGGTGGGTTTACACAATTTTGTAAAGCTATTATCCTCCAATTAAAAAAAATTCTGTGTTTGCTTGTCTTTGAAGTTCAACGAGAGGAAAACAGTCTAATAGCAGTTATGCAGGTAGTGGGGTGGAGTGGAGGGAGGTGGAGGACAAAGGCCTTTTTAGGTTTTGGGATATTTGAACTATGTGAATGTCTTGTCTATTCAGAAGAAATTAAATAATAATCACTTAGCTCCACACCTGTTGAAGTAAACCTCAATTCTTCATATATTGACTCCTCCCCGGCCCTCCCACCCCCAGTCTCAGGACTAACCTGATTCCCCAATGCCTCAGTCTCTATTCTGCTCACTTGACCTGCCTGCCCTTGTCCATGGGGAAATCCAAGGTCCCCTTTCTATGTCCCATCCTCCACATTGCTCTATCTGATGTTAATTTATTCAGCAAATTGGCACAAGGCTTACGCTCCTGGCCAAATGATCCTAAAGCTGTGCTCCACCATTGCTCTGACTATATGACTAGGGTCCTGGGAATTCCTGGGGACCTTAGGGGGCTGGAGGGAGTCTGGCCCATCTGCGTCCCCAAGACCAGCTGGCGTTTATGAGCACTGACCACGTGCCAGGCTCTGTCATCTAGGTGCCTGGTGTGTGGAGTCACCAACCTGTCCCCATCTGCCCAAGACCTTCCTGGTTCGAAAACTGAGTGCCACGTCCCAGGAACCCCTTGGTCCCATTCATGTGTGTGGGCTCCTGTCCTCTCGGCTTCTCTCCTGGGACAGATGCTATCATGATGCCCGTCTTAGAGATGGAAAAACTGAGGACCAGGGTGTGCATTCGACCGCAGGAAGCCCAGTGCAAGAAGCCAGGGCTACCACCCAGCCAGGCTCTCCAATCTTTGCACCCATCAAAAGCATAACCTGGGAAGGCCTGGACCTGCTCCCACCCCTGGCCTGACTGAGAGGCAGGAGCCCCCAACTCCAGCTCCACAGCAGGCGTGTCTCAGCAGATCCAAGTCCTCGCTGTCAGCACAGGGCTGCTGCCCCCAGCCTTCAGTTATTCAGCATCCTCTCTTAAGAGCCGTGGTAGCTGGCCAGAGAGTTGGCCCTAACCAGAGATCCTTAGGGATAGCAATGGGTTCTGAGGGTGGCCAGGGACAGGGTCTGAGCTCCAAGTCCTCAGGGACCTTCAGACCACCCTGAGATGAGGGATTTGCATCTCTTTTACAAAAGGTGAAACAGGCTCAGAGAGGTTAAGTAACTTGCCTACAGTCACACAGCCAGGGAGACCCTGGGTTTCAAGCCTGTTTGTCGTTGTTTAGTCACTAAAAGTCATGTCCAACTCTTGCGACCTCATGGACTGTAGCCTGCCAGGCTCCCCTGTCCATGGGATTTTCCAGGCAAGAATACTGAAGTGGGTCGCCATTTCCTCCTCCAGGGGATCTTCCCGACCCAGGGATTGAACCCACAGACTCGGGTTTGCCTGCATTGGCAGGTGGATCCTTTATCATGGAACCACCAGGGAAACACCTATCAGATGACCTCAAAATGAGAAACTTGGTTTCTCAGCTCTCCAGAGCTTTGTGGGAGGGTGTGCTATGGACAGTGGCTGTCTGGGGCTCAAGGCCCTGCCAGTTAACCTACCTGACCTACAATAACGGGAAGGTAACACAGAATTACCCTGGAAGATAAAAGCCCCTGGAGGAGGCTGCCTGGGGGTGGGTGGGTGGGGGGCGGGGGGCAGCGGCGCAGACCAACCAGCCCGGGAGCTAGTTCAGTGCCCTCTGCCTTCAGCCTCAAGACCTTGTGGGCAGCCTGTGGTCACGCTGGCATTCCAGGGGCTTGCCTGGCATGTGGGGAATGTCCCAGCAAAAGTCTTGGCCTTTGGAGATGCTCAGAAAAGGGAAGTGCTCCTCTCCAGGGTGGTGGTGGGGAAGGGCATCTGTAGAAAATATCCCCTCCTGGGTACCAGGCTCAGAGTCCAGTGCAGTGGGACCTGGGGGGAGGTACAGAGTGGGAGGTGTGCTGGCCCCTGGGGCTGGAGACCCAGGTTGTCCCCCCTTAGGGCTGTGCTTCCTGAGTCCTAGCACATCTCTTCCCTGCTTCATACAAGGGCTCACTACTCACTCTATAGCAAAGAACAGGGATGTCTGGCATGCTGCAGCCTGTGGGGTCGCAAAGAGTTGGACACGACCCAGTGATGGAACAGCAACTCGCTCTATGCCTGTGAACCTCACCAGAACCCTGTGACCTCTGCAGCCTCGGGATGGGAACGCCGTCACTGCCCCGGAGACCGATTTGGGCCAGGGGGGCTGGGTGCCTGGATCCCCGGGAGGGAGGGTGCGTTTCCGAGCAGCGTTCTGGAAGGGACACTTCGGGGAACCACAGACCCCGCTTTGGAGGCTGCAGAGCCTGGGTTGGGTGAGTTGGGGCCGGCAGACCCCTTCCCAGCTCCTGGCCTGCGCCCACCCTTCCGCCCACAGGCACTTGGAGGGTCCCCTCTCTGCTCCTTCAAGGCTCTGAGCTAAGTCCACCTCCTCCAGGAGCCTCCGGAGCGCTCCGCTAGTACTGATGAGCTCCGTGGTTTCCGAGGTCTCTAATCCACAACCTCTAATCTGACTCGGGCCTTCCTCCCGACTGGGCTTGGGGTTGGGGGGGCCTCTGAGGGGTCCCCTGCTCTGGGCGAGCCTTCAGGCTGCGGCGCCGCGAGGGTGGGGCTTTGGTCTTGGGGGGAAGGGAGCGGTGGCCCCAAGTCGGGGGGACTGCAGAGGCCGGCAGTGCAGAAGGAGGGCGGCTGAGAGCGCAGCCGCCGCCCGCGCCCCTCCGGGCCCCCAGCGCCACTCGGCTCGCTGGCTCCGCCCGCGCGCCCCCCGCTCGGCGAGCCCCGGGGCGGGGCGGGGCGGGGGCGGGGCCTGGCGGCGCTGACGTCACCCCGCCTATAAAGGGGCGCGGGCGCCGCGAGCCGGCTTTGTAAAGCCGCTGCTGAGGGTGCGCGCACTGCCGCGGCAGCCGCCGAACAAAGGAGCAGGGCACCGCCGCCGGGACCCGCCACCGACCGCCCGGGCCGCGCCGGCCCGCCGCCAGCCGCCACCATGACCGCCAACGGCACGGCCGAGGCCCTGCAGATCCAGTTCGGGCTCATCAACTGCAACAACAAGTACCTGACGGCCGAGACGTTCGGGTTCAAGGTGAACGCCTCGGCCAGCAGCCTGAAGAAGAAGCAGATCTGGACGCTGGAGCAGCCGCCCGATGAGGCGGGCAGCGCCGCCGTGTGCCTCCGCAGCCACCTGGGTCGCTACCTGGCGGCCGACAAGGACGGCAACGTGACCTGCGAGCACGAGGCGCCCGGCGCCGACTGCCGCTTTCTCATCGTGGCGCACGACGACGGCCGCTGGTCGCTGCAGTCCGAGGCGCACCGGCGCTACTTCGGCGGCACCGAGGACCGCCTGTCGTGCTTCGCTCAGACCGTGTCGCAGGCCGAGAAGTGGAGCGTGCACATCGCTATGCACCCGCAGGTCAACATCTACAGCCTGGCCCGCAAGCGCTACGCACACCTGGGCGCGCGGCCGGCCGACGAGATCTCGGTGGACCGCGACGTGCCCTGGGGCGTCGACTCGCTCATCACGCTGGCCTTCCAAGACCAGCGCTACAGCTTGCAGACGGCCGACCACCGCTTCCTGCGCCACGACGGGCGCCTGGTGGCGCACCCTGAGCCCGCCACCGGCTACACGCTGGAGTTCCGCTCCGGCAAGGTGGCCTTCCGCGACTGCGAGGGCCGCTACCTGGCGCCGTCGGGGCCCAGCGGCACGCTCAAGGCGGGCAAGGCCACCAAGGTGGGCAAGGACGAGCTCTTCGCCCTGGAGCAGAGCTGCGCCCAGGTCGTGCTGCAGGCGGCCAACGAGAGGAACGTGTCCACGCGCCAGGGTGAGTGGGGACGCCGTCCCTCGCCTCTTCACGGCCTTGCACAAAGCGCACCCCACCCCACCCCCGTCCCCACGCCTCCCGCCTTTCCTCGCCCGCGGCAATCCCGAGCGACGCCGGGTGCGCCCCCGCTGGGCGCTCAGACCACCCCACCCGGCCGCGGAGCGTGCGCTCCGACCTCGAGGAAGGGGCGAGGGGTGGGGCTTTGCCCGTCCTTGGGGGCCGTGGCGCGGCCCCCACTCCGCCTTGGGCTTGGGGCTCCCTAGGCCGCGCTCAGGCCCCGCCCCGGGTGCCACCCTCGCACCCCCTGCCCAATCTGGGTCTTCCTGACTCGTGCGGATCCCTGGGCTCCGTGGGCCCAGCCCTGGGGGAGGGGCCGCCCCTCGCCCGTTGCCTCGTGCCCTTCCCCCCGTTAGTGGGTCTTTAGTTCCAGGGCGGAGCGAGGGGTCGCCCCCGGCGCTGGGCGCGTTCGCGCTCCCTAAGGGCCGCCTTTCGCGGGCGGAATGGGGAGTCCTTTGGTCTCCGTGGGGTGCGCGCCCACCTCCCCAGGGTCTGGGCTTCTCTGCACCCCCTCTGGCTGCTGGGAGGGGTTGGCCTCTGCTGGAGGGGGGCGCCCGGAGTGTCTGCCCTTCCCCCCAGCCCCTCCTCCCGCGTCCGCCCCGCGCTCGAGGCCGCGGCCTTTGTGAGCAGGGGGCGGGCTCCTCGACAGGGCCCTCCCTCGCCCCCTTTGTCCTGCTCGGTCTCTGCGGATGGGAAAACCAGATGAGGTTGGGCGGGGAGGGAGTCGGCTTTCTGCGGGTACCCCCTGCTGGGAACCCCCCGCGCCGCCCCCCAACCCCGGGCCGGGTGTTCCGTCCGAAGCCGCCCCACGGCCTCCCTGCTCGCGCCCAGGTCCAGGGCGGCGAGGCGGGGATGGCGGCCCGCCAGGCACCCCGCCCTGCGGCTCGCGGCCGTGCGCTCTGCTCCGTGGGTGCCCGGCACCCTCGGAAAGTGCCTCCCCCACCCCCGCCTCGAGTAAACCCACCCCCTAAGACTCCCGCCTGGAACAGCTGGCTGCAACTCGACGCATCCTTTCCTGGGGCCTCCCGCTGGCCTGGCCATTTCCTACCGGCCTGCCCGCCAGAATGAGCCCCCACTTTCCGGGCTCAGATTCCCCCCTAGGCGGCTTCTCTTCCTTC
Organism: Dama dama; assembly: GCF_033118175.1. Taxonomy (NCBI): domain Eukaryota; kingdom Metazoa; phylum Chordata; class Mammalia; order Artiodactyla; family Cervidae; genus Dama; species Dama dama. The sequence continues at coordinate 39,237,914 of NC_083690.1, read as the reverse complement.
TGGCGCCCTGGCCCCTCCTTTGACCCAGAACGCAGTCTGTTCCTTCTCCCCCCGGGGAACCTCTGGATGTCTTGCTCCCCCCAGACAGGAAGGTGGACCCCGGCCTCTGGAGATAGATAGCTGGGTGGGAACCCCAGGCAATGGCCCGCCTTCCTCCTGATGACCACCCTCCAGACTGTACTCTGCCCAGAAGGTTGCAGCCCGGTGGCAGCTCCCGCCCGAGGTTGCAGGCTGAGGACTGAAGTGGGCCAAGCTTCTTCCGTCCTGCAGATGAGCGGGTTTGGGCCCAGAGAGAAGCCCTGTTCCCAAGGTCACACAGCAAGCATGCAGCAGGCAGAACTGGGTTTGAGTCCAGAAAGGGTCCTCATCTGGACCCCTGACGCCTCCCAGCCTCTGGGGACCACAGGACCTCCCCTCTCCAGTCTCACACAGCACTAGGTGGGGCAGGACTCCTCACCTACTCCGCAAACACTGAACCCCTAGCGAGTGAGGCATGCTGAGGCCTGAGTGGTGAGCAAATAGGCACGTCCCGGAGCCTTCCCTGCTGGGCGCTGTGTCCTCACTGGGACGTGAGCCACATCTTGGGCAACAGACGTGTCTGGGACTCCAGGAGGTCCATGAGGGCCCCAGGTTAGATGGGAGAGGTCCCTTTCCAGGGAGGACATTTGACCTGACCTGAGGATGAACAGAAGGTGGGATGTATCAGGTGTGTGGGACAGTGTTGCAGACACAGAGTGCAGCTTGTGCAAAGGCCCTGAGGCAGAGAGGAGCAGAAAGCCCCATGCTGGCCGAGAAGCAGCTTGTGAGATTGGTCCACGGGACTGGATCAGCCAGCAGGGCTGCAGGAGTGGGTGCTTATCAATGAAGGATGCTCCGTGCTTGCCGGCTGTGTCCCACCCCTTCCCTGGGAAAGACATGGCAGGAGCCCCCTGGGGCCAGGAAGGGTTAGAGAGAGCCTGGGGTATTTTCGGCAGGTTCCAGGCGGCGAGCCTGGACAGACACCCTCTCCTTTGAGTAAGGCTCGCTGGGGGTGTCATGGTGTGATTCAGGCTGATGGGGCAGGAGGAGCCTCCGGAAATTGCAGCAGGAGAGCTGTGGGCTCATCTGTGTGTTTAAAAGGGAGGGAGCTTTGGGGGCCAAGATTGGGGCTCCCTTGGCCTCAGGTTTTGGGGTCCACTCTGACGTCTGGTCTCCCTGGCGGGATGGAGGGTGATGGGGGCCGGGCCGTGCGGGGTTGGGGGGGCGTGCCTGCAGAGGCCATTTTGGACAGGCCTGCGTGGCAGGGAGGCGGGGGCGGCTCCTCCAGACACACGTTGGGAAACGCAGGCCAGGAAGGAGGAGCCTCCTGGGTTTTGCCGGCGGGGGATATGAGTCATCCCAGCAGCCAGGGCCCGTGCGGGTGGGGTGCTTCCTGCTGAAGCTGCAAGCTGCTCTCTGGCCTCAGTATCCCCATCTGTAAAGGGCTCCACCTGGGCACGTTCTTTGTGGCCAGACCGTATTTCTGGGAGGAGGTCATCGCAGCCACCGTTAGAGGCAGTGTTGGCCACCAGGCCGTAGGGTCCCGAGAGCTGCTGTGACAAGGCAGATGGCCCTCGTCCACCCGAGGTCCTGGGAAGTGGGGTCACCATGACCACACAGGCGGGGCTGCCGAGTGAGCCGTATTCAAGCTCCTTTGGCCCCTGCCTGTCCTGGGCTCCACTGCCCTGGTGGCTCAGATGGTAAGGTATCTGCCTGCAGTGCGGGAGACCCGGGTTTGATCCCCGGGTCAGGAAGATCCCCTGGAGAAGGGCATGGCAACCCACTCCAGTATTCTTGTCTGGAGAGTCCCATGACAGAGGAGCCTGGCGGGCTTCAGTCCATGGGGGGTTGCAAAGAGTTGGATATGATTGAGCGACTCACACCTGCACACACTGCCCTGGGCTCCAGCTGGACCCTGGGCAGAGCCTCAGCACAGTTCCCACCTGACCTCACAGCCCCTTTGCCTCGGGCCAGCAGCGGCCCGGGGTCTCTGTGCTCAGGAAGTGCCCAGCCCCAGCGGCTGGAAGGTGAGGCTGGCTGAGGAAGGGCTGGACGGGCCGGGCTTTGTAGGCTGTGTAAGAGTTCTCTTGATGAGGCAGGTCATGTTGGCCTCAGGGAAGGATGAGGCCACTCCTCAAGAATAAGGAAGCTCGAGTAAAAATGGAGTAGGAATTTAAGGTGGTCAGGTAGTGGCAAGAGTTGACAGCAAGGAGAAGTGAGGTGAGGCCACAGAAGTTTCTGGGCTCCCTCCATTAAACTGAATGGGGGTGGTGGAGAGCGCCCAATTTTTGACCAGTCAGGGGATTTGGGGACTGCTAAGGCTGGGGGGGATGAGACCATGGGGTGTGCTGCAGGCAGGGCTGTGCTGGACGGCCCTGGGGCTGGAGACAGGGAAAGCCGTGATGGACGGGGGCGGGGCCCGGCATCTCGGGGGCCCAGGGGGCGTGCCCGTGGGCTCTGCTGAGCCCCCGCACCTCTCTCCTTACTTCCCGGGGCTCCAGTGGGCCTGTGACTCACGCTTTCTGTGCTGCTGTTGATGAAAAGAAAAATCCCAAAGAAAACCCTGTTCCCATAGTAACCCAGCTCTAATTAGAGACTCCCAAGGCCAAGTGGGGCCTTTCCCATTGGGGCAGGGCCTTGGAGCCAGGAGGGGCCCCCCTGGATGGAGTGGACACTCCCCCCAACCCCTCCTGTAGGGGGCAGAAGACCCGGTGTCTACTTGGCATTGGGCTCCTCCATGCTTTTGATCTCCTGGCAGAACCGAGAGAACTGAGCCCGGTTGACAGAGAGGGAAACTGAGGCTGGGGGTGTGGTGCTCACACAAGGCGCCTGGCCCCCAGTTTGAGTACCTTGCTCTCCGGCCTAGGCCTGTTGATCACACCAGTTCCAGGACTGGACGCAGCCAGGCTGGGTGGGGTCTGAATGGCTGAGCAGATGGCGGTGGTCATCGTGTGGCCTGGGGCAGGGATCCACCGCTGCAGTCTTGCTTCTTCCCCCCGGTGGGAGGGGAGTTGCTGGGAGCAGCAGGGGTGCAGGGCTGGCTGAGCGCCCGGGACCTGAAGTCTCCTGGAGAAGGGCCCCCGGGCCTGTCTGGTCTGAGCCTGGTGTGCGCCTTGTGAACCTGCAGGGCCGTGTACTAGTGGGTAGGCTGGCAAGCGCGGGGGCACTGACCGCCATTCACAGCCCTCCCCTGCCCCCCTGTCCTTCCCTTGCCATCAGCCGGCCTCCCACGCATGGGGCACATGGTGCCCCGTGGCCCGGCAGGTGGGGTGGGGCAGGCTGGCTGGACGGGTCTGAGCCAGGAGGGACCCCCGCCCCGCATGCTCGGTGTGGCCCCGGGACGGCCCGGCTCTTGCAGACTGGGCGCCCCAGCAGGCCCGGCCCTTGCTGCTCCTCACCTGGTGCTCTGCGGAGGGTGTCGTGGTGAGCAGACGGCGGGCACTCACCTCCACCCCGGGGCCTGAGTAGACAGCTGATCCCTGGCACTGGGGCTCAGGGGACCCCGGGGGGCTGGGGGTCGAGCCCAGCGGTGGTGAGGGTCTGTTCAGGGTGACCTGAGGAGGCCGTGGCCACCAGTCCAGAGAGGGGAGGGAGGGTTGGGGGACAGGGCTTGGCACGAGGCCTGCGTTTGTCCCCTTCTCCTCCCAAGAGCCCGGGGACCCCTAGCTTTCTCCCTGGATGACCTTGGGCATGGGCACTATTTTTCTGTCTCCCTCTCTTTTGTGAGGCAGGGTGCCGCTGACGTGGGACACAAGACCTGGTGGCGTGGGGCTGACACCTGTCAGGCCCTCTGGGTGGTGCCTAGAGAGCCAAGAAGGGGTCCTGGGCGGGGGGTGGGGCACTCAGCCCCCAGGCCTTGCCACCCGCCAGCCTCATCTCATCTGAAGGGGCGCCTGCCACCGGCCCTGGCTTCTTAAAGGCCTGGAGGCCCACCTCACCCGACACTGAGGCTCTTAGACCCACGGTGCTTGGGGGCGCGAACTTGTGGTTGTGACCAAAGGTTGCATTTCAGCTTTTAGCTGGAGTCCACACGGGTGTGCAAAAGCGATGGGGCTGCAGCTTGTGGGAACAAAACCCCTGAAGCCACCCCTTTTGCAGACGATTTCAGGATGTGGACACATGTGAAGGTGTTAGGCAGGTCGTGTGCAAATCGCAATCTGCCGCCCGCATGCAGTTTAAGGTCAAGAAAACGTGTGTGTGAACGCAGGGGAAACGGTTAGGAGGTTGTGGTTGCCCAGCGTTCACAGAGGCTCTCCGGGGGTGCGGTGGGCATGGGGGTGGTGTGTGACTTCGCTTTTAGGAGTTTTCTAGATTTCCTGAAAGGAACGTATGCAGTTGCTCTTTGAACTTTTACACATCACAGACGCAGGAGGGAACAATGAACCACCGCATAGCAATCCCGCGGCTGCCACACCAGCTCCCTGGGCCTCCGTTCATTGTTTTTGGTTGTACTTCCTGCAGAACCCAGACATCCGGGCGTTTCATCTCGAAATCTTTGCCTGTGTCTCTGTAAACAGCAAGGCATCCTCTTACACACTGACAGCATGATTAGCAGTGATTAACCCTTCCCCTCTAACCCCGGGCCACGTTCAGATTCTCCCCGTTGGTTCTACAGTATCTTCTTGCATCTGTTTTTTTTTTTTTTTTTTTTTGCATCTGGTTTGTTGCAGAGTTTGACATCTGTAAAATCAGAGAGAGTGATGTGTAAGTGGACCTGGCAGGCTTTGGTCCTTGACTGGTCCTGCCCGGGGTCCTGGGTTCTCCCTCTGATGTGGAGGCCGAGGGGTCTGAGCCATGCGGTGGGTTCTCAGTAGCCCCCCCGCCCCCCGCTGTACTGGTGTGAGGGCAGGGCTGAGGGTCAGCCAGAACTGGGGGTTGCGGGGGTCCCTGGTCCTAGCTGGAGGCTCTCCCTGCAGGTATGGACCTGTCGGCCAATCAGGACGAAGAGACCGACCAAGAGACCTTCCAACTGGAGATCGACCGCGACACCAAAAAATGTGCTTTCCGCACCCACTCGGGCAAGTACTGGACGCTGACGACCACCGGGGGTGTGCAGTCCACCGCCTCCACCAAGTGAGTGCCTGCTGCCCGCACTCGCCCAGGCCAGCCCTTCCTGGGGGGACGACCTCTCCTGACCCTGTCCCCCCGCCCCTTGCCCCAGGGATGCCAGATGCTACTTTGACATTGAGTGGCGTGATCGGAGGATTATTCTGCGTGCGTCCAATGGCAAGTTCGTGACAGCCAAGAAGAATGGCCAGCTGGCGGCCTCCGTGGAGACGGCAGGTAGCCGCCTCGGGCACACCTCAAGCCCCAGTTCCCTGGGGGGGGGGTGGTCCTCACTATGCCATGGTCACTTACGAAGCCCGCCCTGTACCGGGCATCCTCCCAGACCGCCCCCACCTCGCCTCCCCCAGGGCTGGCGTGCTGTGTGACCCCAGGCTCCTGCTGTCCCTCTCTGAGCCACACCCTGGGCATTGCACCCCCCCCCTCGCCCCAATCCCCCTGAGGCTCACTGCTTTTCCCACTTCCTGGAACAGGGGACTCAGAGCTCTTCCTCATGAAGCTGATCAACCGGCCCATCATTGTGTTCCGCGGGGAGCATGGCTTCATTGGCTGCCGCAAGGTCACGGGCACCCTGGACGCCAACCGCTCCAACTATGACGTCTTCCAGCTGGAGTTCCGAGACGGCGCCTACAACATCAAAGGCAGGTTCCCCTGTGGGCAGGGCTGAGCGGGGCCCCCGGGGGCAGGGAGGGCCAGTATTGGGCACAGAGGGTACCCTCCTCCCCTCTGTGCCCCACTTGGCGCTCCAACATGGCTTGGGCCATTCCAGGCCCCACGTGGCCGCCAGGGGCTCAAGCTGGGGGGGAGCCCCTTCTGCTCTAGTGGGTACAGGAGGGAGACCGCGGCAGACAGAGCTAGGGGGGAAGACGGGGTCCTCGGAAGGGTCGGCAGGGGTGCCAGCGGACACTTGAGCTGTGGGTGGGAGGCGGCCGGGAGGGGCTCCATCCGTCCACCTGGGGGGACGGCAGGCCCCAGCTCCGCTCCGGGAGCCGTGATTGCAGGCCGGAGGGCAGAGCCCGAGGCAGGGCTTGACGGGGTCCCCCCTGCGCCCCTGCAGACTCCACGGGCAAGTACTGGACGGTGGGCAATGACGCGTCCGTGACCAGCAGCAGCGACACCCCGGTGGACTTCTTCCTGGAGTTCTGTGACTACAACAAGGTGGCCATCAAGGTGGGCGGGCACTACCTGAAGGGGGACCACGCGGGGGTCCTGAAGGCCTGCGCCGACACCATCGACCCCACCACGCTGTGGGAGTACTAGACCCCCGCCCCCGCGGCCCCTCCCTGCCCTGCCCCCGCCCCCGGCTAACTCTCTTCTCCTGGGGGGCTCCGCTGCGGGTGGCGAGCCCCTAGCCTTTCAAACTGGAAACCCAGAGCAAACGGTGCCCTCACCGGTCGTCCCCCGGGGCAGGTCGGCGCTCCGACCTGGCCCTCGGTGGGCTGTCCCGGCCCTCTGCCCTCTCTTCTGCACCCTGGGCGAGGCTGGAACTTCTCTCTCCTGACCTCAGACGACTCTGAGCCTTATTTCCCCCAAAGAGGCCGAGGAGGAGTGGGGGAGCTGGGAGGCCTTCCCGAGCCCCCGCCCCCCCGGAATGGCGGGGTGTGTAACTGGAATCTCCTGTCCCTCCTGAGCCTCCCCCCACCCCCGCCCCCAGGAGCCACGCTCCCGCCCCAGGCCTGTCGGTGGCCCCCCTTGTGTCTGGACAGGTCGGGGCTGGCTCCTGCCCCTGCACACCCTGCTGGGATCTGGGGACCCTGCCCCTGTCTCTCTTGGCTTTCCCTCTGGCCTGACTGGAAGCAGAAAATGACCAAATCAGTATTTTTTTTTTTAATGAAATGTTATTGCTAGAGGAGCCCCAGGCAAGCCTGGTTGTAGGCATGAGTGGGCTTGAGGGGATCTTGAGACAGAGGCCTCTCCTGGCCTCTGCGCCCTCTCCTCCCACTAGTGGTGGGGCAGGCGGGGCGCCTCTCCGAATCCAAACTCCCCCACCTTCCCAGGGGCTTCCTCTGCCCCGCCCTCCCGAGTGCCCGCCCCAGGCCCGGGTCTCACCCGGTGGTGCTGGGCCCCTCACCGCCTCAGCCAGGGCCCCGTGTGGTCGGTGCTCCTCGTCTGACCAGACTCCGGTCTCGGTGCGGGATGAAGCTGGGCGTGGCCCTCAACCCCTCAGCCGGGAGCCCCCTGGAAGCCCTGCCCCTGCCGGCTCCCCTCCCATCCGGTTAGTGTCCACCATGCATCTCACTCTGGGTGTCTTGGTCTTTTATTTTTTGTAAGTGTCATTTGTATAACTCTAAACGCCCATGATAGTAGCTTCAGACTGGAAAGAGCAAAATAAAATAATGCAAGTCTGCAGCCTTGAGACTGTGTGTGTGTGCCCCGCGCTGGGATGAAGGCAGACGGGAGGGGTGGGCTTGGGAACCGACTCCTGCACTTTAGAGGTTAGAGGTCAAGCACACACAAACCAGCACACCTGGGCAGGTGTGCCTTGATTAGGGTGTGGAGGCCTGGGCTGCCCCCTTTCCATCCTGAAGAGGCCTCCTATGCGTCCATCCACACCCCCAGACCGCAGGCTCCCACCGAGGTGGGGACCGGCCTTGAGAGGAGTCCGCTGGGTGGACTAGGCTTGCAGTCCAGGTTGGGTGCCTGGATCAGAAGACGCCGGCGCCCAGCTTGCAGAGGGACAGAGCCACTTCTCTGTCAGGCAGATAAGGCCGGAAGTTTCTGGCCTTGAGGGGTCACCTGGGTCCCGAGTCCACCCTGCCCTTCTTGGTCCCTGGCAGGCCTCCACGTGGCCAGCCCTGCAGGGACCTCCAGAGAGACAGGCGCTGGGTGGGCCCTCTTGTGCAGTCCCTCATGTTACCCAGAGCCTGCCTGTCCCCATCTTACAGAGGGGCAGACTGAGGCTGAGAGCAGCAAGGCGCAGCCTTGGGGGTGGAATGGGGCGCCCCACGGGTGTCCAACAGGCAGGCGGCAACTGAAGACGGACTTGGGCCTACTGCCGTCTCGCAGGGGCAGAGGGGGCCTGAGCGGTCAGCGGAAGCGCTGATTGGCTGCCGATGACGAAACTGGGATGCCTGCGCTGTGATTGGTGGTCCCTGGGGGCGGGAGTCTCGAGATTGACAAGGACAGATGGCCACAAAGGGATGGTGAGCTCCCAGCGGGGTCCTGGCGACCAACCCCCACCACTGTTCAAGCCAGGCTGGAAGCCAGAGGAGTCTCAGTGACGTGGAAGGAGCCTCAGATGAGGATTCCAGAGCCAAGCTCTTACAGACCGTTGGGGGCAGGGGTCCCCAGTTGGGCAGTGGAGCGAGGTGGAGGTGTGCCCAGAGGTTCTCGGGGAGGGTGCTGCCCAGGAGCGGAATGACCTGTCCTGGAGAGATTCCAGGGACCTCTGCCCGCATCCTCTGAGCCAGGCCTAGGGGCTGATTCTAAATTCCACGCATTCTGCAAAAGTGAGCACTGGCTGCGTGCGTTCCAGGGGCTGTTCCCCTTCCCCTCATCTTCTCTGCAAACGAGGTGCAAAGTCTGGTGGCGGAGGCGATCACACCTAGGGAGGAGGGGGCCTAACCCAGCACCTGGGACGGGAAGAGCGGCCAGGCCAGGGAACCACCGCACACGCAAAGGTCAGGAGTTGTGGCTGGGCCCTGGCTGGGTCCCGAGGAGGAGTGGATCTGCCCGAGTGAGGCCGTTGTCTCCAGGTCCCATGGAGGCAACAGGATGCTGTGGGAAGGAGGCGGACACTAGGGTGGCGCGCAGGAGCACCGTGGGGACCTCCAGATTCACTCCTGCGCGCCGGGGCTCCCCAAGTGCTGACCGCAAAGTGCACCCACCCCCCCTCCACCCCCCTGCCCCGCCTCCGCACCCCCGTCAGAACTGGTTCTGGGGCCCCACATCAGATTCCTGGGCAAAGCATGCAGTTCTTCCTCCAACTGGAAGTGTGTTTACCTCCTCAGCAATTTCCAGTTCACAGGCCCGCGACCCCAGGACCCTGCACACACAGGCACACAGGCCCACGAGTGGGTGTGTGCACACAGGAACACGTGAAGGCACGCACAAGAGCCCAGTGCACACTACTCAGGTGCACATGGACACGACATGCACACACGGGCACACGGGCCAGCCCCCCGGGACAAGGAGCCAGCGGGTTGCCCACCAGCCTGCCCTGACTCACAGGCTGCCGCCCTCTGTCCTTGGGGACTCCTTGCCCCGGTGTTCTCCTAGACCCTGACTGGCAGCTCCTCCCACCTCCAGCTGGGTCGGGGGCCAGCAGGGCCCCACAGTTCTGAGGGTGCGTTCCCCCCAAGCCTGCCATGGAGGACGAGCAGGAGTCCAGCCTCCCGTTGCTCAGATGGGGAAACGGGGGCCTAGAGGGTGCCCAGCGAGTCTGGTCAGGTGCAGCCCAGGCTCCCAGCTACTCCACTGGGGTTGGTTGTGAGCCCAAATGAAGAACACGCAGTTGAACTTGTAAGGAAGGAAGAAGCAAGGACAGGCAAGCTTTCTTCCCTTCCGTGAGTCCTCCCCCGGCAGGGGCAGGACTGCCTGAGGCCGGGTGGGGCAGCTGCGGGCAGCTGTGTTTCCCAAGATGCAGCCCAGCTAGAAAAAAACAGGACTTTTTTTCACAGACGGCCATTCACATCCTTTTGGGGTGGGACTTCCAGCCCTGCTGGGGGCTCCAGCCCCGGGAGGACCCAGGTGGGTCCCTCAGAGCTTCCCAGGGGCATCTTCACAGGACACTTCAAACACAGCCCCCCTGCACTCCAAAGCTCAGGCTCTTCCCCTGTTCATCTCCGGGGAGACCTCGTTGGAGGACACTCCAGACCTAACTGGGCCCCTCTTCCTCCAGGGACACAGCGGCTTCTGCCAGAATTGGGGAGGGGACCAAAACACACTGAAGTGTAAGGTGGGTGATGCTACAAAGAGACCCCCACCCCTCTGGACTCCCTGGGGACCCTCTGGCCTCAGTTTCCCTCCTTCCAGGGACAGCAAGACTGACGGGGGAGGGGCTCTGAGACCCCTGGGGCAGCAAGAGGAGAAGGGGACAGATGGGGGCTCCTGGCAGGAGGCCCGGAAAAGGGGCCCCAAGCCGCCCGGCAGGGGTGGGGCAGGGCTGAGCAATTGGCCTGAAGCCCCAGCCGGTTCGTGTGGGCCCCTGAGCTTAGCCAAGAGGAGGCCCATCCTCCCCGAGGTGTGAATAATTAAGACCAAAGCTGCAGGAGATGGAGGAGGGGACCCTGCACTCCTTTCCCTGCCCCCACGTGGCCCCACCAAACAGGGACAACCCCCAGAAGGGGTGGGAGACACACCTCCAGGAACCTGGGACTGGGCAGGCTGCTCTGAAAGAGCTATGATCCCCATCACAATTGTTGCTTTAAGAAATAAGAGGAGCCAGCAAGCAAGGGAATCTGGTTTGTTGTTCTCACTTCCCCTCGCCGCAGCAGCGGCCCCAGTCAAGAAAGTCTCGCCTGAAAAAAAAGAAATAAGAGAATAGGGGGCTTCCCTGGTGGTCCAGTGGCCGAGTCTGCGCTCCCAATACAGGGGGCCAGGTTTCAATCCTTGGTCACAGAACTAGATTCCGCCTGCCTCGAGTTAAGAGTTTTCATGCTGCGCTAATAGATCCTGAAGGCCGAAATGAAGATCGAAGTTCCCACACGCTGAACTAAGACCCTGTGCAGCCAAAAAAATAAATACTAAAAAAAGAGAAAACCAAACCTTTAAAAAGGTGTGGTATCTATGTATATATACACACATACATGCAATGGAGTACTGCTCAGTCATAACAAGGAATGAAATCTTGCTTTTTGTACAACATGCCTGGATCTGGAGGGTATGTTGCGAAGTGAAATAAGTCAAACAAAGACAGATATTGTCGTAACAAGACAAAAACAGGCTCAGAGACACAGGAACAAAGAGGTGGTTACCAGAATGGAGGACTTGGGAGAGGGGGATGAGTGAGTGCAATCGGTGAAGGGGCTTAGAGGTGCAGACATTCAGTTACAAAATGAACAGTTCCCCAGGATGCAATGCAGACACAGGGGAACTAGTTAATACTGTAACCGCTCTGTGTGGTGGGTGACAGCCGTAACCAGACTTATCCTGGTAGTAACTGTAACATATAGGACATCTCTGTGTAACACACACTATGTGCGTCTGTAGCTTACACTGTTGTGCACCTGAAACCAACACAACAGTGTAAGTCGGTGATGCTTCAGTAAAGAACCCACAAACCGAACAGGTATGTCCAGGTACTGACTGTCATGTGATCGGGTCCCCCAGAAACAAATGGATACGAGCATCGAGGCCAAAGCGGCTTCTCTGGGAGGTGACCCCAGGACGGCGAGAGGAGGGGACGGGAAGGAAGGCAATGCAGTGCTGTGGGCGCCAGGCTCCGAGCCCCGCTGGGCGGTTCAGGAGACCAGGGCAGCGCACTGCAGACAGAGCCAGCCCTGACGAGCAGGGGTGCGGGCCTGTCACCCCCGCTCCTCCCCATCATGGTGGGCTGCTTTCCCGAGGTGAGGTTCACCGTGTGATGGGGGAGCCGAGGGGCTATGTTATGCCCTGATTATCATGACCCCCACTGTATTTATTTTATTACAATTAATTAAATAACTTTTAATTGTGGTAAAATACAGTAGCATAAAGCGGGCTTCGCTGGTGGCTCAGAGGTAAAGAATCTGCCTGCCAGTGCAGGAGATGCAGGTTCCATCCCTGGGTCGGGAAGATCCCCTGGAGGAGGAAACGGCAACCCACTCCAGTATCCTTGCCTGGAGAATCCCATGGACAGAAGAGCCCGGCAGGCTACATTCCATGGGGTCGCCAAAGAGTCAGACACGAGTTAGCAACTAAACAACACTAGCTTAAAGTCTATTATCTTAACTGTTCGTGATGGTTCAGTAGTGCTCTTTATCCACATTGTTGGACCATCATCAAATCACCACTATCATCTCCAGAACTCTCTCCACCTTGTAAAACGGACGCTCTGTCCCCATTGAACACCGACTCCGGGCCTCCCAGTCCCTGGCACCCACCCTTATACAGTCTGTCTCCATGAATGTGATACTCAGGACCTCATCCGAGTGGAGTCCTACAGTGCTTGTTCTTTTCTGGTGAGCCGGTGAGCCTATTTCACTTAGCATAATGGTCCCAAGGTTCGCCTGTGTGGTAGCAAGTGCCAGAATTTCTTTTTTAAGGCTGAATACTGGGGCTTCCCTGGTGGCCCAGTGGTTAAGAATTTGCCTTGCAATGCAAGGGACACGGGTTCAATCCCTGCTCCAGGAAGATCCCACATGCTGCGGGGCAACTAAGCCCGCGTACCTTAACTAAAGAGCAGCCCCTGCTTGCTGTGACGAGAGAAAAGCCCAGCCTGAGCAGCAGTGAAGACAGCACAGCCAAAAAAAAAAAAGACTGAATCCTGTTCGGTTGTATTGATATGCCACATCTGTCCATGGGCGTTTTGGTGGCTTCCGTTTATTAGCTCTTGTGAATGATTTTGCTGTGACACGTAAGCGTACAAGACCCTGCTTTCCATTCTTCTGGGTACAGACCCAGAAGCGGGCCTGCTGGTCATGTGGCCATTCCAATTTTAAGGTTTTGAGAAACGGCCATAATGTCTCCCACAGCGGCTGCACCGCTTTCCTCCCCAGCAAGGGTGTACGAGGGTTGTTTTATTTTCCGACACAAAGAGCATCGGACGTGTCCACCGCGCCCTCCCCTCACTGTCCCTTCACAGATGCCGTTTCCCTTATCTGCGCAGACAGACCTCCCTCTGTCCTGTCGCGTAGCCTCGCCACATCCCGTCTTATCTACCTCGGCCCGTGCTCGCGGACCTTCACGTCCTATCTCGTGTGTCATGGCTGGCACAGACACTGCTGAATGGAACAACGGTGGCAGGAGCCTGTTTACAAGTCCCTGGGCTAGATTCCTGGAAGGATAATTCCTGGGTCACTTGACATTCTGATCGATGCGGTCTGATGGCCTCCCCCTAAGACCCTTCCCCCAGCCCCTGCCCAGCAGAGGGTGAGTGTTTCTTTACATCCTCCCCAACCTGGATGGAATCGCTCTTGAAGCTTCTGGCCAAGCCGAGAGGTGGGGAGCAGGGTGCAGTGTGCCTGGGGAGCCTGTCTGTGCTCACCAGGAGCGCAGGGGTCTGCTCTGGGGGCTCCTGCCTGCTGGGTTTCCTTCTTCCCCAAAGCGCCACTGGCCGATTTGAGGGGTGTAAATAAAAGCCTCCTGCACCTCCCAGGGCTCCAGACGACGTCTCATCAAAGCGCTGGTAGCCAGGGAGGCCCTGGGTCCCTGCGGCTCCCGAGGTGCCCGTGGGGGCTCAGAAGCAGCTGGGGCATGGCCAGTCCCCCCGACTCATCAGGCCCAAGGCCCTCCTCACAGAGGCCGTCGTCCCTGAGAGTGTAGCGTGGGCCCTGGCTGGGCCTCTTCCTCTTTTCTCTTGGGTTTTTCTGTTCGGGATAGTTTCTATTGCTGTCTTCAAGTTCAGTAACATTTTTTTTTTTGACCCCCCCCGCAGCATCTGTTACGAATTTCACCCGAGGTATTTTTAAAAAGATAAAACATTGCATAGTTTCATCTTTACTAATTTTTAAAATTAATCCATTTGGGGGGCCTGTGCTGGGTTTTCGTTGCTGTCCGGGCGGGCTTTCCTCTAGTTGCGGTGAGAGGGGGGCCATTCTATGCCATGGTGCCCAGGCTCCAGGGCGCGGGCTCAGCAGCTGTGCCTCACGGGCTTAACTGCCCCACAGCCTGTGGGACCTTCCCGGGCCAGGGATCAAACCCGTGTCTCTTGGATCTCCTGCACTGGTGGGCAGGTCTGCCACTTTCTTTACGAGCGCCACCTGGGAAGCCCTTCTTTCCTTTATGACCAAATACGATCCTGTCTGGATAGACCCCATTCTGCTTGTCCCTTCATCAGACGGTGGACATTTGATTTGGATGGTTTCTACTTTTTGGCTATTTATGAATAATGCTAAATTATTGTTGTATGAAACACATTCTGGGGAAACATCTCCGTAGACTTAAAACTCCAGCTCTTGATACCTGGGCCATTAGGACACCTGTAAAACCCCAGCCAAAAGCGGGGAGGGCTTTTCAGGCTACCAGCCAACCTCCCACCCCACTGCCCCCCCCAGAGTTTACAGATGGGGAAACTGACACTCCGGATGGCAGGTGATTTGCCCACTGTTCGGTTCAAAGAACACTCGCTCACAAACCAGTCCGTCCTAAAGGAAATCAGCCCTGAATATGCATTGGAGGGACTGACGCTGAAGCTGAAGCTCCAATACTTTGACCATCTGATGTGAAGAACTGATTCATTGGAAAAGATCCTGATGCTGGGAAAGACTGAGGGCAGCAGAAGGGAGTGACAGAGGATGAGACGGATGGATGGCATCACCGATTCAACAGACACGAGTCTGAGTGAACTCTGGGACATGGTGAAGGACCAGGAAGCCTGGCATGCTGCAGTCCATGGGGTCACAGAGTCTTGGCATGACTTGGCAACTGAACAACAGCCACAAAGAACAATGAAGGTAAGCTTTGTGTGGCTCCTGTGGGCCAGAGTGCATCTTCACACACAGTCTCACTGGATGCCCCACCTCCTCCTTCTGAGGTGGGTCTCTTTATCCTCATTTCACAGATTTCTGCTTCCAGCCGTTATTTCCTGAACACTCCAGACTGTGAACCGGTGCTGGAGATGGTGAGCTGGGCAGAACGGTGCTCCTAGGATCTCAGGGAGGCAGGCGTGATGGACAATCTTCCGAAGGTAGGGAATGAATCCAAGACGGCCAGAGTCTCAGAAGAGAGGTTTATGTCCCAGAGGCAGGTAACAGCGGAGCTGGGTAGGAACACCCAGCTTTGAGGTCGCCCTGGGCTTCCTTTCTGGCCTTCCTCCCCATTAGGAGGGAGAGAAAGGAGATGTCTGTGGGGGTGGTGTGGGCGCCCCCAAGGGCTGAGGCTGGGAGCGGGCTGGGCCCCCAGGATGCCTGGGACAGGGCAGCCGGGCCTCCAGCAGGTTGCAGAGAAGTGCCTCTGCCCGCAGAGCATCCTTCCCTTGCGCTGTGGGCACGTCTCCACCTTCCAGACGCACTGACCCTCCTAACTCCTGCGTGTCCACCCGTGAGGTCAAGCTGCCTTTGAAGATAAGGGCAGGGACGCCTGCTGGAGGTGCGTTTCAGAGCCCTAACTCTGGGCTGTGCTTGTGGTCACTTTGCTCGCATTCCAATTTGTATTTTCTATTTGTTTTTATATCATGTGTATTTTGGGTAATTTGAGATCACTCAGTTGTGTCTGACTCTTTGCAACCCCATGGACTGTCCATGGAATTCTCCAGGCCAGAATACTGGAGTGGGTTGCCATTCTCTTCTCCAGGGGATCTTCCCAACCCAGGGATGGAACCCAGGTCTCCCGCATTGCAGGCGGATTCTTTACCAGCTGAGCCAGCAGGAAGCCTGAATTTTGGGTAAGTGGCCTTAAACTTGGTAGAAAGGAGACAGAGAGAGACAGAGTTAACAGAGGGGACCAGACTTGGCGCCGACACAGGGAGGAGAAAGCTGCAGCCACTGTACCCCGAGAGCCGCCTCTTCCAGCCGAGGGGGGGGCGGGGGACAAGGCTTGTTTTGGGGTGCCTGGGGTGAGGTGGTTGATGAGCACCGGGCCCTGCAGAGCCCTTGGCAGCCCCCGCCCGCCGTGCCGGGGGGGGGGGGGCCCTGGGGGCCACCTCGGGGCTGCCGGCTCAGCCAAACCGCAGGCGGGCTCGGAGCTGTCCCTGGGCCGGCAGCGCGGACGCGGTGAGGAGCCCTGGGCGGTTTCCAGCCGAGGTGCTGGTTGCTTCGTTCGCTGCTCTCGCTGCTCCGGGTGGTTTCCTGTGGCTGCCGCGGCGGGGGCAGCTGGTCCTGGGGTGGGAGGAGCTCGGCCGGCCCCGCTGGGGGGGCTTGGAGGGAAAGGGGAGGGGCAGCCCCCAGGAACCAGGGGCCAGAGAGGGGGCTCAGCCCGGAGTTCCTCCCCTCCCCTGCTCCGCTGGCTGCTCCCCCTGATTTCCTCCGGCTTCCAGGCTGCCCTCCGCTGCCTTGTAAGCGAGCCCCCCTGGTCCCCAGCCTCAGGCCTCATGGGCGCGTCCTCAGGAGAACCTCCTGGACAACGCCGAGTGCTGGGCGGCACACCTCCCCCAGGCCTTCACTTGCCTTGGACACCGCCAGTTACCCCCCGCCCTGCACGCCCAACCCCCGCCGCGCGCCAGGCCCCTTAGGACCCTTTCCCCACACGTGCTACCGCCTCCACTAGTCCGCACACTCTGTAGGCCCCTCACTGATGAGCCCCTCTGGACCACCCCTGGCCGGTGATGCGGGGGAGGGGCCAGCCGGGGGCCCCTTGCCTCTTGGCCTCTTGCCTGGAGCCTCCTCCCCATCACCTCCCCAGCCCCTGGCGGCCCCTGCTGTGCCCCCGGTTCCCAGAGTCTGGTTCCCCTGTGCTGGGGAGCCTGAGAGCCCAAGACCACCCAGTTTGGTGGCAGCTTCTTGAAGCCCGGCCCAGGCCTGTCCTGCTTTAGTGCTGGGTACACAGGTGCCTGCTGAGTGCAGGGCTCAGGGCATGGTCTTCATACCACGACAGTTTTAACTGGCACCTTCTAAGGCCAAGCCCAGCCCAGCCCAGCCCAGTCAGGGATCAGTCTTTGCCAAAAATGTGCTGATCCCGACCAACAGGGATGACACAGATGGGGGTTAGACATGACCACTTCCCACCAGAGGTCATGGGAACAGAGGGCCAGCCAGCTGGGCACGACCAGCCTCTGGGAGAGAGACTTCAGTAAGTCCAAAGAAAACGCGAACAGAGCCTGCGGCAGGAAGTTATAAAAGAGGAAGCTAATTAAAAGCCACCTTCAGGAAGTCTTTGCTCATACCTGTTCCTGCTCCTGGTAGACGGAAAATCCACACATCTGGTTTGCTAGTTTTGTGAAATACACCATGTATATCGTAGGAAAAAACACACTGGGAGGAAACGCATCAAAACCAACACAATACTCAAGTCAACTAGACTTCAATACCTAACCCTCTGCCCCAACCCAACGTTCTATTCACAGCACCGCTACTAGAAATGCATCTACTGTGACATCAAAGGGAGTGTCCACTGGGCTGGTATGTGTGGTGCAGGACTTGGGAAGCACCCAGATTTTCCTTAATGGGGGAATGGCTGGATCATTTGTGGCAAATCCATACACAGAAATACCAAGGAAGGCATAAAAGGCACAGGTTAGAGCTATTTGGATCCAAGACCTGGAGGGCACGCCATGATGGGTGAAGAAAGTGAATTGCAGCCAAAGGTATGAAACCACTTTCGTGAAGACAAAGGCCCTGGGCGCTGAGAAGCAGGTGCCCGCGGAGACGTGCTGGAGGGTGAGAGGGGTGAAGAGGGAGAAATGTGACTCTGGTTACCTGAAGGGAGGATGGAAAAGAGATAACTGTGGACTGGGAGAGAAAACGTGATGTATCTACCCATGGGAACCGTAGAACAGTCTAGGACACGGAACGTGTACAGAAACGAGAACTAGATGGCATAAGCAAACTTAAAAAATACACCAATTTAAAAGCTGGGAATGCAGATTAAGTTTTGTCTAGGATTTACTTCAGTACGCCTTTTTCAGACGTGCAAAAGAAAAAAAGATAAGTTCATTCAGTAAAAAGTTGTGAACGGAGACGAGAACAGCATGGTCTATCAACCGGATTTGCGTCCGAGCTTGCGGTGTCTGCCCGTGACTCAGTGGCCTCCAGGCCTGGCGGGCGTGGCAAGCGTACCCATGGCCCCTGTCTTCTCAAGCCTGGTCGCCTGAGTGAGGTTTCTCCTCCTCCTCCACCTCCCAGTCAGTGGCCTGCTTGCAGAGACCTGGCAGAGGGACTGACCAGGCTTTGTCAAAGGCGATCCTGTGCTGAAAAACACACAGCGACTCCCATCGTGGTCCAGTGGCTAAGGCTCCTCGCTCGCTGCCCTGCATTGCAGGGGGCCTGGGTCCGATCCCTGGTCAGGGAATGAGATCCCACATGCCGCAATCAAGAGTTTGTATGCCACAACCGAGTCCCGGGGCAGCCAAACAAACAGTAAAACTGGACAAAAGTAGCCCCTGTGCCCCACCTGACCTGGGCAGCCACCCAGGCAGGGCGAGTGTGATGGATCGCCCGACCGCCCTCCTGGGCAGGCCTGGCCCCTCGGGGCAGCTCTGGAATCAGATCCTGCAGCTCTTGGGCGGCCCCCCCCAACCTCTGCTGTGGGAGAACAGTTAGGTGAGGCATTATCTGTCCTGGGAATCCGCGGGCTCTCTGTCCAAGCAGCCCTGGTAACTTCGCGGTGGGGTGGTGGGGTGGGGGGGTGGGAGGCGTGGGGCCTGCCTGATCGTTCTGTGCGCGGAGAAAAGAAACCAGAGA
Organism: Dama dama; assembly: GCF_033118175.1. Lineage (NCBI taxonomy): Eukaryota > Metazoa > Chordata > Mammalia > Artiodactyla > Cervidae > Dama > Dama dama. The sequence continues at coordinate 39,219,417 of NC_083690.1, read as the reverse complement.
GCGCAGTCTGCACAAACGTCTATTTACAAAAAAACCAAGTTACATATGATACAGGCTTTTTACACACAGTAGTTTAAACAATTATGTATTTTTACTACCAGAAAGAAAAAAAAATGTAATAAACTAATCATTTTTGCTGTTTTTATACAATGTGACTGGTCATGCACGTTTGTTTTAAAACCTTTCGCTAAGTGCAAATACTAGATTCCTCTCTCCAGTTTTAAGGCAAGAACAGGGCTGCCGCTGGGCAGTCTTTCACTCCGGGGAGCAAGCCCAGCGGCCCGGAGGGGAAGGTGCTGGTTGCCTCCAGGGCTGCTGTCCCCAGACGGGCTCATCTCCGCGGGTGTCCTGGCGTTAGTGTCTTGAGGCCACTGTCTGTCTTGTCAGATGAGGATACCCCGTCTCTCCCCCTATCCCATCACCGGGACAGACCGCTTCTCCAGGAGACCGAGACCCAGGTGCTGCCTCCGGGACACGGGGACACCCACAAGCTCATTTTGCAGACACGTGGGGACTTATGTTTGGTGACGGCGCTATGTCCACTGACCTGCCAGCCACTCCACACCCTGGCTGGAGGAGAACACTGGAAATTGGGTGCCCTTGGCTCAGCGAGGAAGGAGTGGTTCCCTAGCTGTCCTGTGCGGCTAAGAACTGCCAGAACTCGTCTCAAAAGACGAGCCTTGGAATTGGCCTCGAGGGAACCATCATTCTGGTCTCACTGCGCCAGGTGACCTCTACACGCCAGGTCCTAGGGCAGTCGCCGGACCAGTGTCAGGCACACACCTGCCGAGGTCTGTCCTTGCCGCTGCCCCAGGCCCTCTGTGGAGCCACATACGCTGGGTCGCAGAGCTGAGGTGGAACCTGGCTCCCTCGTTGGATGATGAATTGCGTCAGAAACCTAGAAGGTTCTGGTGGGCTGGGGTGAGACTGTCAGCGGTAGGGCAGGGAGACAGCACCTGGGGTCACCCTCCCCACCTGGCAGGACACCTGTGGGCAGTTCATGGCTCTCAGAGACTCTCCCATGGGGAAGCGGGGGGAACAGGCCTTCCAGGTATGGGAAGAAACCCTGCAGCTGCACCCCAAGGGGCAGGGGCAGGGGGTCGGGCAGGGAGGGCCTCCTAGCAGCAGAGGGTTGGTGTGGCCTCTCCTCAGGCACCTGCCCCCCTCAAGCCCAGGGGATTCCCTACTGCAAAGCCCAAACCCGGAAAAAGAGCAAGGAGGAGCAACTCAGCCTCATCTCCTCTCCAGTTTAATCTCTGAAAAACAGCTGAGGCTGGGGGCAGAGGGCGCCCAGGCGTGGAGCGTGTCCCCTGCACTGAGGTCTGTGTGTGAGCTGCGGGGGCCCACAGCCATCGGGGTGTCACCCAGAGAACGGAGGCCAACACCGGGGCCAGGCAGGCCCACCCCACGGGGGCCGCGGCTCTGCACGTGGGCTGGAGTGTGGTGACATGCCGCCAAGCATGTGCCCGCTGGGGCTGGACAGCAAAAGGTCACGGGTGCGTGGCGGGGGCCGCCCCTGGGCACAGCCAGTGCCCCCGCCACACCTTCGGGGAGAACTGGGGGTTGCAAACGCAGCTCCTAGGAGAGCCACCAGGCTATCAGAGCTACCTCAGAGAGGCCTTGTGTTTGGTGAAGATTTTGGGACCCCCCCACCCTGGTCAGCTGCCAGCCGTGGGGTAGGTAATGGGGATTGAGGGAAACTCTAGTAGGCCACGGAAAACTGGCAAAGTGAAAACTGAGTGAACAGCAAACGTTGCTTCAGATAAACCACAAATATCCCATTGCATGAAGTGGCTCCCTGTGGTCTCATCTGAGAGGGCCAAGAGGGGAGACCCTGGAACCCCCATGGCAGCGGGGGCCTGGAGGACACAGTCCACAGCCTCCCCCTCACTGGGAGCGACTGGTCAGGGCGGCGGGGCGCATCCCACGCCGGGCAGGCCTCGGGGCAGGGGTGGGGGAGCCAGGCCCGCCGGACCTGGGCCCAGTCTCACGGCTCCAAACTGCGCTGTTACTTCACTTTATTACCGGTCACACTGCTGCGGTGAGGAAGGCTTACATGGTTTTTAACTGAGACTTTTGTTGTCTGCCAGGGGCTGGGGCTGGAGGCAAACATTTCCCTGCATCTACTCCTGCAGGGATATGAGTGACAGATGGGTGCCCTGTGGCCAGGGCCCCCACCTGGCAGCTAGAATGGCAGACTCTTCAGGAAGAGGGCTTCGCTGCCCCTGATCTCTGCCCAGCGAATGCCAGACCAATCCTCGTGGGCACCCACAGGGTACCACCACCTGCTGGTCGCTCTTGAAGGAGCGCTGGCCCTTCCCAGGAAGAAACTCTGCCCACCCTCCCGAGAGCCAAGTCCACTACCCCTACTTGGCAGGCCCGGCACAGCCATCGGCCTGGGCGGGGGTGGGAGGGAGCATCTGCATCCAGCCTCCGCTGCCAGGCGCTTGGCAGGGCTCCCTGGAGGGGCGGGGCCCAGGCGTCAAAAGCGATGCCGAGGCTGGGGGCCAAAGTGCATGGGCAGGTTGTGCTCCAGGGGCACGTGGACGGGGGCAAATTCGTAGTTGACACGCATGTTGGGCAGGGGCGGCACGTAGGGTGCCGGGATAGGGCCCATGTTGAGGGGGAAGTTGTTGAACACGGGCCGGACGGGCGGTAAGGGGAAGGGCGGATGCACGAAGGCGTAGGGGGGTATCTGCTGCTGGTGCAGGTTCTGGGGCACTGGCCTCGGCAGGGCCTCGGTCCTCTGCACTTTCTCAGGGGGCTTCTCCAAGGGGGGCCCGATGCGTTTGAAGGTGTTCTCTGAAAAGGAGGCAGGATTTAGTCAAGAGAAGGGTTAACCCCACTGTGTGCCGACCTGCTGGGGACCCAGCAGAACTGCTGGAGGTCAGGCCAGCCACCACCGACCTGCCTTCTTCCTGGTGGACACAGGAGGGGTGGCCAGGCCAGAACAAGGCCGACTGAAGTCCCCAAGGCAGCAAGCATGCATGGGTGCAGCCCCCCGCCCAGCAGTCACCAAGGACAAAAGCACACGTTCCCGCCAGCATCACAGCCCACAGGGGTCCCCTTAGCGGAAGGCGGCTCAGATCAGCTCAGAACGGCTGGAGCTGCTGTGGGCATCTCTTAAGAGCCAGGGCCTGGGGGCCGCTGACAGGCGCTCCATCGCGTCCCTCCAGCCTCAGAGGGGCCTCCTGTCTTCTTCAGTTGGCTGTGGCTCCTGTTTGCTTCCCAAGTTCAATCTCCCTAGCTGTGACCTACCTCCCTGCCCTCACGGAGCTGCTAACACTGCCTCCAAACTGTCGGGACCTTTCCCAAAGGGAGCTGGACCTGTGGGTGGGGTAGACTGGGGCCTGCCTGAGGGACGGCCCTCCCTGGGGGTCCCTGGCGGGCAGGGGGCCGGGATTCCCACAGAGGCAAGCAGTGGACATCCTTTCCTCCCCGTGTTTACGGACTGCCTGGGCGAAGGGCCTGTCCTGGGGAGAACTTGCCTCCATTCTTTCTTTTCTGTTCCTCTTCGGCCTCCTTCTGGATTTCCTCAATTAGCTTCTCATCATCTTCCTAGAAGAAAAGCAAATGATGACAAGTTTGCTTTCACCTCAGGCCCTGCTGGGACACGCAGGAGGCCGTGGGTCTGCACACCCCTCATTCCCAGGTCTCCAACAACCTTCTTCCTTCAGCACCAGATGGTGTTCCTGTGAGGAAATCCATCTGAAAGGCTGGGACCAGGGAGCGGGCCTGTGCAGGGCGGGTGGCCGTCTAGGGGCTGGGTTGAGAGGCTGCTCCGTTCACTCAGCTCAGGCTTAAGAACTTCCTGGCAGAGGGCTACCCAAGGGCTTGGGATGGGCTGAGTCTGGAGTGGGCAGGGCCCGAGGCGCTTTAGATCTTGAGTCTAAGCACAGGAACCTTTCTGCATATAGCCTGCAAGTCTTGCCGCCTCCCTGAACTGGGCCGGACAAATGACCGTGCTGGCCTGCTGACCCTGAAGCTGGCTCTCAGCTCCCAGTCAGCAGCGGGGGATAGACGGAGCAACATCCTGCCCGCAGAGCACTGGCTGGCCCATGAGAAAGGCACAGCAGTTTAGGAACAACTCCCTGACAAACGCCAGCTTGGGAGGCCTGCTTCACTAAGGGGCGACTCAGATGTGGATGGTCCCAGCCTGGGGACAGGAGCTGAAGAGGGCTCTGGGCACAGGCAGACATGCGGGCTTCACCACGGGCGCGCCGGGGTCCCTGCCACTCGCGTCCCCCCACCTCCGCCTGGCCCAGGCCTGGCCTGTACAGCGTGCTGGGCTTTGACCTGCTCCTCAGCGGCCCTGCAGAAAGGCTGGGGGCTGAGAGGACACTCACTGGGCTGAAGACCCACCCACATGGTGCGTGTCCTTGCTGCCAGCCACAGGGCGGCTGCTGCACTGGCACGGCCACGGGACTCAGGCCCACCCCGGGAACTGGGGGGACTAGGAGCAGAGTGGACGCTGCAGTCACAGCCTGACCAACCCGAGCGACAGGCAGGCGCGCGCTGTCTCCCGGGGTCCAGCAGCGGCCTCTCCAGGAGTCCAGGGCAGTCAGGCTGGGCAGCAGTGAGGAGAAAGGGCAGGGGCACCCAATGAGGGGGCGGGGAAGCGCACTGGATCCAGTGCTGCCCCAGACGAGGCACAGGGCAAGGCCTGGTGTGGTCTGGGCTGGAAAACTGTCAGTGATAACTGGATTTTTCATGCCGACTGGATGCTGCCTGGCTGACATCATCCATGGAACTTCGGGGATGTGAATGGAGAGGATGTGAAGAACACCTGGAACCCTTGGACCAGAGGAGAGCTTGGCAGTCTCAGCGTGGAGCCGGGCCGAGGGCGGTTACTAAGGTCACAGCCAAGATGGTCACCTGTGACTTCAGACACTGACGGCCCTGCCATGATCCTGGAGTCACGAGGGTCACTCCTTCGGTGTGCATCGGACGCCTTCTCTACAAAAATCCTAAGACGTGGTCACCCAGCCTCTTTGTGAACACCCCAGGTGAGGAAACTTTACTGCCCTGGAGTAATCGCTGAGCCAATCAACACAAAGAGCACCGGTAACACAGCAGGTCTTGGCGGAGGCAGACCGAAGGTCTCCACGTGAAGGTAAACTCTACTTATCTAGGCTAGGAGCTGGCCAGCACCTGCATTTGGTTGCCAGTGGCCAGCCTAGGAAGAAAGGTTAAGAAAAGAGTGATCTAGAAGAATGGAAGGTGTGACAGCTGTTGCCCTGCCCTGAGAGACCTGGTCCCGCACACTCCTGAACACCCGAGTCTCTTTTGTGACATCGGGTGCTGTAAGGACTGCATGGGCTCAGCGTGTGAAAGACCCAGCACGGAGCAAGCACTCCTCACTGACGGGAGGAAAGCTGGCCAAAACGCCAGGGATAAAGATTTCAGAAAGATGGAAAGTTTCAGAAAACCCCCAGAGAGCTACTTTGATGCTTCCCTGTCCCTGTCGTCTGACTTGAGAACGTGGCGGGTGTAGGAATTCTTTCCGTCAGGAATGTGTACTGAGCGTGCTGGATGCACGGCTCAGAATCGGGGAGCCCTGGCCCCTTCCCCAGGGAGCTTATATGGTTGTGCTGCGAACAGTTCCAGCTGGCTTTCCACTGTGGTATTCTCCGTGGGCTTAAAGAGGACTTTCGCAGCACTGAGGACCCACCCCTGCCTCCTGCCCCTCTTCCTCCTCAGACTCTCATTTGTCAGGATGAAGAGTGAGGGGTGCTTTGTGAGTGGAGACTCCAGGTCTCCTACGGCACTGCAAATGGAATGGACGAGCAGGGCACCTGCCACATCTTTATCAACACCAAGTGTCCTGTGATAAATCCGAATGCTCCTGGTAAAAGTTCGCCCCTGAGTAAATAAAGGTGGGTGGGAGGCAGCTGCACAGCAAGTGTGAGCAGAGCCTCCTGAGTCAGGTCTGCTGGGCCGGCACTGAGCTCCGCGGGAGGGGCACGCGAGCTCGGCCTCGGCGCCGTCTGGGAGCACCTGGGCCTCCTCCCTTCCTACCTCTGCTCCGGTCACTCTCCTGATTGCTCAGTGGACTCAGGCCTGTTTGTCCTCAAGTTCTGGAATTCCCTGGTTAGGCAGTGCTCTCAGAGTCTAAATACAGTCTGTATTTCACCAGAAAATGTCAGCACTCAACTATTTTGAGCAGCGATTGTTACCATAAATAATGAGTAAATAGTCAGTTATACCTAGAATATGGGTTAGGCATTTCAGATTTCAACTTTCTCCAACTGGTCGGAGTCACAGGGCACTAAGTTTAGAAACTAAGAACTAAAACACTTTTCAGTATTTTTTTTTAAGAAAAAATTATGTTTTCAGCCAAATATGTTAGACTCTAACGGGGGAAGATTTTTTACTTCATCTGGGGTGGAATTCCCTTCCACAAGCAGTTTCCCTTGAGCCCTTAAAATTCCTCAAGAGTGAAGGCAGGCTGAATCGTACACTTTAAGAACATACTTTATACATATTTTACCACAACTTAAAAAATTAATAATGTTAAAGAAGAGAAAAGGTTTGGGGAGGTTTGCAGGTTTGGGGTTGATCGAGAGGTAACATGTGAAGACCGGCCCTCATCAGAACACTCCTGGGTTTGGGTAAGCAGCATGTGGGGCTACTGAGGCTTTTCTAGAGGTGAGCTCCCTTGGGAAACACTCAAGGCACCCCAAGTGTCATCACTCACGGTGATCAAGGACATTGGTGAAGAAGACTTGACATTCTGCAAAGCTAGGACACACCCAGGCTGCTGGAAACTGGGAACAATGGGAGGAAAAAAGAAGCTGAGAGGGCTGAGGGGTGCGTGAACTGCATCAGAGAAGGAACTGCCCTCCAGCCCCCAGCAGGGGCTGAGTCACTTACAGGAAATCCAGGTGGGATGGAGGGCTTGCTCACTCCCCCTCCCCCCAACTAGGGAATTTTATCTTACAACAGCATTGTCTTCCTAACAGAAAAGCAGCTGGCACGATGGAAGAACTTCAGCTTCGAAGTTCCACACACCTTGGCCTGGGGACCCCTCTGGTAGACCCAGCACGACCCTAATAATTTCCATAGCAGGTTTACTGTGAGAAGTAAATGACCTCACCCTTATAAAGTGCCAGGCACAGTGATATAAGGGCATTAATACTTACTGAGCGCTTACTATGTGTCAGCTCCTATTCTAAGCACTTCATGAAGATTTCTTAACAATGCCGGAAGTTTGGTACTACTGAGTAATCCCCATACTACAAATAAGGAAACTGAGGCACAGAGTGAGTTTTGAATCCAGGTCTTGCAATCTCAAAGCCTGAGCTCTCAAGCACTTAAACCACCTGTGTTTGAACAGAAGTTTCTGGAACACTGGGACTGGAGGCAGTGTGACTGCTTGCCCTAAGAACTCTCAGGGGGGACTATTTTTAGGCCCCACTTTGTTCTACAAACAGTGTCTCTTGCCCTCTTTGAAATATAAGAGAGTTCCTTCTCTTTGGGATGGACATAACTCTGAAATCTTTTTTTCTCTACTAAATAAAAGAAGGGAACAGGGCAAAATAAAATACCTCTATTCAAGGAGGTGAACAGCCAATACAGCAGAGACGGAGACCCCTCCCTGAAAATTCTGATTTTTCTTGAGGTCCGCTCACCCAGGAGTGCATGTGACACCTCTTGAAAGATCAGGTCTCTGACTGGCCTCTGAGACCCTCTCCCCACAGCAGGAGCCGAACGTGCAGGCCAGGCTCCATGCCCAAGGCCACAGGACTCACTGCTCCTGACCGGGTACTGTTCAGGCCGTCTCCGCGTGTCCGTGCCTTGTGGACATGGCTCCTCATGAGGCCGCCAAGTTACTTGTATACCTTGGGGTCCCATGGGACTTTCTCCTTATGCCACAGAAGGCCAGGGTTTTGATTCTTACACACATTAAAGCAATCTTGGGAAAAAGAGTTTAAAAAAACACAAGTAAACCTCACCACGTTATCTCAGCAGAGAGAACTCCTAGAAGATTTTGGCCTGATTCCTGCTGGCCGTTTCTGTATCCACATCTCACCTGCAAACCCGAGGCTCCCTTCTAGAAGGCCTCGTGCTGCACGCTCTGGTCCCACGTGCCTGTGTGTGCTGCTCCCGCTCACACATGCCTGCACGCCATGTGTCTCTCCCGGCCGCGAGGAAACAGGCTCTGCAATGCAGTTATAGGCTGAGGGTCACTGCCTAAGTGGTGAGGAGTGAGACTGGGACCAGGGCAGGGCCCGGCTGCTCCTCCTGGGCTCCCCGTCCCCAGGGGGCCTGGGCAGATCTGGACTCTGCAGGCAGGCGGGGGCTGAAGCCTTGTGAGTGAGCGGTCAGCGCTGCTCTGACTGCTCTGCCCCCAGTGGGGGTGGAGGCTGTACCGTGCCCCCTTGAGACCCGAGTGCCGCTCTACGCCCTGACTGCCTTGGTCACTGGGGAACTGCGGGAGGAACAGACCACTCTGCCCACATCACCACACTGGACACCTCGACAGGCCTTGGAGAGTGGCTACCCAAGGCAACATGCCCACCCCAGCATTCCTCTCCGTGGCCTTTGGCTCACGGCTTAAGATGGACCCTGAAGGCCTTCTCTGCCTTCTTTCTACCACCTCCTAACCTTGGTGAAACCTTGCAAACAGATCCACAGAATGGGCACATAAGCAAGTCTCAGACTGAGTGTAACGAAACAGCAGGCCTGAGTAGAAGTGACTCTATAGCACTTCCACCACTACTCGTGGCCACACTGGGAGGGGAACCCAGACGCCCCCTACCCCCTGGCCCACGTGCAATGAGAACAGGGAGAACAGGTCTGGTGCTCGCAGTGGGCCGCGCACCCCAAACACAGCGCCAAGGACAAAGGATCAAAGCAGAGAGGGACATGGCGTCTCACCGCCCAGCAGATCAGGAAGAACACTTTATATATATAAAGAAACGAGTGGCTGCATCTTAACAGGGGGAGGGTTTTGTTTCCTTCCGCTGAATTCCTCTGAGCTCAGCAAGATACAGAAACGCTGGCCTAACCCAGAAGACTCTGACACGCCTGCCTCACATGGTGGGTGGGGAGTGAGGCGAGCCAGAGCAGCTCGGGGCTGGCAGCGGGTGGCCTCTCCCAGTACCAACTCCGCATGCTGGCAGCTCGCAGAAGTGAGGGAGAAAACCAGAGAGGCTTTCATGAAGAAAAACCACCCCAAACCCCAACTCCTTAAAACATGTCCCCCAACAATGAAGCCCCACAGCTCTGCCCATGGAGCAGGGTCTGGATGGGAGAAAATGAAGAGAAATTGCAACGGGTTAAAAGAAGAAGAGAAGGCTTCCACCCATCAGATATTGACAACAAGCGCCACCACAGGCTGAAGGTTCGTAAAACAGATGTCTGAGCACTCAGTGCGTAGCTGTGCTTGTGACGCTTTTGAACATCCTTTTGAGCCTGTTTCCTTCAACACGTCTGGGCACCAGGGATGGCCACCCACTTGCCTGCTGCCAGCCTCCTGTGACCACGAAGGGAGGGTGGTAACGTTTCTTCTTAACTTTTTTTCCCCTTAAAGAGGGGACTGAGAATCGCAAGTCAAACCCTGCTCCCCTCCTGCCATTTTGGGAGTGGGGTTGGGGCTGGGATCCAGGTCATGTGTGGCCACAGCTGTTGTTAATAAACTTGCAATGATTTCATAAAAGGCTTCCAAAGAGCTGAGGATTTAGTTTCAAATTATTCCCAGATCGGCTGGAGATCACCAAGCAACACCAGACCCTAACCCCCCAGCGCCAGCTGTCCCCCTGCAACAGGAAATTGGGGGGAGGAGGGTGCACTGCAGCCGGGGCGCGTGTGCTGTGCATCTGGGGTCTGGAAGGCGGGGAGGGGGCGTGGAGGAGGTCCGGACAGCGCGCTGGGGAGGAGCGCGGGCTGGACGGCTCTCGGCTGGTTCTGTGAAGACCTCCTTGGGTCATAGAGGCCTGGAACCCAAACCTTTCTGTCGAGTGCTCCCTGGCTGGAACCTGGAGGCGCAGGGAAGGTGGCCACGCTGTGACTCCCGTCAGGCTCAAGGACGCAGCCTGGGCTGGGGCGTGTGCTGAACGCGGCACAGGCCGACAGGCCGTGTCGAGTGGACTGAGCCACACTGCCTGCCTCCTTGGTGCCATGCTCGAGTCACACCTGGACTGACTGGGGACACTGTTGAGGCCCCTTCCTACATCTGCAACTTGCTCGGTGAGGGCCCAGCCCTCCATGGAGGCCTGTCCCTTCGCAGGGCTCAGGGCGCGGTGGGCAGCTCCTGTCCCTGTGACCTCGCTCACTCCAGAGCACGGAGGCTTTGGGATGAAGGAGCGAACATCTGCCTGAGGCCTGGGCTTGCACCCTGGCCCTCATCTGTAGGATGAGAAAGTGGTCCCGCCCCCACGCTGTAACAGCAACAAGAGCATTCAGACATGAGGTTCACCTTAGCATCTTGTTTCTTCTACAGAAGGTACATTTTAAAAGTTAAGGGGAAAAACCACTGAAACGAACAATTAGTTACCGACCTAAAGTCTGGAGTATCTTTCTGAAGCTATTCCCTAGAAGGGTCTCCACCTTTCACTCCCCAGTCCTCTCTGAAACACTTTTACTTCCTCTTCTTTTCCCAGGCCATTCAAACAAGAGTCTCAAAGAAGCCCCGTGTCCCCAGTGCCCGACCCGTCAGGAAGACAGATGCTGGTCCAGGCTGGGTGGTGCTGGAGCCAACTGAGGGCAGAGGGCCGGTGGGCAGCTTTGTTTAAGATGTGGAGAGAACAGAAGACCTGAGATCAACACAGGCCACTTTTTTTTTTTTTTTTTTAAAATCTGGCTGCACCACACAGCTCGCAAGATCTTTGTTCCCCAACCAGGGCGTGAAGCCGGGCCCTTGGCAGTGGGAGTATGGAGCGCTAACCACCGGGGGTGCCCCATGTCACATTTTACTGACTACAATCTTCTGCAAGTTTCTACATTTATACAACTGTGATGATACAGCTGCCTTAGAGCATAGTCACAAATAAAATATATTAACACATACTAATGTCAGGTTCAATCCACTGTAGGTTTAGGAAAAATAAATAAGTCTCCTGACCAAATGGCTAGGCGATAATGGTGCCAAATTGTAAACTGGTTGTAAAAGCCCTAGGGTTTTATTTGAACTAAACATGCCTCAAATTCTTATATTTAAAAAACAAAGAAGTTGTAGAGAACAATTCTGTGCAGTTTCTGGTAGCTAAAACCCAAGATAAAACCAACTTTGTTTTGTATTTAAAGAGAAAATGCTCTTATGAATTTTGTCCCAATTCTAGAATCCAGCCTGCCAGGCGACTGCTCTGAACAGTAAGGTGTAACTCGTTAACCCCATTAGGTTACCACTTTTTTGGACAAGAAAAAAGCACATTCAGGTCCAGTAAAGTCCCAGGGCAACCCATCTCCCACTGCAAAATAATGTCTGTTCATTTACAGGTTGTGATTTGGCTGTGCATTCTGACCCCTAAACTAGAAAACTGTGGTTTGTTGTGACTGGCTTGCTTCTGTTACTTTTTTCCTTCCTAAAAAGACACCTTGTTTTACAAGACTCTTGGTTGAATGTTTTGAGCTTATTTTCAACAACTAACAGATAACTGACCGCTCTCTAATATGGAGTTAGTTCAGTTCCAAAGCAATCCATAGTCATTAAGGACAGAAACTCAACTTCCCTCCAAACCACGAAGGGATAACTCCCTCACGGACAAATGAGAGATTCTTCCTGGCCTTGCTGGTTAATTAAGCCAGAGAGAAGGGCGGGTGACAGGGCAGGCTTTGTTTCCCTGGACTTCTGAATGGCTCTGTGTTCCCAGAAGCCCCAACAGATGCTGGGTTGGAATTCAATCGGTCTCCTGGTGAGAATCAAGGAGACGGGGCTGATCCCAGTTTTGATGGGAACAGGACAAGTGGAACAGAATCTCTGGCTGTGGCTGCCCGAGGAAATCACAGGGATTTGTGCTGGCCTGACCTTTCTTTCGAACTTTATTTTGAGCAAATACAGAACCTTTCTCAGGGTAGAAGACGACAGTTCAACAAGAAAACACAGGGCAGTTGCATGCTGTGGCGCCCAAACAAGGTAACAGAAGGAAACTTTATAATCAATTCCACGTGTGGGAAGAAAAGAGGTGGCGGGAGAAGGAAGAACCAGAAGTAGCAGAAAGGAAAGCGGGGCTGAGAGGAGGCCAGACCGCCTGCAGCTCACCCTCCTGCACACGGCCACTCCCACACTGCTCTTTGTTTCCGGAGAGGACAGCAGCCTAGGAAATGCTTCCTAGGAGCTCCAGCTGAAGAAAAAGACACCATTTCTTCACCAGGTTCCTAAAGATGCGCAGGCGCCCAGCTGCTGGCTGGCTGGGACCCAGGAAGCGAGAGTCAGCAAACGGCCAGGTCCAGGGCGGGGAGTTTGGCTACAAGGCAGCGTCGGGCACCCGGGAGAGCACATCCCACTGTGCCTACACCTCCCCCTGGCTCAACCAGCAATAGGAGGGTGACTGTCTAGCTCCCAAGTCACCCCTTAAGTCGATTACTTCCTCAGCAACAGGAGGGTAGGCTTGCTAAGGGTCTTGCTGGGTCACGGGGCTGTCGAGTAAAAGTGGTTCCTGGGTTCCTCAGCCTGGTTTTCCACCCAGGAAGGAGACTATTCCTGGCGTGGAGATAACAGGATTTTCAAGAGTACTCAGCGCTTTTCTGAACCTGTGGGGAGCTCTGAGGATGAGGCCGCCTGACTGGTCTGCTGTAGCTTTCAACAGGGGCTGGCCCAGCACCCCAGCACCTTTTCTTACTAGGGATGCTGGAGATGTTCTACACCAGGGTAAAGACTGATGGCTAACAAGTCTTTTATCTTTGACTTATAAAATCCTAGCCTGAACTAGGACTCAGTGTTTTAGATTTGGATTAATGGTCAATCTTTAAAAACTGGAAGATTTCACACTAAAATACAGATCTCTAACCTCTCTGGGGAAAACGGAAGCCATAGTAACACTGAGCACAGTCTCATCTGGTAATGAACTACGGGGGCCAAGCAGCAGCCCCGAAGATGGTGTCCACCTCTCCGTGTGCCCCAGTCCCCACATCCTACCGTCCCGCAGTCCTGGCCTACTCAACACTCACCATCGTTTATGTACTTGCCCCTGGGCTAACTTGGGTCTGTGACCCCATCTATGTGCTATTTGTGTTCATGTAAGTCTTTCCACGTTTTTCTTTTTTCCTCTCTTCATGTTGTTATATATAGATACACGGCATCACTTTTTACAGCTATATGCCGTATTGGGCTATCCACCACTCTGTACTTAAGACAGGAGGGAGAGAGAAACATCTGTCATATCTAAGCCACTGTTATTTCTGGGCTTTCTCTTACCCACATCCAAATTGATCCTTATTACTATACGGATATTTACAGATTTCTAACTCAGTCACATTACTCTTAACATATTAACAATATATGTATCTACATAATTTATGTGTGACAACTATTTCCTCCAGTTTTTCATTTATCTTTACCTTTGTTTATGGTGTCTTTTGCCAAAGAGGATTTATGTTTCTCAGCCTGGCCTTGAGGCAGTGCTAAGAAGGACCTTGCCTTCTCCAAGACTATAAAAGTCATCTCTCCTTTGTTTTTTTGAAGCATTTTCAGATGGCTTGTCCAGTGCCCTCCAAACAGCTACTGAATGTTTCCCTCTCCACACAGTAGTCAGCATGACCTCTAAAACTTAAACTAGGCCGAGTCACTTGTGTCCTTCCGGCTTGCGACAGCTCCCGCCAGCCACTCGGTGAGACCCGCCGGCTGCTTCAGCGCCCACCTCTCTCACCTCCCTCCCCTCGTTCACCACCTGCAAGCCACACCAGCTTTTTCTGTTCCACAAACAGGCTGAATTTGTTTGACTTCTTTGGCCTGCCTGCAGGTCTCACTGCAAACAACGCCTCCCAGAGAGGTCTGCTGAGATGACTTCCCGCTCCGGCTCCTGTCACTCTCCACCACATCACTCTATTCTTCCTGCACTGCACCAACCACAGAGAGGGCTTTTGTCTTAAACTTAATAAGACTGTAAACTCCATGAAGACTAGTCCTAGAACACCGAGGAGTTACAAATGAAAGAACGGATGAATCTATCATTTCTCTAGGGATCTGAATGAAAATTTTATCACTTCAAATTCTTAAGGGGCTGTTCCTGTCTCTGCTGTCTCCCTTTGCTCTATCTGCCTATTCCTGCATTAGTCTACATGACTTTGACTGGTGCAGCTTCATAGTAAAAATTAAGTCTCATTTTCAAAATTATAGGTAATTTTTTGATTAAAAAAAAAATCCTACTGAATTTACACAAGAATTGCAGTAAACCTCTAGGTGACTCTGGACACAAGTGTGAAGTGAAAGTCGCTCAGTTGTGTCCGACTCTTCGAGACCCCATGGACTATACAGTCCATGGAATTCTCCAGGTCAGAATACCGGAGTGAATAGCCTTTCCCTTCTCCAGGGGACCTTCTCAACCCAGGGACTGAACCCAGGTCTCCCGCATTGCAGGCAGATTCTTGACCCAGTTGAGCCACAAGGGAAGCCCAAGTATACTGGAATGGGTATCCTATCCCTTCTCCAGCAGATCTTTCCAACCCAGGAATCGAACCAGGGTCTCCTGCATTGCAGGTGGATTCTTTACCAACTGAGCTATCAGGGAAGCACTTTATATAAACAAGGTAAATACTATATAAATAGTTGCTGGCATGTGGCAAATACAAATTTTGCTTTTTAGAACTTTCTGTAAATTTTTTTCCCTTGAATATTTTCGATACATGGTTGAATCCATAGATGCAGAACCTGTAGATATGAAGGGCTGACTGCATTTGTCTTTTTATCATCCAAAGGTATCATATAGTAAACTATTATGAATAGCTATTAATACTGAACCATTTCTGAACATCTGGAACATGGTCATGGTTTCTATTTGGTGATGTTTTATTTATATTCAAGTGAGATAAACCTGTTGCTTTCTTTTTCAGGGTTACCTCTGAGAGGTTTGGGTATCAGCATTTGGCTGGCTTTACACAGATACATGTAAGACATGCCTTACTTTTCTATGCTCAAAAATATTTTGAATGGCATACACAATTTCATACCCTAAAGGATTAAAAGACTTCTCTTATAAACTACAGGGCGACGCTGCTCTCCGCAGAGTGGCTTTAGCTACTTTCTCAGCTTTCGTGTGTTGTCATCAGTGTGCAGTTCCCTCTCTCTCATGGGTCACAATGTACCAGGCATGTTGATACTTGCCCCCTACAAAGTGACAGGCAGCCATGCGTTCACTTACAGTGGGGTCGGTCCAGAGAGAGCATCGGGAACACTCCTGGCAGGGGGCTCCTGGGGAGCGAGGGTGCTGGCAGAAGTGGTCGTAGCCACTGATGGACACGCGACAGAGGTAGCACATCTGGGCACCGCAGCGGCAGGACATGCGGTTGCAGCCTTCCGATTTGATGAGGCCGGTCCCACACTTGTGGCATTTCCTAATGCGGGCGGCAGTCATTTTTTCTTCACTTAAAGAAATAAAGAAAACATGATTGGAGACAGCAGCGAAGATGAAAGAAAAATATTATGGCTGTTCAAGTGTTTCTTTTCACAGATAATGACTGCTTGGTTCTTCTGGTGACATTCAAAGGGTGAAAAGAATCTATGTTTTGGAGTCTCAAAACTGGCTTCGCTTTTTCAGTTGGATGACCCTGAGTAAATCATTTAACTGCCTGGAGACTCAGTTTCCTCGTTTTCATAGTGCTTTGAAAGAGGATTACAGATAAGATACAAGGCACCCTGGGTCACAGTGCCTGGCACCAGGTGTTTAGAAAATGATTACTCTGTTTGTTATAGGAGTCCGTAACAGGCCTAAAATAGAAAAAAAAAAACAAAAAACAAAAAACTCAGGGTCTTCCTAAAGAATGTTTTTTATATACACAAAGCTGGAAATCAAAGAGGACACAAACAGATGGAGAAACATACCGTGTTCATGGATTGGAAGAATTAATATTGTCAAAATGGCTATTCTACCCAAAGCAATCTATAGATTCAATGCAATCCCTATCAAGCTACCAACGGTATTTTTCACAGAACTAGAACAAATAATTTCACAATTTGTATGGAAATACAAAAAACCTCGAATAGCCAAAGTAATCTTGAGAAAGAAGAATGGAACTGGAGGAATCAACCTGCCTGACTTCAGACTATACTACAAAGCCACAGTCATCAAGACAGTACGGTACTGGCACAAAGACAGAAATATAGATCAATGGAACAGAATAGAAAGCCCAGAGATAAATCCACGAACCTATGGACACCTTATCTTTGACAAAGGAGGCAAGGATATACAATGGAAAAAAGACAACCCCTTTAACAAGTGGTGCTGGGAAAACTGGTCAACCACTTGTAAAAGAATGAAACTAGAACACTTTCTAACACCATACACAAAAATAAACTCAAAATGGATTAAAGATCTAAATGTAAGACCAGAAACTATAAAACTCCTAGAGGAGAACATAGGCAAAACACTCTCCAACATAAATCAGAGCAAGATCCTCTATGACCCACTTCCCAGAATATTGGAAATAAAAGCAAAACTAAACAAATGGGACCTAATGAAACTTAAAAGCTTTTGCACTACAAAGGAAACTATAAGTAAGGTGAAAAGACAGCCCTCAAATTGGGAGAAAATAATAGCAAATGAAGAAACAGACAAAGGATTAATCTCAAAAATATAAAAGCAACTCCTGCAGCTCAATTCCAGAAAAATAAATGACCCAATCAAAAAATGGGCCAAAGAACTAAACAGACATTTCTCCAAAGAAGACATACAGATGGCTAACAAACACATGAAAAGATGCTCAACATCACTCATTATCAGAGAAATGCAAATCAAAACCACAATGAGGTACCATTACACTCCAGTCAGGATGGCTGCTATCCAAAAGTCTACAAGCAATAAATGCTGGAGAGGGTGTGGAGAAAAGGGAACCCTCTTACACTGTTGGTGGGAATGCAAACTAGTACAGCCACTATGGAAAACAGTGTGGAGATTTCTTAAAAAACTGGAAATAGAACTGCCATATGACCCAGCAATCCCACTTCTGGGCATACACACTGAGGAAACCAGATCTGAAAGAGACACGTGCACCCCAATGTTCATCGCAGCACTGTTTATAATAGCCAGGACATGGAAGCAACCTAGATGCCCATCAGCAGACAAATGGATAAGGAAGCTGTGGTACATATACACCATGGAATATTACTCAGCCATTAAAAAGAATTCATTTGAATCAGTTCTAATGAGATGGATGAAACTGGAGCCCATTATACAGAGTGAAGTAAGCCAGAAAGATAAAGAACATTACAGCATACTAACACATATATATGGAATTTAGAAAGATGGTAATGATAACCCTATATGCAAAACAGAAAAAGAGACACAGAAATACAGAACAGACTTTTGAACTCTGTGGGAGAAGGTGAGGGTGGGATGTTTCAAAAGAACAGCATGTATACTATCTATGTTGAAACAGATCACCAGCCCAGGTGGGATGCATGAGACAAGTGCTTGGGCCTGGTGCACTGGGAAGACCCAGAGGAATCGGGTGGAGAGGGAGGTGGGAGGGGGGATCGGGATGGGGAATACGTGTAAATCTATGGCTGATTCATATCAATGTATGACAAAACCCACTGAAAAGTTGTGAAGTAATTAGCCTCCAACTAATAAAAAAAAAAAAAAAAAATATATATATATATATATCCACACACAAAGCTGGATAATGGAGAGCCAGTAAACCTTAGTTATACACACCTTATATTTTTAAATACCTGACATAGGGCCAGGGCAGACACACTTGGGGGCCAGCAGATAGCCACTTTAGGACTTCTTCCTGTTGGCAGAGCCTGCCTCCTCTGACAAACTGGCCTGTTGGAATCCTACATTCCCAGGTCCCTTGCAGCTAGGCGATGGGCATGCATATGACTCAATCCTGGCCAATGGGAAGCTTGCGGGGAGGCTACTTGCTTCCAGAGGCACTTTAACTGATACCTACAGTCAAAATGGCAGGTCTCGGCTCTTTTTCAATAGCGGCAATGCTGAATCAGTTACTTCTAACGGCGCTGTTCCTAACTCTGAAATAACATGTGCCAACTCTGCCTGTAACGCTCATGTGTCTGTCTTCCTCTGCTGCGCTCAATTCCTGAAGGTAGAGGGCTGAGGCTGTGCTGCCTCGACCCAGCCGGCATGAGATCTGTCTCAGCTGGACCCAGCTGTCCCTGCTGAGATCCAGACGAGCATGAAGGAACCCAAGGGTGCACAGCCCTGAAGGACTCATCCTGCTGCTCGAGCACATCTCTCCTCTCCAGCCAGGGAACGGCCTCAGTGCAAGGACTGTAACCATCTGGGGATGAGCTCTGATCCACACTCTCCCTCCTAGAGCTGAGACGATGAAGCCTTGTTCCTTCCACTACTCCCCGTTTTTCTGCTAACAAGGAGGAGTAGCCAGGTGAGTGTGGGGCAGGCAAGTGTTTGTTTTTTTTCAGGCAAGTGTTTTTAAACACTGATGTTCAGAAGACTATTGTGATATGGTCCTCAAAAGCCAGATCATGTGTTTAAAAGATAGAAAAATGCATTAGGAAACTGGCTGCTATTCACTGAGGTCTAATTTCTGAATGGTCCAAAATGAAGGCAGAACTCTGGCTTGAAAAGAATTTAAATCCAGTTCAAGTTATGGAAGAACAAATGAGTTCTCAGTTTTGCTGAATAGGAAATAAGGTCAAGAGGACAAGGTTTTAAAAAAATAAGTTTATTACTGTCAACACTGTATACATGTTCACGATTTCAGTGAGCTCAGCAACTGTGAACACATTTCTCAATCCTCCACGGTAAGACTCACAAGGTTCTGATGAAAGGGTCTGCCGTCTGAAAAGCTGTGGCCACAACACAACTGTGACTCTCCCCACAGCAGGAGCCTGCTGTGTAAGCACACCCTGGAGACCGAGGGCTGGCCGGGGGCTGCGGCACTCTGGGGGCCGGGGCCGGGGCCCGGCTCACTTCCTACCCGGGCAGCCCCTGAGCTGCAGGGTGGGGAGCAGGGGCTCCCGAGAACACTGTCCTTTCCAGGAAGAAAGCACAGGCCTGCTTGTTCACCACGCTGTGAGTCGCCAGTGTGAGGTAACACTGGGTGTGGTGGGGGCAGTCACGGCAGTTCCAAATGGATGGAGGAATATAAAGAACACATACAACCAACACTGCTGTAATGTTCAAACAGCTGTTCACACTGCAGGAATATCTATTTAAGTCCGTTTCTGCAAAACAACAGTGCTGGATGCAGCCAGAATGACCCTGTCCCAAAAAAAGACTGCCCTTAAGGGGTGTGGTGACCACCTATCCAGTGATGTGAAAGTGCAAAATGGCACTGGGGGGAAATCATAGTTGGCTTTTTTGGGAGGAGGGCGATTTGGCGAGTCAATTCTAAACGAGGCAGGAAGCAAACAGGCTCACAGGATGTGATCGTTTGCAGGAAAGGAAGTGAGGCTTGAGCTGCAGCTGTGTGTGCTGACCTTGTGTCCAAACAGGAAGGCCCACTGCCCCCCCTTGGCACAACCAATCCAGAGTCCGTGATCCCTTGCTTATCTGTTCTCACCACTACTGAAGTACGCTGGGAGCACCTTCTGGGCACTGTCTATTTCTTGTGGCACAGGCTATTTGAAATCTTAAATGGCTTTCCTTCGTGAGCATGTGTATATATTTTTTTGGTGAAGACATGACACAAAAAATTAACCATTTTATCCAGTTTAAGGTATACAATTCAGGGACACCCAGTGTACTCCCAGTGTTGTACACCCATCACCCTTATCTGGTTCTAGAACACTTTCATCACCCCCCAAGGAAGCTCGGGACCTATGGCGCAGTCACTCCCCCCAACCCCCTTTCCACTGCAACCGTTAATGTGCTTTCTGTCTCTAGTGGGTTGGCCTATTTTGCACAGAGGCAAATATTCATATTCCTAGGAGTATTTTATATACATGGAATCACCTAAGATGCGGCCTTCTGAGACTGGCTTCTTCCACTTAGCCTGTTTCGAAAGCTCATCCGTGGTGCAGCCAAGTATCTTCACTCCCTTTCTATGGCTGAATAATACTCTATGACTACAATACACTTGGTTGACTGTTCATCAGCTGGTGGACACTGGGGCTGTTTCCTTCTTCTGGCTAACACCAACAGTGCTGCTACCAACACTTTTGTACAAGTTTTGCTGGAACACCTGCCTCATCTCCTACCACTTATTATGCTGTATCTTATGACTCAGCAACAACCTGCTCGTTACGCCCTGTGTGTACCCTGACGTTTCTTACTTCTGACAGTAGGCTACTGGGGGTTCCTTGGCTCTCTGGTCCACGGCGTAGCAGCCATGTGGGGCAGGCAGCAGAGAAGGAGAAGCCCCAGGAGCGCCATCTCCCCACCAACGGTGACACCAGATTCCTGTGAGCGTCTCTGAGGCTGGCGCCACCATCAAAAGCTTCAAAGACGCAGGGCTGCTGATTCCCAACATATCTCCTTTACTCCTCTGACTGGTCTGTACTGAGGAATGGGTCCTGGAGAACGCACCCCCACAGGCCTGATCAGATGCTAGCTCTCACCGCAGCTGCTGTTCCAGATGTCACCAGAACAAACAAACAGAACCTCTGGCAACTGGGTATGCAGCTATTGATCTGGAAAAGCCTTTTACTTTCTGTCCAGTAAGCCGAGAACATAGAAGCAGTTGGCAAGGACCTTGATCATCTGTCACCCAACAGATAACACACTAGACCACCATTCTAATGACATGCAACTAGAACCCAGGGAACAGGAAGCAGCAGGCACTCTAGTATACATTAATATGGTGTATGCGTGCCATAATATGGGAGATAAATCCCTTAAAAATACAGATATCTCTAATTTCTATGAATCTCTGGTAGTCTGGAGGTCAGGTGTGTATATATCAAGCTATTATTCCCCCCAAAGCTAACTACACATTGCTGTATTTTGTATTCCCACCATGAAGAAAGAAGTCAGACATTTGGGAGACCTTTCTGCATTTTGGAATTAACATGTATCATATCTGGATATGTGATTCTGATCCATTTACTGCTGAGACAAAAGGCCAGGTTTCAGCAGGAACTAAACCAAGAGAAGCCTTCCAAGCTATGTTCCAAGTGTCTACAGCAGACTAACAGGCTGAATGGAGCTGGTCGCAGGAATTGACAGGAGGGTCAGAATGGGGGCTGTGCTTTCAAAAAGTAACCAACTCTGGGAATTCTCTGGTGGTCCAGCAGTTTGGACTTGGTACTTTTACTGCGGAAGCCAGGGTGATCACTGGTTGGGGAACTAAGGTCCTGAAAGCCACACAGTGGGACCAAAAAAAAAAAAAAAAAAAGTAACCAACTCTTTCAAGAAACATCTCTGGGTCTGTGAGACTGAGTCTTAGAGCAGTCCAAATGCCCGATCAGGGGGCAATCAAGAATCAGTTTATTGAGCTGGGCAAAACTCCATCACCAAGTGCAAGCAGAATACATACAACCAGGCGTGAGCAGGCCTTGAATGCATGAAGTTGTCTGTTTATGTACTTTGTCACATTTATAAATCAGGGCCTTCTAGTTAAAAAACAACAACAAAGAGCTAATAGTTATAGAAAACATCATGTGGCAAGAACCATCATGGATGCTTTAATCTGCACAACTCTACAAGTAGATATGATTATGCTCTATACCTTACAGATAAGAAAATTTTTAAAATTAATTTAATTGGAGGATAATTACTTTATAATACTGTAGTGGTTTTATCCACACATCAACATGAATCGGGCACAGGTATACATGTGTTCCCCCATCCTGAACCCCCTCCCACCTTCATCCCCACCCCATCCCATCCCTCTGGGTTGTCCCAGAGCACTGGCTTTGGGTGCTTGCTTCATGCATCGAACTTGCACTGGTCAAGAGATAAGGAAATTTCTAGGCACAGAAAGATTAAAAAATTTGCTCCAGGCTCTTAACTACAGGTAACCCCAATCTGATCATATGACTCCTTAAGAGCAGAGCAAGCTTATCTCTGGTCAGACAAAGATGGAAAGATGGACAAAGGAATCAGAGAGACATGAGAAGAATTCCACCACCCTTGGCTGGCTTCAAAGACAGAGGAAGAAGGCCATGAGGCAAGGAGGGTGAGAGCTTCCAGAAGCAGAGAATAACCTTCTGTTCACTGCTGCTGAGAAAATGGGAACCTCAGTCCTATAACCTCAAAGAACTGTATCCAGTCACCTGGATAATTCAGGATATTCTTCTCAATTTCAAGTTCAATAACCTTACATTTGGAAAGTCCCTTTTGCTATGTAAGGTAACATATCCACAGGTTTACAGATTCCACAAATTAGGGAGACATGGGACACTTCTGAGAAACATTATTCTACCTACTAACCTTGTGGCAGACAGCAAAGCCGGGGAGCTCCTTGCCCAGATTCCAGTTCCTGCTCTGCCAGTAACCGCTGTGTAAGCACGTTTACTGGGGCTCTCTGTGCTTCAGGTGTTGTCATTCATGAAATGAGGATAACAGTACCCATCTCTGGTGGAGACCTGGAGACTGTTAACCACCCTAGATGGCCATTTCCCACTCCATTTTCTTGGTTACAAAACCCACTCCTTACCCTTCAAATTTAAGTTGGACCAAAAAATCAGCCAGCTAGAGACTACATATGGAGACTGCCTTGGGCCACTCTGACCACGTGGCTCAGTCTAGACCAATAGGGTATGAGCAGAAATAATGTCTCTGTCTCTCTCCTTTCCTACAGGCTGGAGTGCAAATATGGTTGCAACTTAGTCACAACCACAGAGGTGAGAACACTCCTCTAGGGAACTACAAAGTGATGAGACAAAGAGAGTGAGGTTTTTGAATGACCTCACAGGACAGATGTGCCCTATCTGCCTGGCAGGGCTGGACTACTATGAGAGAGAAATAGACGTCTGTATTATGTAAGCCAAGGCACTTAAAGAGTCAGTGTCTGTAAAGGCCCAGACACATAAGGAGCGCTACACAGTAACGGTTCTGACTGAAGGCAGTATGTTGCACTCCAGAGGTCATAATGGGGTTAGGTTGCTTCCTTGACCTTATTCTAGACTGAAGTAGCTCGAGAGCTTGTTTTTTCACACAGCATTTACTGCCCGCCATGCCCCGCCCAAAAGACAGGTTAATGGGGGAGTTGAAAATCAGTCAGTAGGCTCCCCAAATCATGTTACTCACATAGACGTTCGGTACTTGATGTCATCTTTTTCAGCCAGCTCCTCACAAGTGAGGCCATTGTGCTCTTTCCAGAGTCCTTGACACTTCCTACAGGTTTCCTGGGGATAAAGGAGAGACACAAAGACAGCTCTTGGTGAAGAGACACTATATAAGTTTCCGTTCAACAACAGGGAATGTGAAATAAGCTTCACTTGGCTTGCATTCTTTTGGAGGATCGCTCTCCCTTTCAGCAGGGATATTTCTTAAGACATCTCAACAGAAGACGTAAGAATCGTTAGAAGGAACCATGGGGAAATTTTCTGCTCTTTAGATCAAAATAAAGCACTGTTCCCATCACCCAATTTGTATAAGGCTTTCTAAAAATTCCAAGAGTCACCTGAAAAAACCACAGAGGATAGATTCATGTGGTCTTGGGCTTTTAAAATTAAAATGCTGTGAGCTGTTTGAGGGCTGGTTCCACCCACTATTCCAGCACTGGTCTGGCAGAGACCACTTGTGTTAAACTGAACTGAAGGACAGTCTAGATTAGGATCACTAGGGGTCGTTAAGTTAACGTCCCCTCAGCCACCCCTCACTCAAAAAACATGGCTATCATCCTCCACAGCTTAACTTCATTTATAAATATAAATTTTAAAAAGTGTTACTTTTTATTCCAGGACCCTTCACAGTTTACAAAATATTTTCATATATGCTGGAAACCATCTCACATCAACAACAAGAATTTAAAGAAACTTGAATCCGATGTAATTTCCATAAATGGAAATCACCACCCTAATAAGTACAATGAAGGAAAAGATTGTGTTATCAGCTTTGTTTGGCCTGGGGGCCAGTGAAGGCTTGAGGAAGTAGAGCCTGAGATTAGGAAGATGAGTCAAAGAAAGCAAAAGGAGAATAGCATTCCAGACAGAGGAACAGTAAGAGAAAGACAGTGGCAGAGGAAGTTGGGTAAGTTTGGTCCCCGTAGCTGGACTGCAGATACTGAAAATAGGCTTGGCGAGGCCCACTGAAGCCTGTCCGTGTGAGGCTTTGTAGGACATGATTATTGGTCTGACTTTTATCCTAAGAGTGCTAGGAGGCATCAAAAGGTGTCAAGCATGGAAGTAAGACAAGCAGGTTGCTGATTTTAAAAGATGATTCTGTGTAGTAGCATTTCTACATCAAAAAAGGTGGTGGTGGGAGAATACAGTGATATACAGGAATCAACCTGAAAGGATACCCAAGAATTGGCAGTACTGATTATCCGGAGTGGCTGGAAAGCGGGCTATAGGCTCTTTGTATTATATATTACATAAATGCACTACCTAATTAAAATATAAAATTTTAAAAGATAAACAGAATGGACTGCATGAGGAACCGAGAACCTGAATAAGTCTTGCTCATAAAAGGCTTCAATCAATGGGATGGGGTGGGGATGGGGTTGAGAGGAGCTGGTCAGAGATTGTCTGTTAAATGCTGTGGCTTCCAAAAGGTCCTGATGCTGTCTGGTCTACTACCTACAGCTGTCAGCAAACAGAAGCTAAGTCAGCAGTGACTTCATTATTACACACCCAAACATAAAGCAGCACAAAACTCATTTTTAAAAGACCTTGTGCCTGACTATTCTAGGAAACTGGAGGATAAACAACAGCTGGAGAACAGATGAGCTGGTATCTGACCCTAACCTTCAAAACAATATCAACCCAGCCACCCACCGGGCATAACAGCTCGAAAAGAAAACAGAGCATCGAGAGAGTGCTTTCCAGCGCTCCTGGTGACCCACTTATCAATCATGGGACCTTCTGCATAGGGAAGAACCCACCTTCTAGGTGAGGCCCAGGCCCACAACAGTAAGCTGAGCCGGCCAAGCCGAGTCAGCTGTGAGGGAGGGGTCACCATGAAGCCACTGCTCACTTCCAACGTCAACAGTGGCTCTCCCGTGGGTCCACGTGTGGATTTTCAGGCATGTACTTCTCGCTGAAGGGATCAGGGGTCCCAATGAATAAAATGAAATGTCTTTTGAAGAGACTAGAAACCCACAATTAAAATAGACAAGCAAAGAGCAGGCTGGGTGGATTTCACATTTGGAGCTTTCTCTGTGTTGTTTCTTCACAACATACCCTCTCTTCTAAGCACAGTGGGCATTTTACTAAGAGGGAATCCTCTCCTCTCAAGTACAGCTAGGCTTTGTTCCTAAATGCAAGAGTGCTTAAACAGTATTAGAAGGAATGTTCTGGAACACTTCTAACATGAAGACAGTCAATTCTTCAAAGTAAGGTTAATGAAAGTCCCAAGGACCATTTGTAAGGCAGAGTACACAGCTGACAAGGAACTTCAAAACACGTGGGATGTGCACATCCTGACTCTCAAGTTTAATCAGGAGGCTCTCCATCACCCTTGTGCATTTTCAGATCAGGAGGAAGCAGCTGAATTCATCACCATCCCAAATACACACAGAAGTCAGCTTCTTCCTTTTTGATGAGGAAGGCATGTACATACTGGTTACCTCATTAAGGAGCAGCAACCAGTCCGTGTTCCTCATGGTATCAGAGAGATTTCTGGTTAAGTTTTTATGCTGCCCTTTAGCGCTCAAGATGCCTCAAGGTGATCTGCCTATTCATTAAGGTCTTAACTTTGCACTATAAAGAAAGCACTCGATGGCTTCTCTTCATCCATTTTCTGCTGCTTAAATGTTTAATGGATAAGGCAGAAGATCACGTTTAGTTTCAGATGACCCTGTCAGGGAGCTGACATTTCTTCACAGTAACAGCTTCCTCAAAGGCTAGCGGATGATGTCCCAGGTCATCATCTACACGAAGCAGGGCCTCCTGCTGCTGGCAGAGAACCTGAGAGAGGAGACCAAGGGTGACGAGGGTCCAAGTCACCAGACTCAGTGCTCTGCTCGCCATGCCCCCAGGCCTGCTCTGAAGTCGCTGGGCTCCTTGTCACTCTGCATCTTACCTGCCTGACTCCAGCTTTGTCTCAGAAGCGGAACAGAGTATAAGCTGCTCCCTTACTTTTGAATCGTTCCTCCAGGGAAACTTCCAGACTTACTCTCCTGGGGAGAGACGTCGCAGGCCTAAGATATGGGGCATGGGGCTGTGGCCAATTCAAATAGAATCTCTGAATTCCAGGTCTCTGCTCTGCCATCTCAGGTACTCAAAAAATGACGGGGCTGTAAACCCTCAGAACTCTTAAATAAAAGATGAGGCCCAGGCATGTGACCATTCACAAATGCTTAGCATACTCTAGAAGCCACAGGGCTGTGGGCATTCAGGCCACATGTGTCTTCCAGTTGTCAGAGTCACTGGTTCTTCCCACCTCAAGACCCAAATGACTCATGGATACTAGCCGAATCACTAAGAGTTTCACAGTAAGACAGAAAAACTGGCAATGAGATGGATGCTAGAACCCCTGGGAATCAGTAAAGCTTGGCCAAGTCAAAGCTCAGGCACAGTCAGTGGGCTTTCCTTCCTGTCGCTAAGGGAATGTGAGAAGTTCTACTTTCTCTATGGTAAGGATGCTGAGGAGGTTAGACACATGAGCAAACCAAGCACAGTGCAGTGGAGGGAAGTGTAACAGTGTACACGTGTGTGCGTGTGCACACACACAGGCACACGAGAGGCAGCAGAGTAGGGGGAGGGGCTAAGTCAGACAAGGATTCTCTGAGGAGCTGGCATCTTCATGGGACTGAATAAAACCAGTGTTATGAGTGATGAGAACACACAGGCAACCAGTATCCTGTCTGGATTCACATCTTTTAGTGAAGCACCTTTCCCAGCTACAACAGTCATTAAAGTATGTAAAATGTAGAACCAGGGACTTCCCTGGTGGTCCAGTGGTTAGGACCCCAGGCTTTCACTTTTGAGGCCATGGGTTCAATCTCTGGTCAGGGAACTAAGATCCCCAGAAGCTGCACAGCACGGCCAAAAAAAAAAAAAAAAAAAAAAAGAGCAGAATCAGACTCTCAAACATACTCAATGTGCTAACATTTTAATGAGCACAAAAGGTTTTAATATCATTAAATAAAAAATTTTTTAGGGGCTTCCCGGTGGCTCAGGGGTAAAGAATCTGCCTGCCAATGCAGGAGACACGGGTTCGAGCCCTGGTCTGGGAAGATCCCACATGCCGTGGACCAACTAAGCCTGTGAGCCACAACTCCTGAGCCTGCGCTCCGGAGCCCGGGAGCCGCAACTCCTGAAGCCTGAGCTTCCTGGAGCCCACGCTGCACAGCAGGAGAAGGCACCGCAGTGAGACGCGCTCGTCCCGCAGCGGGAGAGCGGACCGCGCCGGACGCAGCTAGAGAAGAAGCCTGTGCAGCCATGAAGACCCAGCGCAGCCGGAAATCCATACGTGCATAAATAAAGTTACATTAGAAATAAAAAAAAAATTTTTTTTAACTAAAATTATTTAAAAGTATTTATTTCATCCTACTCTTTAAAAATTTCTATATTTATGTATATTTTGCAATGTACGTTACAACAGTAGTACAAACACATAACTTATAAGTAAATAAACACACACTCCGGGGGGAATTCTGCTGGATACATTTTTTTTTTCCCCAATAGAGACAGCAATCACAAAGTCATACATCTGCTGCTCTAGAGATCGGACAGTCATGGAAGAAGGGAACTCGACAGGGCAGCAATCTGCCTGGGCTTGCGTTTCCAGAAGCTCTGACAGACTGAAGAGGTTGAGACAAGAAGCAGGAAGACAGTTAAGCAGGACCGGAAGAGTCT
Source organism: Dama dama (assembly GCF_033118175.1). Taxonomy (NCBI): domain Eukaryota; kingdom Metazoa; phylum Chordata; class Mammalia; order Artiodactyla; family Cervidae; genus Dama; species Dama dama. Next base: position 39,191,429 of record NC_083690.1, on the reverse strand, counting down.
GCGGGACTGGGTGCTGGAAACATGGACTTGGATCAAGTGTTGCCGAAGGAGAAGCAGATCTGAGCGAGGGTGGGAGGCAGAGGCGAGAACACAAGTTCAATTTTAGACTAGGTTATTTATTCACTCTCAATATTTGCTGAATTTTTATATTTGTCAAGGGCTCTATCAGATGCTGGGGATATAGCAATAAGCGAGTCAGACTTCTTGGGGTTTATGTTCTGGTGAAGAAAACATTAAACGAACAGGATATATAGCTACAACTGTGGTAGGAATATTTCAGAGGAAAAGCACTGGTGCTGTAAAGCAGCAGACTTAAGAATCAGCCCAGGGACCAGGAAAGCCTCTGAGGATGCGGTCTTGAAGCTGAGCCCTCAGGGATGAGCAGAGTGAGCTGGATTTGGGGGAAGGGTGCTCTAGGCAGAGGGAGGAGGAGGAGTGAGGCCTCTGGCATGGGGGCGGGGGATGGCCTGTCTCATCTGCAGGGCAGAGGGAGCTGGTATTGGCTGGAGCCCAAGGGGGAGAGCTGAGAGTGGACAGTGCTCAATCCTGGTGCAGCCGCTCAAGTAGGAGGGAGGCATTTGGAAAGCCAGGCCGATGGGTGGGAAGTGCAATGATCTAATTTACGTTTTTAAAAGACCATTCTGGCTGCTCCTGGCAGAGGGAGGGATGCCTTGCTAGGTGGCAGTACCAGGGACCCCCCCCCACCCCCCCCCACCCCCCTCCCGGAACAAGGGCCCTATAAACAACTTGCAGAACAAGCCTAGAGTCTGGATTCAGTTCTGGGCCTAACTTCTTCCACAGCCCTCCACAACTTTGTTCCTGAACCCAGCGGGGCCAGCAATGAGCCGGCAGCAGCGAGGCTGACCTGCGACTGGCAAATGGCTACATGCCTATCACTTCTGGTCAGGAATAAGAGGGCCAGTTTCCCTACATGATTTCAGAAAGGGACTTGACTTTAAAAGGAGATTTTTTTTTTTCAGCTTTGGCTCTTTAGATGCGTTTCTCATTGAAATGTCATCTATATGGTAGGGAGCATCTTTAAAAAGCATCTTGTACTCATATCCCACTGAAGGTTTCAGACTTATACATCTTCTGGTACAGGCTGTTCACATACACATTTTATTCAGTCTTCATAGCCATACCACTTGGCCAATATCCGTTTTTGTTGTTGTTGTTGTTGTTGTTGTTAAGTAAATGAGAAAAGGAAGGCTCAGAGAGGCAAATCACCTTGTTTATAAGGTTGTAAAGCTGTGGATTCAAGTCTGCTCAAATCCACTTATACTTCCCACTCTACTCACCGCTTCCTGGCATGGCGCTGCAAGCAACAGCAGGTCATTGTTCACTGGAAACCCAAGGGCACGAGGGTATGAAACAAGCCCTGAGGTTACAATGGGCGTCTTATGTGGGGAAACCACAGAGGAAGGGCCAGCGAGGCCACGTAGGACCCTGGGCATCAGGGAACTGAGCTGTGGACACCCAGCTGCAGCTGCACAGGGTGCCTGCTGCCCCCGTTTCCGGGACAGCTGGGAAGGACCCATGAAGGGGTAGGACGGACTAGGAGTAAACCTGAGGACGGTTTCTTAATAATAATGATAGGAATCCGTGAACCACAGAGCAATCCCGGACTAGATACATGTGAGGAAGTAGCTGCTCCTGCCACTTTCCTCCAGTTGCATGTCTGAAAGTGTGTCTTTAGATTCCTATTAGATGTACACACATGAGCCTTCCACACCAGAACCAACTACCAATGACCTGGTCCTTCCCTCAACTAGCCCCAGGGCCTTTCCTTGCAAATACTTGCCACTCACTTTCCCAAAGGTGGCCAGGACCAGGATACACAAAGACCTGCTGGTGACAATGGCTGAGATCATGACCATCACCAACACTGCTCTGGAGCAATCTGCACTGAGAGGAGTAAGGACACCTCCCTCTTCCCTCCTTCGCCTGAGATCTGCCACGTGGACCAGGAACTGTTCTCAGCAATCCATTGGTGAACAAATGAAGTCCCTGCCCTCCTAGAGTCTACATTCTGGGCGGTGGGGGGGTAGACCACCAAACAGATAAAATGTCCACTCTGTCAGAAGACAAGGAACATCCAGGGGAACTAAAGCCAGGTGAGGGGCAGGAGTGCGGGGACGTGTGCAGAGGCAGCGCTGCAGCTCACAGCCAAGGGGCATCTGCTGGAGGAGGGGGGCAGGCCGGTGCAGGAGAGATGCTTAGACAAGCAGTTGTCCAGGGCGCACCTGTTCCAAGCCAGCGCTCAGGCTAGCACACTGGCCTCCTGCCAGGGCTCCACGCCCGACACTTCAGCCTTGCAAAGCTCTGCCGAGGTATCCTTTCTCTGCTGGCAACACCTACTCATCAGCTCTCATTTCAGATACTAGGGGTTCTGGGAAACCCAACTGACTCGGTCAGAAGCTGGTACTTTTTCTCTGCACTCCCAGAGCCCTTGGCTCCAACGCTATTACAGCACCTTTAATAGTTCCTCGTGATTATCTGATTACATCACATCTCCAAGGGGCCAGGCACTCCTCGAAGGCATAGTCTATGCCCTGCTAATCACTACAGACAGGCTTGGAGTGGAGGGTTCATCTATTCAAAAAATGTTATCCCCTGAGTGCCTGCTATGTGCCACATGGGGATACACTGGTGACTAAACCAGCAAAAATTCCTGACTGAAAGGAGCCTATAATCTTCCATACTATGTCTCAATTATCTTCGGATTTCTAGGGCCTTGCACTAGGTCTGACACACACAAGGGGCTGAATGGATGAAAAATTACAGAGATGATGGCGGGCAAGACAAAGCACATTCCTCTCCATAAAGAGTTACAAACGTAGCTTAGCCCTACCCTGTTCTAGGGGCTTCTGCATTTTATCTGGGAAAAGGCACAAGAAACCTCCAAGTAAACTGATCCCTTCCCAAAAGAACCCTATCACACCTTTTTCTTTAAAATTACACAAAATGTCACAATGGTTTTATGACAAAGTCAAGTTACATGTGGGACAACTTCAAGTTAGTCCATTAAAGTTTATGCCTGAAGGATATGAGTTATGCCTTTTCCACTGCATTCCTTTCTTTGTTCCTTAAAACCCTTCCCCAACCTAATGCACAAAATTTACAGACAGGTTATTACCAAGAAGATAGGTTATTACCAAGAAGTTAATGGCCAAATGCCTGCAGAAGGTGCTTGAGAAAAGTACTGCATGTATTTAAAATAAGATATTCTTGGTGAATTTTCTCCTATAGCTTCAATATCTGGAAATGGATCTCTCTTCATTTCCAATGAAAGGAGCTTCACCAAGTACACTGCCTGTGAGAGACTCTAGTTTAGAGGGGTTAGGACTCAAAATCACAGTCAGTCAGGCTCTTCCCGGGGAGTCTGGAAGGTCAGATCACAGGTTCCTCCTGCCCACCCCTCACCCCAACGAGACAAATCTAGCCTGCCTGGGCCTACTTTTCTTAAGGCTGAACAAAATTCAAACATTAATTCTTTTGGTGATGTCTTGTAATTATTGGATTACATCATGCCTCTACAAGAAGCCAAGCTCTTCTAGGAGATATCTCTCTATCCTTCAAATTAAATAATCTGAGACAGAAGAACCTTTTGATTTTTGAATGTAGAAATTAAAATTTGGGAGTGGCCAGGCAACAGCTCTGGGCAACATTACTGCAGAATGGGCCTCTCTGGGGAAGATTCTATAGCGTTCTTGTTTTTTGATGGACACACACACAAAACTATGGGAATTTAAAAAAATGTGTGCACTGGATGCACACCCTACCACTTCTATGCACAGGAGGAGATTCTAAAAAAAGAAATCTCCAAATCTCATTCCTGCAGCTTAGAAGGAAGCCAAACACACCCCTTTTCTTCGGATTCACCAAGATCAGGTGACAAATCAGAACATGCGGTTCATATCTGGCTTCTGGGCTGCTGCCGCCCCCTAGGGGCAGGGAGCAGTAAAGGCACGGAGACTTACAGAGCGCTGGGCTGCCTGGGGGAGCGCTGGGGGGTGCTCCGTTTGGTCCCACTCTGAAACCCCGTGGATGGTAATCCACCAAGCTCCTCTGTTCGTGGAATTTTCCAGACAAGAATACTGAAGTGGGGTTGCCAATTTCTCCTCCAGGGGATCTTCCCTAGGAGAGGGTGACCACTGAAACCCTGACTGGGAAAGGCCATTACACCAAGGCCATGGCTGCCTGCTTTTTACCACATTAGGCAGCCAGGACTTCTAAGAACAGTGGGATGTAATGTAAATGTAAATTATTCCCAGGGGTCCAGGAATAATAGAAGTCTAATTTTACCTTTATTGAAATAACCACAAAAATACCAATTTCCTCACAGTATTAATAGTTATTCAAATATGACTTTCTCTAGAATGTCCACTTAACAGAACCATGGGGACAATATAAGCAACACCCATGGCAATGCCAGCAGGTGTGTGCTAATATACTCTGATGACTGCTCTCGATAATGGAGAATAAAATGGACAAATGCCAAGTCGCCCATCTTTCCAGAAGTTACTGAGGGAAAGGTCACCATATGTCATGTAAGTAAAACATACAGTGAGACAAGACTATAGGTAAATACATATATCATATAGGAGGAAAATATACATATATATGTATATATATATATACACACACATATATATAGGAGGAAAATACAGTGCTGGGTTGCAGAGAGGGATACTGTTCATAATCTGGAAGTGGGTGGTGGGGGAAGGCTTCTCTGAGAAGGTGTATTTAAGCAAAGACCTAAGAGAGAAGAGAAAGTAGGCTTTGTGATGTCTGGGGGAAGGAATTCCAGGCCATGGGAACAGCAAGGAGGGAGCTGGGAAGGCCAGTGAGCTGAAAGAAGGGCTGGGTGTCTGGGGCCTGTGAGATAGTGATAAGGACTCTGGCGCGCACCCAGAGTAAACAGGTTAAAGAGGGTTCTCTGAAGAAGGACTTATGTGAGTGAAGTCCTCAAACCCCCTCCACTGACCCCCCTCCCCTGGCAAGCTCACAGGTCTTGGAGCCGCACCTCCGCCTGGGCCCCAGGCCCCTCGGGCCTCACCACAGCTTTGCAAAGGGCGAGAGGGCAGAGGCTGTGCCTGGGCCCCGCGCGAGGGCTGTGAGACACACGGCCAGTCTGGGGAACCGGCTCCTCACGGCCATGAGTCATACAGCCATGGGCTAGAATCCACTGGTGGGCCCCGAAATTATTTTAGTAAAATACAGTAAGTGGATTAAAAACAAACAAACAAAAAAAAACTAGAACAGAAAAGATATGAGAGTGCATTCCGTATGCCAGGTATTTATTTCGTAAAACTACTGCTTAGGTTATACATATATGTATTTATGTATGCATCGATTTTATGGTAAAATATAATTCTACTGTAAGTCACAGTCAAAATAATCTGAAAGCCATCAACTTAGGATTCAGTCAGTCATTCATCCACTCAAACACCAAGAAGTTTCTTTGGAGAATGACTTACAGACACACTGTAAGCCAGAAAAGCAGAGGAACCAGGCCCCACCACACAGGCCTGAGCAGGAATGAAGGTCACCTGGGCACCTCTCCCCCGTGTCTGGTCCAGCAGCAGGCAGGGAGGTGTATGCAGCTGGGGTTCAAGACCAGGCAGAGGCGCCGCCGGAAGGTCTGAGCACAGGAGGAAGCAGGGGCCTCAGGAGCAGGCCGCCCAGTGGAAGGGCTGAGTCTAAGGTGGGTGCAGTTCCAGGGGGTACTCTGTACAGCCGGCAGTGGTCCCAGACCAGGGGCAGGACTCAGGGCTCACAACACCCTTTGTGGATACTGGACAGGAAGGCTTACAAAGGTCTCTGACCCCGGCCTTCCACCCGAGGAGCAAAAGCTTCCAAAGAGGGAGGCCCTGCAGGCCCCTGGCAGTGGCCCGTGTCTTCCGAAGGCGGCTTGGCTGCCCCCTGAGCCTGTCCCGCCCGCCCCTTCCCACCCCACAGAGGTTCACACCCTAGCAGAGGAGCCCATGAGCTGCATACAATTAGAATGAAATGAACAGTCACCCCCAAAGAGGCCTGGACTGACGGCTGTGCTGGACAGGTCAGTCAGGCTCTCTAAGACAGGGAAGACTGACTAGAAACCACACCTCAGATGTTAAACCTAACAGAAGAGAATGCAGACAAATGCATGCTCTTTCGTGAGGAGAGGGTTTCTTAAACACATCCCCCAAAGTGCACACTACAAAGGCAAACCGAGTGAACTGAGCAGTTTTATCCTAAGGAAGACACACAGACAGGGTAACAGATGCGTGACTGACTAGGAGAAGATATCTGGAACACTTAAAACTGAAAGCAGATGAATATCTAGAATGTACAGAGAACTGGCAAAAATTGGGAAGTAAAAAAAATAAGAAATCTGATATAAAAATGGGTTAAAGATATGTGAAGGGAGAAGTGCAACTCTAAAAGTTACCAAAGACAGATGACCAACAGGCACATGAAAAGATGCTCAACATCACCAACTATTAGAGAAATGCAGATCAAAATTACAATGAGGTATCACCTCACACCGGTCAGAATGAGCATCATCAAAAAGTCTACAAATAAATGGTGGAGAGGGTGTGGACAAAAGGGAACCTTCCTACACTGCTGGAGGGAAGGTAAATTGATACAGTCTCTATGGAGAACAGGATGGGGGTTTCTCAAAAAACTTAAAAAAAAAAAAAAAAGTTATATGATCCAGAAATCTCACTCTTGGGCATATATCCAGAAAAGACAAAAACTTTTAATTTGAAAAGATACACACACCCCCGAGGTTCACAGCAGCATTATTCACAAAAGCCAAGATACGGAAGCAACCTAAATGTCCGCTGATAGATGGGCGGATAAAGAAGAAGTGCTACACACACATATATACAATGGAATACTACTCAGCCATAGAAAGAATGAAATAATGCTATTTGCAGCAACATGAATAAAAAGTGCCATTTTCACTTTTTAACCATTTGGGATGAACTTCTTAAGAGTGAAGAGGACACAATTCACCCTTTTGTCGGTAACTCGCATTATGGTCTCAGTGTATGCCAGTCGCTCTGAGCTGCTACCAGCAAAGCCACAGGCATCTACCACAGCCGTCCCTACCCTACCCAAGCGGTGCTGGGCCCTTCGAGTCCTCACGTTTGTTTTGGCCAGGTGGTTTTTTCCCCTTACTGCTGTTTCTATGACTGCCCCCACATACTCCTCCTTTCTCCCCTTCTATGGTTAAGGAGTTGAAGACTAGATAACGAAGAATTTTAGAACTGGGTCTCACATAAAAATAGACTCATCTGAAGGTCAATCTCCAGGGTGAGCCCTGGAGGACAGAGCACCGCAGGCTGGGATGTTAACTATCTTGGAGGCTTTAAAGGTATTCTGATTAGCTCCTGCCACTATTTCGGTATGGAAGATAAAAAAAGGCAGCTGGGGGAAATTCTTCTCAAAAATGGTCATGATTATGAAATCTGCCCTGGCATGACCTTACGGCCCTTTACCAGCCAGATAATCCTTGCCTACTGGGCCAACACTGTATGGCCAGTGTTACCCTCTGTCCCCAGAGACAGGTGCGAGGGGCTGCAGGGATACCAGGTCAACCCCCCGACTTTGTGTTCAGTCTCCCTGAGGGTGGAGCTTCCAGCCTATACAGACCAACACTGGTCTTTAGATACCAGAGGGAAGGAGAAAAGTTCACACGTCTTCTAGTTTTACCAGACGACAAGCTTCTCTGACCAGGACATCTTTAGTCAATTCTCATTAACAGGGTTTCTCACAAAACTCAAAACCCATGAGATTAGTGCAGTCGGAGAACAGGTAGGTTATAATCTTTTTAGATCTGTGAGCAGGTCTCATCATACTCGTCTTAATATTTTAGGATCCATGGCTTATGAGAGGTAGTCAGTGTGCGCTTATGAAACCCTTGTCAAGAAAACAAGACCTAAAAAGGAAGACATTACAGAGACGTAGTATTTGCAACTATAATAGCAAATGATGTTTCCTGATGGGATTAATCAAGTGGAGTCTGTCCCATATTTGATGAACTAGAAAATAGGGACATTATTGTAATCATGCTGTTTTTCCCCCAGGACTCAAGAAGAATGGAGTTATTCCTGAAGAAAACAGAACAGATTTAGATTTTATGTGGTGGATTGGGGAGGTTTTGGTAGTGTGGTTTGAACTCGTTAGGCTAGGAGCTTGGGGAGAGTTGGGGCTGGAGTCCAGATGTGGAAGGCTCTGGCATGCAGAAGGAATTTAAGACAGCCTGGATGAGGTCACCCCAGGCAAGTGGGGACAAACACGAAGGGGCACAGGTCAGAGTCCTGGGGTGCTCCCGGGGTGGTGGACAGGGCAGAAAGGGGGGAAATAGGAAGCTTCGGAGTGGTGGGGCCTTTAAGGTAACTAGACTGGGCTTCTTAAATGGAAGGATGACGGATGAAGGAGAGTGGGTAAGACTGCTGTGCCTGAGGGGCTGGCAATAGCTCTTTTGGGCTAGTTGACAACATCACAGCCAGCTCTCTCTGCCGGAGTATCGACACACATCCTACTTGCATTTCTCAAGTCTTGCACAATTCATGACAAAATTTCTGGCATTCTGTAGTCCTACAGGGATAGGAATCCAAAGCCCTGCTAGTGTCAGGCTTCCTGGAACCAAGAACTGGCTCAACTCTGAGCCCCATTCACCACTAGATGACACTCAGATAATTCCTGGCTCCCATTTTGTTCATTACTGATGGCTCAGCACTGCATCATTCACATAACATAAGACCCCACGTTGGTAGCAGCCTCCTGGAGCTACAAACTTTAGCTCCAAATCACAGCAAAGGAACTCCTTGTGGATGCCCACTGTGGTGTACCAGCACTGCCTCCCAGCACAGCGGGGCTGAAGGCCGGCAGTCAGGCCTCAGAGTGGATGAGGCAGGAGGAACAGTCTCCACACAGCTCTCAAAACTGTTGCAGCTCCTATGACCATTTCTGATAACGAGATTGGTAACGATTTCTGGAAAACCTGGGAGAACAGGTTCCTGGAGAGGTGGCAGGGGTTGGGGTGGGAACGGCCTGAGCGCGTCCAAGCAGGACAGGAAGCGACAACTCCCGTGCCCTCTCCTTCCGGGGGCCGCCGTCTCCCCGCACGCCTGCACGGGCTCTGCATGTCAGCGTTGTTCCATTTTCTTGTTCACCTCTCTGCTGACCCGTAATCCCACTCTTTCTCCAGTGACGCTCACTTCCCCTTGCAGAAGTGGACTTTTATACGGAAGCAGAGGTCCCGTGTGAGCCTTCCCCTGTGGAGGCTGCTGTCCTGTCCCCTTGAACGTGGCCCCCACTCACTCGTTTTTGGACCTCTCAGGACAACGAAGTCTCTCTAGTTTCCTTTTTCTTCCTTTTCCCTGAGACAGACACAGACTTGCTCTACTGGAGAGATTTTATGGCTTACCACACTGGGTGGACAGACTGGAGAAAAAAATGACATACAGGAAGTTATTTCAAAAACTCCAGTAAAAAAGAAAATGATGTGGTTTCAGGTACACTTCCAGGCTGGTAACTGGAGAGTCCCACTGGATTTTCTTTCACTTTTAAAGCTCAAGGCCCGCCCCACCTGTTGCCCCAGGTGAAAGGAATAAAGACAACAGTGTAGCAAAGGTCTGGAGAATAAAAGGAAGCATTTGTTGCTATTTACTGCTACTGGGCAGTGTCTACTCAAAGATGACCCTCAGATCTCCCTGGAGCAGCACAAGGATTCACAAGCAAATGCAGTACCTCCGGGGGTGCCTGGCCGCCGAGGCTCTCCCGAGTGCTGACCCCAGTGGGGCTCCACTCCTCCCTCCCCTCTCCCCTCTGCCGTGTGCGTTTCTAGGTCCCTGGTGATTGGACAGCACCAGCGCAGCCTGATGGTCCTCGGGGCTTGGTTTCTACATCAGCACAGTCAGTTCAGTTCAGTCGCTCAGTTGTGTCTGGGCCTTTGCGACCCCATTGACTGCAGCACGCCAGGCCTCCCTGTCCATCACCAACTCCCGGAGCTTATTCAAACTCACGTCCATTGAGTCGGTGATGCCATCCAACCATCTCATCCTCTGTTGTCCCCTTCTCCTCCTGCCCCCAATCCCTCCCAGCATCAGGGACTTTTCCAGTGAGTCAGCTCTTTGCATCAGGTGGCCAGAGTACTGGAGCTTCAGCTTCAGCCTCAGTCCTTCCAATGAACACCCAGGACTGATCTCCTTTAGGATGGACTGGTTGATCTCCTTGCAGTCCAAGGGACTCTCAAGAGTCTTCTCCAACACCACAGTTCAAAAGTATCAATTCTTTGGTGCTCAGCTTTGTTTATAGTCCAACTCTCACATCCATACATGACTACTGGAAAAACCATAGCTTTGACTAGATGGACCTTTGTTGGCAAAGTATTGTCTCTGTTTTTTAAAATGCTGTCTAGGTTGGCCATAGCTTTTCTTCCAAGGAGCAAGCATCTTTTAATTTCATGGCTGCAGTCACCACCTACAGTGATTGTGGAGCCCAAAGTCACAGCACATAGTGCCCTGTGGGTATGTCTTTCTCTTTTTTCGCTCCTAAGGTTTGCAGGGCAGATTTTATGCTGACATCATCCACTTAAAAAATTTACTAAGTACCCACTGGGGGCCAAGCAGAGGACCAAGTAACATGAGCAGTGCTCGAAGTTATCAAACTGTGTGTCCTCTTCAGTCATCACACACTGGGCCTAAACCCTCCTCTGTGGACCCTGCAGTCCTCTGCCTGCGCTACACCTGACCACAAAGTTCTTTTCTTTAGAGCTCGGGGCCTTCCTTCTTCACTGCCCAGGGAGAGGATGGCCATTTATAAACATCTCATGTGCCCACAGCCATATGGTCAGCTCGTGGAAAAGGGCTGGGAATCAACAGCACCACATACTTGCAAAGGTTTTTGGAATGATTTTCCTCCAAAGAACCCAGAGTTTTCCCAAATTCTATACATCCTAAAGAAGACAGAAGGCTCACTGTTTTCCTGAAAAGGAAGGAGGAAACAGTGGTAAGCAAATGAAAGGGTGCCGTCACCTCTGTACTTCACAGGCACTTTCACATTCCCTCTTCCTGTTCTGCTATCAACCAGGAGGTGTGATCAGGGCTGCTTAATTGGGACGAAGCAGGTTAAGAAAACCAAGAGGGACGTTCCTTGCTGACGTGCTGCTGGTGCTGGAGGCAGTTACCCCGCTTTCCGCAACTGGTTCACACTGCAGGCTTGCACGGAGGGTCTACTGCCAAGTGAGGCGTTTCTCACACTCACTGAAAACAACCAACCAAACTCCTCCTCAGGGTAAACAGCTCGGGTGGGCTTTCAACCTTTCCCTCCTTGCTCCTAAGTGTGACAGAAAGGAAGGCCTCTCTTGGGCTCAAGCAACATGACTGGACACAAGCGTCAGAAAAAGGAGGAAGAAACGTCACTCAACACAGGGGCATGATGACAAACGCCGGTAGACGAGCTCCAGCTCTCCAGGCACAGACCAGGAAGGCGACACCTGTCCCCACGCTGGGGAACGGCTGCTGCTGCCTCCCTCCGCACGCCCACCTCACAGGCTCTGGCCACTCCAGCTGCGGTGTGGGTGCTTCCAAATATTATTGTTACAGCAAACAGTAAAGCATGCTAACCATCTAATGTCTCCAGGCACTGCTATCCTTAGACCACCACTGACATGCCCTCATGGCTCTTTATCCAACTGAAAACTCGTCCTCTCCCTCAGGAACAAGAGCAGTTTAATCAATGATTTTTAGTTCTGTGGGACAGAATACTATACAGGACATCAGAGAACACTTCAGTGCGGATGAGTGGCTACGGATGGCTTCCTCAGGGGATGGTTACCTCAGAGGAGGAGCAGCACTGTCTTTCCCAGGAGCGTGTAGAAAGGCAGAACGCCAGGCTCCACTCCAGACTTACTAAGCAGACCAGCGTTTTGACAGGATTACTAAGTGATGCGAATACACAGTAAAGTCTGAGAAGGCCGAGCCTCTGCTTACACAGGTCTTGGTTTTGCTGATTCTTTTGATACTTCTGCTCAGACAAGAAAGTATCAGGTAATCCGAGTTCTTTAGATCAGTTTTTAGCACTGGCAATTTTTAGGGAAGCTGACTATATACATTATCCATTCTTTTCAATGTAGCTATGGAGAGTAGCAGAGTATACTCAATGCTCATGAAATGATCACTTCGCCTTACTTCAAGTGAAAGGCCATCAAAATACTTAACAGCAGGGGACAAAGAAGCATGAGAGAGAGAGGTGACAGAAGGAGCCAATAGTGAAATCTACAATTCTTTATGTCTGTAAATCAAGGTCTAAAATTATCAGACTTGCTAAATATTCTGCTGAAAACGAGATGGTGAGCAACGCATTTTGGGAAGCACCGTGGAAACACATGCTGCTGGTGCAGGGTTCCGGGGCTGCATATAAACCATCCGCGCTGAGCACACACTCGCCTGACCACAGAGGCTGCCTGCCAGCACAGAGAAGGACCCAGCCAGCCGGCAGGCAGGGCTCACCTGCAGCCATGTCGAGGAAGCCGCCCAGAAGAGACATTCAGAACCCAGGGAGAGCACTGAGCTGACCACTGACAAAGACAAACAGCCTTTTCTTTTCTTGCTTACTTACTCTTGGACCAAAATGTTCAGCGCAGTTCGTCACTCAAGTATAAAACAAACTTTAGGATACCACTATCTGAAGCACTATGAAAAAGTGTTTGATCAGGGAGAAGTCAATCAAAGGCGTGTCCTCACCATTTGCTCCCAAAGCATGCTTAACCACCACCCCCACTTTTTCATTCATTTCCTTCGTGTTCAAAAACCCAAAGGTGACCTCTGCAAGCAAGAGTGCAACTAAGGTGTTGAAATGGGTCTCGTAACAAAGTACGTTGCAAATGTGACTTCCCTCTCAACTTTTTCAAGCTGTCTTTAGATTTTATCCATGGTCCCAACTCTCAGTTCCAGGTACGTGGCATACCGAAGGGGGACCTGTACTGCTGACCACATAAGGAGCCTGCCCACAGCCTTCCCTGAAGGCAAGAAGAGCCCAGCTCAGGAAGGGAGAGAGGAAGGTCACCCAGTAGGAACCATGTCCCTCACCCCCCTTTATGCCCCTTCCCTAGAAAGGCTACAGCAGCTGTGTGGACACCTGGCCCTGCAGAGAGCTGCCAGAGTGGCAGCCTGCACTGGGGTTGCCAGTATCTTTTTTATTCTTAATTCTTCTGTACAGCAATGACTCAAAACAGCAGCAGATGGACCACAGGATGAAACTTCACCAGAAGCCATGTGCCTTTTGTCAGGCTTCCCAAGCTCCGCTCTGCCTCAGCACTAACTGCCCTGTGAGCCTGGGTAAAGGCTGGACAGCCTGGAAACACCGGGGGCGCGCCTGCTGAAGCTCTGACAGACCTGTCTGTGACTTATTGGGAGCCCAGTTATAACCACTCCAGTTTTATATGGCTCGCTCAACTCAATCACACAGGCTAAAAAAAGACACATTTTGGGGGGCAGCTATTATGGACTGAATTCTGTTTCCCCTACATTCAGGTTGAAGTCCTGACTCCCAGTAGTTCAGAATCTATCTAGAGAAGGCCTTCAGAGTCAGGATCGGGCTGAAACGAGGCCCTCAGGGCAGACCCTAAGCCAGCCTGATTGGAGTGCTCACAGGAGAAGGGTGTGTGGACACGGGGACACCAGCGATGTGTCCACAGTGGAAAGGCCCTGTGAGGACACAGGGAGGAGGCAGCATCCGCAAGCCAAGGAGAGAGGCCGAGAAGAAACCAAATGTGCCAACACCTCGATCTTGATCTTTTTGTTACGGCAACCCTTGCAAATTAACAGACTGGCTTTCAACGGTGATCAAACATCAGACTGCGGTAGATCCAGAGAGGTTCTGACCTTTGTGCACAAACTGCTGCCCTCCGACCTTCTTCATACATGCTGAGACTCTGAGTCATGCTTTTGGGGGGACAGAAGGGAACAGGCTGTGGGGACTGTCACTAAGTCCCAGAAAACTGAGAGTGCCACCAATTTATTTTCCATTTGGATGAACACGTGGCTTCCTAGAAGTGGGCCCTCTAAGTACATGTTGGCTTTGGGGGAGGAACAATCTTTTTTTTTTTGGCCATGCTGCGTGGCTTGAATGACCTCAGTTCCCCAACGAGGGACTGAACCCGAGTGGTAGCCTGCTCCAGTGCAGTGCTCAGTATCTTTGTTTTTTATCCTTAATTCCTTCCTTATAGTAACCACTCAAAACAGTAAAGGGCCCCTCAGTGGAAGCCCCGAGTCCCAACCATGGCACCACCAGGGAAGCCCCAACAATCTTGTAGCTGTATCAGTTACTTCTGTTTTTACTAATGATCTCACTTCGCAAAATGGTCAAGTTGAAGAGTTATGTTCGCTACACTTAGTAAGGAGGAGCAAAGCAACCAGCCTCAGAATACACTACCTCCCAAGGCAACGTATGAGGCGAGAGCTTGTGCTACTGACCAATTTCAACAGAAAAAAGACATGCAGGGAAGGAGCCGGGTGAGGCCACCCTGAGCCAGGGCCATTCATGGAAGGCCTCCTGAGGTGCATCCGAAGAGCCACGGGGAATGTGGAGGTTTTAAACAGGGAGACAACACGGCCAAGTTCGTCCTGCATGACAAGCACTCCAGCGCAGGCACGAGCACGAAACTGGACGCAGAAGACTCGCGGGAGGCGGCTGGGCCGGCCCAGGCAACAGCGCAGGGCGGGGGAGAGCAGTGCAGAGGGCCTGGGGACAGGCTGCAAGGAGAGCTGGGAAGGTGGTCTAGACGGGAGGCAGAAGACCTTCGTGCGTCAGGTTCTCTCTCTGGATTCTATCTGACTTCTGGGGATCTCATGGTCAGAAAATCTACAGGACAGCTGAGACTTCCTGGGACTCAGCCCAAGAAGCTGCATTTATAGGTCTGTTGTGTCTTAAGAGAGACACGGTGTGTGGGGGTACCTATCAGCCTCTACCCACTTGCAGTGGGACAGGGACATGCACGTACAGTGTGGGTGTCTGCTCTGCTCTGCGTGGGCTCCCCAAGACCAGTCTCCTAAATAGTCTGCGCTGAGAGAGAGGCCTTCTCGCCAACACCAAACTCCACCTGTGGGCAGCACTGCATTTAGGGCCAGCTTTACCTGAGTGGGGGAAGCAGGCTGAAGTCAGAGAGCTTACTGAGGTTCTCCGGTGGAGCCCCAGAGTACATAAGGGCCTCTGTCTGCCTACCTGCCTGACTGTATATGGTAATTCACGTGGAAAGGATCCACAGAGCAGGGTGGACTGGAGAGGGCTTAGTGGAGACGGCAGGACAAGAAGGGAAGAGAATGGTCCAGAGGGAGGTTCAGGTAAAGGCATGTGTGTGAACAGAGGCAGGGAGGTGGGGGACCTGGTCTGGCTTGTGAGAAATCAGGAGGAAGAGGCAGGACTTCTATCTTCTGAAAGAGTGTCAAAAGCCCAGGCTCTTGAAGTGCTGCATGTTCTAACTGGGTGACCCGAGGAACAGCAAGACTGACAACATTATAAGGCAGACTGGGAGAAGGAAGAGAGTCAGGGGCTGAGTGCAGGAGGCCAAGGCTACAGACCAGACACACAGTCCGGACCAAGTGAAATGGGGTGGGAAAGATTCTGAAGAAATTCTTCCATATGGCTAGGTTTAGAGGGGAAAAAAAAAAGAAAAAACAAAACCCCAAATAACCCTAAGTCATCACAGGCTACGAGAAAAATCTCCCAGACAAGGAATCCTTGGGAAGGCTGTTCAAAGAAAGGCTGACAACCCACTTGCAGGAGCGCAAAAAAGGATGCAATGTGGATGTAAGACAGCTCATGTCTGAACATGGTAGCTTCATATGTAACAGCAGAACTCCTGCAATTTAACTGAAAGGTGAGAATTTGAAAATAATAGCGCCTCTCGAACACTTGGCCACAGCACCACTTATGAAGCAGCTGCTATGGGCTAGTCACTGCACCGGGTGATTCCCGCCCATCAGCTGGTCAATCCCGGGCCCCTGCACAGACGTGGGGGAGTCAGAGACGAGAGGCTGAGGCTCCTGCAAGGGGAGTGGCTTTTCTGGGCTCTACCTCCATGGATGGAGAAGAGAAGCAGGCCCGCACGGATCATAAAGTGCACAGCACCACCTCTCTCTCAAAGAAATTCCTTTTCCCCCGGTTTCACACCTTAAGAATTTATGCAAACTTAAACACAAAACAAAGCTGACAGGAAAAGTGTTGACAGCAGGTGCAAAAAAGTAGTACGCCTCGGAGACAAGACGAGCCCTGTCGGACTCTCCCAGCAGCACCTGCAGCAGAGCCGGCGAGCCACTTCCCAGCAGCCTTCATCTGCGTGGGACAAAACTCGGTCTGCTCCAGGCCTTCTGCCTGTCTGCATGACCACCACGGTGTCAACCGTGCTCTGGGAACCCAAAGAGCACCCCGGACACCCCGAGGGCACAGAAGGGCAACAGGTGCACAGTCGGCATGAACAGGCTTGTGCTGGAAAACGCTGGTCTAATCTAAGTCCTTATTCTTAAAATGGAAGAAGGGCACTTCAAGCCTAACAACTAGGGAAGAAATAAAAGACGCACAAGAGTGTACTGTGAGAGCCAGGCTGTGCAGAAAAGCCTCTAACCTTCCTTGTATTCTGCTTCAAAGTCCTTCCCCTCCCGCTATCATCCTGCCCTATTATTCCAAGGCTGACCTTGGGTCTACAGCAGGTGTGCACCCAGCTGGGACGCTCCAAAGTGGACCAGTGAATGCTGGATAGATTCTCATTTGAGGCCCATGTTTCCAGGGGGTAGGGGGTTATTGTTTCTTAAAGACAAAGCCAGACAAAAGCAAGCCAAAACAAACCAGATCCTGTGCAAAGATCTTCCTAAGAAAACCTAACTAGAAGCCTAGTCTAAACAAAGCTCTGACACCTCTCTCTCCATACACACACATGTGTGGAGCCCGCCTGCCGAAGTTTCAGGGCACTCTGATGTTACCCAGATGGTGTAAGAAGCTAAAAAAGATCTTATGTTGTATTGGTTATTATTTCCTAACCGTCAAGGTGTTCATTTCAGGGCAAACATACATTATTTAGAGACATACTATTAATCTGGCTTGGGGGTGAGGGAAGGAATGAAATGTAAGACCCACGCCACGATTCAAAGGTCCACATACAGGGAATTCCCTGGCGGTCCAGGGGAGCACCCAGCTCTCACTGCCAAGGGCTCAGGTTCGACCCCAGTCAGGGAACTAAGATCCCACATGCTGCATGGCATGTCCGGGAAAAAAAGGTCCATATACAATTTTTGATAGATTATAACCATAACAAGCACTTATAAAGACACTGCTCTAAGCGCTTTTCACTACACCTACAATCAGGATCCAATAACTAGTCTGGAATCTGGCCACTCAATCGCTAACACTGAGGGTTAAGAGCCAAATAGCTTCCTCCTCCTCTGGGTGCGTCTGGTCACTTCACTGCACTCACTGTCCCGGAGAGCTGTTCAGGATTTCCCAGGAAAGGGCCAGCCCAGAGGGAGGGCCACACGTGCAGAGGCCATGCAGGTTACTGAAGCATAAACCAATACAAATCAGAGCAGGGGGAAGCCGCGCTGGGAAGGGGTTAGATAAACCGCTTCCCGTTCCCTTCCCGGTTCCTGCAGGAGCCAGTGGGTTCCTCTTTTGCACATAATGGCACACCACACAATCCTCTGCCCCACCCTCAGAGCAAGACTGCACGTGTTCCCGACTATCAGGTCACCGGATTCTGCACCGGTCCTTCTGAAATTACTGGCTCTACTGTGATACCAAAGCTGCTGGAGTTTCCTCCCAAGTTCAGAGATGGGCCCGCCAGTTTGGGCTGGCCTCTGGGAGGCCTGAATCTAGGCTTTATCTGTGAGGCTCGGCGGCCCTCTGCTGGCTGCCTGCTGTAATTGTTAGTTCCTCACCAGACCAGTGAGAAAATGGCCCTCAAAAACCTTCTCATTTCACTGCCATCTACAAGGCTTTAGATTTACTGAAAACATCCACATGCACACAAAATGTGCACTACAACTTTCTGTCATCTGAGCTTGTGCGGTGTAAATACTGTTACCCACATTTCACAAGCAGGAGCTACAGAACAGTCAGGCCTGAGCTCAGGACGCGAACGCAGACGTGGCCGAGCACCTGCCCGAGAGGCCCCGTGAGCAGCACTGCAGTCCTCACCGCAGCGTCCAGTTCATCGCCTTCTGCAGCGGAGCGACGGGAGCAGCACACAGGCTCCCCACACAGCCTGCTGGTCAAGAGACTGGCTCTGGGCAGATCTGGGTGGTCTGCCCAGGCCATTCACTCTGCGCTGACGGCAGGCTGGTGGCTCGCCTCCCAGCCTTAGTCTCCTCGTCTATGAAGGGGCCAGAACAGAGTCACACGCCTGAATGAGATGCTGCCCTTGCAGTACCCTACAGTTGACTGACTGATGTTTCAGCTGCCGCTTGGCCATCACTAACATCACACTGTCACAGCCTGGCCTCCAGGCTTCCTGCCCTCCCAGCACAGCTTCAGGAAAACCCTGGCTCCTAACAGGAGCTGGAGAGGCCCCTAATAGAGAAGGTAAAGAGCCTACTGCTGGTCACCAGGTTACAGGTGAGAGCTGGCTTCTCTCACTTGAAAGGTAAAGGGACACTGGGACGACAGAGTAACGAGTCCGTGAAAGAACTGAAACCGATGTGCACCCTCTGCTGAGGAGACCGACGATGATGCAGGGGAGCAGAGGATGAGCCCCCGGAAGTGACAGGGGTGGTATGGCTGGTCTCCAGTCACTTTCCAGTAACCATGACCAGAACTGGAATGGCCCTTGGAAAAGCAACAGGGAAATTTACGGGAGCCACAAGTATAGCATATTAAAAAGATTAGGGAGTAACGCTGCCAAATCTAAGAGCAGGAGAAGTGAGAACCAGTGCGATGAATAAGAGTAACAGCTGACATTCATCGAGAGCCTAGGGACTAAGTAAACACCTTACTCGTATCAAGTCATTCAGTCCTGAGAGCCAATCTCCTAGGAGGGGGCTATTCTCCTCCCTAGTCTTCACAGTAGGGGAAACTGAGGCCAAGGGTGAGGTGGGCTGTGTAAGGCCACAGACTAGTCAGTGGAGGGGCTGGGATGTGAACACAGACACTGCTATTCCAGTTGCCCTGATGAACAGCGCTAAACCAACAGCCTGCTTTGCCACTCTCTAGTGGCTGTGCGCAAATTCTTTAGGCCCAGAATGGGGCGGCACAGAGAATATACTACATAAACAGATGGTATGTTTATCAATACACTGAAGAGACGTATTTGCTGAAACAGACTGTGGGGCAGCCAGTACCGGAGAGCCGACCGGAGAGCCCCTGGACAGACCAAAGTGCCTCCTGTTCCCAGGAGCCAATGTCTTTACCAGACGCACAGTTATCTGAAAAGGTTTAGCTCCAGGCGCTGGGGCAACAGACCACAGAATCAAACCACTGAAGTCAAGCAAGTGAAAGAACATTCCTGTCCTGGAATCTGCAGTGGAATGTGCTGTTGCAGGATACAATTTAAAAAAAAAGAAAGGAGAAAAGCCACTGAGAGAATCAGAGTATTTGTGTGAGTGCATTTTAAACAACCCGTCTCATGGGACTAGGAATAGGCGTGTATTTAGAACGGCCTGTGGTAAGACAAAATCTGAGCAGCCAGACCACCTCATGAAGAGCCAGCCCTCCCATGACACTAGGGTTCGTAAAGCCAGAACCCCCAACGCCCACACGGCGGGCCAGCCCACTCACAGCCCGCGCCTGGGGCAGGCAGCGCGGCGGCTCCACCGTCACCCGAGGAG
Source organism: Dama dama (assembly GCF_033118175.1). NCBI lineage: Eukaryota > Metazoa > Chordata > Mammalia > Artiodactyla > Cervidae > Dama > Dama dama. Next base: position 39,171,618 of record NC_083690.1, on the reverse strand, counting down.
GACAGCAGCTGCTCGGACTGAACCGCACCGTCTGTGGCCGAGCTGCCTCCCCGCGCTGTTCCAACTGCTGCCGGAATAATCTTCTGAAAAACATGATTTGATCACATCAGCCCCATTCCCACCCAATGGACCTCCTACTGTCACCAGGAAGAGGCCCACACTCTTCACAGGGACTGTCCCCTCCCCAGCTGGCTCCCCACCTGCCACCGCCCACCCCTCCCTCAGAAACACACCTCAAACACACCGTGTCCTCTGCTGCGAGGCCTCTGCCCAGCCCTCTGCCCTTGCTCCCCAGCAGCCTTCCAAGTGCAACCCTGAAGTCCCTTCTAGAACGTTTGTTCCACTCCCCCTGCAGCCCATAGGCTACCCTGCGGCAGAGTTGGGCAGGACCCACAGGCAGGCTCCACGGGGCCTAGCTCCACTGGGGCTCTGATGGATTCTCTAGGCAACAGGCCCACGTATTCACCATCTCCACCAGGAGGTCTAAAAGGCATTTGAGACATGCCTGAAACACGACTTTTGATCGCCTCGCCTCCCCAGACCCGTGCTCAGTCCCTTCTGTATCGTGAGGGACACCACTACCCGTGACCTGCTCAAGGGAAAACCCTGGGTCCTTTTCCTTCAGCCCCACACTCACGCCACCAGCCAGGGCTCTCTCTCGTGTCCAGAGACACTGCCGGATTGGCCCATGGAAGGAGCTTGGATTCTGGTTCTTCTCACCCCCACGAGCCCTGAGGGCCCCAGCCTGGCTTCTGCACACAGCCTGCCTGCCCACCACACACACAGGCCTCACTGCTCTGCCTCTCCCCTGGACGGTCCTCCCCGACTCCGCTAACCTCTCCCCGCTCCTCAGTTTGGCTGGTTCTCCCTAGCCCTCTGCTCCCCAGGCTGGGCACTCTCCTGCTCGAACATGTGGACTGTGACCAAAGTGTGTGCAGCCACTCTGGGGCACGAAGGGCAAGCTCAGCCCTGACCAGTGCTCCAGATCATTCCGTTACCACGCCTAAAGCAGACCACATCTTTGCTGTTTAGGAGATCTACTATTATCTGAATTCTAATCCTGTTTTATCTCTCACTGTTTATCTAGAGTATTTTAGGGAAAAACAGAAACTATTGTTAGCTTAATTCTGAAACAGAAAGGCTTCAAACAAGCGTCACATTTCACAGCTGGATTACCATGTCCAATGGCTTCCCTGGTGGCTCAGACAGTGAAGAATCTGCCTGAAAGCGGGAGACCTGGGTTCAATCCCTGGGTCAGGGAGATCGTCCGGAGAAGGAAATGGTTACCCACTCCAGTATCCTTGACTGGAGAATCCCATGGACAGAGGCGCCTGGCGGGTTACAGTCATGGGGTTGCGAAGAGTTGGACACGACTGAACGACTAACACTTTCAATTTCACAATGGTTTTGAGCTTCTGACAGGAAAACTGCCAGCCCTGCTCCAGTGCATGTATCTCCTAATGACCAGGAAGCAGCGTGAGTACCAAGGGCGGGTGTCCCCTTCCCTCCTCAAGCCCCCCAGCTGACCACGTCCAGGGCCCTTCTGTCCTTTCACTCAGAAGTGTCAGGAACAAACCCTGCGTGCCGACCTGGGGCAGACCTCTGTCTGGTGCACGGGTTCAGGCCTCACAGTCACTCATCTGCCATGGACAGCACTGCCCAGCTCTGGCCCTCATTCCCTGGCCCTGGCACCTAACCTGATGCCACCACCTCATCCTGATTTTACAAACGGGCAACAGATCTAGGACAGGAAGGGAAAATACCAACCTCAAAAGCGAGCTCAGAGCTGAGACAGAATATATGTGGCCTCGAAGGGTGGTGTCCCAAGATTCTTCTGAAGGATGCTACTGAGGAGACCAAGGGAGACAAACTGCCTGAGGCAACAGCACCACGAGGGAACGTGTTCGCCCACCCTCACGAGGATAGCTTCAGAGGCACACCCCTTTGCAGTGGCTCCTCTCCCGCTGCTTCCTTACCCCAGCAGCTGCTCTCCTCATGGCAGGACCATCAAGAACTGCCTGGACTAAAACGCCGGCACAACGGTCCACTCAGAGAAAGACCAGAGAGGGCGCCAGGCTGCCAGGAGTGTGTGCGCGTGTAGGCACCCCCTGCTTTCCCAGACTGTGAAGTGGGCAGATTCTGTACCTATGCGCTGGCCCACACTTACTTCTGCCCAAATCTGGACTCCCAAAATTCCTGTTCTGTCTCAAAATCCTCCGGATTTCCAGTGAAACGCCCCACTCAAACCCAGGGCCTGTGCTCTGGCTGCAGAGCGAACGGGAGGGAGGGAGGGGCACGAGTGATGACTTAACAGCTATTCCAGTGGGCTCCCAGCAGCCTGTTTGCCAAAGGTACCTCACAAACAGGAAGGAAAAACAGAGCTTTTACTTCTGTAGCGTCCCTTCTTTAACAAATCGAATGATGTGCCTCATTACTATTACTTTTTGAGGTGGCTAAAGAAGGAAAAGTGGGTGCCGCTTTCCACAGACTCCGGCTGCCTGGGGCAGGCCCTCACCCCACAGCCTGCGCACCAGGCGGCCGGACTGCCGAGGTGAGCCCGCCCTGGGTGAAGCCAGCCTCTGCCGGCCAGGCCTCTGCCAGCCCTCCACCAGGCTACCAGTTGCTCACGCCACACTCTGCTGCTTCCAGGAGGAGCCAGGCAGGGCAGAAAGAGAGGCGTGGCTCTGGGGGCTGGGCTCCGGGTTCAGGCACCAGGGACGCTGCCCCACTGTCCCCCAGTGCAGATGGGCAGACCGGGGCGGGGTGGGGCGGGAAGGGGGCCCACTGGCAGAGGGGGCCCTCGGGCCACTTGAGCAGCTGCTCCCTCTCTCTGCTCCGCTGGGTCCCGCACCGCCTCCGCCTCCAGAACTAGATGGATAAACGCGACTGAAGTCAGGAGAGGGTGACTCCCTCCCACTGATCCCTGTCTCTTCTGTGGGCCTGGGCCTACTCTTCTCCTTCAGGCAGGCCACCAAGGTTGAAGGAGCCAGGCTGCAAGAGAGGATTTTTAAGTCTGGGAGAGCAGGGCTGCAAAAACTGTTCTGTTACTGCATTTTCCTGGACACAAGGGAGGCACATTAAACATTATTACTTTGAAAATGCAGCCAGATACAAGATGGATCTCATACAGGCAAATTCTATCACTTATCCTCTTTCCACCCAAAATGAAAAGGACAAAAGCGATGAGCTGAAAATTAGAGGGGAGGGTGTATAGTGGGAGGAAAATAAAAAGCCAAATGCTGAATCTGACAGAAATCATGGTTGAGAAATCTCCCCTCACAGTCATATCCAAATGGCAAGTCACCAAGGCTGCAAACATCTATCTCAGGAGTAATTAAATCAAATTAATCTTAGGAAAAGAGCTTTAAATGTTCAAAGCCCCATTAATTCTCATGCCTTGTAATTAAATATGTATGTTAAGAAGGCTTGGACAAAAGCAAAACATTTTCGAATGTGAATTCTTTATGTTCACAGACAGCATTATAATGCATTCTCATTACTGATCTTGCAGAAAACCATGTGAAAATGTAGCGAGGCAGACACCGTGAAGCCACGGCACAGAGAATGCAGACGTGACCTCAGTCCACGCTGCGCTGCAGGAAGATGTCTTGATAAACATCTTCACTTTTAAGGCCCCGCACAAGTTATTCAACGATAATCTCCACTCGGCTTTTTAACTCTCCCTGATCCCTGCCCCCTCTGCTCCTGAGGCACGGCCCTCAGATGCATCTTGGAAAAGCCCTTGGCTTCTGCCTCGCTGGGATCTACTTTATTTCCCTGTGCATGTCAATCTCTCAGGGTTAACCTTCTCTCAGATCATCAACCATGAAAGAGCCGGGTGACCCCGACATGCTGCGTGTCTTGAAGGGGAGGTGTCAAGTCCCGCACTCCCCAAACGGGGTGTACTCATCCAGAATCTCAAGGACACTGCTGCCGCCACGTGATCTCTCAACAGCTCCCGACACACCTCTGTCAGAGTGCTCTTGCCTCACAGAACTTCACTTGCTTCTCACAACCTCCGTACCTCAGAGGAGGTGGAAAAGGAATTCCTCGTCCATTTTTTCTGATGAGAAGAGTCAGAGTAAATGATCTGCTGACAGACAGTAAGCACTTTAGAGTCTGAATGTTATCAGTTTTCTGATTATGTGCTACTGGTCAGGATTGCCAGTGTCTCCAGTTAAGGCTGTCACATAACTCTGTTATGGCAGACCATAACACCCACAAAAAACTCTGCTCCCACGATTTGTCTACACTGCTTGGTTCTGTTAGTACTGGGGTTATCAATTATTTTTTTTAAAGCAATGTGAGTTGGTGCTATGGACTGAATGTTTGTGTGTCCCCATATAATTCACACACTGCAATCCTAATTCCAATGTGATGGCATTAGGAGGCAGGACCTTCGAAGGCCTTGAGGGTAGAGCGCTCATGGATGGAATTCATTAAAAGGAGAGGCAGGAGAACTTGCTCCCTCTGCTCTTCCTCATGTCACGATCTTTAAAGAGGGCCCTCATTCAAACTGAATCTGCCATGGCCTTGGTCTTAAGACTTCCCAGCCTCCAGAACTACATGAAGTAAACGTCTATTGTTTAAGCCAACCCAGTCTGTGCTAATGTGTTAGAGCAGCCTGACCGAAGACGGCCGAGTTTGGAAAATTTATCGACAAAGTTTTCAAAGACAGGGATGTTTGTGCTAAAGGAATTTTACCTACAGAAGATTTTAAAAGATAAAAGCAGAAGCCCTGATTATTCCAACTGGATCCATGACCATAGTCAACTGAATGTATTTGTCAGGACTATCAGGTTCCAAATCAACACCTAGAAATTAAAGGAAGAGGCAGAGCTTTCAGACACGAAAGAAAGGGTATACGCGTATCTAACTTTTGGACAAAGATAATGTGGAGAAGACTGTCATATTGAAGCCAGTGGATCTAATGGACATTTTAAAGTTTCTTCTAGGTCCAAAAGTCTGTGTGAAGCTCCTCTGTTGTTTGAATCTGTGGTAAGTAGATCTCATTCCAGGAGAAATCCAAGTGATTCAGCAGTATCATTTCAGAGAAAAATGAAGTAAATAAATCAAATGCCCCAATGAGGAAGAATACGTAACAGTAAAAACCTCGTCTTTGGTTTATTTCCTAAGTCTGAGGGGAGGCAGAAGATAAATGAACCTACCTACATTGTCAAGATTAAGTGTTCTGTCTCAGAATTTTACTAACATCCCTTCCTTTGATCCTCAGATAGACCAGAGTGTCATCATATCCACTCACATGTGAGGAAACCAAGTCACTGTGAAGGACCTGTCTTGATCACATAGGTTATGCCCAGGACTCTCACTATATTTAATATTACATTTAACTTATCATACTCTTTCCCCTGTTTTCTAGCAAGAAAAAAAAAAAAAAAAACAGCTGTTCTGACCATTTTACTTATGTCTGATGAAAGGTACTGGCTTTTGGAAATGAAACTAGAGAGATGACTGGAGCAGTAAATAAACATCAGAAGAACAGGTCTGTTCAATAACAAAGTCTTTGTATTCTGTGTATTGATTCTGTTCCATAAGAAAACTTAAAACATTTAATGTCAGAAGTTTTTGCCTAATGAATTTCACTTACTTCTACCAGCGAAGACCAGATACAACTCTAGGTCTAGCAGATGGAGGGAGCACTTCAGATCAGATGAAGAAGATGGCATTTTACTATCTAAAGGGCACAAAGCCCCGCCAGGTTTTCCTGGAAGAGCCATGAGAGTAAACAGAAGACACTCCCGCTCTGAGCCCTGGGTTCCTCCCGCTGACCTGCGAGGACGTCAGGCTTTCTATTCTGCTGTTGAAGCACAGAGCTGTGTAAAACTGAAATAGTTCAACAAAGATTGTCTTCTTTCAATTATTTTTATCCTCTATTGCGGGAACAGGTAGAATAAGAAGGGATGAAAAGTCTAAGTAGACAGTAAACAAAGTAGGGTAAAAACTTCATGTAATACGACACATTCATATATTCAGAAACGATGAAGAAAGAGAAGCAGGAGCTAGCGGACTGGCTCATTCCAGACACACTAAAAGTGAAAGTGAAGTTGTTCAGTCGTGTCCAACTCTTTGCAACCCCGTCCACGGACTGTAGCCCACCAGGCTCCTCCGTCCATGGGATTCTCCAAGCAAGAATACTGGAGTGGGTAGCCACTCCCTTCTCCATGGGATCTTCCCCACCCAGGGATCGAACCAGGGTCTCCTGCATTGCAGGCAGACACTTTAACCTCTGAGCCACCAGGGAGACAGACTGAAGATCAGGGGGAAAAGTGTTCAGCTAAGACTCAGAATTCCATCCTGGAGTAGTCTTTGTTTTTTAAATCTCTGTGGACAATGGTTAAAGAAAAAAAAAAAAAAATACACGTACATGTTGAGAAACACAAAAAGGCAAAATAAGTGAAAGCCTGAGTTTTAGCCCAGAAAAAAAAGCTTAAACTGCATCTGCTTACCTTGCTTTTTGTACTCAACACTGTACTTCTTGGAAAGATTTCCTGATCCGTACTAATAGGTCTTTCCTTACTTTAATTTTTTGGAATGGGTTGCAAAATTTTGTTGCTCACTCTTTCTAGGGGTGGGCCAATTCTCAATTTATCTATCTTACTTTATCATCAACAAGGGTTGCTTTTGATAAAGTATGACTCAGGCTCCTAAATGAAGATAACAGTCAACATTACTATGCAGATCACTGCCTTTTAATCTTTTTTTTCCCCCTCTGCTCTGCAAGGCTGGCAGGATCTTAGTTCCCTGACCAGGGATTGAACTCAGGCCCTGGCAGTAGCTGAGTCCTAATTACTGGACGGCCAAGGGATCTCCCAGATCACCGCTAAGGTAAAAATTGAAGAAACTCCAAAATCAAGAGCTGACTGAGAGAAGAGAAAAACAAGTGAAAACATCTTAAGAACTGGATTAAAGAAACAACCCTTCTTCCTCAAGTGGGTCTGCCATGGCTCCATCCCTCATGAAAGAACAAAAGTCAAGACCTTAACACAAAATGAGCTCCTAGGAGGCAACACCACCATCAGGAGGCCAAGGGCCCACCGGGGAAGCCAGGGCCGGGGAGGGGAAGGCGTGCCCGCCCTCCCATTAGGCCTGCTTCAGCATCTTGCTGCTGAGTGAGCCACGGGACTCACTTTCAGTTTTGAGAATCATGACTCACTCTCCCTACATCCTCTCAATTCTGACCATATTTATAGTAATATGAAAGAAAAGAGAGGCGGCCCATGAGGCAGGGAACATAGAAGCTCACATCCTTTCAGTTCTACAGTCAAATGATTAACAATTCCTCCCCTTCATGAAGCAGTTTTCTTTTCAGGAAAAGTATAAGCTTTGTGCCCTCTCAAAATGGTTTTTCCTGCTTTTCAACAACTAAAAAATATTATTTCAAAGCAGTTTTTTTTTCCCCTGGACTCAACTCAGGGCTGTAATTTCATGATAGCACTCTTCAGTAAAGTAATTTAGATGTAAAGAGTTCAAGAAAATGAGAGGGCAGGTAACCCATGCTTGCAGAGTTCAACCGTATCACAGTTTACTCGTATCTTTAAAGTCCCTTTCTACTTCCTGTTCTGAGAGGACATGGTCAGTGTTCTTCAGAAGATGGACAGGCTTTTGATTACAGATCAGTTTGCTGAGGTTCCCAGGTAACATTAAAGGCGGCTCCAGCAGCATGAAGTTCTTTCCGTGAAGCAACCATGGGAGGACGTGGCACCCTTGCCTCTCAGAAGCCACTACACCAGCTCAGGTGTGTCCGGCCACCGAACAGGTCCTCCACGTGGGCAGGGCTGCTGTTACTGTCCCCTGCTCCACGGGGAGGAAGGGCACGCACTCCGACAGGGTGGGGTGTGTTGGGAGTAGGGAGAAGCGCCCTGCCGCCCCCTTCTCTGGCTGGTGATGCTCTGCCGCCAACAGTTTGTACGTTAGGTAGGGGCATATGCTCACTACCAAGCTCATGTCTTCCAACAACACAGATGTGTCTAACTTGCCGCGGAGTGTGGATCTGGGGGCTGGTGGAGACTTGACTCAGGTAAGCAAACTCGGGCCTGGAGGGGAAGGGCTGATACCAGCACATGTCTTGGCACCCCCTGCAATGCCTCTTCTGCCACCTCAACGCAGTCCCATCTGGCTCACACCACAGCGTGCAAAGAACCTGCCTTCAAAGGGGTTGTTCTGCCATAATGAGTTCTGGATGTTCCTAAGTTCTGAGAGAAATGAAGCCTGTTCTCCAACCCTGTGCACAGACAATGAGAGTGGGGTGACCCATCGATGAGATGTGAAGAGCACCTCCCCACCCACCGACAGCGTCTCTGCTGGGTCGGCTTCTGGTGAAGACCCATCTCCACCCTGAACAAACAAGCACAGACAACAAGCATTTCTGCCTGACAGCAGTATTTTATTGTTACGACACCGTCTTGTGACCCACTTTACTCCCTGCTCCTTACTTCTCGGTTATAAGCAGTAATTAGTAATGTCAGTGCTCTGGCTGGATTGCTCCAGGCCTATTAATAATGCATGAGCAGGAACAGGATGAATGCTAAGTGTACAACAGAGGTTTCAAGGTTAAAAGCAGTAATGGAGAGAGCTGGTGGGAGGCAGGTGGTGGTGTTGGTAGAAGAGGAAGAGGAAGGCGCGCACGTGTGTGTGTGTGTGTGTGTGTGTGAGAGAGAGAGAGAGAGAGAGGGAAGGAGGGAGGAAGAGGGAGGAAAGAGGTGATGGGGAGTCAGTTTTCAACCTGCTTTTTAAACGCCCACTGTCCCTCTAGGGGCCGTGTGTATGGTGAAGCGTAACTTCCCAGGGCCCTTCATCAAGCCGAGCACCGCCTCTCCTCTCCTCGAGTGGACACAGGCCTCTGACCGCCTGGTGGGGAGGGTGTCAGCGTTCGGTCTCAGGCACTGAAGAGCTACTAGTGTGTGAAACTGAGGTCAGAGGAAACTGACCAGCATCTTTCAAATATATTTTTGGTGTTTTAAATGACTTCTCTTATAAGAGGCAGTGCTTGCTTGTTCAGCCGAACTAGTACCTGCCCACTGAAGCCTATATAGGAAAGTCAAGACCAGTGATGCTGGGCCCTCCTTCGGTGCACAAGACAGATGATGATGTTAGAGCTGCTTCCCCATCTCTTAATACAACATCCAGCATTCTTACACGGAGCTTTGTATCAGAACTGAATGATAGCAAATAAGCCTGCAAAACAGGCCTGGGCAAGGATGAGTCTGGCTATTTGAAAAATATCTGCCTGGGAGATGGGGGCAGGGCCCTGAAGCCAGGTAGACAGTCATCTCTGACTCCTGCGCTGTTCGTATCTGCTTGACCTTCTAAGTAGAGACAGCCCTTCACCTGTCCCTCACCAACCAAAACTGAACTGTTTCACTTACTAGGAAAGTAACAACTTTATCTGCTGGTTTCACAACCAAAACCAGACATTTTAGAAGCTGGTCACAGTGATGCTTGGGTGAATCAGATCCCATCCTTACTTGTTAGTCAGAAACAGTCTCTGTGGGAAAAGGAAGCAGTTGGAAGCAGTCTTGAATCATAATTACTGAAAGCTGTATTTATACCCACGGGGCTCTGACTTCTGAGCCAAGGTTTTCTCACTGTGCTGGAGACGGGGCTCCTGCAGAAAGGCCAGTGAGAAGAAAGGCAGAGCTGTCAGAATTCTAGCTCTTTCCACTGGCTACAACATTGCATCGCGTCACCTACGACCTGAGGCAAAAAGCTCTCCTGAGGGTGGTGAAGTCAGCCCTCCCAGGGATCCAGGAGGAAGGTCGACAGGTTTGAAAGTGGGCAAGCATATATTCAAAATCATGTTTATCATTTTTTTCCCTCAAGTTCCCTAAAAGCAAAGAAAAAAAATCCTTTTGTTTTAGAAGTTCAGAGATGACTAGGCTGATGAAAACAAGTGCAATTATTTTTTAATCGGAAAAGTAACACACGCACAGTACTCCCCCTCTTCCCTTCAGAGAAACCCTTTCCCAAAGCAATTCCCTGCAACCAATTTCTTATCTATCCTTCCACACAGAGCTTCTGCACATGACCACATACAACTCCTCCTCCTCCTCCCATTTGAGATACAAATAAAAGCAGATAATATCCACTGTTCTACATTTTGCTTTTTCTTTTTTAAACTTAATACATCTTGGTGATAGCTTCAGACTGGCACGACTAGACCCATGTCCTTCTCCTTAACGCTGTGGTGTCCTGGCTCACAAGTCAGATCTGGCCTGTTGACTCTAGCTGTAAATATGACTTTAACTCTATCACAGTTCTGTTCATTTGTTCATGTACTGTCCATGGCTATGTGCAAGCTACAAAGGCAAAGCTGAGCATCTGTGACTGGTCCAAAATTCCTAAAATATTTAATATTTACTATCTTGCCCTTTATTAAAAAAAAAAAAAAAAAAAAGCCTGCCCACCTCTGGTGTATATCCTTGTATGAATATCTACATGTGGTCTGTTCTGTTTTCTGTTGAACACTCAAGTGGAAAATGGGTGTCCTTAAGAATAAAACTGAACTGTAAGTGTTGGGAGGCACTGAGGAGGAGGAGGAGGAAAGAGCAGGAACTAGTTGGAAGAAACTGGCATGAAGAAGCAGGCTTAAAGAGGGAACCTCAGGGTAAGCCATAACCTCCCAAAGTGTTACTTCTTCTTTTCAGAGGAAGTAAGAGGCAAACTGCAGGTCTCTTGATGAAAGGAAATTCCCCTTTGCTGTATCAAAGCTACTCCCCGTGTTTGTGTTTTTCTTAGTTAGGCAAGGCTGCCTGAAGCATACTCTGACCAAATTAGGAAGCAAGCAGGCTGATGTCTCTAAGCCGGTCACCACACGGCCAGGACGCCCAGGCATGCGTAGACAGTGATGGATGGGGAAGGGGAGACTCAGTCCAAGAGAGAAGTGCTACTTGCTTGAGAAATCAGCCTTATCAAAATTACACTAAATAAGAATTAGTAACTGTTCTTGAAGATGAAATCCACTTCCTGCTTCTTACAAAAAAACAAGGGCTTCCAAGGTTTCTACGAGGAAGGACAGTGTGAGATGCACAGTGGAGAGGAATTCTGTGTGGAATTGTTCTGTTTACTCCAAGGGCAGTGAAGGTCTTGAGAGGCATCAAGGAAAAACACACCAATTAGCTCCCTGATAGCTTACTAGGATACTCAATTTTACACTATTGAGAAAAAAAGAACTTAGGAAGGTCATACTAAGAAAGAATTGTGTATATTTCCACTTGAAGACCTGAGTACTCAGCTGTGTTACCTTCTGGAAGGACAAGGTTTTAAACTAGTCCGACGCTTCCCAACGAGGTCGAGGGATGAGATACTGAATCGTTCACACTGAGCTTGTTTCTGCCACCTCCACTCAGTGATATTCTCCTTCAGGAATGACTTCTGAGTGAACCTCTGGTTCTGAGCCAATGAGCTCAGAATCTACTCTGACCACCAGCACTATCTGGGCAATAAAATTTAACCTTGAAAATCCTCGCTTTCCTCCCAAATTTTCAGATCAGCAAGATTTTTGGACACGATTTTTATTCCCTTAGGAATGTGCTCAGCTCAGTTCCAGCATTCGCTATGAAATCAGATGTGCAGTTAGAGTTAAGGTAAGTTTAAATGATAAAACAAACCTCAGTTCTCCTTTACAGGACAATGTTTAAAGGAGCCAGGCTGAAAGGTGCGGGCACACTGCTCCTGGCTCAGCCTGAGCAGCTGCTCTCTCCAGGGCGGCAGCCGCCCCCCTTGGGGGCAGAGGCCCAGAAGAGCCATCTGCGCGGGGGTCCGTGCACCGGCGCAGGGCTCCTGTTGAAACACTGCTTTCTGTGCTGCTGCTCAGCCTGTGCTGAGCTGGCGTCCGGCTTCCTCTGCCAGGTTGTACGGGGCAGGGAACTCGCAGTCACTGTCTCTGCAGCGCTCCGTACACTGTCAACACTGCTAAGCGTCTGTGTTCTATCTACCCTTGACCAGCTCCGCACATTTAATTACAATCACCTAGAGGATCCATGCATTTTACTGATGAATTTAAAGGGTACATGAGTTAACACTATACAGAACAGGCATTTTTCTGAAACCCTGGCTGACTGACTATAACCCATCAATCAGGAGCTGTGTTTTTGTTAGTCAAGATTTCTGTGACTCACCTGAGTCACACTGTGCACTGGTGGACCACTGAGGACACAGAGATTAGAGTGGTCCCTGACAGGGAGCTCACATGTCACTCAAAGACGACAGTCTGACCGCTCCCTCAGGCTGTGTGAACCCCCTGCTTCATATGCAGTGAGGATGCCTGGGCTGTATGACTCCCCTCTACCCCGTCAGAAGTCCAGCGTCTGCAGTTACAGATGGAGAGAAGCAAATGCCAGTAACAGAACTGCCTGGGCAGGCTCAGTGCTGTTCCCCTCGTCAGGGCTGCAACTACACCCTTGTTCCCCACCAGACGAGTGTGAGTGTGATGGCACCCAGGTGGCTGGCCGGCCCTCCACGCCCTGCTCCCTGTGACGGAAGCTGCTGCTCCGCAGCCTGGCCTATGCAGGGACGTGGGCTGGGCCACTGGGCCGCCGCGCCTCCCGTGGTGCGGTCCTCTCCCAGCGCGTCTTCTGCTTTCTCACTGCAGTGCAGAAGGCACACGGCTCTATGCGAGCTTCATTGCCCTTTTATGGTAGAAAAATGAATTGCCTGCCCAGCAGTGGAGCTGAGAGATGACAGAACGGAAAGTTGTCATTTGTTGTGGTTTTGGCAGCAAGCAAGTGTTCTCCTCTCAGCCACCCTTGGGTGGACAGTGCATGCCCGGCATTCGGCGAGGGAAAAGTAAAGCCCCAGCCACACGGCTCTTTGATGAGGGCCTAGCCTGCACAGCGGCAGATTGACTGAGGAATGGCATCAAGCCTCATTTTCATGAAAACGCACCTTTTACAGAACAAGGCGTCAAAAGGTTTGTGTTTCTAAGTGGAGGAGTCCCAGAAAACACGGTTCCAATCAGATCATATCTGAGGAACAGACCTCACTCCCCTGTACAACGAGGATGTGGGCCTGGAGCCGGGCAGCGAGGCGACCACACCCTGGAGGAGGGGCTGCGGCGCTCCCTGCAGCCCAGCCCAGCCTGGTCCCTGTCTCCGGATGGCTCGGGGGACAGGGGAGGCGCCGCCAGCCCCAGATAAAGGCAGCTCCTGGGAAAATACACCGAAGGCCAAGGCCCGTGGTAATAAACAGCAGCTGGCACCACGGGCCGTAAACAGTGTGCATTTCTGTCAGGAGGCCCACAGGAGAAAAGCAGGCCTCCCAGCAGCTGGGAAAACATGCTGTAAGAGGAAAATCTGGCAAATCTCTGTATGCACATCAGAGTTAGGGAAATCAGGCCCATCTGAGTGAGAAATTAAGCGTAATCCAACATGCTTTCGGCTGAAAAACAAGTCTTTTTAAATGTGTGGGGAAAAAACTCTGATGGTTACGTGGTTTCTTCCATGTTTAAAAAGCACCCAGGACTAAAAAAAGCAAACACGCTGGTGTGGAGCCACCGCAGAGCCGCAGCAGCTGCTGAAGGATGCGCCTGGCCTCTCGTCGGGCCCCCTCCCTAACACTCCTTTGACCCACGGGGGGCTGCGCGCCGGGGAAGCCCCACCATAGGGAGGAGCCTCCGGGACAACCAGGCTGATCACGTCCACTGCTGGCCCGGGCAGGCACCGCCACCGTCCCTCCTGACCGCTGCTGCCCCTCCCCAGCAGTCCCCATCAGCCCTCAGAAGACCAATCCAACCCCACAGAGACCTTCTGGAGAAGGAAGTCACACAAGCACTCGAGGCACGGTGTAAACAAACCGGCCTCAGGATCGAAGGGCTTGCTAACTGAGGGCCATGGGGGCGCGGTGTGACCCGGGTCTGTGTCAGCAGTCACCAGAAACGCCCCTCTCCGATAACACCACTGACAAGACTGCCCCCCTGACACTCTGTACCTCAGCCCGCCCCACCTCCCTCTCCCTCCTTCACGGCGCTCAAGGCCCACCCTTCTGGCATTGTGATCGCTGTGCTAACATCCAGGCTGTCAACAGCTCCCTGGAGTGTCCAGAATCAGACCCACTGTCCTCACTCTGCTCTGCGAAGCCCTCGCCGTCTGGGGTCTGCCTCCCTTCCTAGTCCATGTCCTCCTGCTCCGTCACACTGCCTGCTGGCTGACCACTCACACCGCTTCGCTCACGTCAGAGGCCCGGTCCCCTGCTCCTGCACAAGTGTTTCCTGATGATGTGCTCTCCCGACTCTGAGAGCAGCCACCATCACAGCTCCCGTCCTCGCGGGGCTGGCCGCCCCTGCTCAGAGCTCAGGAGGGCTGTGGCTGTCTCCAGTGTGTTTCTTCAGCCCTGGCAGCACTCAATCAGTATCTGAATGACCAGATCTGACCAGAGCCCCACAGGGCAGAATCCCACCCACCCTGCCACAAGTCTAGGCTGAGGGGGTGGCTAATGAACATGTTCAGAGAAGAGGGAAAAAATGTCAGGGATGATAAGGGGTAAGACCCTGTGGGGGCTTCTGCATGGTGACCAGACAAAAGTTTTTAGGAAGGACTGAGTCCAGAGAAAGAGAGGGAAGGACCCACATGCAGGCAGGGCCCTGGAATGAAGGCTTTAGGGGCAAGGGTGCCACCTGGAAAAAAAAGACCCAAGTCGGCAAAGATAAGGTCAGGTCAGAGCGGGTGCTGGCCTCGGAGAGAATAGGAATAGGGGGCCAGAGGGCTGTGGTAACAAGACAGGGAGCAACAGATGTTTTTAGCAGCAAAATGTGACAGAAGAGGGGAGAGGAAGGCAAAAGGACAAGCTGTTGTCAAAGACAAGAGAAAAAAACCGTGATCTGTTTCACTATCTTTGGGCTAAAATGTGGATCAGCTTATCAGACGTAGGGAGCTTTTTTTTTTTTTTTTTTTGTAGGGAGCTTTTGAAACTTAAAATGCTTTTCATATTCGTGCTTCTGATGGGAAATAAAACTGAAAAGTGCTTTTATGGGGCTACAGGGATCTGATCTAAGACATTCTCTTAGCCTACTTCTCTTTGAAAACCAAATGTCAATGCCAGTTTGAAAGTCCTCAGTATTCTAGAAATCAGAGCCTCTGGCCTGGAAGGACACTCAAAAGGTCATCTGGTCTGCCTCCCGGCCTCAAGGCTGGACTGCGGGCTGCACGGCACCGCGGAGGAAGAGAACCTGGTGAGGGCTGTGCCGGAGCCTCTGGCAGGGCTCTGCGCCAGGCCCAGGACCCTGGAGCCCATTTCACCGGCTACGGGATGGTCCAGCAATCCATTCTGGATTTCTGACAGGCAGCTCAAGTCTCTTTTCCCAGGGAGGCTGGAAAACATCAGGTCTCCATCACGTGTACAGAAGAATCTCATACCCACAGAGAAACCCCACACACAGCCCTCACTCCATGAGCCCTTTAATCGTCCCACAAGTAGCTGCTGACACTGTCCTATTACGTCACGAATTTTCCTCATCTCTTAAGGCAGTGACTACGCCATGAAATAGAACACTTCAGTGAAGGGTCTCACCCGTTTTCAAGAGTGATGTGCCCTCAAAGCAGCAAAGCAAAGTAGGTCAGAGCACAGACAATTCAAACCCATCTAGATTTCTATTTGTTTTTCAAATTACCTTGTTATGAAAAAATGGAAATACACACAAACATAAATAATATAATGAATCCCCTGTATCCATCACTCATGTTTATAAACTACTAGCTCATGGCCAATCTTGGCTTCCCTAAACTCTGTCTGCTCTGCCATTCTCCCTCTTACAGTACATTTTCAAAGCAAATCGCAGACTACACATCACTTCATTTGTAAATATTTCAGTTTGTATCTCTAAAAGACAAGGACTCTTAAAAAACCAACCTATCATACCAAAACCACACCTAAAAACACACAAATAATGCTAAGAAAACCCTGGATTTGATTCCTGATGTCGACACCTGCTGGCTACGTGACTTTGAGGGGACAAGGGGCAGAAGGCCCCTCAAACCCAGCAGGAGCTCTACTGGCAGGTACCAGGACTTCTGCAGTCTCAACTCTGATGCTTCTGGGGCTTCCCTGCTGGCTCAGGTGGTAAAGCATTCGCCTGCAATGTGGGAGACTTGGGTTCGATCCCTGGGTTGGGAAGATCCCCTAGAGAAGGGAAAGGCTACCACTCCAGTATCCTGGCCTGGAGAAGTCCATGGACGTACAGTCCACTTTCGCCTCAAGAAACCCTGACAGGACGGGCTCTGACTCTCCGCAGGGAGGCGCACCAGCTTTTCCCTGGGCTCTTCCCACTGACCTCGGCGGCCTGCCCTTGGTTTCTCAGCACTGCTCTGAGTTACCAAGGTGATTCCCAGTCCATCTTCTCAAGGGACATTAGCATGTAATACAGACGCAGAGCACACAGCTGCCATGAGGCTTCCAAAGAGACGGCAGAGCTGGCTCCTTAGCCTGTTACACTGGAGACGAAGGGCAGTGGGTGACGTGGGTCTGGGTGGTCGATCCCGCCTGGCCTCTGGGGACAGGAGAGGCACTTCTCATTCTGGGTATGTTTGTCTCAAAGTCAGGGAGGACACCGAGGAGTAAAAGACCATTTACATTCTCAGCGACCACACAGCAATCAGAAAATGACCTTGAATTCAACAGTAAACATGAAATTCCACCCAGAGGCAGCTTCAGCCCAAGCTCCATTCTGACTTTGCCTGAACGTTGCTCTCTGCTGCCTCTCCCCTCGCCCACATTCCTTCTCCCTGGCACAGGCACCCAGGAGGATACAGGGTGTTTTCGTGCTTGTGTTATTACTATAGCAACAATTTTTCTTCTACCTGGAAGGCTGGAAGCCCTGCAGTGCTCTGTGCTGAGAATGCAAAGAGGGAACACTATCGCTTTGCACTCCAACACACATGCAACCCTCCTCCCTCCTCAAGGACATCACGATGAGGATCACTAAAATTAAGATCCTAACAGCTAGTAACACACAATTAGTGTAAAGACAAAAAGGAGGCAAATGACTCTATAAAAAGATATTTTGTAGATTATCAATTCTTGGAAGGATTTTTAACAGGAGGCCTTTTTTTTTTTTAAAACATGAGATTTCTAAAGACTGTGACTCGAAAAGCATCTTTCCTTTGATGAGGGCACAGGCATAGAAAAATGCATTAAGTGATATTAGTAAAATGTCTGAAAGCACTAAACAACTAATGTGGTTTCCAGCTAAAGAGGCACTTGAGAGCTTCTGATGCCTGGACGGTGTGTGAACAGTGGTAGGCTGTTAGGAGTCTGATAAGCAATGGCCAATGGCGGCCAGAAAACTCTGGACGAAAAAGGGTCAGAGTTTCTATTTAATGAAGTGCGCAAACAGACCTGTCAATCCACAGAATCTTTTTAAATACCACAGTGTATTTTAGTAGAGACCAAAACAACACTAGACAGACAAGGAGCTGTGTCCTCCTGCTAAAGGACAGTAAAAGGCAAGGCGAGCAGCGCCCACCTCCAGGCCTGCCTGCTGAACTGCACATGGGGGTGATGGCCGAGACACAAAGGGCACTGCCCTCCTGCGAGGACAATGGCCAACGAACGGGTCACGGAGACGAGCCACAGATTGTTAAACATCTTCCCTTTATGACCGACTCTGAGTTCTCCAGCAAAACGTACTATCTATTTTGTCTCCAGGCCTTTCCCACACTCATCTCTTTGAATAGCGTTCCCTGGGATGCCAATCCTTCTGAACAGGGATAAACAAAAAATCAACAAGAAACCCAAAGGGAGGAGACCTGGCAGTGGAGTGGCTGAGACACGGAGGGTGAACCCACGAGCAGCCTGCTTTAAAGCACAGCTCTCCCCAGGGCAGAACGGGGCTCTCCTCTCAACCTGAACGCTGAGGGCTCAAGTGACAGCAGTCATTTCTGACAGAGCAGACTGGTCAGCAAAAAATCTAGCTTCAAAAACCTATCTCCTCTCCTCTGTGGCATGCTAGTAAGAAAAGAATTTTTCTTTTTAAGAAATGAAATTTTTTGACTACATGATTTGAAAAATTAAGTGGTGGTGTTCAGTTGCTATGTCGTGTCTGACTCTTCACGGCCCCATGGCCTGCAACCCACCAGGCTTCTCTGTCCTGCACTATCTCCCGGAGTTTGTTCAAATTCATGTTCATGGAGTCAGCGATGCTATCGGAGATAAGTGCGGAGTCCTCTTTTGGCCCTCTGACAGGACTTTACAACTGTCCCCAGTAGGGGAACCCTGTGAGTCTGTGGTAGCAAATTCTACAAAACTCAGGGAGGAGGCGCCTCCTTCCTGTCTAGGAGGTCCTCTGCTCACCCGGGCCTGCAGAGCGCCTGCACACACCTGGCACCAGTCTCCGCCTTCCCTGAAGGGCAGCGGCCGCTTTACTGGCTGAGACAAGGGATGGCCAGTGCCGTCACTTCATCACGCTTAATGCAGCTCCCCACCCCAGCCCCCGGTACAGATTCACGTAGAGATATGCCCGACAAGCCGTTCACAAAAGCCCCACCCACAGGCGCAGCCGCTCCCCTCTGACAGACAAGGGAACTGTGGTTCAGGGAGGCGACGCACCCCCTAGGGCACGACGCCGGGGAGGGGGGGCTCGGGTCAAGCAAGGGGGGTTTAAGGGCAAAGCCTCGTGCTAGCCACTCCTCCAGGCGGTCTGCTTAGCTGCCTCGTGACCAAAGGCTGGGGCACCCAGCAAAGGGCTGGCCCTGGACCAGGGGCGTCGAAGAACACTTCTCATGCAACTGTGTTCAAAAAGAACTTTCAAAACAGATAATTTACCCATACAGCCCAGCAAAAAAAGTACTTGTCCCATGCAATGCTGACCCAGGAGAAAGTAAAGGCTCTTCATCCTGAACTGAACAGGAAGTTCTGTGATCTGTCCCCTAGAAGGTGGCAACATCTTCACCATTTAAAGCTGCTTCATTAAGAAGCACTTCACTTCTCTGAGGGCATGACAGAGGGATGCCCATTTCCTGGGGGCGAGAAAAGTCGGCAAAAACGCAAGGCCCAGGCTGCTGCTCTGCCCTCAGGCCCCGAAGTCTACCATGACAGCTCATGTCTGGCCCACCGTGGCTCTGAAATGCACTTCACCACCTGCTGGAAAGTTAGCAGCTGACTTCTGAGTGTTGAGGGGAGAGATCTGAGGGGCTGCGCTAGCCCCCGCTCACCAGTCCCCTAACTTTGGATACCTCGCAGGTGCTGTCCCAGACGCCCGCAAAAGCAGATACGCAGTAGAGTGAGTCATTTGACTGCTTTGATTGCTCAGTGAATGTAAAAGTTATGTTGACACTATACAATGTACTATGTATACAATGGCATTGTATCTAACGGTTATATACAGACCTAATTAAAAAATACTTTATTGCCAACGAATGTAACCATCACCTGAGCCTTCAGCGAGTCCATAATCCTTGTGTGAGAGCAATATCAAAGACCACTGATTACAGATCACCATAACAAATATAATAATAAAAGTCTGAAATAAGGCAAGAATTACCAAGATATGCCAGAGACACAAAGTGAGCAAATGCTGTTGGAAAAATAGAAACAGACTTGCTCAATGCAGGGCTGACAGAAGACTTCCATTTGTAAAAAAAATAAAAAACTGCAGTATCTGTAAAGGGTAATAAAATGAGGTATGACTGTATAAGAATAAAAACTATTTCTGTACAGTTGAGGGGAAGCAAAAATAAATGTTTTATTCATATTGGCATTTCAGTTTAATGCAAGCATATTTTTACCTTTCCCTATTTTGGGTACATATCTGTCTCCTTTTAAAATAACTATTGCAAACAACAGCAGAGATGGTATTTATTTAAGTTTTATTAGGGAAGGCAGAGTAGGAAGAGGAAAGCAATATTTGCTTTTCGTTGTCTTTATTCTTCCTGGAAACACACAAATACACATCCCTAACTGGAAGATCTAGCTTCTCAAACACAGTGCTTAATGTGCTAAGATGTCAAGGAAAGAAGTGTGTAGATTTGAGATGCCTATGATGAACAGACTCACTATGCTATTCACTGTGCGTAATTTTAAAAACTGGAAGCTGACAAAAATATTGAGACAAAGAGAGTTAAATCCTGAAACCTCGCTGCTGTAACGCCAGCCCCACTCAGCGCTCAGCAGGGGACGGCTCATAGGGATGGCCTTTGGGATCCACTCTGGGCTGTGTGTGGTGGCAGGGTGGCCCCACTTTGGGTTCTCAGCACCACCACTTTCCCTCGATGGACACTTCCTTGGATGACTCTGGGACCCATGGGAGCCTAGGGCCTCCCAAAGCCTTCCCGTCACACCTGCACACCGCTGCAGCCTGAGCTCTTAAGTGGTTCAGCCAGAGCCCCCGGGGCTCTGAAGGAAGTGACACCTCGGGAGAAGCAGGGGCAGCTGAAGGCTGAGGAGGAGTTCCCACCCCACCTCACTCCTGTGGACTCGCATCATGCAGAGTGGACTTCCACACCAGTAGATGAGCCCTCATCTGGTGATTTAAAAATCCTTTTGTTATCCAGACATTTGGTTCTTCTCAACATTACTCCCTGAATAAAGGTCCTCCCTCAGAGTGGGAACAAGAGGATCAGGCTTCATTCACGTCTAGATAAATGTAAAGGCCTGTGCTCAGCACAGGAGTCAGCTGACTGGCTGGGCCTCAAATTATAGTGTGGCTAGTAAGTGCCAACCATCCACTGTCACAGCTGGAACTGCCCTGGCATTGACAGCTGGTCCAGGTTCATTTACATTCTCTCCACGCAGCCACTGAGCTACTGCAGGCAGCTGCAGATGCCTGTTTTTTAGCAACGAACTGGTTCACTGCAGATGTGAATTTTGGTGATATTTTACTGCTATCGAGTCAGTTAACACTGAAAGCTACCAAGGACAGGATGGGGCCTGGAAAGCATGAAAAAAGATGAGCAGAGAAGAAGCTGGCAGGTAAGAAAGATACATAAAAACAAGGGGACGTGATCCTGGGAAAAGATGAGAGGTTACACAATCCCGTTCACATTCTCGGGTTACACTAAAAGACATCAAGCAAAGGGGTCTTCAGAGTTATTCTGATTAAAGTTTCACCACCCAGCCATCTCCCTAACAGCACCAGCTTCATGAGTGCTCCTAAACCTCTACCTTGTGGCCCCAGCTACCTTTCTGGAAAGCTCTTCTTACACCTCTGAGCTTATGGAGCAAAGGCACAATTCTAGACAGGTAGAAAGAGGCCCAACAGGGAAATTTCTGACCCTAAAAAACATTCCAGAAGCATCACATTCAAATCTCTTCTTAATTTAATACCCTGCAGTCCCAGCTCAAACACATCCAATCCACTCCTAAAAGCAGCATGTTAAAAACAAACTGATGAATTCTTTATCTGAGAATATACAGGATGCTGAGGGCCTTGACAAAAGCATTCCACCACATCAATGAAACAAAGACTCTCCACATTTCATCAAAGACACACTGTCTTACTCTTCCGGGATCTCATGGGAGTAATTCCAGGCATTCACGCCCTCCTCCAGATAATGCATTCATAGAAACGCCTCATCTCGGAGTGACAAGCTCCTGGAAATTTAACTGGAGTTCAGGTTACTGACAGTGACACTGCAATAGGGGAGCAGATGCCCTTAGTCTCAAAAGGGCCAAACTAGCCTGTGGCTTATTTCTTGAAGAGGAGGAACCCTGAAGGAGGAATGGCTGGTTCAGCCATCTAGCTGAAGAGAAAGTACATCATCAGGAGAACAGGTACAACTGAAAAAGGTAACAGCATCTGCCCTAACAACAATGACACCTCTGATGTTAAATTCTGAATGAGCAGAGTGGTCTGCTTTGGTACTAAACCTGAAAGAATTCTGTCAGTTCTCCTGACTAGACTGTTTCGCTGACACACACACTTTTGAAATGCCCAAGAGAAAACCTTTCCTCATGGAGTGTTAGTGCCACCTTCTGGCGAATCTCTCCATGGCTCCTAGAGGAGGAAATGACAACCCATTCCAGTACTCTTGCCTGGGAAATCCCATGGACAGAGGAGCCTGGCAGGCTACACTCCATGGGGTCACAAAGAGCTGGACACAACTGAGCATGCACACATACACAGCAACATTTTACTTTTAAGTTCTCCCTTCTTTTCAAAGGATAGGTGGCAAGTTCTTGGTAAGCATTAACTGTTAATGGGCTGTCGCTGCCTCAGGTCCCTCGAGAGAGCTTTCCCTTCATTTTTCACACTGGGCCAAACACAAGTCTAGACCGCGAACGCTCCTGTGCGCAAGTGAGGATCAAGTCCTGCAGCACACTGCAATGGACAGACTGTGCGATGCAGTCTCTTCACTGCAAAGCACTACTGAGGGATATCAAAAGTTGTGAACCACTGGAAAGGTTATTTTCAACTTAGACAGTAAGACTCTTAAGGTTATACTTTCCCTAAACTCACCCATAAATTGCCTCCGGTGACCTCACTCCTACAGGGCCTCACTCCAGCCCCCTTGAGTTCCCACATTCCATCCCGTTTTCCCCCAGGACTCCCTCCTTTCAATGTTTCTTACTCCTAACTCCAAAACCTTCCTACAGCCTAGATCTCCCCTGTGCTCCTGACCACAGTCACATTCCAAATAAATACTGAGTACCTGATGTGTGCCAGGCCCTGGGAAAAGGACACTTACTGAATACTTCCACTCTCAAAACTCAACATGTCCAAAACAGAGCTGATCGACTCTCCTGGAACCTTTTTCTAATCTACTTCCAATTCTGTGTGAACAGGATCATCATCCACTCAGAGGTTCAAACCAGAAAAATGAGTCATCCAGGTTTCTGCCCACCCCCATATCAAACTACCTCTTTCTAATCCTCTCTCTCTACTGTCTGTCCTTTTCTCCACTCCCACTGTTAGTTCTGGTTCTCATGATCTGTACCAGTCAGAATGTGCTAGGTTTGCTGCTGGAACAAACTCAAAATTCAATAGCTCAAAACAAACTTATTTGTACACGTCTATCTTGGCAGAAGGAAAAGACAGTGAAAGATATGCTCTCTCTCCTTTTGAAGTTGGGGTAAAAACAACAAACGTGGATTCTACCTTATTCAAGGTAGACTGAAAGACTGAAGGCAAGTGGAGGGGACGACAGAGGATGAGATGGTTGGATGGTATCACCAACTCAATGGACATGAGTTTGAGCAAACTCCAGGAGACCGTGAAGGACAAGGAAGCCTGGCGTGCTGCAGTCCTTGGGGTTGCAAAGAGTCAGCCACAACTTAGTGACTGGACAACTACCTTATTAACACATTTTAAGTGTACAGTTCAGTACATTAACTACATGGGCACTGCTGTGTGGCATATCTCTAGAACTTCTTCTCCATTTTGTGTGACTGAAATTCAGGGAACCCGTGTCCCCTGCACTGGCAAGCAGATTCCGAATCACTGGACTGCCAGGGTTGTTCTAGACTGGCCTTTTACAGGGAAAAGCCTTCACCAATCAATCAGGCAACAGGTTATGGAGGACTCTCAAACTTCTCTGGATGCACCTTCTCTAGACTTATGCCTGTAAATTTCCAATTTAGAGAGGTTTTCTTTTTCGGGAGTTTGCAGTCTCTTGCTCCCTCTGGTGTCTGTCTGCAGTACTGCAGGTTCTCTGGAGCCGCTGTAAGACGCCCGGCTCTTGTTCTCAGTAGCCTTTGAGCTTCCCAGGTGGCGTGGTGGGTAAACGACCTGCATGCAATGCAGGAGATGCAGGTTCAATCCCTGGGTCGGGAACATCCCCTAGAAGAGGGCATGGCAACCCTCTCCAGTATTCTTGCCTGGAGAGTCCCATGGACAGAGGAGACTGGTGGGCTTACGGTCCATGGGGTCACAAAGACTCAGACATGACTGAAGTGACTGAGCAAGCAACCCTTGGGCATCTAGAGTACGGTGGGTCTCATTAGTGCTCAGAGTTGGCCAAGAGAGAAACCAGCCCCTTAAAGAGCACTCCACTCCGCAAAAGCTGGAACACTGGATATGTAGGTCCCACTTTTTGTATCCCCTCAAGGCAAAAGCCACAGAGATCTAACGGCCTCTCTCTGCTACACTGCAAGTCCTTGGGAACAGCAGCAAGCCTCTCAGCTCCTTGTTCCCAGAGGCCTCCAGGCATCTAGAGTATGCAGGGCCCTGTCAGGGCTGAATCAAGTGAGAAAGAAACCAGTCCCCTGGGCAGTAACCCAAAAAACGAACACTGGATGCACGTTCCAACTCTTCCCTTTTCCAAGCAGAAGCTGGGAACTTGGGTTTTCTCCTGCTCTCTCTACACTAAGCCAAGGAAAGTGGCAAAGGTGAGTGAACGTTTGCTAGTCCAAACCACTGCCTTTGTCCTCGGTGATCTGAAAACTGGTGCTCCCTCCTGGCCGTGCTTAGACTCAGGAAAGATACAAGCCAGCCCCTTGGGGAAGTTCTCTGAGAAGTCTGAGTGTCAGATGTGTGTCCCAAGTCTGCTCGTCACCTCTCCAAGGGGATGTGAGGAGTTGGGCGTTTCCTCCATGTGTGCCCCATGTGCTGGGGAAGGACTCTGGGGTGAGTTCCACTAATATCCTACCAGCTGACTGCGCTGTCTGGAGTACAGGAGCCGTGTAACTGGTTTTCAGATTTCTCACAAGGGTCACTGATTTATTGTTAAATCAGTGTTTCTGGGGGTGGGGGGAGGAGAGTTTAGGGCTACCTATTCCATCACCTTGCTGACATCACTTCTAAGCATACGTTTTACCACGCTTCCTGCAAGTGACCTCTCATCCACACTCACACTGCATTGGCCCACAGAAGCTACACAGCCCTCTCCAAGTTCGGCAGGGGGTGTATGTTCCTCCCACAGAGAGGAAGCAGAATACTCCGTTTTTCTGCCTAAGGTCTTAACAGCCTGAAGGAAGCTTCTGCTGACATCCAGGCTGGATATCTCAGATAATCACGGGGCACTGTTTCAGACTCCCACATAATTGACACCTTCCTGTAACTGTCTTTGGCCTTCCAAATCATACACAAGCACTTTAACTGGCGGAGTCTAATTTGGCATCATATCAGGAAATATAATTTCTAGCTCAAGCTTAGCAATTCATGGAGACTCCCGAGGAGGGCAGGTGACAACGATGTGCAGCTCTCACCTAGATCACTATACAGCCAGACCAACCTCTGCTGTTTCAGCCCCAGCCCCCGCCTCAGGATGGTGCTGAAGGCCTGCATGCACGGCCCGGCCCCTCCCCGGCCCCGGCCCCTCCCCGGCCCCTCCCAGCTCGTGGGCCTGAGCCTTTTTCGTCACACTCCCCGTACCAGTCGCGTCCAGGAGGGGACTGCTCTCTGGACCCTGAACATTCCACATCTTCACTTTCACATCACTCCCACCCTTTCCTTCCTGTGGCTGCTGCCTCCTTGCTCTGTGTCCTAGTTCAGGCCCCACCTTCCCAGGCATTCTAGTGGTGGACACACTGGAACCACGCAGGACAGTCAGCTACTCTGTTTTCTTAGTTTCAAGATGCCAGAGACTACAGCCTGGGATGGGGACAAATTACTCAATGGATACATCAACTGTAAGAAAATACCCAGATTTCACCCAGAAATACTAATGTTGAAAACAAAATGAGTAAGGTTTTAGTCTGTCAGTCTAGCTTCTCCTTCCTTTTCCAATATCCACTTTCATTTCTTCACTTTCCAAAAGGGCAGGGGGTGGGGGAGATTTTAACATTCAACTCTGCTCATTCTATTTGAGGAAAATGGCTGAAAATATACTTGTCTAGCTAGATGCCAATACTATATTCCTTAAAAACTTTAAAATGGCTTATATAAATGGTTGACAAATTTCAAGACACTCTCAGCTCACGAAGTAGGAGTCAAAGAAGAAAGACTTTCAGCAGCAAGGTGTTTGGACAGCTTTGGTCTCACCCTACACGAGCAGTCCATATGAGAACAGCTGAAGAAGTTGTCTACCAGATGTGACAGAGATGCCACCATGGTGCCCAGTTCTGTTAATCAAAGAAGTACCATGTGGACTTTGAAGGTGGCAAGATGTGTGTGAACGCACATGTGAAAAGAAGTATTTGAGCACAACAGGATGGTGAGAGAGCAAGCAAGAAAAATACTGGCACAGTGGAAAAACACAAAAGCCTTCACATTCTACACTACGGTATCTGCCCTTGAGGAAGACGGTATAAACCAGGCATCCAGAGCTTTGTGATTAAATTCTGTAGGTGGCTCCCATCTCTGAAACAAAGTCAACCACCTCACAAGGTAGCAAATTCATCTGCTTTCATGCAAAGGAGAGCACTCCAATCCTTCTCAGGGGTCAGCATGCTGATGACCAGCAGGGACTGTGCCACTAAGGCAGTCCGTAATACCAAATTCAAATGTGAGTCTAGAAAAGGCATTTGCCTCCCTACCTTTCGACAGCGAGGATTGGGACAACTGAACCTCTTCACATCGCTGTCCAACAGAGCAGGAAAGCTGCAGGAGGGGCACCTACAATCAGAACAGCAGAAGGAAGGAGACTCAGAACACTGAAGTCTGACTGCTCATTCTAAGACGGAGTTTTCAGCTGGACAGCCACACCTCTCTTTACTCCTTACTTTTCTTTAAAACACAGACTCAGGCTCTCTCTGCTGGCTCTCACCAGGAAATGCAGGTGCCATTCTGAGTCCTGCCTCAGTGCAAACCACTCAGTAAACATACCTTTCTGGGAACCCTACACACGTCACCTCTCTTCTAACTCAATGCACAAGGACTATACCTAGAAGCCAGATGATTAAGAGGTGCCATGGAATGGAAGTAAAAATCTGAACTGCAGATCTTTCCATTAATAAAATTATTATTTCAAAGCAAGAAATGCCAGAAAATTTGCAGCTAGGGCTCTGCCATAGAACTTCACTGTCAAAATGAAAGGGCCCAGGCAGTCTCAGTCTTCCTAACGGGGAACGAGCTGACTCTGAGAACTCACCTGACAAGCTCATCAGCGTAGGCTGCTGCAACTTCCTCCTCTGCTTTTCGCTCATAGTATTTATACAGGATGGTCTGGGGAAGCACCTTCTCCAGTTCACTGGCTGGGAATGAGCATGTGCAGCTGCCCTCCATGCAGCTGAGCTCTGACTAGAATGACACCGCCAGGAGAAAAAGGGGGAAAAAATTTAACCCAAGTTTTCAGAAGCGCACACACACACAAATTTCAGTGGTTAAATGCATCTTTCAATGCAAAGAAAATAAACAGTGGTTCAGAACACAGACTCTGAGACGGTGAAGGTCCCCTCTTCTGTCCCTTCTTCTCTGAGAAAGCACTCTCAAAATAAGGAAACCAAGAAATAAAAACACAAAGTCCATCTCTGATTCCACCTGAGGACCTCTACCAGTCTAAACCAGAATATATGAAGATGGGAAGTAGATAAGGACAGGTAAATGGCTTAGCAGATTAGAGGAGGAACGTTCTAGCTCAGGTCTGAAAAGAAGGTACTCAAGATAAGCAAGCTGACTCTCCCTCTAGTTCCTGGAAAAGCTGGAGGTCCGAACCTCTCGCTTGGCAGAGGTGAGTGGGAGGAGGGGCGGGGACTGATACAAAGCTAGTGCACACTCCAGAGAGGACAGTACAGTGTAAACAAGACTCTTCTGTGCACTTGGAAATTAAAAAGTCACGTGGCTCGTTTTATTGTGATACATATTTTACTGCAGTGGCCTGGAACTGAACTTGCAATATCTTTAAGTATGCCTATATCCTGCTAATCATTTACAACCACTCTCTCAGCCCTTGACTAAACTACAACTGATTTCAGAATAACTGATATCAAGTGGTTTGACTACTGGTGGGGCACTTATGAAAAGCAATTGTGGTTTTCGAGTGTTCGTTAAGACAGAACAAACTCTGAATTCTATATTGTGTTATGCTGGTGTAAAGAGAAACTGACTTTGCACAGAGAAATATAATCTTGCATAAAATATTATTCATTTTAATACAACTGTATAAAATCTTTTAAAATTTTTGTTAAAAAAAATACTACTTTGCAGCCTCATATATTTAATACAGGCTGCAGGATTCTCTCTTGGTGTTTATCCTTCATTTTATTTGTGAACAGGAAGAAGAGTGAAGAAGTTGGTGCTCCTATGAGCCAGGCATGAGAGCATCAAGAATTAAACCGTTCCCTGAAAAGAAATCTACTGTGCTTAGGACCAACATAATCACACACATCAGAGGCTGTAGAGGAATCACACATATCAGCATGTCTTAGCAGAGTTCCACCTCATCCCAGAAAAGGCACTTCCATGAGGCATTTGCACTTGTCTATAAATGCGGTCTCCACAGACGCCGTGTGGACACACTGCATCAGTCTTACCTTCCCAGATCCAAAGACAGCCTCTTGGGCGTATCTGATGAGACACTCCTTGCAGAATAAGTGAGCGTCAGCACACTGCGTCAGCTCCTCGAAGGGAAACTCCCCGTAGCAGCAGCGGCACTCAATCAGCTGGCCATCCTGGAGCGGGCAGAGACACGTGAGAGCCCCACACCAAGGTGGGGGAGGCAGCCAAGTTTCACACTCCCCACCCAAACACACTCGGAAGTGAAAAGCAATCCCGAGAAGCCATAGGACAATGATGAGCTGTTTCCTGCTGTAGAAATCTAGCTTAAGATGCCAGTAGAAATATGAATACATATTAACAGCTAAAGACAGTGTGATTTTCATGATTTCTGGGGGGTATTCTTTGGCATCGTCCTTTGTATAAAGTTACCATATTCATGAATTTCACTGTACTGGCAGGATTATAACATCTGTAATCAGATGCTAACAGTCAGGAACAAGTGGCATGTGGGATATTATCTTAAAACGTTTCAAAAGTTGGATTTTGCATCTTGTTATAAGACAAGAGTGGACGGGGTTGTGTCTCAGTCTGAGCTTTATCTTAAGGGACTACTGAAGCCCTATAAAGCAGCATTTGAAGTTCTGTGAATACCAGGAAACTTACCCTTTTTAAGGGCAGTGATTGATCCAGTCATTAGTTCACTTCTACCACATCAGAAACAGCCACTATGTGAGGATGGCCGATGTCACACAAAATCCATCTGGTCCTGAGTTAAACGTATCTCTCCTTTCTAACTCTCAAGTGACATGTGAGTTCTAAATTTTGCTCTAAGAGTCTAACGGATTCCAGGCAATGTTTAAGAGGAACAACTCTAACAATATTATCTTCCCTCCAAATCTAATCCAATTTGGAAGCAATGGTTTAATACTTGATTTTAACTTAGTTGAACCACAAACTCGTCAACAGCAAAGGATAAGGGAACCAATTTGTCATCAAAATGTGTAGAAAATGTGAGATGAGAAAAACAGCTAATGGAAATACCCAGAAGAAGTTAATTAGATGAAATTTCAATTACCTTTTGATACTGTTCTTCATTCATCTGCAGGGCAAGCAAAAAGTCTTCATGCTGAGGAACAAAAAACCAGACACACAGACGCAAATTTACTCAAGATGCCATAAACCATTTAGCATTTACTTTCATAAACGTAAAATAATTATCAATAGTCATCTCTTCAGTTACGTAGTTTACTAGTTTAAAAAGTTAACTGATAATAAATTTAAAATGCATCAGAGTGCTGTATGTAAAAAAGGAAACCTTACAAGTACTAGACTCTATGGAGAAAACATTCTTAAATTTCACTCAAAATATAGAAGGAATAAAAGACTGACATAAAACACTTATGAAGAGTGCAGAACAGCATGTAAGTAAACAAACAAACAAAAAAAACGAATGGGTAAAAACCAAGTTTGACAACATACTTTGCTGGTAAGGCTAGCGAGAAACAGGCGCTCTTCTACATTACTAGTGAGAACGCAAAAGAGTACAACCACCATGCAGGGGAGTTTGGCATGATGTTAACAGTGATGTAAGTATTTATACTCTAATTCATCAATTGCACTTATAGGAAATCTATTCCAAAGTTACCCTGGGGCAGAAATATGAAATGATATATGCATACAGTTATCTATCATGGCACTATCTGTAACAGCAGAAATCTGGAAAGAAGCTTGAATGTCCAGCAAAAAAGGGCAATAACTGAGTCAACTCTGACACTGCAGACAACGGCACACACCAGCCGGTTTTTAAAGGAAGGAGAAAAGTCCCCGTGGACGGCTGTGGGGTCACCATCAGGGTGCACTGTTAGGTGAGAAGGGTAAGGGCAGAACAGTGTGTATCTTTTAGGTAAGAAAGAAGTGCCCCCCCAAAAAATATATATATATACACACACACGCTTTTACATAAAAGAAGGAAAGATAAACAAAAAACTATAAAATGGTTATGATAAGAGATCTGACCTCACAGATATCCTAAAGAGTCTTGGGGAACTCAGGGGTCCATGGGCCAAATATTGAGTTTCTGGTCTAGAAAATACACACAGGCACACTTCATTTTACTGCACTTCGCAGACAGTGCTCTTCAAAAAAAAGAAAAAGAAAAAAAAAAAAAAAAACCACCCAAAAAACTGGTTCTGTGACTTGCATCAAAGCAACTCCACTGATGCTGCTTCTCCAACAGCCATTTGTTTACTTTATGTGTCAGGGTCACTCTTTAGCAATTCTCACAATATTTTAGGCTTTTTCATTATTATTACTGCATTTGTTATGGTGATCAGTGACCTTTGATGCTACCACTACAATTGTTTTGGGGTGCCATGAACTGCGCCATAAAAGACAGTGAACTTAATCGATAAATGTTATGTGTGTTCTGACTGCTCCACTGATGGGCCATTCCCCATACCTCTCCCTAGTACCCGAGACACAACAATACTGAAAACAGGCTAATTAACAACCCTACAAGGTCTCTAAGCATTCAAATGAAGAGTAGTCCATCTCTTACTTTAAATCAAAACCTAGAGACAATTTAAGCTCAGCGAGGAAGGCATGTTGAAAGTCGAGACAGCCCAGAAGCTAAGCCTCTTGCACTGAACAGTTAGCCAAGTTGTAAATACAAAGGAAAACTTCTTGAAAGAAATGTAAAGTGCGATGGCAGTAGCATGAATGGCAAGAAAGTGAAACAGCATTACTGTTGACATGAAGATGCACTGGTCTGGCCAGAAGAGTAAATGAGCCACAACATTCTCTTAAACCAAAGTCCAATCCAGAGCAAGGCCCAAACTCCATTCCAAGCTCTGAAGGATGAAAGATATGAGGAAGCTGTAGAAGAAAAGTCTGATGTCAGGAGAGGTTGGTTCATGAAGTTTAAGGAAAGACGCCATTTCCCTAACATGAAAGTGCAAGATGAAGCAGTGGGTGCTGATGCTGTAGAAGTTGCAACAAGTTATCCAGAAGATGTAGCTGAGATTATGAATGAAGGTGGCCACACTAAACAACAGATTTCCAAATGTAGATAAAACAGCCTTCTATTGGAAGAAGATGCCATTGAGGACCTTCACGGAGAGAGAGAAGCCAATGCCTGGCTTCAAAGGACAGGCTGGCTCTCCTGTTAGGGGTTAAGGCACCTGGTAACCTGAAGCTGAAGCCAGCACTCCTTTCACCGCTCCAAAAATCCTAGGGCCCTTAAGAATCAGGCTATCTCTATTCTGCTTGTGTTCTATAAATGGAACAACAAAGCTTGGATGACAGAACATCTGTTCACAAGACGGTTTACTGAATAATTGAAGCTCGCTGAGAACTACTGCTGAGAAAAAGATTCCTTTCAAAATATTACTGCTCACTGAAATGCTCCTGGTCACCTAAGAGATCTAATGGAGAGGAACAAGATTCATGTTTTCATGCCTGCTAACACAACATCCATTCTGCATCTCATGGATCAAGGAGTAGTTTTTAACTTTCGAGACTTGTTAAGAAACGCATTTTGTAAGATTTGTAAGCCATAGTGATTCCTACGTTGAATCTGGGGCAAAGTCAACTGAGAACTTCTGGAAGGGGTTCACTATTCCACACACAACAAAGAACACTTGTAATTTATGGGGAGACATGAAAACACCAACATTAACAGGAGTGTGGAAGAAGTGGATCCCAACACTCATGGCTGACTTTAAAGAAGGAATTAATCGCAGATGTTGTATAAACAGGAAGAGATCTAGAATTAGAATCAAACAGCTGCAATCTCATTAATAAAACCTTAAAATGCAAGGAGCTGCTTTTTACAGATGAGCCAAAAAAAAAAAGGCAGTTTCTTGAGATGGAAATTACTGGTGAAGATACTATGAAGATTGCTGAAATAACAACAAAGGATTTAAAAAATCTCATAAACTTAGTTGATAAGGCAGCAGCAGGATTTGAGTGGATGACTCCAATTTCGAAAGAAGTTTTACTGTGGGTAAAATGTGGTCAAACAGCACAGCATGTTACAGAGAAATCATTCATGAAACGAAGAATATCGATCAGTTTGGCAAACTTTATTTGCCACATCTTAAGAAATCTGGACAGCTACCTCAACCTTCAGCAAGCACCACTCTTATCAGTGAGAAGCCCACCAAAATTGAGGCAAGACCACCCCCTCCCCACCAGCGAAAAGATTACGACTTGCTGAAAACACAGATGATGGTTAGCATTTTTTTGCAACAGAGTATTTCTTAATTAAGGCTTGGACATTGTTTTTTTAGACATAACACTATTACACACTTACTAGACTAGACTGTAGTGTAAACATAACTTTTCTATGCAATGGGAAGCCAAAAAATTTTTAGGATGAGCTTTACTACAATATTCACTTTATTGGTACTGGTCTGCAACTGAACCCACAATATCTCTGAGGTCTGCCTGTATTAAATAACCAAATTTGTATCTTCCAGCTGACTTGCACATTTGATAGTACATTTCTGGCCTGGAGAATTCAATGGACTATATGGTCCATGGGGTGGCAGAGTCAGACATGAATGACTGACTGTGACTTTTACTTTTGGAACAATTAAAGAGCTAAATGGAATCTGTTTTTTCCTCTCCCAGTAGAAGGTATAGAAGGTGAAACAGATGTGTTTACTAAGTGCCAATTAAAATAACGTAAATCTGACTTGTGAAACTGTGAATTTTAGTCAGTATTACTATAAAACCTAGCTTGTTTTCCTTTTAAAAACTTTATGGCTTATTCAAATTAATCACTTAAAAGGCAAATCTTCAAAGACAGCTTCACACTAAGCCCTACCAGCAAATCAGAATCCTAGAAACATATTCCAAACACATCTTCCTACCTCTGCCATCTCTTTGATTTTCTGCTCGTAGAACTCCTGCTCCTGCTGCACGGCTGGAAGGAGGGCACGCCGGTCATAGGACCTACAATGTCGCCGCTTATTTTCCAGAAAGAACATCCTCTTCTCTATTTTTTTGTCACCTAGAAGATACGTTGCAATGCAGAATCATGCGGACAACTGTTCTGCCAGGAATTCAGGCAGCCGCCCCAGTCTTCTGTGGCCTGGCCCCCCGCCTATTCCAACCAGGATGTTAAGTTACGTGACTTTCCCGTAACGTTCTTTTTGGGAAAACTGGGCTCCTAACCATCCCCCACGTTCCATGCACTTCTTGACACTCTTCCTCTCCACACCCATCCCTCACCGTGATCCAACTGGAAGAGCTCCCCATCCTGTCTGTACAGCACTGTGTGCACCGCAACCCATCACGTGTTCACTGCTGAGGAGGGCGGCTCCCGGTTTGGGGTTATCGCCCAAAGCTGCTATACGTGTGTCTGCAACTCAGCAGAGCACGCAAGGAGCAGAGCTGCTGGGTCAGCTCTGGAAAACAGTGCGAGCGCCTGCAGTGCTTGCTCCGACGTACACTCTCCCTCTGCCAGCAGTGTCGCCAGTTTTTAATCTAAGCCATCCTGGTAGGTGCACATGTGTTTTATGTATCTTTTAAAATACTTTTATTTTGAAAATGCAGTACCCAGATTTACAATAAATAATACTTAGAACACAAGCTAAGAAAATGACAAATGGCAGATTTTGCAACTGGTCTTATTTAGGTTTTGTATTTCTTTGATTTAGTAATGTACGTTTTTCTAGAAAACTATCCATTCCATCTAGATTTTCTATTTACTCATAAAAGCCTGTTTTTTGGTAATCTCTATACCCTGATACATTTTTTTATTTTTTTGCTTTTCTCTTGTTCACTCTTTTAAAAAACTAAAGCATTTTTTCATTGACTATTTAGAAAACCAGTTTTTGGTTCTCTAGTCTGTTCCATCTATCTAACATATTTCTGCCAAGACCACCTGGTCTTAATCACTGTAGTTATGGAGCAAGTCTTGAAATCCAGGAGTCTGATTTCTCCCACTTTACTCTTCTTTTAAAAGATTATTTTAGCTATTCTAGTACCCTGCCTCTCCATATAAACTTCAGGATAATTTAAAGATACCTTGCATGTATCTGCAAAAAAAATCTTGCTGGGATTTTGACAGAAATCACACTAGGCATGGGTTATCAATTTGGAGAGGATTTACATCTTCATTGCGTCTTCCAACCCATGAACATAGTACATGTCTTCATTTATTTATATCTTTTTTTATATTTTTTCTTCAGTGTTTTGTAGTTCTCATCACAAGTCCCATACATGCTTTGTTAGATTCACACCTAAGTATTAAGTTTTTTCAAAATGACTTTAAATGGTATTGCACTTAAAACCCTGATGTCCATGTGCTCACTGCTAGCATACAGACACGTGAGTACACTGGTTTTTGTAGGCTGACCTTTCACCCTGCAACCTTACTAAACTTCCTTGGAGCTGTATATATCTACAATCATGTCATCTGCTTAGGAGCAGTTTTGGAAGAATTTTCCAGTGAAACCAAGTGGAGCTGGAGATCTTTTTGAAGATTTAAAATTATGAATTCAATTTCCTTAACAGCTATAGGGTTATCCAAATTATCTATTTTACATAGGTAAGTTCATTGGCAGTTTGTTTTTTGAGGAAATGGTCCATTTCATCTAGGCTGTCAAAATTACGTACATGAAGATGTCCACAGTATTCCTCCTTGGATGTCTGTAGGGTCTACAGTGAAAGCCCCTAAGAAGAGTAACTCCAATTTGCATCTTTTTTCTGTCAGCCTTGCTAGAGGGGACATGCTGTATTTTTACTGATGTTCCGTTTACATCCAAGTTCTACCCGCCCTCCTCATGAGAGGCTATGTGGTGGTCGGCCCATAAAGCAGTGAAAAAGGACCCCGGAGGGAGAATCTGGCCTCTCTCTGCCAGCTCATGTACAGCTCCAACAGTACTGCTTGGATGGAAAACAGTTGAAAAGATAAAGAATGGGATTCTTGGAACAAATGAAGGAGTCTAAGCTTACATACCTATAAACCCCTTTCAAAAGAAGACTATCTGTAAGTCATAGATATAAATGTAAATCAAGTGTATTTTCTATTTCTAAACTTTCAGTGTCCTTAAAGATAATCTTGGTAAGACCAAGTTAAGAATCAGAATCTTGGGACTTCCTTGGTGGTCCAGTGCTTAAGACTCTGCACCTCCACTGCCAGAGGCACAGGTCTGACTCCTGCTCCAGGAACTAGGATCTCACATAATGTGCGGTGCAATAAAAAAAAAAAATATATATATATTTCAGAGGTATACCTGAAAGAATGCGCTGAAACTAATGAAGTGATGTTCACAGTGAAAAATATCAGATCCATCAAACTGACAGGTCTGTGACTTAAAAAGCAAGGTGGGTAAGAAGATGAAGGTTTAATGTGAGTCAAAGGCAGGACATAATTTGATTTTAAGAAGTTAAGGTGTTCTCAGGCTGTATGGTTGAAATTATAAAACCTAACTCCAGCTGTTGCCTCGAAAGAGCAGACCTCATTTGGAGTACTCTGTCCAGCCTCGTATACCCAACCTCTCAGAGAGATAAAGACAAGTTAGAGAAAGACAGAAAGGGCAACTGGGAAGGTGAAGAGGCAACAGAGTTTAAATCCTTTCAGAGGCAAGAACTACAACCATGGCAGGAAACCTCAGGAGGGACATTCCTGGCTTGATACAAAGAAAGAAATTTCTACAAGACACAGCTGACCAAGAAGGGAGTAGACCACCTGTGACGTGATGCTTCCTTTTCTCTATCACTGAACGTCAGAAACAAATACTGAATGACTACGTGTTAGGATGCCTAGTTAGGCATGCCTAGTCTAAACGCGGATAAACTCAGCAGAATGAAAAGCTGCCTACACACTGTCCTCACGTTCACTCTGCCACAGATCTGTGAGAACATCGTGTGGGGAGAGCACTGTTTCACGGAGCAGCGTGGTGACCTCAGAGTCAGAACTTAGGACATTTTCTTTCAGATCCTAAAGATCTAAAAAGAAATTCAAATACTTTCCAACTCTATAGCTATCTCATGGACTTTCCATTTAGGCACACTTGAAGTTATGAAATTAATTACATGTGTAACAGAAAGACAAACAGGAGGAAAGGGAAACATTTATGAAATAATCCACAGGAAAAGTTGAAGTGGACTCTTTTCTTGGACACAAACAACTAAGATCAAGTCTGTTGCAAAACTGAGCAAGTTTACCTCTGGGAGGGTGGCAGTGAGGAGGGGAATTAGACCGGAAGTAACCTCTTCGAAAGCGCTTTCAGCAGTTATTTCATCAACATGAATAGGAGAACTTTAAACAGTTATGTGGCAACTTAAGAGCTGCGTGGCTTTTGCTGCGCAGAACCCGCCCTCTCAGGTGTGCACATGGCTCCTCTGCAGGAAGCCGTCAAGCACCGGTCCACTTTCTACCAAGGAGTCATAAGGTTAATTCCTGTCAAACCTTCAAGACCCATCTTCCCCTCAAGCTTAAAAATGTCCCTACACACAAATCTCTAACATTACACACAATTTTCCTTTCGTGGTGTATCCTAAGCAGAAAGAAGATGACAAATGCAGCCACTTTCTAAAAATACTGCCGTGCCATCAAAGCAGTCGCATCAGTGACAGTCCTCAGACTGCTGTGACAGGGCGCTTGAGGTAGCCGCACCACGAGGCCCCTTTGGGTTGTGCAGGACGGGACCGCTCTGGAAACCCCATCAGCAACAGTCACATTTGGCCATTACCTTGTTCAAATTTGAAATCTATGTAAGAATACTGATTCATTTCTTTTCTCTTTTTTCTTTTTCCACTGGTTTCTGGCGATAGCTCCTGCCATTTTTTAATGGCGTCAGAAAAGGCCTAAAAATTGAGAAAGGGAAAGGTTACTGCTGTAAATGGGACACAAGAATACGTGAAACACAGGCAATCCCAAATCTCGTTGTGACTCACTGTTTCAGCTACCTTCCCTATACGGCTTACCAGAAAAGGTAGTGGCAAAATAAGCAGGTAGCATTTCTTTACTTCGTTCTCTCTTTCAACTGCTGCTGTAATGGCAGAACCAAGATGCTGACTGATAAAGAGGTGCATGAGGAGGCAAACCATCGGAGGTGTCCATGAATAAGCACAGGTTAGACAATGTAACAAATGGCTACAAGTCACGTTCCACAGGCACCACATTACATGGCGTTTCTCTGGTCAACAATCCCGCCTCCATTTCCCCCATGTTCTCGCTGCTTTCACTCACTTCCCCACTTTGTACTGAACACTGGAGTGCAAAATGCTTATGCCAGAGATACTCCCTTCTCTTCCACAGCTTTAGCTTCTCCTTTTTTATATCTTTCCAATAGGCATTTAAAGGTGATCAAGTCTCTGCTATCCTAAAAGAAAACCTTCCCTCCCAGACCTCCTTCCTCTTCCAACTACCAGCTCTGCTTTATTCCCTGTTGTTTGTAGCCAAGCTGATCAAAAGAGCCATCTGCACATACCATCACCTCGCTTCCCAGGAGCAGCAGCCCCTCTACCCTGGCCTCTACCCCACCTTTCCACTTGCTCACCTCCCTAACACGGGGCCAAGGCCAGTGCCTCCGCTTCGGCCCTCGCCTCCCGGGATCTCAGTGGTGATGCCAGCGTGGCCTGCCCCGCTCTCTGCCCCTCCTGCCTCGTCTCCACGCTGCAGGTCCTCCAGGCAGCCTTGGCTCTCCTCTCACCTGACAGTCTCTTCAGGCGCACCTCATCCATGTGGGTGAGGTCACGTTCCATATGCTGACCAATCTCAAATAACCCCTTCTCCAGTCCGTTACTGCCCCCACTTTTGGTCCATTCAGCCACTCAATGAATTGTTTTTACTCAGGAATCTGAGGCCCACCCAGCATGCTGGCAGTTCAGCATTTCCCGGACAGAATTCACTATCTTTTCCTCCAAATTAGCGCTTCTATGGGAATCCTCATCCCAGGAAATGACACCCCTGTCTTCCACGCCCTACCCTCCCCCCCACTGACCTCCTGCTTATGTAGCAGCACTGAGGGGGTATGATTAAATGTCACTTGCTCAGAGAGGCCCTCCTGGAGCCTCTCAGACCACCCCCCAGTTATGTACTCTTTCAGAATAGTTATCACAGTTGTAATTACATACTTATTTGTGATCTGTTTCATGTTATTTCCTCCCCTAGACTCTGAGCCTCTACAACAGGGACTGTTACAACAGCTGACAGTGTACCTTCAGCAACATGCAGTCTGGATCTAATACTCATTTGGTAAGTAAAGGGTTACAGGGATGTGCATGTGTTATAGGAATGTTGCTAATAAATCACCTTCTGAAGCTGTTTATCTTAAACAGCTGTGCATCCCTGTGGTAAAATGGTAACAAAACAAGTATTTTAAGACAGAGGATCAGCCCTGCATCTTAACCTATCTCCTTATCTCCCTTCCTTTTCAAAGCTTCTCAGTGTGGAAATCAGAAGGGAATTGACATTTGCTGTATGCACCGCCTATAAGCTAAGCACTGCATGCAGCCCTTTCAAGTCCTTAATTATGCCATTTAATTCTCACCGCAATCCTCTAAAGGAGGTTATTATTTATACATAGTAGAGGGAAGCAAGGCTACAGAGAAGGGCAAATCTTAATTAACGTGAGGACAGGACTCAGGCCAGTCTTGGAACTATAGCTCCTCTCTTTGGCGTCACTGTGTCCTCAGTTAGATTCAGTGAGACTCCACCAAGTTTCATCTTGCTACCTCTCTGTATCTCTGATCAGCGTCCTCCACAGCTACAGTGCCTCTTCCCTTGCTTTCTTTCTTTCTGGAATTCCCACTATATAAGGTATTCCCCACAAATTCTTAGGCACCCATGTTTGTACTCAGTTGCAAGACTACTAATTTATACCAAATTTTATCTACAGGTAAATACCCCACCCTTGAATCAGGGCTGTTCTCTAAAACCCAGGAAAGGGAGCAAGACAAATTATTATGACTTGCATTTTATAAATGAGGTAATTCACAAATCAAATACCCAAAGTATTAGTTTTGACAATCAAGGATTCAGACCGGTTCCAATTTTCAGGGCATCTGTGACAGCAGCCAAACTTCCTTTAAGGGATGACCTAAAAACACGACAACTGGCATCTGATGATGTAAAAGCTGAGAAGTAGACAGAGACTCCTCTGTGGAGCCTGGTGGAAAGGTCAAGTCCAGAGACAGCGATATGGAGATAAAGGTGACCATTCAAGTACACGGAGGGAGAAATCTAGAAGCCTGGGTAAGACCCTGAGAATGACCACCTCAGACAACAGAAGCTAAAGGATGGGTTAAAAAAGATGGCCCTGACCACCAGCATTAAGTTTCATGAGGGAAGAAACCTGTATGTCCACTGTGACATTCCCAATGTGTGACCTACGGCGGGCACTCAGCCACCTGCCTGAAAGAAAGAGGAAGTCACATCTGTGGCAGAACTACTGAGAAAAACTAGGAGGGGAAATTATCAATCTACTCGAACCATCAGTCAAGTCTGAGTGTGTAAAGCAAGACACAGAAAGTTGTCAGGATCTCCAGGCTGGCCAAAGAGTTGGTTCATGTTTTTCTGTAAGATGGTACACAAATACCTGAACGAACTTTTTGGTGAACTCAACAAAATAAAGAAAATTTATCTTTGTCAAAAGGCAAGGTGAAGGAAAATCCCAAGATGACAGTCACAAGGCAGGCATGGAGAAAGCAGCAGGCATGAAGTTCTGCAAGTTAAAGACCAACAAGTGGCATAACTAGAATTAAAATACAAGCGACAAATCAAATCTAAGTTTGATCAAGATTCTGGATGTAACCAATTTATAGGAAACAGACGAACTGTTTAATTACAATGCAGGGGTGCAGTCAGAAAAACTCAGACTGTGGAAGCCTATAAGATAAAACAACCCAGTTTTTTTCCAACAAATAAGCAGTAAGGAAAAACAAAGGAGAAAAAGAGCTTGCAAGAACTCACCAGCCACATGCAATAAACATATTTTACTTGGAATTCTGTGACCAAACAAGCTGTTTAAAGATTTATGACATATTCAGAAAAATCTGAATACTGACTGGATATCTGACGATGTTAATCTTTAAGGTGTGATAATGATATTTTGATTAGATTTTAAACTATTTCATCTTTGCCTTTATCTTTTAAAAATTAATACTGAAATGCTTATGGAATTTACTTCAGGTAGGGGTAGGTGGGTAAGGGTGGAAATACAAGACTGGGCAGGAGCTGGCAACTGCTGAAGGGGAGGGACAGTATGCAGGGGCTTGTTACAATACCATCTCTACTTCTTTATGTGTCTGATGTTTATAGTAAACAGGGTAAAAAACAGCAATCCACGGAGAACTGACTCTGCCTCAGTCAGCATGCTTTCCCTAAGCTGTCACCATGTTTGGGGAGTGGTGCAGAGAAGACATGCCACTGCTGTAAGGAGGAAGCCCCTGCGGGTGTGTCTTCTACCTCCCTGCCCATGTGAGTATGACTTCCTACAAGGCAGAAGTCTTGTGCACCATGTGTGTACAACAGGGAGACGTTCTAAAAGGGCACATCAGATTTTAGCTTTTGTCAAACATTACTTCCCCTTAAATACCCGATGTTCACTCAGGTAGCCCAACCCATCTCTTTTCAAAATCCTGTAAAATCTTAGATTAACCACCCAAACAAATAGACACCACAAAAAATATAAAGGGCCAGACAAATGAGGAAAAGGATATGGAAGCTATTAACAAGAACTGAGCCATAAAACTCTA
Organism: Dama dama; assembly: GCF_033118175.1. Taxonomy (NCBI): domain Eukaryota; kingdom Metazoa; phylum Chordata; class Mammalia; order Artiodactyla; family Cervidae; genus Dama; species Dama dama. The sequence continues at coordinate 39,130,646 of NC_083690.1, read as the reverse complement.
CAACTTCCACCCAAATAACGACAAGCTGGGGGATGATCATACCTTCAATGTGGAGAAGCATCTGCTAGCGAAATCACTTTTACTGACCTCAGGACGTAGGCAGGGACATTTCCAATGAGGACCAACCCACCTCCAGACCACAGGAGCTGTCTCCTGCTGCTACCCTTTTACTTTTCCTCTGGGCTTCCTGGGAGCTCAGAAAATGTGTAAGGCACCACAGGATCAATAAAGATGCCACACAGGGCCCTAAAGATGAAAAAGCCCTTTCTTTCTCAAGGTTATTAATTTGGAGAGGGGAAGCTCATTCATTTTTGAATGACAGTGCAGATATTCCCTCTTTAGCAGGGGGAACAAGAAGGCAATATCTATCAGAAATAGAAGGCATTATCTCTGTGATCTCTTCAGAGTATTTTTAACTAAAATGAACCTGTAATTAGGAGTTTGCCAACAGATGCCTGGATCTTATCAAGGTAAAGGTGGAAGGGTCCTAGACTCAACACATTCACCAATGTTCACCTTCTTTCAGGTTAAGACCCAGTGGGTGTTTTAACAAGTAAAGTAACTCCACATTTGCTTGTCTTCTGGAAAGAAAAGCACACTGTTTGCTAAGAGTCACCAGAACTTCAGCAAGAGAAACCAATTTAAAGGCAGGAGAGAAGAGGAACAGGTCAAGGGCCTGCTGGTGCTTGCTCTTCTGTCCTGGCTTCCATCAAAGGGCCACTGTATGGTGGGCTGCATTAAATGGAGCACGTCTGCTGCTCACTAGTGACCAGCACCCTTCTAAGATCTGGCCCTTGAGTGGAATCTTATTTAGAGGCCAGAAAGAAAGAAAGAAAGAAAAACCTTGAGAGCTTTCAGGAGTTGCCCACTCTCTTCTGAAGCAAACCACCACTCCCTGGGCAGTGCTGGGCTCCTGGCCCTTGGGAATCTACCTCATGTTAACTGGTAACTGAGCCATCTCGGGGAGGATTGCGGGACCAGCCCCAAGACAGAAAGCACAGCAGGGAGGAACAGCACTGGAACACACCCTTCCACTCCACATTCCATAGGGAAATGCATGTCCTCACTGTCACACCAAAACTTTCCTGCTTCTAACCTGTGTTTCTTTTCATTCAGTTCTTTCTGATCAGCAAATATCTTTGTCTACATATCTTCACCCTGACAAACTCCTTAGCTCTTTGCCATCATAAACCATCCCAACTTCTGCAAGCTGAACTCTTCATCCTGTTATCACGGGAAGAAGGAGTCAAGAGGTGTGACCCCCCCCAGAAGACCAAGTAGAGCACCTTTCGGGTGATTGCATAGTGTCCTTTGAGCTCGTGCAGGGCCCATTTGATGTCCTGACTGCTAAGCATTTTGAAGTCGGCCATCAGGAGGTCAGCAGCTTGGATGAAGCAGCGCTGGTCAAGAGGAGCCAATTTAGAATAGTCAAAAAAGTCTATTGTAGGCAACTGAAACAAGAGAGAGGCACAACATTAGAGGCCAGACAGTGCATTTCCAGGGGGAAATCATTTGAAGAATTACTGACTAAAGAAAAGAATAATCTGACTTGTACTAATTACTCAAAAGGAGGATACCAGCCCTGAACAAAGATGAAGAAACGATGTTCAGAGCGGTTAAACAAGCTGTCTGGAGTCTGGAGACTAGTTTTGCTAGTTGGAACTATGAAAAAATATAGTTGGGGGTTTGAACACAACTTTTTAGTCATTTTCTTTTCACAAAATGTTTAGAAAAAACTGAGTTTTTTTTCCCCCAGCTACAAAATACAGGCATACTTCAGGAATACTGTAGGTTTGGTTTCAGACCACTGCAATGAAGTTAATATCACAATAAAGTGAGTCACACAAATTGTTTGGTTTCCCAACTTTTAGAAAAGTTAAAATTACACCATACTGTAGTCTAGTAAATGTGCAACAGTGTTATGTCTAAAAAAAAATGCACATACCTCAATTAATTCTATAATTTACTGCTAAAAAATGCTAACCATTATCAGAGCTTTCAGCAAATCAATCTTTTTGCAATAGTAACATCAAAGGTCACTGATCACAGATCATCATAACAAATATAATAATAATAAAAAAGTCAGAAATATCATAAGAATTACCAAAATGTTATCAGAGACACGAAGTGAACAAAAGTTGTTGGAAAAATGGCACTGACAGATTTGCTCAAGGCAGGGTTGCCACAAACCTTCAATTTGTAAAATCAAAAACTGTAAAATCTATAAAGTGCAATAAAATGAAGAGCAATAAAATGAGTAATAACCATACATGAAAGAAACAGTCAAAAAGAATTTGTGGGAAGTGGGAGGATGGTGCAACAGAGACCAGCGAAGCAGTTCTGAACTATACTTTCCTTCAAACACTGAACATACTAAATGCTAGTCTGGACCACACATGAAGACAATGATTAAGATTTTTAAAAACCAAACTATTTATATCTTAACACAGGATTTGGTTACACAGGTGTATGCACTGTATATAAATCTTACTCAAAAAGAAAAACAGATATTAAACTCTAGGCAACAATATGCATGCTAAAGTATTTATGTGGCAGAGTACTGACGTTTTAGCAATTCGCTCTGAAGTGGGTTATAATATAAGAGGGATGTGCTGATGGACAGAGGGATGGATATGGGACAAACTGGACACAGTAAAATGTTAACTTTTAATAGTACTGGCTGGTGTGTATATAGGAAATCAACAGAAAGTTCTTTTGGTTTTACTGTGTGTTTGAAAATTTCTTAATAAAATGTTAAACCCTAAGATGATACAAAGAGTTCTGGCCAATTCTTGATTCATCTTAGGAACTTGCTTTGTAGGATTAAAGATATGGAGGATTTGTTTAATTCTTTGTGGGAAGGGAAGATGGAATTACAATGAAAGAAGTCAAATACGGAACTCAAGGTGACTCAGAGGGGGAAGTCCCACTAAAATATGTATTCTGAAAAACCTATTTTCCTGGATAGTCTTTAAAAAATCTATCTTGACAAAGGACTTTATTCCCTTAAAAATGATGCAAAGAGGAGAGAATTTCCAGGTAGACACTGCAAACCCAGAGTACCACTTGCCTTCATCTCATCTTGGCTGGCAAGCAGGCTGCTATTGGGATTCATAAGGACTCTGTCTTCTCTCTTTGGATAATCTGGATTTTCCAGAAGAAAATTACAAAGTCTGTAAAAATAAATGACGTTACTGTCACACTGCTTCCAAATGCCATACTTGCTCACTGATTCAAACATAATGTATGAAAATAAAATCTCCAGTCACATTGTAACTGACCTATCAGGAAATGACAATGTCTGCAGATCAGAAAAACAAATGAACAAACAAGACGTTACACTGAATTTCTATTTTTACTTGCTAATGTGAAAAGCAATACACATACTAATAAAGGGAAACTCCTCTGAAATTTCTCTACTAGTTCTTACTGGTTGAACTGTATGGAACTGGAGAATTTAGATGAAAGTATCTATCATTTGTCAGGAAGACTTAACAAATAAGGGATGGGGAAAAAGTCTGTATTCACATTCACAATTAAAAATAGTTTTCTAAGAGTTAATAAACAGAACATAAAGACCTGTGATAATTCATTAGTACTTTTTTTTAACCCTATGGTAAATCAATCCCCATGATGATGTAAGGGATGCTCAGTTTACTGGAAGGCTGAAGGAACAGACCATGTGTGCTTAAGAAAAAACTCTCTCCATGCCAAAATCACAGCCTTGTCTTTTTAATCACTACCATGAAATCTTTCAAAAGTAAGGATGAGGAGAATAAAATAACCCGTAAGATGTTAACACTGCCCAGATTTACAAATTTAACTAGCAAGGCCCTTCAGCCTATAAAAACCAAAGGTGGCAACATTCTGTGCTCTTGGGATATTCCACAGTGACAAGGACAGCTGGGGGTGTGGAGCATGAGCCACTTCAGCAGCAAGAAAGCTGCCCAGTCACAGGGCAAGCGGGGCTTCCCCTCTACTCCAGCCTTCTTCCTTTCTCCTGCAGACTGCCTCGAGGGTGCCCCACCATGACTCTCCCCAGGTCTTCTCCTGTCCAGTGTCAGGAATACAGCCTCTAACTAATACAGGTCTAGCAGAAAGAAGTCAGAGAAAAAGTGCTCACTTCCTGTTCCTCTTCTCACCAGGTGCCAGTGTTCAGGGACTGAAAACTGGGGAGGCATGCCTCTTGTGCAAACCCCCTCAGGACCCTCAGCACTGGCCCAACTGCAACGCGCCCTCCTTCTCCTGCTCCAGGACCGGTCAAGCACCCCTCAACACCCTTCTCTTCATCATCACTTGCAGGAATCCCACGTGCACTTCGTTAAGCTCTCTTCCTGTCACCACGCCTAGTTCTCTGGAACACATGCCAGAAGGCACCAGAGGGAAAACCCCTTTCTCATATTACAGCAGTAGCAAGGGGAGACATCCTCCTCAAGAATTCTGAGCACATTTCCCTTTAAAACCATGGTCACTGGTGGTGACTCTTTGTTCCAGTACAAACTGATGAGCACCACAGGTTACACAATCTCTGAAGGGTACCTGAGAATCAGTCACCATGAAGAACAGTATTTGTAGAGAAAGGCACGGAGTTCCAAACAACCCCTTTCTCATGCACACCTGGACATACTATAAACCAGGTGTGGAACAGCTCCTCCATTTCAACCTTATTTGTTTGTAATGTTCAGATAAGTGTGGCTATCACAGGCCAACAAAGGGGCAAAAACTAGGAATTTGAGTAAGAATAAAAAGGTCAAATAAACAAGAATTTTCTTAGAATAGAACAGCCATGCATGAATGAAGCCAGGTGGCTCAAATGTGGTGTAGGCAAGATGATCTTGGAAGAAAGCATTAAAACTCCTGTTTTGAGTTTTTAAAATCTCATCCTTTAAAAATTTCTATTTTTATACATTTTTTAAATCTATTTTCTAAACCCATTTTAGAAGTTCTTTTCTTAGCAACTCATTTTGTATTTTCAACACTATGAAAAACTTCTCGTATCAACATGATGCAAGATGTGGAATTCCACCTGTCGGGTATCAGAGGCTCTCACTTTGAACTGTCAAAATTCATTTCCATTTTAAAATCTCCTCTACCCTCACCAACACAACTTTCCTGGAGTTAAATGACATTCAGTGCACAGATAATTAAGAACAGAGTTTCCTTTCTACAGATATATGCTACAACCAAATACATTAATATTTACAGCCTGGGGCAAAGGCAGCGGGAGGCTTGTCAGAACTCAGATCTGCCCACCTATTGATATTCTTTCATGTCTGATCTGACCTGACAAGCTAAAGGGTTTCGAGAAAGCACTCCCACTAAGTAAGCCAAGCTAATATTTCTAGCTTTTGTTCTTTAATAGTTGTTGCTGTCTCGATCCAATTTAAGTTGCATCATATGTGGGTAAACTCTTAAAGAGAGCAGGTTACCATCACAGGAGGTTCACTGGGTAACAGGCTTCTCCGACTAAAATGACCAGCTGGTTACAATTAAAGGTGATAAAGACTGTACACAAAATGTTGGAGAGTCAGCCCCACAGAGTATCAGCCTGCTCAACTCTGCTCTGGGCCTCCTTTCAGCCCTACATTAACAACATTTAAGTTTTTTTTTTTCCATTTATTTTTTATTAGTTGGAGGCTAATTACTTTACAATGTTGTAGTGGTTTTTGCCATACATTGACATGCATCAGCCATGGATTTACATGTGTTCCCCATCCCGATCCCCCCTCCCGCCTCCCTCCCCATCCCATCCCTCTGGGTCTTCCCAGTGCACCAGCCCTGAGCACTTGTCTCATGCATCCAACCTGGACTGGTGATCAACATTTAAGTTAGTTGTGAGAATTAACAATTCAGTCTCAAAAGTCCAGGGACAAAAGGAAAACAGTGTCAGGAAAATCAAACAGTAGGACTTCCCTGGCAGTACGGTGGATAAGAATCTGCCTGCCAATGCAGGGTATACGGGTTTGATCCCTGGTCCGGGAAGACTGCATGTGCCATAGGGCAGCTAAGTCCATGCGCCACAACTGCTGAAGCCTGAGCACCAGAGAGCCTCTGCTCCGCAACGAGAAGTAACTGCAATGAGAAGCCCAAGCACTGCAACAAAGGGTAGCCTCCAGAGGCTTGTCACAACTATAGGAAGTCCCTATGCAGCAACAAAGACCCAGTACAATAAAAAATAAACTAATAAATAAATGATATATACATAAAAACAATCAGACTGTATGTTTGAAAGTATTCAATACAATTAGTGAACACTCCCTTTCCTCTGTAATTAATAAGACTTTAAGGATGAATATCTGTTTCTCAGTGATGCATAAGGGACAAAGTCATTAAGTCTCAAGAGAACAGGATGTGCGCGAGACTGAGGAGGAAGGAGGACAGAATTGCCACAGGATCTGTCAATCTGATCACGTTTTACTGATACCACAGACAACTAACCTTGTAGGTATTTAGAAAACAATATATCCATCTATAGAATGAGAGGGAAATTAAAGTATGCTAAATTTCTAAAGGATTACTTTAAAATTTACTAAAAGAGTCAGACACAACTGAGCAAGTGAGCACAGACCACTGGAAAGCTATTTGGAAATATGTTTCAAGCATCATGAATCTATTTATGATCCCTGATTCTAAACTTTAACTTCAGGGTTTCAGGATCTAGAATGTAATTTTAAAAAAGGAAATTACAATATGGAATAATGTAGAATAACGTTTATCAGAACATTAGTGAAACTATGAACAAGGAGAATAACGAGGAGAAAAGTTAACAAAGAGGAAAATTCAATAGAATAATTTTTAATTAAAGGTGATCATTAACACCATGAAGAAAACAATGAAAAGTATTTTTCACTTAACATTACTTCATTAAAAACCCAAATTCATATTTGCTCTGAAAAAAAGTATGTTTTCATTCCAAGAACTAAGAAGGTACATTAAAAAAAATTAGTTATTTTTTAGTTTAGTGGAAGTCTAGGAGATATTTTTCACTGTAAAACTGTACTGATTTCTGTTCAATTTTGCCATGACTTTAAAACTGCTCTAAAGTTTATTAATTTAAGAGCTCCTACTGGTCAAATTTAGGATAATCCACTATCAAAATGAAAAATAATTATAAATTATTTAATGTATATAATTATAAAAACACCACTTATACAAAACCTTTATGTCTACACTAATTTAAAAAACAAGCAAGAGGGGGGAAAACAGCAAAATCCTCTGTATAGCAGACTATCAGATAATAATCTAGATGGTGGATATAGGGTATTCATTTTATAGTTTTTCAACTTTTTATGTTCAAAGATTATAGGGGGGAAAATCTGTTAAAAAAAAAAGGGGGGGGAACTATACTAGATTAAGAAGCTAAAAAGGTCAACAAACACATTATGAAACCTTGATTCCAACCTGGTTTAAAAAACTGAAAGCAGTGGCTGCCCCTCAATGGAGGAGAGAGACAGGGCTACCAATGGCACCAACAGTGCCTTGGTATGAATCAGAAAAAAGCATCTCCTCTGGGCTGCTAATCTCAGAAAGAGGGCCCTTCACTCTTAGTCATGGCAGCCAGCTCCCACTCACACCCCTGCTGAATTCTACGGTACATAATACAATCTTTGAATACTCTTTTAATTAAAATAATCTGTATTAAACAGTTGAAAATATAATTAAATTCAATATCTATTGTTCTTTATAAATTTACAACTGTTCCACATTTGGAGACTAGAAGGACGTGAAAGAGTATAAGCAGAAAGAGACTTGCCCGGCTCTTTGCGACCCCACAGACTGTAGCCCACCACACTCCTCTGCCCATAGGATTTCCCAGGCAGGGATACTGGAGTGGGTTGCCATTTCCTCCTCCAGGGGATGGAGTGCAGGTGGATTCTTTATCCACTGAGCCACTGCGGAAGCCCCGAGCAAGACAGATGTAGTATCAATGCTCAGAATTAACTAAACATCTTAATTCTGTAACCATACATGATTGTAAGACCCAGAAAACAGCCTGCATACAATTAAAATTAGAACTCTAACAGGATGATTAAAAAAGACATAATGCTAACTGAAATATGCCAGCCATAAAAGGATAAATATTGTGTGATTCCACCTACATGAGGTCTCTAGAGAAGCCAAATTCACAGAGACAGAAAGCAAAACAGTGGTTGCCAGGGGCTCCGGAGTTTCAGTGTGAGAAGATGAAAACACTCTGGAGATGGAGAGTGGTGGCAGCTGTGCGAACATGCAGACACACTTAACGCCCCGCATGTGCACCTAAAAACAGCCGTGCGTGTGCACGCCAAGTCGCTTCAGCTGTGTCCAACTCTTTGGGGCTTCATGGATTGCAGCCGACCAGGCCCTCTGTCCATGGGACTCTCCAGGCAAGAATACTGGAGTGGGTTGCCATTTCCTCCTCCAGGGGATCTTCCCAACCAAGGGATCAAATCTGAGTTTCTTGAGTCTCCTGCATTGGCAGGCAGATTCCTTACCACTGAGCCATCTAGAAAACCCTAAAAATGATTAAAATGGTAAATTTTTATGTTAAGTACATTTTACGACAATAAAAAAAAAAGGCACAGTAGTATACTTACACATTCAAATCATAGTAATTCTTCAAATGAATTATTTCCTCAACATACCCATTTGCTACATCAGGAAATCTTACTTCCTAGGAAGGAATAAATACATTATTTATATGTCATCCCCTAGAAAGATTTCAAATTGTGATAAAAATCAGATAGCAAAAAGTATACGAAATGACTAAATGTTAGAAAAGGACTATAAAGCAGGTTTGTGTCTGGCTTAAAATTCCACACTAGGTGCCCAGATTTATCTGTCTACACAGAATATGGAAAAAGGTCCCTAGAGACCGCCTGGTCCTCTGCTTCCATTCTATGTATTCATTTTTCTCTCTTTCAGTAAATACTGAGCATCTCAGCCCAAGCAAAGGGCACCTAAATATGAATATGGCACTTTCTAGTGTATATATACCCTTAAGAAGCACACGATCCAGCAGACCAGGTGAGAAAACCCCAGGGAAGAATGGTTAAAAGGCTGTTCAAAGGCAAACGGCCGCCTGCAGAGCTCTGCATTCACGTTCTTGGTCAGCGCTACCTAACACAACTTGGTGTAAAGACAGAAATGCTCTATCCTGTGCTTTCCAGCATGGTAGCCGCTCAGACTCATGTGGCTACTGAGTCACAGAAAGTCTGACTGGTGCCACTGGAAATGAAATTTTAAGTTTCATTTAAGACATTTAAATTTAAATAGCCAAATAAGGCTACCATATTGGACAGTGCAGCTCTAGGTCATCTCACAAACTGCTTGAAGGGTTTGAATTTGGAGTTAACTCAATTCCTTTTTAAAAACTGTGGGGACCACTCATATGACAGCACCAGGGCACCCACAACCTGCAGCTAGAATCCCAGGGGGCATGCTGAGAGGGTTAAGGCTAGATTAAGGAATCCTGATTCAATTTTTGGACCTTCAGTTTTTCTTCTAGTCTAGTCTAAATCTAGTCTAAATCTAAATCTTCTTCTAAATCTAGGAAATTAGGAAAGTGATTCCACACACACAAATAACGCTTTAGTAATAAAAGGAAACAATAAATTTAGTGTGTATAATTACTTACTTATCAAAATAAAACTTACTGTCTCTTTTACCAACAGTGCAATGAGTTCCTGGTCTACGTCAGAAGCTTCTTGCCCCCAAAGGTTTTCCAAATTGGGCTCCTGAGTTTCTTGTAGTGGAAATGCTGGGCCTGGCTCTTCATCATCTATTGCTAGTTGTTGGTCTTCAAGCTCTCCCAAAGGATGGGCAGGCTGAGGAGAAGCAGGGCCTGGAATCCAATCCTGCTGGGGCTCTGGTCTTGCAAACGCCGGTCTTGGGAAAGCTGTCCCCCGGGGCTCATGCTGATACAGCAGTGGGCCCAGTTCTGCTTCAGGACGCCGCTCCTGAGGTACAACCTGGCTTGGTACCTCACGGGGCTGCTGGTTCAGAGACTGGAAGTAAGGGTGGTCTAACCAGCATTCTTCTTCGATGGCCTGGTCATCGAGGATATCAGTTGCTTCTCCGAGGTTTGATAAAATCTCTGTCTCTGACTCTTCAGATGACTGGTTCTGAATGTCCAAAGGATCAGCTTCTGAAAAAAGATTACCTTCTTTTAAGATAATGACTTTCTGCTCTGATCTGGGGTTGATGAGGTCATTGGTTGCTTGGTTGTGACTTGGTCCAGGCTTAGGTTCTCTTTCTGTTTGGCCACTTGGCTTCATGAATCCAGAAACTCCAGGAGGCCCAAGATCTAGAAATTCACCGTAGTCATCCTCAGAATCATCCTGTGTCCCAGAACCAAACAATGAGCTGTTATACACAGGAAAATAGCCATTTGTATCTGATTCAAAGGCTGCTCTAGATTTTTTAGGCCTTTCTTCTCCCAATCTTTTGAGATCTTGCCATTGGGCAGCTGGTTTGATGAGATTGGGTCGTGATGTCTGAGGTTTGTATGTCTAAGAAAAAATGAAATTTTAATAATAACAATTCAATTTTTTTCCTGTGTCTATACCTCCTTATGTATTATATTGAGATTCTGAGGTAGGACAGGTAAGAAACAAAAACACCCTCCCCCATATTATCTTCATATTCAAATCTGATCACACTATAGTAACTATAAGAATCAAAGCAGCCATTCAGAGATTGAAGATTGACTTATAGTTTGAATTATAATTTCACTTGCGACCAGTAAAACAAAAATAACTGGATAGTAGAGAAAGAATGACAACACAGCAGAGGAGTGAAAAATGGTCAATAAGCACATGAAAAGAATCTAAATCTCATTAGTAATTCAGCAAAATGCAAATTAAAACAAGATTCTACCCCCTCGCTAAGACTGGCAAACAACTTTTTAGTCAGACAACATTAAACACAGATGTGGGACAGATGTGGGAAAACTTACTATCACTCATTCCTGGTGAATTTAGGAGAGGAATCTGGTATTGCTTATTTTTTTAAAAAAATGTATATCCTTATAATCTATCAATATCACTTTTCAAATCAATTCTATACACCCTTATGTATCCAAAGGGGGCATATACAAGGGTATTCACTGCCACACTGATTGCATCATAAAAAGAGAACACTAGAGACATTCTTAAGTTTGTCCCTAAGCATACAGTTAAGTAAACTATTTATCTGCTTTACAAAATACTCTCCAACTCTCCCCCACCCCAAGAGATAGCTCTATATGTAATGAAATGGAAACTTCACCAAGAAATGTTAAGTGAAGAAAAGTTACAAAACAACACACACAGACTGATTTTTATTCTTTGAAAAAAAAAAAATGGAACACAGACATAAACATACCATTTCTAAAAGCATATATGTGTATATATACATTGAATATATACATACATGCATGAACCCACACACGTGTTAATTCAAAGAAAAAGATTTGGAAGGGTACGTGCCAAACTTGTGACAACAGTCCCTCTGGGAAATCTCTGGGGCAGAAGGGGCTGGTGAAGAGAGAATAGTTTTCTCTGTATTGTATCAATTTCTATAGAGAACACAACCATGTGTTACTTGTAAATTTAAAAAGCAAAATGCCAATTTTAAGATAGCAGAATAAAGATGTCTCTGATCCTGATCTTCTCTGAAGTCACCCCAATCCAGAAAGGAGAATGAGACAAAGAACTGAAAATCTCTGAATAAACCAGCACAGATTTGTGATCCCGAATCACAATATACGTGAGGAGGAGCTGATAAATGCAGTGGGAGAAGTACATCCAGATTTCAGGCAGGCAGAGAAAGCTTCAGAAAGGCAGAGTTTGCCAAAGCAGGTGGTATGGCCTGCAGAGGGAAACCCAATAGTCCCTTGTTTGAAACACTGGCAATCTGCACTCTGGCAGCAAGGATTTTCTGAGAAGGTTAGACTGAATGAAGACAGACGTCCCTGCTGAAGGTAGGCTGTCAGTGAGGCAGGACAGAGAGAACTTTGATCTGGGCTGCTCTGGAGGTGGCAATCACGGCTAGGCAGTAAGAAAGAAATAAGCATACGTGCATGTAAGCACACTTCCCCACCCCATGCAGCCCCAACATCCTCTGTCATAGGAAGAATTCCTGCTAGCCATGAACAGTGCCTGAGTCCTTCCCCAACATAAATACCTACAAAGAGCCAGTCCAGGAAAATTTCAAATGCATTCAAAGTTGAGTAGTAATAAAAAACAACCAGCACAGAAACTACATGAAGATATCTAACTACTGAAAAAAGATGTGGTAGAGGAGTGACACATATGATGAAATCGGTACCACACAGTGAATGAAATAAGAAAAGAGAAATGCAAGAATACAATTGAGTGATGAAATAGTTAGCTATTTAATATACATGTTTTAAATCATGGTTTTGTAGAAATACAGTAACTATCAAAAGTTGGGAGGGGAAATAAGAGGTGAGGATCAAAAGATACACTTAAAGCTGATAAATCAACATGTAAAGACATATGTAAGAACAGCATCTGAAAGTATAAAAGTATGTACTAGAGTAACTGGGGGGAAAAAAAAAAAAAAACCTAAAGACTAAGGATAAAAATCTTCCAAATCACCAGCAAGAACAGATGACCCCAATATAAATAAAACAAAACCTCAAAGATGCAGGGAACATAGTGAAAGATCATTTTTAAAAGCAATAAAAATGTAAAGCATATTAAACACTATGAGAAAACTAAAAACTAAGTATAATAGTCATGTTAATAAACAAAAATTAGATGAATTCACTCACTAAATTTAAGTAGAACCACTAGGCAAAACCCAATTACATAATCAACCACAGGCATATGTTACAGGAAAACTTTCACATGAATTTGCACAGCAGCATCATTCATAATAGTGAAAAAGTAGAAGTAACTCAAATGTCCATCAATGAAACATGTGATATAGTCCCACAACAGAATAGTATTAAGCAATAAAAAAGGAACTGAAAGTACCAATTCATGCTACATCATAGATGACCTTGAAAACTTATGCTAAATGAAAGAAGGACCAAACAGTATATGATTCCATTCATATAAAATGTCTAGAATAGGCAAATATATAGAGACAGTCCATGGAATTCTTTAGGCAAGAATACTGGAGTGGGTAGCCATTTCCTTTTCCAGGGGATCTTCCCGACCCAGGGATCAAACCCGTGTCTCTTGCATTGCAGGCAGATTCTTTACCATCTGAGTCACCAGGGAAGCCCTATACAGACAGAAGTGGTTAGTTGTTCTTAGGACTGGGTCAAAGAGAAGAGAGCAGGGAAAATAATGGTTAATTCATCAAATCAAGAAAAAAGGCAAAAAATCCCACAAATACATTAAAACAGAAAAGGAAAATTGGAGGAGCCATAGATTCAAAGTAGAGTAAATACAAAGAACAGGCTATTTTGTTTAGTTCTATTAAATACATTTAAAAAAACACTGAAAAGTATCAGTGAACAAAACCAATAAAAAGCAACAGAAAATCTAGAAGTGTCAGTCACCACAGAGGAAGCTGAAACAGTTTCCAAGAACTGTCCTTCATGAAAAGCAACAGCCCAAATGCCTTTAGGGCAAATCCTACCAAATCTTCAAAGAATAGGTAAACTCCAACATTATTTAAATACTGCTGTAAGAGCACTCTCAGCTATTCTATTAATACTGAGTGTCCGAAGAATCAGATTCTTAACTTGAAATATATTTCATCATGGTAAATTTCAGAAAACTCACTTCCGCCAGGATGACATCATCATCCAGGTCCTCTTCGTCATGTTGCTGAGGAGCTGGGGTGACCAGCATTGGAACCCCTTCCTCATCAGAGGAGTCAGATATGGTGATGGGTCCATCTCTGAGATTGATCCAGTCTAAAAGTGGGCAGAGAACATTGTTATCAGGAGGTGCATATAATCACATTCAGTCCTTTAATTCAACTTTGGCATGAAAAGGGTCAAACCTAAAGCCAAGTTCATGGCTACTGGAGTGTTAATTTACCTCCTCAGGCAGCACATGCACCTAAGCATTAAAATGAGCTATTTTTCTGTGCTGATCTTTGCCAATAGTTCATTTTGGGAATCATCAGAGAAAATCCCACAATTACTATGCTCAAGATTATCAACTTTTTCTTATACGAGACTGGAAGAATCTGTTGATAAAATCTTCTTGACTGGCAACTAAACAGTGAAATCATGGCCTCCCATCTCACCTCTACTCCTCCAAGGGAATATAAAACAGTTTTATTCAAACTGATAGGTCTGAAAAAACTCACTCAGAAACAGTAAGATTTTCACTTAATATATGATATTAAAGTTTGCTCATCTTAGATATAAATCTGAAGTATTATTTATGCAAATATATTTCAGTGGTGTAGTCAAGTACCTATTTAGCATCTACGACACTAAGCAATTTAAGCTTTCTAGTTTCCTTTTTAAATACAGCCAGAGTTCAACTAGCCATCTAGATGTAATAATTCTGTTCAAGGTCTCTAACTCCTTTTATTCATTTGAAGATAGATCACATCTGATATGAATTACTGGATAACACAAACTGGTTAATTCCTTCATAAAGCGCTATTATTTTTCTCAAGGTTAATGCTTCATGTACTTTTATGGTATCCAATAATTTGAAAAGCAATATAAAACCAATTATCTCATTTCATCCCTGTAACAGGGCTGTGGTGATGCCAAAAACGGCAGTTTAAAACAGGTAAGTCCGTGGGATCTAAGGTCAGACTGCCTGGATTCCAACCTCAACTCTACCATATACTAGCTACATGATGCCATTATTTACTTCTTTAGGCATCCATTTCCTCATCATTGAAGAAACGTTAACAATAGTGCCTACTGTAAACAGCTGTATTAGCTTAGAAAACCCACAAAAAATGCCTGTTTGTTATAGTACTTGACACACAGTAAAGTTGTCTGATTTCAAGTCCAGTGCTACCTACACAGCAGACTGATACATCCGACAACTGACTGAACTGAGGGCCTGCAGAGGCACACTGCAGAGGACTGGCAGAGTGAATCCAAGTGACCCGCACCATTGCTGTTTGAAACCCCACTTAAATGACAGTAAAGGAACTCGTAAAAAGTAAAAAAGTGTAAAAAGTGAAAAAGTAAAAAGTGTCCTTCTTTTTAGGACACAAAGAAGAAAAAAGGAAATGACAGCAAGAGATTTAAACAAAATTCTGGAAACAGCAGATTTTCAGAAGCAAGAAATCTAGAGGTGTGGAGAAGGCTCAAACCCACAGCCTGCAGAGAGGGCAGCTGAACAGAGGTGGCTTAATCCATGTTGCAGAATCATAGATTTCCTTGAAAAATATTCTCAATTATTGTATGCCTTTGTTCATTTCCAGTCTTTAAATGGTTAGACAATTCTAATTTTACTGTTAATTCTGGGGAGAGGACTTGACAAGTTTCTCCTTCAGCCATTCCAGAAGACCCACCCTGTGGAGGACCATTCTGAAGAGTCACCAGCACAGAGTCACTAGACACCAGGCCAAGAGAGAAAAGGCGTGTCCCTGAAACAGTCATAATGATAAGACTCTGGCTGCCTTCTGTTAACTGGCCCCTTGAACGCTGGCAGCCAGCCTTCGATTCTATATGCAGGAAATTGTAGGTTCCTCTGAGGAAGAACTGGCCCAGGAAAAAAAGACAAACAAGAAGCCTGGAGCATCCAGCAAAAAAGTTGGTTTTAAACCTATCACCTCACAGTGAATCCCAATGGTTGACAAGATACTCCCCAAAACACCACATATAAACATACTAGCTTTACAATACATACTTTAAAAACCTAAAGTATAACAGAACAAAGTTTATGATTCGTACAAAAGGCTCCTTACCTGTGTGACCATCACCAACACTGGTAAATACATTTCTAGCACATTAGGAGCCTAACTCCACAGATCAGTTTCTGAGTATATATACTTTCGTTTCTGGCTTCCATGCAAATAACATGTCTGAGATATATCCATGATGTTGATGTTGCATTCTGTAACTTCCTCTGTATGTAATCTACTACATGACTATGTATGAATAAGTTACTTATTTTTCTGTTGACATTCGACATTTGGGCTGGTTCCAGTCTTGGCTATTTTGGATAATACTGTTATGAATATTCTTGTATGTCTATCTTGGTATATTCATTTCAGCTTGGTACATTCTAGAAGTGCTGAGGCACAGGGAAAGCATATGTTCAGTTTTAGTGGACAATGTCAAACAGCTTCCTAAATTGTTTGTGCCAGCTAATACTACCACCAGTAGTGTAGGAACTTGAAACTGGTTTTGTACCTCAAAATATGGTCAGTTTTGGCAAACATATTAGGTGCGACATTCCTATGTCTATTATATCAAATTTGTTGATCATATTCTTCCAATGTTCTATATTCATACAAATGTTTGTGTGTTTGCTCTCAGTTATTGAAAGAAACATGCTAAAATCTCCCAATTGGATTGTGGATTTGTCCAGTAATCCTTTCAGTTCTGTCAACTTTCTCTTTGTATATTTTGATATCATATTACTACACATATAGAGATTAGAATTGCTTTATCTTCCCAGACGCTTTTAACTTTTTAAAAACTTATCTTTATTGACACTTCTGGCTGAATTGTGTATGTTATCTGATAATTTATAGATTTACTTAAAGGCTCGGTTTTGAGGGTTACTATTTGCATAATATATCTTCTATTCACTCTTGTACCTTTAATCTTTATTTCACCTTCATTTTTAAGCCTACCTTCACTAGGTATAGAATTTACAGGTGAGTAATATTCAGCAATTAAAAAGAACTGAATTACTGATACATGCAATAATGTGAATGAATCAAAAAACTGCTGTGCTGAAGAATTCAGGTATGAAGAGTACATACTGTATGGTTCCGTTTATATGAAATTGTATAGTGACAGAAAACAGGTCAGGAGTTGGGCGAGAACTGCCTGCAAAGGGGCATAAAGGAATCCTTCTGGATATGCTCTACATCATGACTGAGGTGGTGGTTATATGGGTATATTCATTTTTCAAAAGTTACTGAATTATATGTACAGTTAAAATGTGTGCACTTATATGTAAATTATGCCTCAATAAAGATGATTTAAAAACTTAAAAAACACTTCAATAGAAATTATTAATACAGCTAATAAAAACAACTCTATGTCTACACAAATCCTCACTATGTGTGCAAAATAAAGTTTGTTGAACAGAAAAATGTATCTCCGAAGTTAGTAGTTTTCCAGAATTAGTTTTTCTTAAAGAAACTTTGTTCAAGTATATTTACGATCCAATTTAGAAAAAAAACACACCCCACATTAATTTGATATGCATGTTTGGAAAATATGGAAATGATCATATATACAAATATAGCTAGGATTTAAAACTTCCTAAATAACAACAAATTATGGCTATAATCACTACCAACTTAGAATACACTATTAAAAATAGCTTTAAAAAGTTGGTATTTCTTCTGTTTTTATAATTTGCATAGCTTAAGCAAATTTATTTTTTTCTATTTATCTGCTTAATAAAATCTGCTAAATTTTATTTATTTATTCTTTGGCCATGTCTCATGACATATGGGGCCTTGGTTCCCCAAACCTGCACCCCCTGCAGCAGAAACACGAGTCCTAGACCACTAGACCACTGGGGAGCTCCCTGCGCATATTTAAGTGCTCTGAAGGCCATATATATATAAAATTTATTTTTTTGCTGGGAAAAACGTCTTCATAAATACAAAGTACTATCAATAGCAAAACATAAAAAAGGTACAACCTCTTCTAAGGACTTCATACTTAAAATCTTCTCCTACTCATCAGCGTAACTTTTTTCCTTTTAGCCTAGGTGCAACTGTGAATTAGGATCTGATAGGAAATTTCACATGCATTTAGAAATCTTGAAGAAATGCAGGGTCCCTTCCCTTTATGACTCAATGAATTTCCCCATATTTTAAACACTGTAAAGTAAAGGAATACATGTCCAAAAATTCCCTGTAAGGCTAAACCAGAGTCTTCTAGCAAAAAAGAAGCTAGGCCTTGTATGAGGGGCCACAGAAATGCATTAGCAGCACCTTAAGTACGTACGTTCAGAACATACAGGCCTAGAGGAACTGCACTCCTCTGCGATCACCATTCCTTCAAAAACTGAGAACTACCACTGTTCCCACCCTCCTATCTCTCTTTTTTTTTCCCTCCTATCTCTTAAGATTCAATCTTCTTGTAATGGAAGACTCTTAAACTTCACTCATGCCAGCAGGTATCACCATTTAACACAAAATTCTAGTCTGATGAGTCCATTTACATCTGATGTTCTGAGGTCTGAAAATGAAACATTTCTGGATTCTACATGGTGCAAAACAGATTAATTTAAAATATGATATAACAAGACTAAGACAAAAGCAATGAGAGGAAACAGGCACCCTCACCTTGTCCCCGGTGGCAGTGGAAATTGTTCAAGTGAATCACCTCTTCATTGCTGTTTCCCTCTGCCATTTTCCAACGCCGACATACACCTATGTGCTTGCTAATATCTAAACATGGTGACCACCTATTCCAAACGGTGTGAAAAAGAAAAAGAAAATTTTTAAGAATGAAGGAGTATCAAAACTCTTCCCACATATCTAGTCAAGGTAGTATTCTCAGCTTATAAAATGAAAACACCACTAAAAAGAAAAATGTTTTCAGTCTTTTGAATGAATAACTAAAGTTAACAAAAGAGGAAAAACTTTTAAAAAAATACCTGCAAAAGAACATACAAAAGATGAACAAAGGATCAAAGAATAGATGGGATATACATTTTTAAAAAGTGAAATTAAACCAAAAAAAATAAAAGGAAATAAAAGAGTTTCTAAAAAGTAAAATTAAAAACTCAATTACTACAAGCTATTGAATGGGAGAAAAATATTTGCAAGTCATAACCCCTAATAAGATGCTAAAATCCAGAATATATAAAGAACTCGTACATCTCAATGGCAAAAATCACAAATAATCCAATATCCCAAATTGAGATACTCAAACAGCTAACAGGTATATTAAAAAGTGCTCAACATTACTATATACCAGTGAAAGGTAAATCAAAAACACCTCTGCCTGTTAGCATGACTATCATTCATTCAAAAAGATGAGAGGTAACAATGCTAGCAGGATATGGAAAAAAGGAAAACTCTGTACACTGTTGGTGGGATTATAATTGGAATAGACACTATGGAAAATAGTATGGAAGTTCCTCAAAATTTTAAAAATAGAACTACCACATGATCCAGCAATTCCATTTCTGGGTATATAACTGAAGGAAATGAAATCACTGTTTTGAAGATATCTGCACTTCCATGATCACTGCAGCACTATTTACAATAGTTAAGACATGAAAACGACCTAAGTGTCCAACGACAGATGAACGGGTAAAGAAAATGGAATAATATTCAGCTACAAAAAAGAAGGAAATCCTGCTATCTGTGACATGGATGAACTATTCTGTCTCTCCACAGAGACTGTAAAACATCACTGAGAAAACCTGAAGAGTAAATAAAGGAAGAGACATACCATATTCATGGGTTGGAAAGCTTGATTATGTAAAGATGTCAGTTCTCCCCAAATTGGTGTACAAGTTTAGTACAGCCTTACTTAGATTTTTTAAATGGATATACACTAGATGATTATAACATTTACAAGAAAAAGCAAAGATCCCAGAATAAGCAAAGCATTCATAAACAAAAAGACGGAGAATTTATACTATCAGATATTAAGTCTTGTTATGTTAAGTCTTGTTACAGTAATTAAGACAATGTGGTATTGGCAAAAGAAGACCAATGGAACAGAGTCCAGAAACAGATTTGTTCACATGTGGACATTTATGACAAAAGTAGCCCTGCAGAGCAATGTAAAAATATGATATTTAAACTGTATGACACTGTACTGGAAAGCTATATTTTGAGAGGATAGGGAACATCAAAGAACTAGACCTCATCTTTATGCCTTAGACAAAATAATTTTTATGTGAACTGTTGATTTAAATGGTAAGGTAAAATAACAAACTTTCTGGAAGATAACATAAAATACCTTCAAAAATCAGAGCTGGGAAAGAGATCTTTTTTTAAATAACAATTTACTTATTTTAATTGGAGGCTAACCCCTTTACAGTACTGTGGCAGTTTTCGCCATACACTGACATGAACCAGCCATGGGTGTCCATGTGGCCCCCTCCTGAGCCCCACCCTCGCCTCCCTCCCCATGGAAAGACATCTTAAACAGGACAGAAAAAGTGCTGTCCACAAAGGCAAAGACTGAAATATTGTACATTAAAATTTAAAAAAATTCTATTCACCAAAAATAATTAAGAGTGGGGGTCCAGCGGCTAAGACTTTGAGATCCTTACGCAGGGGGTCCAGATTCAATCCTGCTCAGGGAACTCCAGCTTACATGCCACAACTAAAAGAGCCCACACACCACACACCTGGTGCAGCCAAACAGATAAGCTCTTTTTCTTTTTTTTAAATGGCAAGGTTAGAGAGGGAAAAAGTCACTATCAGGGAAAAAAAAGAGTGTTCGCCTCTATGAAACAGTATTTGGGGGTCAAGAGGAGAGGATTATTCAAGTCTTTCTGTAGTTTGATTTCTGAACCATCTTCTTGCTTTACTCTGATGGACATCAGAAGAATGAAAATCAGATAAGAACCAAAGGGGGACAATTTTAACTGCTAAGGCACCTTTTTAGTTCCAAGATTCTATCTGTAACCTACCGACTCAAGGTTTTTCTTCCTAAGAAAATCTGTTTTGTCCTGCTGACAGAAACCACATGCTTCAAGAGAGGTAGGCCCTAGACCAGGTCTTCTCATTATATGATGTCTACAAAGAGACAATCAAATAATGTCAGCATTTTTCAACTTAAGATACTACTGTTTTATAGCAAGACTGTGTTTAAGTATTACAACAGAACTTCATGGTATCTAAAACTGGACAAAGGTACCTCAATGTTTAAAAATTATAAATCCAAGCATAAGCTTTGGTATCTCATCTGAAATAATAATGATGTTATTTCCAAATGGCACAGTATAAAGGAAAGAGCTCTAGTGTCCACTTTCAACTGCTTCTATTCAAGTGCTTTTCTTTCCAATACAACTTTCAAAAAGTACTTTGAACACTTAACTCCAATAGCCAGATTTCCTATTTCTTCTTTTACCACAACTAGATTCCTTCAATTTTACACTGGAAATCAAAGGAAAACGTGATTTATTTTATATCTAATTTAGTTAGACTGTCAAGTTTGTAGTTAAGCAGATTACCACTGCTGCTTTAAAAGCAAGATTCCTCATGAATGGCATGTACAGTGGCCCCAAGCAGCAGCAAGAAAAGAAGTCTGATAATGAAATTTCTACTCCTGAGTAGCTTCTCTGTAAAGGTCATTTAACTCCCTGACATTCAGTCCTCTCATCTGGGCTCAGATCAGATTGTCTAAGTATGAACCCAGGTTTCACCAACTAGTCAATCAGTGACTATGCATAAACTGCTTAATCTTTCAGGCCTAATATTTCTTTCTTCATGAAATGAGAATACAGCTGTTCTGAAATTGAGTTAAATATATATAAAGTGTTTAGTAGAGCACCTGGCACACAGTAAGGGCCACATTATGACTATTATTATTACTTGTGCAATGGAAACAGCAGATGTACAGCTTTTGTTAATAATAAGGGTTGATAATATATCCCAACCAGGGTGGGGTTTGGAGGGGGTTATTCTCCTCTTCCAAGCTACTTTTCACTAGTACTATTAACTATTCACATAAAACTTTTACTTCCAAAAAAAAAAAAAAAAAAAAACCTTTTACTTCCTTCTTAAGGAAATTTCATTTTCCCTCTGGAAGTAACAAGAACCTATATATATCATTTCACTTATTGATCAGACAACAAAGTGGAGTTCAGAAATAGGAAATGCCTTCCAAGAAAGACCAGTTCAATTATTTCTTGCCTTTAATTATAAAAATCATCATATACATTTATGATTATACTTTATAGTCAAATATACCAGTTAAAGCTTCTAAATTAGAACCAAAAATTAGCATGGATTCATCAGTTCATTACTTAGTGGAGAATTCTTTTTTTTTTTTTTTAAGAATCTTTTTTTTTTCTTTTTTTATTATTATTATTATTATTTTTTTTATTAGTTGGAGGCCAATCACTTCACAACATTTTTTTTTAAGAATCTCATGTGGTAATATTGAAAGAGTTTTAGAAAATTGGATGGTACTTCTATGTTCTCTTCCACCTCCCACAATTGTCCAAATGGATCTTTTTTTAAACCCTTCTCTTCCTTGTATGAATGAATCAACACATGATGAGAAAGAGTTCACATTTTGTTTTCTCCAAATGCCCTTGACTCTGTCTTATTCATAAGTGTACTTTCAGTGTCTCACAGTTGTTGAATGAACGAGTAACTCTGAAAATATCTTCCTCTGCCAGAGACTGGAGCTGTTCATCACAGCCATATTTAAATAGTCAAGTAACGTGGCTTACGTGACAATAACCAGTTTCTCATTCTCTTCTTCAGTTATAAAATATTACACAATGCAGTGTAATAAAAAATTACACTATTAGAGAAAATCTGGAAAACAAAGCAAGTCAGGAAAAGATGGGATCATCCATGGTTCTCTCATACAATTTTATTATTGTCAAAACTGCATCTTTGCTTCCTTGTGACCAGAGTCCTTAGGTCTGTCTTAAACAAACTATTTCCTTCTTATTCCTCTGTTGACATCACTTCTCCACTTTTCCTTTCACATGCTCCTAATATAACACTGCATGGTCCTGGGGTTTTGTGGCGCTGCTGCTTTCCAGAATAATCTCCAAAATTATGCCCATCACTTTTGCAACATTGATTTTGGAATAATAAAGGAAAGGAGGGCAAAGGAGAGCCAGGCCAGGCTAGGAGAAGCTGACATGCCCAGGTTATACCAGCCCCCACAAAACCGCTTCCAAGCATATTTTTTAAAAATGTCTATAAATGATTACTGCTCTTCATTCAAATACTGGTTTCCCATCTTAATATTTAGATAGCCATTCTTTGTGATCCTGTACTAATATGTAATCAATATCAAATTAACACAAAAAAGTTGATAATGGTTATTTCTAAGCAGTAGGTTTATATTTTTGCTTCCTTAAATTTTGATTTTTCTACACTAAACTGGTATTATTTACTTAACACTTAAAGAATCTGTGTTATGCATCATGGGGAATAACAAGGAAAATCCAACATGGATCTTGCCTCACAGAACTTCCACCAGTGAGAGAAAATATGCACACAATTGAGTATACTACAAAGTACAGTCTTTACTGCAACACAAAGCCTATCACAGTTAAGAGAGGGTAAGCAGGCAGGGAAGGCTTGGGGAGAAGCAGTATTCAAGCTAAACTCAATGCTCTGCCAGTTCCACGCTTAGTTTTAAGACAGCACTTCCATCAAGGGCTCTGGAAGCCCAGAGTGACCATGTAAGAAGTCTGACTACCTGGTTGGAGAGACCACATGGAAAGCTCTGACACTGCCAGGAGAGGGAAAGGCAGCGGGGCCGTCTCCCAGCAGTCTCAGACAAGGCATCTGAATAAAGAAGTCATTCTGGAAGAATATCCTCCAGTCCCAGCCACTGTGGTTGACAGCATGTGAATCAAAAAAAAAAAAAAAAGTCCCAGGTGAAATCTTCCCAACTTCCTGACCCACAAAACTGCCAACAAATAAAACTGTTGTATTAGGTCACTAAGCTCAGAAGTGGTTTGCTAACAGAAAAGTGAAGCAGAGCTCTAATTTTTATTTTCTAACCCAATGGGAAGCAGTGTGGAGAGTTGTGCTTTAGGAACAACGACTAAGCTGCAATGCGTAAGACAGACTGCAGAAGATACTTAGAGGTAGGAAAACCCAGTAAACAAGAGCCAGTGAAGTCGGAACTAAAGGTAAAAGGTAACAGTAAATAGAGGAAGGAAAAGATGTAAGATACTAATTATAAAGGTTAGATCCAATGGGATTTTTTAAGGACACAGCACATGGCATGTGGGATTTTAGTTCCCCAGCCAGGGACTGAACCTGCACCCCGTGCAATGGAAACGCAGAGTCTTAACCAGCAGACCACCGGCGGAGTGCAACGATGGGATTTCCTATGTAACTGGTCATCAAGGCAAGAGGAAGCAAGGAGTCTAAGTTGACCTCGATGTTGAGATCAGATGACTGAACTGGACGATGGTGATACTATAAACAAAGAACAATGAAGTTGATGAATTCAGAATAAGAAAATGCATGTTAATTTCAACATACATACAAAATGAAAGAACTAAAGTAAAATAGCATCCATAATTAGAGATGATATGCAAACAATTAGTCTGGAGTTCAAGTGGTTTCAAAGAGCTCTAAAAATTCTGTTATCAGTATCTTTTTACCACACGAAAGGTTTTAAACCAGAAATTACTCAAAATTTTCAGTGGGTAGGCTAACGAGCTTAACATACAACATTAAGATTTTTTTCTCCAATTGTCGACTGAAAATTGGCTGGGAAACTGGGATGGATAAGCAAGCATATCCTCAATCCACAAGTAAGAAGTCAATGTTTTCAATGATACCAGCTGAATCCTCTGTGAACTCATGACATCCTGCCCCTTCTATCCCAATACTGTCTACAAGTGATACCCTCCAATGAATTTTCATATAGGACAGAGTTTTGTTTTTGTAACCACAAATCTCTTCAAGGCAGAACCAAAATCCTTACCATGGCCTATGAAACCCTGCCTCACATGACCTTGCTGACACAGCCAGCCCCACCTGATATTTCTTCCCCTATTCACCATTCTGCAGAAACCAGGCTCCGGTCCTAGAAAGTGCCATGAAACTTCAGGCTCTTCTCTCTGCCTCTCTTTGACCAAATTAACTCTATTTATTCTTCAGTTCCTCATCTTAAAATTTCACTTTTCAGAGAAAAGCCTTTCCAGACTATCCCCAGTGTTTGTTCATATGTCTCTCACTCCTTCCAAGTACTACCACAATAAAATATTTAGTAAGCTACGCTTAACATCTACCTCCTTTGCTAAAAAGAGTTCCAAGAAGGTAGGAAACTGAAATTTAAAGTGTCAGTTGCTCAGTCATATCTGACTCTTTGCGAACCCATGGACTGTAGCCCACCAGGCTCCTCTGTTAATGGGATTCTCCAGGCAAGAACGCTTGAGTGGGTTGCCATTTTCTTCTCTGGGGGAAATCTTCCCGACCCAGGGATCGAAACCCAGTCTCTTGCATCGCAGGCAAATTGTTTACTGTCTGAGCCACCAGGGAAGCCCCAAGAAGGTAGGACTCTTGTGCAATTCATTTCCAAAGCCTCAGGACACAGCACACAGCCTGGCAAAAGTAAATACACCAGAACTTTTTGCATATTCACAGGTATAGCAGGATAATTAGGAGTATGACCTGGGTTCGAATCCCAGCTTAGACCCTTACAAGCTAAGTTATTTTTTCAGCACCTCATTTTCTCCCTCTTGAAAGTAAGGGACGACAAAAGCCATGTTATCAGGATTCAGAGTTAATATATGGAAAATCCTTACAACAGTATCTAGCTAAAAAAACCCATGACGTCTCTAAAGCTCTTACCACAGCCTAGAACACTGTAAATACTCATTAACATGAGCACAGGCTCTCTCATCCACCCTATTTCATAAACTTTCAGTCTTCCAGACTCATAGCTCAACTTCCTTTATTACACTTCTCCAAAGGGGCTGCAAGGCTTCTCTTTCTGTAGTTGCTGCCTGCCTTCAGGAGGAAACTATAAAGCCTCCATTTACGTTTACAGGGAGCGCCGAAAGTCTGGCCCCAGGCTCTCGAGCTATTTCCTTAAATCCAAACACTTCCTACTCCCAGCTACGATAAATGACTTTTACAAAAAAAAAAAAAAAAAACCTAACGGAGCAAGGCCGTTTCTCCGCGGTCTTCCTTTAGGCCAGCGTTCTGAACGCGGCCGTGCCCTCCGCCAGCAGCGCAAGTCATCTCGTGGTATCAAAAACCCTAGTACGAGCCCCCTCCAGGCGCTCCTCACGACGCACCCCGACTAACCACAGCGCCCCACTCGCTGAGGTCGGCAACCTGCCCTGCGGACGTCGCGGAAACCCCGCAAGGCTCTCAGCGAGCTGGGTCACGAGACCGGAGTGGCCCAAAGTTTTCGACAATCGTCCCACGCGGCATTCGAGCCACAACCCACGCAGGAACAGCGGCTTCGTTCGCCGCCCAGCACTCCGGGCACATTTTGCGGGGGGGGATGGGGGGGTGGTGTGGAGGTTCGCGTTCCCTGCGCTGCCCGGGGTTCGGGAAGTCCTCACGAGGGTGGGCAGCAGCGAGCGGCCGCCTTCTCTAAGTAGCCCCTCCAGAGTTGAGCCGCGAGGGTCTGGGACCGCGGCCCGCAGCTCCACCGCCACCCCCCACCTCGGGGCGTCGGAGTTCAGTCACAGCGCTGCGCCCCCCGCGCGCTCCGGGCCGCGCTCGGCTCCACCGCCACCGCTTCCCAGGAGGTGCTGCCGAGGAAACTCGAGTCTTTCGGGGCTTTCGAGTCCTCGCGCGGCGTACCCACCGACCGGCCCGCGAAACTTCCCGAAGTAACGGGACCCGCGGCGGGTCCGCCGGCCGCCCGTGCCTTTGTCGCTCTTTCCTGGCCGCCGGCCCCGCCGCTCCGGCCGCTCGGCGCTGCCCGGAGCCGGCCCTGGACTCGCTCGCGTCGGGGTAGCCGCCCGGCCCGGCCCGCGCCCCCTCGGGGCCCTTCACGGTCGAGCCCCCGCCCCCACCCCCGGCTTAATGGAGGCGCCGGGAGAAGACGCCACTAGCCCCACAGAGCCGGCCGAGGAGCCGCGGCCGATACTTACTCGCCACTCGACTCGCCGGCTCGCGAGGCAAGCTCGGGGGCTTCTGTCGCCGCGATTTCCAGTCAGCAGGAGCGGCCGCGACAACCTGGTCGCTGCCGCCGCCGAGGCCGCAGCTGCGCTCCTTCCGGCCTTGCCGAGGCGTCACCGCGCGCCTGCGCACAGCGCCCCCTCCCGACTAATGACAGGAAGAACCATAGAGGCACGCAGGGGGCTAGGGAGGAGGGGTCTGGGGAGTAAGACCATAGAGAGGGACTCCTGTCCTCCGTCCCGGCTCGCCATAGGCCGAGTCTTGACTTCGCCACTAGGCGGGAGGACGGAAGGAGCCCCGCGAGGTGTCACTGTCACTCTGGGGTTTTCAGTTCCAGGGCGTGAAGCGGGTGACCGTGGAAATCTCCTGGATCTGCATTTATTTGCACCCATTGCCTTTGGCAAATCATTCACGGAACATATTTTCAAAGGGCTTCCTGTGTGCCAGGCACTGTTCTAGGAATTGGAGCAAAAGCAGTACAGAAGGTCCTTGTTCTCATGAAACGTGTATTTTAGTGGGCAAGTCAATAACTGGTGAACTAATGAACCAATTAAAACTACTGGCTCAGGCAGGAAGTGTTCGGAAACACGCACACACACCGATGAAAAATAAAGCAGAGTAAAGGATAGGGTAATAGGATAATTGTTGTTTAGTCACTAAGCTGTATCCGACTCTTGTGACCTCAAGGCCTGTAGCCCACCAGGCTCCTCTGTCTATGGGATTTCCCAGGCAAGCATAGTGGAGTGGGTTGCCATTTCCTTCTCCAGGGGATCTTCTCCACCCAGGGATCGAACCCCGGCTTCCTGCATTGGCAGGCGGATTCTTTTCAGCTGAGCCACCAGGGAAGCCGCGATGGAGATAATGTTGTGGTCTAAATAAAGTGAGGGAGTGAGCCATGGCGACCACCTGCAGGAAGAGCTCCAAGCAGAGAGTATAGAAAGAGCAAAGCCCTAAGATTGTGAACACGCCTGGTGTGTTAGAAAAACAGGGTGATGCCACGTGTCTGCAAAGCAGTGAGTTGGCCTGGTAGGGAATGGGCTTGGCAAGCGGGTTAGGAGCCAAATAGTAGACGGTCTTAAAATGAATTTGGATTTTATTCTCAGTGTGATGGAAAGCTGCTGGGGAATTGGGGACAGGTGTGAGTTGATTTGCTTGTTTTCCGAGGGCACTCTGGTGGCTATTTGGACATAGATTATAGAAAGATAAGAGCAGAATCAGGAAAACCAGTTAGGAAGCTATTGCAGGATTCTAAATGACAAGAGATGGTGGCTTGGATCAGCACAGTCAAGGAGGAGGTGATGAAAATGGTCAGATTAGGGATTTTTTTTTTTAATGTAAAAAAGATATGTTGATGGATTGGATGTAGAGTGAGAGAGAATGAAAGGAATTGAGCATAACTATAGGCTTTTGACTTGTGCAGCTGGGTGAATGGTGATGCCATTCACAAATATGAGGAAAATCAGGAGGAATAGATTTTGGTTGGAGAAAGGAGAAGTGAATGTTTTTTTGCATGTTACATTGCAAACTAGACCTTCACATAGGTATGTCAATAGGCAATTAGATCTATGAGTCTGTAGCTTCAGAAAGATAAGAACTCAGAGGCTGAGGTCTTAAATTGGGATTTACTAAGATATAGATAATATATAAAGCCTCAGGACTGGCTATACTTATACCTGGGGAATGAGTACAGATAGAGGAGAGAGGACAGCTGAAGGAGGCCAGGGTCACCTAACATTTAGGATCTGGAGGAGGATGTCAAGAAGGAAAGGGCAGTAAAGGAGGAGGAAACACAGAAGAGAGTGGTACCCCAAGGCTAGAAAAAGAAAATGTCCCGAGGAGAAGGGAGTTATCAACAGTGCCAAACACTGCTCGGAGATTCAACACAATACAACTGAATTTCAGCAAAACCAGAAGGAGAGCCGTTAGCTGAGTGTGAGGTCAGGGAGAGGGTCTTAAAGGTTTGTGAAAGAAAACAATGAGAGAGTGAAACGATTAGCAACTGCAAAAGGTTGCTGGTCTGGAGTTATGGGATTATAAATTTAAAGTGAGGCCAGATAGCAAGGAGGTGGATCTCTCTCCAGCCACTTGCTTAGATGCAGAGGGAAGAAAGAAGCTAGAGAGATGGAAGGGTGTCAAAGAGAGGGATTCTTGAAGCTGAGGTCTTAGAAATTGGTGCAGTTTTGGTAATGATGAAGCCTAGGGTGTAACTATATTCTTTCCAGCCAAAGTTGGAGAAGCTCTATACCATCAGCAAAAAACAAGACCGGGAGATGACTGTGGCTCAGATCATGAACTCCTTATTGCCAAATTCAGACTAAAATTGAAGAAAGTAGGGGAAACCACTAGACCATTCAGGTATGACCTACTCCAAATCCCTTATGATTATACAGTGAAAGTGAGAAATAGATTCAAGGGATTAGATCTGATAGACAGAGTGCCTGAAGAACTATGGATGGAGGTTCATGACACTGTACAGGAGGCAGGGATCAAGACCATCCCCAGGGAAAAAAAACGCAAAAAGGAATAATGGTTGTTTGAGGCGGCCTTAGACAAACAGTTGTGAAAAGAACAGATACCAGAGGCAAAGGAGAAAAGGAAAGATATACCCATTTGAATGCAGAGTTCCAAAGAACAGCAAGGAGAGATAAGAAAGCTTTCTTCAGTGATCAATGCAAAGAAATAGAGGAAAACAATAGAATGGGAAAGACTAGAGATCTGCTCAAGAAAATTAGAGCTACCAAGCGACCA
The DNA here is from genome assembly GCF_033118175.1 of Dama dama. Classification (NCBI taxonomy): domain Eukaryota; kingdom Metazoa; phylum Chordata; class Mammalia; order Artiodactyla; family Cervidae; genus Dama; species Dama dama. The sequence goes on along the minus strand of NC_083690.1, from coordinate 39,101,027 downwards.
TTTCATGCAAAGATGGGCACAATAAAGGACAGAAATGGTATGGACCTAACAGAAGCAGAAGATATAAGAAGAGGTGGCAAGAATACACAGAAGAACTATACAAAAAAGATCTTCATGACCCAGATAATCACAATGGTATGATCACTCACCTAGAGCCAGACATCCTGGAATGAGAAGTCAAGTGGGTCTTAGGAAGCATCACTACAAACAAAGCTAGTGGACATGATGAAATTCCAGCTGAGTTATTTCAAATCCTGAAAGATGATGCTATGAAAGTGCTGCACTCAATATGTCAGCAAATTTGAAAAACAGCAGTGGCCACAGGACTGGAAAAAGTCAGTTTTCATTCCAATCCCAAAGAAAGGCAATGGCAAAGAATGCTCAAACTACTGTACAATTGCACTCATCTCACACACTAGCAAAGTAATGCTCAAAATTCTCCAAGCCAGGCCTCAACAGTATGTGAACCGTGAACTTCGAGATGTTCAAGCTGGTTTAAAAAAGGCAGAGGAACCAGAGATCAAATTGCCAACATCCACTGGATTATCAAAAAAGCAAGAAAGTTCCAGAAAAACATCTACTTCTGTTTTAATGACTATGCAAAAGTCTTTGGCTGTGTGGATCACAACAAACTATAGAAAATTCTTACAGAGATGGGAATACCAGATCACCTGACCTGCCTCTTGAGAAATCTGTATGCAGGTCAGAAAGCAACAGTTAGAACTGGACATGGAAAAACAGACTGGTTCCAAATAGGAAAAGGAGTACATCAAGGCTGTATATTGTCACTCTGCTTATTTAACTTATATGCAGAGTACATCATGAGAAACGCTGGGCTGGATGAAGCACAAGCTGGAATCAAGATTGCCGGGAGAAATGCCAATAACCTCAGATACGCAAATAACACCACCCTTATGGCAGAAAGCGAAGAAATAAAGAGCCTGTTCATGAAAGTGAAAGAGGAGAATGAAAAAGTTGGCTTAAAACTCAACATTCAGAAAACTAAGATCATGGCATCTGGTCTCATCACTTCATGGCAAATACATGGGGAAACAGCGGAAACAGTGACTTTATTTTTTGGAGCTCCAAAATCACTGCAGATGGTGACTGCAGTCATGAAATTAAAAGACACTTGCTCCTTGGAAGAAAAGTTATGACCAACCTAGACAGCATATTAAAAAGCAGAGATATTACTTTGCCAACAAAGGTCTGTCTAGTCAAAGGTATGGTTTTTCCAGTAGTCATGTATGGATGTGAGAGTTGGACTATAAAGAAAGCTGAGCAAAAAAAAAAAAAAGAAAGCTGAGCGCCAAAGAATTGATGCTTTTGAACTGTGGTGTGTGGAGAAGACTCTTGAGAAACCCTTGGACTGCAAGGAGATCCAACCAGTCCATCCTAAAGGAAATCAGTCCTGAATATTCATTGGAAGGACTGATGCTGAAGCTGAAGCTCCAATACTTTGGCCACCTGATGCAAAGAACTGACTCTTTGGAAAAGACCCTGATGCTGGGAAAGATTGAAGGCAGGAGGAGAAGGGGACAACAGAGGATGAGATGGTTGGATGGCATCACCGACTCGATGGACATGAGTTTGAGTAAACTCCAGGAACTGGTGTGGACAGGGAGGCCTGGTGTGCTGCAGTTCATGGGGTTGCAAAGAGTCAGAGACGACTGAACGACTGAACTGAACTGAGAATGTACCTATGAGTGTGAATTAACAGGTGAAGTCTTGATCATTGAAGAGGAGGGATCAGAAAGCTAAGAGCCTGGGAGTGGAGAGATAATTTAAAAGGATTTTAAATCATCAAGAAAGATGTCAGAATGGCAGGTGGAAGGCATGGAATAAGACAGGTCCTAAAATCATCAATGAATGAGAAGGAATGATCTGCTGGCCAGCAGACAGCAGGAAAGAGAATGACCCATGCTTCCAAAGATTCAGTTAGTTGTCATATTTGTTGTTGCTGTTTTTGGCCACTCCACCTGGCTCGTGGGATCTTAGTTCCCTGACTAGGGTCGAACCTGTGCCCCTTGCATTGGAAGTGCAGAATCTTAACCACTGGACTGTCAGGGAAGTCCCACTGTTACTATTTATTTGATGCTGCTGCCCCATCTGACTGAGAAGACACAGGTGAGCCCCCACCAGCCCTCTCATCGACCCACAAAGCAGCAGAGCTGAGAAGAGAGCACATTCCCGAATCTCAGACATTTGAGCAGTACCGCCACAAACAGTATTTGCCTAATCTACTTGTTGCCCATTAATAATGTTTTTCTTTAGACTGATTCATTTTTGTTAAAATATATTTATTTAAGATCAATTGGGAGTTTGGGATCAGAAGATGCAAACTATTACATATAGAATGGATAAACATCAGGGCCAACTGTAGAGCACAAGGAACTCTTTTCAGTATCCTGTGATAAACCACAATGGAAAAGAATATAAAATCTATATATACACATATGACTGAATCACTTTGCTGTACAGCAAAAATTAATACAACATTGTAAATCAACTATCTAATATATTTTTAAAACATATTCATGTAAAAAAGAAACAGTCTCACCTCACAGACACAGAAAACAAATTTATGGTTATTAAAGTTTAGGATTAGCAGATACAAACCACTATATGTAAAACAGATAAAAAACAAGGTCTTACTGTATAGCACAGGGGCCTATATTCAATATGTTATAGTCAACTATATTGGAAAAGAACCTGAAAAAGAATGTATTTGTATATATATATAACTGAATCACTTTGCTATACACCAGAAACTAACATAATGTTGTAAATCAAGCAAAATTCAATGAATAATGAAAATAAACTTTATTTCACTACTATAAGTAAAAATATCTCACTTTCCGTTAGCAGAAGGTAATCAGAAAAATAGATTCCATGTTATTCAGTTCAGTTCAGTCGCTCAGTTGCATCCGACCGTTTGCGATCCCGTGAACTGCAGCACGCCAGGCCTCCCTGTCCATCACCAACTCCCGGAGTCCACCCAAACTCATGTCCATTGAGTCGGTGATGCCATCCAACCATCTCATCCTCTGTTGTCCCCTTCTCCTCCTGTCCTCAATCTTTCCCAGCATCAGGGTCTTTTCCAAAGAGTCAGCTCTTCGCATCAGGTGGCCAAAGTATTGGAGCTTCAACTTTAGTATCAGTCCTTCCAATGAACAGCCAGGACTGATTTCCTTTAGGATGGACTGGTTGGATCTCCTTGCAGTCCAAGGGACTGTCAAGAGTCTTCTCCAACACCGCAGTTCAAAAGCATCAATTCTTTGGTGCTCAGCTTTCTTTATAAGCCAACTCTCACATCCATACATGACTACTGGAAAAATCACAGCCTTGACTAGACAGACCTTTGTTGGCAAAGTAATATCTCTGCTTTTTAATATGCTGTCTAGGTTGGTCATAACTTTCCTCCAAGGAGCAAGCATCTTTTAATTTTATGGCTGCAGTCACCATCTGTAGTGATTTTGAAGCCCCAAAAAATAAAGTCAGCCACTGTTTCCACTGTTTCCCCATCTATTTCCCATGAAGTGATGGGACCGGATACCATAATCTTAGTTTTCTGAATGTTGAGCTTTAAGCCAACTTTTTCACTCTTCTCTTTCACTTTCATCAAGAGGCTCTTTAGTTCTTCTTCACTTTCTGCCATAAGGGTGGTGTCATCTGCATATCTGATATCCCGACAATCCATGTTATTACATTTTTAAAATTCAGAATTAAACAAAGCAATGACCTACAAGCAAAAGTTAAATCAAGGTGCAAAACATGAAACTTAAAACATGCTTCATTAAGAGAAGTATGAAGTGGCCATGGTCCGAGCTCCAGGAGGCTTGGCAGGCCCTATGGGTGTGCTCATTGGGTCACGGTGAAAGTAGTGGAATTCCCTTATTGAGACTGAGGTGATGTAAAAACCGGCGGCTGCAGTTGTGTTACATACAACACGATGTTCATTTCTGCTGTACAGTAAAGTGATTCAGATATACATATATAAATACATATGTATGCTTTTTCATATTTGTTTCCATTATGGTTTATCATGGGATATTGAATACAGTTCCTTGTGCTATACAGTAGAACCTTGTTGTTTATCCATTCTATAAATAACAGTTTGCATCTGGGAATCCCAAACTCCCCATTCTTCCCTTCCCTGCCCTGCCCCTGCTTGGCGACCATAAGTCTGTTCTCTGGATGAGTCTGTTTCTGTTTCAAAGATGTGTTCATTTGTGTCATATTTTATTTTATTTCTTTTCACTGAGGATGATTTATTATAATTTGCTGGGAGCACACAGATACTAGTTAAACCAGAATTATGTCTACACAGAAGTGGGCAATAACAGGTAGCCATTCTGTGGAGAACTGTGTGTACTTGATCACCGTCATCACGATGTTTCAGCTTCTTGATGGACCGCTTGTGCCGCTCAATTTCTCTCTGCAGGCACTCAATCTCCTTTGTGTGATGAGAGATCTCATTTTCATGGTGTTTCTCCAAGGCTGTGAGCTGTAATTCTTGAGCACGAGCTTGGAAGGAACGCTTCTCTTCTGCCCACTTTTTCCGAAGGCCCCACCTGCATCCCTGACCCAGCTGGCACTGATTATCTGCCAGTTCCAAGCTGAAACTTCGGGCCTTGCAGGGCCCAAAGTCTCCGCACCTGGAACTGTGTTCGTGCCTCCAGCCCCATGTCTGCCATAACTGTCAGGGAAACCCCGCTCCTGTGACCAAGTGTCATGTTTTAGATTGTACATATGTGCTAGCATATGGTATTTGTCATTTTCTTCCTGACTTACTTCACTTAGTAAAGTGATATTCACATGATAATCCCTAGGTCCATCCATGTTGCTTCAAATGGCATTATTTCATTCATTTTTATGAATGAGTAATATTCCATTGTATATATACAGCACATCTTCTTTATCCATGTATCTGTCAATAGACATTTAGGTTGTTTCCATGCCTTGGCTATTACAAATAGTGCTGTTATGAACATAGGGGTCCATGTATCTTTTTGAATTAAAGTTTTGTCTGGATGTGCACCCAGGAAGGGGATTGTTGGATCATAGGGCAACTCTATTTTTCATTTTTTTGAGGAGCCTCCATACTGTTTTCTATAATGGCTGCACCAATTTACATTCCCACCAACAGTGTAGGAGAGTTCCCTTTCCTCCACACCTTCTCCAGCATTTGTTTTTCTTAGACTTTCAATGCTAGCCATTCTGACCAGTGTGAGGTGGTACCTCAGTGTAGTTTTGATTTGCTTTTCTCTAATGATTAGCTATGATGAGCATCTTTTCACGTGTCTATGGGTCATCTGTACGAATCGTGTTTCTATAAGTTACTGACAGTGTCCTTAGCTTGGTTGCAATGTCATGAAGGTTCACATGGTTGCTATTTTTACTTACTTTGCATTATTTGGATTAACACTCTGAGTGGAGAGTCAAACATTCCCTCTTCACTGACCAGAATCGGGTCTTTAACTACAGTGGTAAAAATAAAAATACGAAACAAAAACCATTTTGTGTGAAACTTGGTGATAACTGGCACTAAAGTTCAAAAATATAGTTCTTTCTACTTGCTGCCTTAAAATACTATCTGCCCAAAGCTCTGAAAGATTTAAAGGCAGTAATACTACAAGACTACTGAGCTTTTGTAGAATGGTTACATTTGATAATAAAACTTGCCTATTAAAAAAAGAGAGAAGAGAGAAAAGAATGGAATAGTCAGTGATCAGTCAGCAATCAAGAAATATTTGCTCCACGTTTATAGTTTAAGGGAAAAATGAAGTTCTATATTAACAAGAGGAATTGGGGACTTCCCTGGTGGTCCAGTGGTCAAGAATCTGCCTTGCCAGGCAGGGAACAGGGGTTTGATCCTCGGTCAGGGAACTAAGATCCCACAAGCCTCGGAGAAACAAAGCCCAAGTGCTGCAGCTACTGAGCCCATGGACCACAACTGCGAAGTCCATGAGCAGTGATGAAGGAGCCCGCACGATGCGAGGAGGATCCTGCATGCTGCAACCAAGACCTGATGCAATCAACTGCAAAAAGAAAGAAATAAATAAGAGGAGTCCCTGGTGTTTCTGTGTGTGTGTTTGTGTTAACCAACACCACAAATCAGAAGGGGAAAAAGATACCTATCCACGAACAAAACTATTGACAACAAATGATGTTTTGTTATTTTCCTGCAAAGAAGCATGGAAATTCCTATCAACCATACTGGCTATACTTCCATGCAATAGAGCAGATGGTGTGACACACACACCAACCCTCCGGACCTTCCAGAGAGCTGTGGTACAATTTGTACATCCCTGTGAGTCATCACAGCAGTGTTCCCTTGATTTCATTTACTGGTTATAAGTAGTTAATGTGGTAGCGACCTATAAAACAATTTGTAACAGCAGAGGACTGTGTTTTCATAATTTGTGCGTCATCACTTTGTTCCCAAGGGCTGGAAGTATCAACATCAGCTTTGTCTAGATGAGGCTGTGCTCATCTGGCCATGAAGGCAATTATTCCTGAACTCTGTCTGCATTCAGAAGTAGTCATCTCCTGCCATTCAGGCCCAATGCAGTAACAGTCTAATTTATATTCAGCACAATGCACCCGGTGTGAGTGTACATTCCTGAGTTTTGATAGATTTATATGCCCATGTAACCCTCATCACAATCAAGACAGAGACCATCTCCATCACCCCAAAACATTCTCTGTGCTCCTTCCTTGCCAGTCCACCACCCCCATCCCTGGCGCTAGGCAACCGCTTATCTGCTTTCTATCGCTTTAGATTAGAATTGCTTTTCCTATAGCTTCAGATAAATGAGCTCATAAAGCAGGTACTCTTGTGTCTGGTTCCTTTTGTTCAACATATGTTCATTTGTTGGTAATTTTGTTATAGTAAAATACATATAAAATAGAATTTACCATTTCACCATTTTTAAGCACAGATTGCAGTGGTATTAAATACATTTATAATGTTGTGCAATCACTGTAACTACCTGTCTCCCTCACTTTTTTGAAAAGCCAGAATTCTATACCCAGTCAACAATCACTCCCCATTCCCCCCAGCCCCCGTCAGCCACCACTCTACTTTCTGTCTCTAGGATTTTGACTACAACAAGGACCTCATTTCAATGTGCTCCTGCAGTGTTTGTCTTTTTGTGACTGATTTATTTCACTTAGAATGGGGTCCTCAAGTTTTATCCATGTTGTATTATGTGTCAGAATCTTCTTCCGTTTTAAGGCTGAATAATATCCCATTGTGTATGTTACCCTGTTTTGCTTATCCAGTCATCTGTCAGTGGACACGTGGGTTACTTCCACGTTTTAACTATTGTGAACAATGCAGTTGTGAACATGGGTATACAAATATCCCTTCGAGACCCTGCTTTCAATTCTTTTGGGAGTATGTTTACTATTCAGAAGTGGAATTGCTGGGTCATATGGTAATTCTGGTTTTCATTTTTGAGGAACATACTGTTTTCCACCGTTTTGACATTCCCATTAATTGTGCTCAAGAGTTTCAACTTTTCCACATCTTTGCCAATACTGTTATTTACTGTTTTTTAAAAAAATATTTCCCATTCTAAGGGAATGAGGTGGTATCTCACTGTAGATTTGATTTACGTTTCCCTAATGACTGTGATCTTCAGCATCTTTTCATGTGCATGTTTGCAATTTGTGTATTTTCTTTGCAGAAATACCTGTTCAATCTTTTGGCCATTTGTTCCTTCATTATTGAGCTTTAGGTGGTTTCTACATATTCTGGATCCTAATTCCTCATCAGATATACGATCTCTATATATTTTCTCCCATTCTGTGGATTGCCTTTTTACTCCATTGATATTGTCTTTTAAAATTTTTTAAATTTATTTTTATTATATTTTATTGTTTTATTTATGTAATAATAATACATTGGGTCTTAGTTGTGGCAGGATCTTCACAGTAGCACGCAGGCTTCTCTTCAGTTGTGGCACCTGGACTCTGCTGCCCCAAGCCATGTGGAATCTTAGTTCCCTGATCAGGGGTTGAACCTGCATTGGAAGGCAGATTCTTAACCACTGGACTGCCAGGAAAGTCCCTACATTAATGTGGTTTAATTTTTGTTTCCCTAATGGTGAATTATGTTCAGCATCTTCTCTTATACTTATTGGCCTTTTTATTTCTTCTTGTGTGAAATTTTTGTTCAATTTTTTGGCCCACTATTTAAATTGAGTGCTTCATCTTACAATTGAGTTATGAGTTTTTTTTTAAATTTTCAATAAAAGTCCTTAGTATTGTGCATATTTTCTCTCAAATCTCTTGCCTTTTTGTTTACTTGATAGTGTCTTTTGAAGAATAAAAGTTTTTAGTTTTCATGTATTTCTTAAAATTTCCATTCAATTCAAACATTTTGTTATTTCCTTTGTGATTTTTTAGTTGACTTGCAAATGATTTAGGATTGTGTTTTAAATTTATTTATTATTTGGAATTAAATTTCTTTATTATTATTAGGTATCTTTTTCTAATTGAGTTCTAATTTAATTTTTTTTGTGACCAGAGAACATATTCTACATGCTATCAACTCGAAAAAATTTTTCAAGAATTGGTCAATGATGTTACATGGCCAATGATGTGGTCTATTTTAGTGAATCCATGTACATTTGGAAAGAAAGTGTATTCTTTTGTTCTTCAGTAGAATGTTCTGGATAAGTCAGCGAGGTCAGTGTTACAATATCCATCCTGATTTTCTGTCTCTTTGTTCTTCCAGTGAAAGAGAGGGGAAGTTTTGAAATTCCAAGTAAAACCTTAGGTTTGTTGACAGCATATAGCTGGATCCTGCATTTTTATCTAACCTGACAACCTTTGTCTTTTAATTCAAGTGGTTAAGCCATTTTGATTTAATATAATTATTTATACGACTGGGTCTAAATCTGCTGTCTCGTATTTGTTTTCTATTTGGCCCTCTTATTCTTTGTTCTCTTTTTCTCCCTTCTTCTGGATTTGACTGAGTGATTTTGAGATTTCCATTTTATCTCTACTGTTGGCTAATCAACTGTTCCTCTATGTATTAATCTTTTAATGATCTCATTAAGGTTTATAACATGAATACTTAGCTTATCATAACCCATCTTCTTATAATGTTATACCCTTATGAAAAATATACTTTCATTTCCCCCTCTTCCATCTTTTATGCTTTTTTTTTGTATATGTGCTGCCGAAGTGAGCATCTTTTATGCTTTTTTAAAGTCTTTATTGAATTTGTTACAATATTGCTTCTGTTTATGTTTTGACTTTTTGGCCACAAGGCATGTGGGATCTTAGGTCCCCAGTGAGAGATCGAAGTCTCACCCCCTGCCATTGGAAGGCGAAGTCTTAACAACTGGACCGCCAAAGAAGCCCCCACTTTTACGCTTTCACTTCCACATATAATTTGAACCACAGTTCTACTCTTTCCAGAATCATGTCCTACAATTTCTGGCTGCCTGAGTTTCCCTGAGTTCTGATCTCTATCTCTCCCACTCAGTAAGGCTCCTGAGTTCTGATTAGGTCTCCCCTCCTCACTCACACCCCTGGTCCAGAAATTGCTTCTGGGCAGAAGTTGGGGTGGTTATAGGCTTCATTTCCTTTGTCATCTGTTTCTTGGGCATCAAGTCCTGTGGTTTGTGCTGTCCAACGTCCACAAACTGCTATTTCATATATATATGTGTGTGTGTGTGTATTATGTATAATATGCATATATATGTTATGAACCATAAGAGGTTCTTGCCATTCAAGGGATGCCATCCAAGCTCTTATAGTACCATAAGAGGTGGAAGGCTCAGCACTATTTACTTGAATCTTCTCCTGAGTAGTAATGTTTTTGAAATCATGGGGGTTTTTATTATTTGTATTCATTTTAAAATAAATGAATACAAACTTCTGTATAGTCAAAGCTATGGTTTTTGTCCAGTAGTCATGTATGGATGTGAGAGTCTGGACCATAAAGAAGGCTGAGTGCTTAAAAATTGATGCTTTTGAACTGTGGTATTGGAGAAGACTCTTGAGAGTCCCTTGGATGGCAAAGAAATCCAACCAGTTCATCCTAAAGGAAATCAGTCCTGAATATTCATTGGAAGGACTGATGTTGAAGCTGAAGCCACCTGATGCAAAAAGCTGACTTATTGGAAAAGACCCTGTGATGCTGGGAAAGATTGAGGACAGGAGGAGAAGTGGACGACAGAGGATGAGGTGGTTGGATGGCATCACTGGCTAAATGGACTTGAGTCTGAGCAAACTCCAGGAGACAGTGAAGTGCAGGGAAGCTGGCGTGCTGTGGGCCACAGGGTTGCAGTCAGACAAGACTTGGCGACTGAACAACAGCAGCAGGCAAATATTTAACAGTTAAAATGGTTTTGTTACTACAACTAGAGAAAACCTGCATGCAGCAATCAAGAGCCAGTGTGCCGTGAGGAAGATGCAGTGCAGCCAAACATTTTTTTAAAGGTTTTTGCTTAGCACAGTGATACATGTACCTGCTTTGGAAAACCCTGAGTCAGTCTAATCTCAAATTGTTATAATAGGTGGAAAACTGAGGGTGAGTGACATGCCCAACATCACACAGGTTGTTAATTTCAGATTCTAATCTAAAACTCCGGAGATTTTTTGGGAATTCCCTGGAGGTCCAGTGGCTAGAACTTGGCACTTTCACTGCCATGACCCGTGTTCAGTCCTTGGTTGGGGAAAAAAGATCCTGCAAGCCACAGGGCGCAGCCAACAGACACACACACACACACACACACACACACACAATTTAGGAAGTTTTTCAACTTCTAGATGATATTTACTGTACACTTTGCCTCCATTGCTTTTTCTTCTGCTTCCTCTATCTCCTCCCACATTCAAATTTGAAAAGGAAGCATCTAGGGAAAGAATCAGATTCCACAAATACATACTGAGTGCCTACCATTTACTTAGTCACAATGCAGTTATCACATCAAACGCTATTTTTCGGACAATTTTCTTTGACAATTAGGGTTAGATCAACCTCCTCTTTGAAATATTCCTTTATAGCCCATTTACAACTTGCAGTTATGTGTGTGTACAACCAACAGTGCTCCCCTGGTGGCTCAGTTTGGTAGAGAATCTGCCTGCCAATGCAGGAGACTTGGATTTGATCACTGGTGGGGAAGATCCCTGGAGGAGGAAATGGCAACCCACTCCAGTATTCTTGCCTGGGATATCCCATGGACAGAAGAGCCGGGCGGGCTACAGTCCATGGGGTCGCAAAAGAGTTGAACATGACTTACTGATTAAATAAAACATTTGTATCAACACTCCATTATAAACAGTAAAAACAATGGATATGCACAAGGATATGAAGGCTGAGTAGTAAATGATATATTTTTTAAAGGTTTTGTTTTGTTTTCATTTCTGTTTTAATCTAAGGGGTTAGATCAGTGAGCTCTTTTGCCACTGGGCTTCAAAGGATCAAGATTCTGTGATTCTGTGTTGCTATGGGGATGAGAGTACATGACTCAAACGCACAGCATGTTCCGTTGCTAAGGTAATTATGAGCATCTTCACCCTCTCAATCAGGCCTGCTTTGTCACAGATATTAGCCATGGGATAAAATGAGCCTAGGGCCTCAAGTGTCATGAGACAGAAGTAAGAAATCAAAGTGGAATATTCCACTTGCTGGTAGACTTGGCTGGCCTCATGGTGACAGCCGGCAACATGGATGGCGTGGTTACTGCTGTCTTCAGAAAGCTAGCTCCTGGGTAGAAGGGCGATTGCCATTTCACAGGTGCCTGGTGGTGTGAGGGTTAGATGGCTTGTTCAGAGACCCACCAGCAAGTAGAGAGACCCAGAAAACTTGAGTGCTTCAGAAAATGTCAGACTTGTGATGCAAAGAGGGGTAGAGATCGAGTCAAAGGGATCTGAGGGAAACCTCTGTACTGATTGTTGTTCAGTTGCTAAGTCATGTCTGATTCTTTGCAACCCCATGGACTGTAGCACACCAGGCTTCCCTGTCGTTCACCATGTCCTGGAGTTTGCTCAAACTCATGTGCATTGAGTTGGTGATGCCATCCAACCATCTCATCCGCTGTCGTCCCTTTCTCCTCCCGCCTTCGATCTTTCCCAGCATCACAGGGTTTTTTCCAATGAGTCAGCTTTTCGCATCAGGTGGCCAAAGAATTGGAGTTTCAGCTTCAGCATCAGTCCTTCCAATGAATATTCAGGACTGATTTCCTTTAGGATGGACTGGTGGCAGTCCAAGGGACTCTCAAGAGCCTTCCTCAGCACCACAGTCTGAAAGCATCAATTCTTTGGCACTCAGCCTTCTTTATGGTCCAACTCTTATGTCTGGATGTGACTACTGGAAAAATTATAGCTTTGACTATATGAACATGATATAATGGCTTAAAAAAAACCTGCTGTAAGGAATTCCCTGGTTGTCCAGTGGTTAGGACTTTGCGCTTTCAGTGCCTAGGGCATGAGTTTGATTCCTGGCAGGGGAACTAAGATCTCACAAGCCCTGAGGCACGGAAAAACAAAGCCCAGAAAACGCTGCTATAAATTGGCATTTAGTAATATCATCATTCGTTGTTCAGTCACTAAGTTGTGTCCGACTCTTTGCAACCCCATGGATTGTAGCACACCAGGCTCCTCTGTCCATGGGACTTCCCAGGCAAAATTACTGGAGTGGGTTGCCATTTCCTACTCCAGGGGATCTTCCCAACCCAGGGAAACCTGGTGGCTCAGATGATAAGGAATCTGAGTTAACTAGTTTCTCTGGTTAACTAGTTTCTCCTGAGGGCAGACCTTGTTAAGAAAACCAGAATGCTCTGGTGTATTTAAAATGGCCACATCTCCCCTTCCCCTGCAGGAGGTATGAGACGATTTTTCTCCTATCTTCACTTTGAGAAACTGGTCAAGCTCTGGAGGTAAAACTCACAGAAGTGTGGGGACCTCCCTGGAGATTCTGAGTCTCACGCTTGTCCACATTAAGCCTCCAGCAATTTATCAATTACGGCTTAGGTTTTCTTACCCTGAATTGGTGCACAGGGAGATTTCTGCTCTGGTAAGTTGTGCTTCTCGATATTCACCTGTCTTTCCAATTTGGGGGGCAGGTGTTTGCCCTCTGACCTCATTTTTCTGATGACTCTAAGACTGTTGATTTATCAGTTTATTTTGCTTTTTACTTGTGTGGATAGAGTGGTGACTTCTAAGCTCCTTACAGCCACCATGTGTTTTTAAGATAAACAGTTGACTTGTTCGGAACACAAGTGGGAACACGATAGGCTTGGGGGAGAATTAATCCACCTCTGGAGATATTGAAGAAAACATTAATTTTAATGGAAGACAGTGCAGGTTTTAATAGAAGGAATACAAATTTTATCTAGGCACCTGAGACCCACATGAACGGGATTTTGCAGAATTTTCTTTGAAATTAAGAATAAGAAATTTAGTTATTTCAATTTTTCTAAGAGGAGATTTTATTATGGGACATTGATTTCTCTGTTGAAACTTAATAATAACAAGGGTTCATATTACTGAAGTCTGGGACTTTTTTTTTATAGTGTTGGCACTATATTATTTTAACTGTGCTGTCATTGGTTAATTGTTAAATAATGTCTCAAGACCAAAAAATCAGAACATAAACAACAGAAGCAATATTGTAACAAATTCAATAAATTATTTATTTTAAAAAAGATTTACTTATTTTATTTTTTGGTCCCTTCCCCATCTATTTTAAACTACTTTCCATGGAATCTTGATGTAAGAAGGTGATAGCTTTAACAGTCTTATTCTCAAAAGGAAAAAATAATAAATCTAATCTTATCTCTTTGGAGAAAAAAAAAGTGATAAATCTCTGGTTGTGTTGATCGATACAAAAGAGATACTAATTCTTGGAAAACTCTCTAGAAATACATCTGGAAATTTTAAATAATTCAAAGTAATAGATACGGTAAATAACACAGTAAAAAACTTGAATGTACTCAATTAAAAGAAGTTTGGAAGGAAAAATATATTACTGAAGTCAATTAAACAAGAAGAGAAAAACAAAAGACATAAAACCCTCAAACAATTATCCTGTAAAAGGTTCTATACTCAGAAGGTTTGCAAATGAGTCTTTTCAAACTTTTTTTTTCATTTATTTTTTCAAAATTTTTTAAGGAGATGATTTCTATTGTTTATAATTCTCTCTAGAACAAATCAAAAGCTATTAATAGAAAGCTATGTAGCGAATCTGAAAAGGACTCAAATCCCTGATGTCCAAATCTAATACAAGAATTAGAAACAAAAGGAAAAGCAATTCCGTGATACAAAAGAATAAGATTACTTTTCTCTTTTTTTTTCAAAAAGAGCGTGAACTGAATCTAATGATATATTTTAAAAGTTCTTATGCATTTTATTCAATAATGAAAATAGGCTGATATGAAACTTTTGAACATATTAGTAAGTAGCTTAAATGATAATTAATAGGTTTTTCATAATCACATCATGACATTCCCTACCCCTAACATCCTGCTCCAATACACACATACTTATAAACACACACACACACACAGTATATGTGTCATAGAGAATATCTGTTTTAGACCAATATCATATTTGGTTTTTCAAACTCTACAGGCAATTCTAGCAACACTGTAAAATAAGTCAAGTTTATTAACACGATTATGTAATACAGGATACCCTAAAGTTTTAAGATTTAGTAACTTCAGCAGTATAAATGTTAGACGCATATGAAAAGCATCATTGTATTTTTATTTTTCATTTTAGTGCTGTTTTATTTAACTCAGTATGTCCAAAACATTGTTCCTTCAGCATATAATCATTATAAATATGCTAATGAGATATTTTCTATTCATTTTTTTCATGCCAAGTCTTCAAAATTCATGGTATTTTACAATTAAAGCACATTTTAATTTAGACTTGGGCTTCCCACGTGGCACTAGTGGTAAAGAATCACCTGCCAATGCAGGAGGTGCAAGAGATGTGGGTTCAATCCCTAGAGGAAGATCCCCTGGAGGACGAAATGGCAACCCACTCCAGTATTCTGGACTAGCCACCTTTCAAATACTCAGTAGTCAAAGGTAGGTAGTGGCTACTAGTGCTGACCAGCACATAACTACACAATCACAAAGGAAAATTTTCTTCCAAAATGACCCTCCACCTGAAACGTATTACACTTTTCAACTGCTCTAGGAATCAGAAAGTTCTTCTTTCTGAAAAGCATCATTTTAAGTTTAAATTCTTACTTTCACTTAGTGAATTCTGAATAATACATTTTAATGGCAAATAATGAGGGAAGCCACACAATACAGTAGCTAGTCAAAATATGCAGAATGTACAGAAAAGTATTTACCATTGACTGCATCTTTGAAAATAAATGAAGACCAACCAAATAAGAACAGGCCAGGCTGTTTATTCAGAGCTTATTAGAGGAAAGGAGTATAGACTTAGATTACCGTGATGTTGAATGGTTTGCCTTGGAAACAAACTGAGATATTCTGTTGTTTTTGAGATTTCTGGGGGCACAGGACTGGAAAAGGTCAGTTTTCACTCCAATCCCAGAGAATGGTAATGCCCAAGAATTTCAAACTACCATACAATTCCGCTCATTTCACATGCTAGCAAGGTAACGCTCAAAATCTTTCAAGTTAGGCTTCAGCAGTATGTGAACCGAGAACTTCCAGACGTACAATCTGGGTTTAGAAAAAGCAGAGGAACCAAAGATTGAATTGCCAACAATTGTTGGATCATACAGAAAGCAAAGGAATTCCAGGAAAACATCTACTTCTGCTTCATTGACTACACTAAAGCCTTTGTATGAATCACAACAAGCTGGAGAATTCTTAAAGAGATAAGAATACCAGACCACCTTACCTATCTCCTGAGAAACTCATATGCAAGTCAAGAAGTAACAGAACCAGACATGGAACAATGGACTGGCTCAAAATTGGGAAAGAAGTACAACAGGCTGTATACTGTCACCCTGCGTAGTATTTAACTTATATGCCGAGTACATCATAGGAAATTCTGGATTGGATGAATCATAGCTGGAATCAAGGTTGCCAGCAGAAATATCAACGACCTCAGATATGCAGATGATACCACTCTGATGGAAGAAAATGAAGTGGAACTAAAGAGCCTCTTGATGAGGGTTAGAGAGGGAAAAAGCTGGCTTGAAACTCAACATTCAAAAAACGAAGATCATGGCATCTAGTCCCATCACTTCATGGCAAATAGGGAAACAATGGAAACAGTGACAGACTTTATTTTCTTGGGCTCCAAAATTACTGCAGATGGTAACTGCAGCCATGGAATTAAAAGACACTTGCTCCTTGGAAGAAAAGCTATGACAAACCAGGACAGCATATTAAAAGGCAAAGACATCACTATGCTGACAAAGGTCTGTGTAATCAAAGCTATGGTTTTTCTAGTAGTCATGTATGGATATGAGAGCTGCACCATAAGGAAAGCTGAGCGCAGAACTGATGCTTTTGAACTGTGGTGATGGAGAAGACTCTTGAGAGTCCCTTGGACTGGAAAAAGATCAAACCAGTCAACCCTAAAGGAAATCAACCCTGAACATTCATTAGAAGGACAGATGCTGAAGGTGAAACTCCAACACTTTGGATCCCTGATGCGAAGAGCCAACTCATTGGAAAAGGCCCTGATCTGGGAAAGATTTAAGGCAAAAGGATAAAGGGGCAGCAGAGGATAACATGGTTAGAAAGCAACATCAACTCAATGGACATGAATCTGAGCAAACTCCAGGGGACAATGGAGGCCAGAGGAGCCTGGCATGCTACAGTCTGTGAAGTCAGAAAGAGTCAGACACGGCTTAGGGACTGAACACCATCACCAGCAACAACAAAAGCTAAAGAAACTCAGTAACTGACGAAGTCCTGGTCATTTGGAGCTGACTTCTATAAAAGTTACTGCTTAGCTTCCTGGAGGTTGGCTAGAGGTAGTGGCCTGGCTTCCTAGGCTTTTTATTGTAGTTTTAGGAGTTGATTTCTTGGGTAGATCATGGGGGTGGTAGGTCAGCGTTCCATAGTTTTTTTTCTGGCCCGCCATGGGACACGTGTGGTCTTACTTCCTCCACCACGGATAGAACCTGCGCCCCCTGCATTGGCAGCAAGGAGTCCTAACCACTGGACCTGCCACGCAATACGCCGCCTCTTGCCACGCGTGGCTGCCCACGCCGGCCACCCCGGTGCGCGAAGCGCCTCACTCAGGCTGACCGGAAGGGCCTTGCCGCGGAGCCTGCCGGGAGTTGTAGTTCCATCCCGGTCCAGGGTTGCCTACGCAGTGGAGGGGCGGGGGTCGACTCAGATCTGCGCATTTTCGGACACCGGTGGTCTTGTGGTCTTCAGACTTGAGAGCACCTTGGACCTGGCCGGTTTTGAGGTCTCCGCGGCACCGCGGCACCTCGGCTCCTGGCTGTAGAAGGGACTCACGTGACGGAATCCACGGTTGCAAAGCCAGGCGGGCAACTGGGAGGGGGTGCTCCGTGCGGGGGTCGCTCCATCCGATGTCTTCTTAGGAGGGTCAGGGTTTCTGTCTGGTCCGAGGTTGGGGCCGCAGGCTGGCTGGGTTTCGCTGCTTCTCTGATCTCCAGCGGCTCAGCCTCGTCTGAGCCCACGATCCGCAGGGAGCTACTTTAGGACACAGTAGTGACAGCATTGGCCCCAGAGAGCTGGGGACTAGCTCTCCCTCGCAGGGTCGCCCCTTTTTGCTGACAGTGGGTTTGTTTCTGTTGTTTAACTCGGAGTTTCTCTGCCTACCCAGAGCCCTGAACTCCACTTGGGTGCCCAGACCTCCTGTGGGTGAGGAAAGTCTCTTCTGACACCGCCCCCACCCCAACTCCTGCGGACCCTACATCCAGCCGAGAGTAGGCGCTGAGCTATGAGGGCAGTTGAGGAAGACTATGAAATGACTGTTATTTCAGAAGTCTACAGTGTCCGTCTTTACAGTGGCCCTGGGGGAATACCGGGTCCCATCCGCGGCCAGAGACTTCTGGACCTGTCAGTCAGGTAAACAGATAAGGGCCCCTCTGGGTGTGAGTGTCCGATATCTCTACTGGATGAATGGGCCCACCCCCACACCCCAACGGAGGGAGGGAGGTTCCTACTGGGGGAGGCGGGACTAAAGATCAGACTTCAATAGGGTCTGCTAGGTGGGAAGATGCAAAAGGGTATTCCCAGATGAGGGAACAGCATACCAAAGGTAAGAGGCTTAAACTGAGGGGGTACGGCTAGGTTGGGTGTTATGGGGGAGCTATTGCAAAAATCTTGACTGGAATTTGATTGGACCTAATGTTTCTTTGATGGGTGTATTTTTGAGTATGGATCCATTTCACGTAAAGTTTAGTGGTTTATTTGGTTTTCTGTTGCTTTGTCAATTTGAGTAATTTATATATTTTCTGGAAAGTTGTCCAATTTAATTTCAGTTTATAGCATTAATTTGTAGTACTCACTTGATTAAAAGAAAACTTCAGTATATCTGTAATTGTCTCCTTTTTCATGTTCAAAAATTGTTTCTTTTTTCCCACTCTTTTCTTGATCAGTCCTGCCTGCAGTTAGATTTTTATTAGTTTGAAATACAAAACAATTATTTTATTAGTTGTAATAAATCCAAGAGTTGAATTTAGTTTTTTATTTAATTTTTCATTTGGGCACAATTTCAGAATTAAAGTCATGATAGTAGAATAGTACAAATAATTCCTAAAGAGATCTCATCAAAATTCCCTAACATTTTGCCACATTCGCATAGGAGGTTTCAGAGGGATTTCGGAGTCAATTAAGGAAAAAGATGTAACCATGAATTGCAGGAGCACAATGACACTATTTATGCATGCGTATGAGGGATACGGGGGCCTCTTTCAGCATGAGACCACCTAGAGGCTAGGGCCCAGAGGCCACTTCCCAGAGGGGAGGAGAACGAGGGAACCCCTGGGGTATATAAAGCCGCTCGGGGGTCTTTATATCTTTATAGGCGAAGGAGTTTGCGTAACTCAATGAAGCTATAAGCCACGCCGTGCAGGGCCACCCAAGACGGAGGAGTTATAGTGGAGAGTTCTGACAAAACCTGGTCCAGTGGAGAAGGAAAGGGCAATCCACTCCAGTATTCTTGCCTGGAGAATCTCATGGACAGTGGAGCCTGGCAGGCTACAGTCCACGGGGTCGCAAAGAGTCGGACACAACTTAAGCAACTGAACAGCAAAAACGAGAAACTGGGTGCGGTTTCACGGGGCAGGTCAAGTGTGCGGCTTCTGAACGACTACAGGTGTGCTGATGTTTATACTGTGTTTAAAACATCCAGGCGTGTTGATATCTGAGTTTGGGGCTGCTGGTCTTTTGAGCTAGAGATCTCAGCCAGCTGTGAAGAAATAAACAACCCAGGGGCCAATCTACAGAGGACATAATTTATATGACAATTTGCTTTATCCTGCTTTTCCTCCCTCTTCTATATATTTGTGTGTAAATACTTTAATGTGCATTTCCCCAAAACAAGGGCATTCTGTCACATAACCACAGTATAATCAGGAAATTAGAATTGGTGTAATGCCGTTGTCTAACCCATGGATCTTACAGTTTACTAGTTGTCTCAGTAGTACCTTTTCTAGCTAAAGAAAATCTAGTATCACACATTGCAACCCCCTCCCCCCTTTGGTCTCCTTTAATCTGGAGACTTTTAAAGCATTGACATTTTTGAAGAATACAGGCCAGTTATGATTGTTCCTTAATTTAGGTTTGTTTGATGTTTTGTCATGATTAGATTCAGGTAATACATTTGGGGCAGGATTTTTAAAAAATATTTGCTTAATTATTTCTTCTAAAACTTCTTCTCATTTCTTTTTTTAAACATCTTTTGAGTTTATTCTTCTTTTCTGTGCTAGCTTCTTGCATTGTATGTCATCAATTTCCATTAATTTAATGCCTGTCTTAGGGCTGTAAATTTCCTTTAAATATGTGTTTTTAAATATCCACCAATTTTGGTATGTAGTATTTTTGTAGTTGTTATAAATATTTCTGCATTTTTATTTTATAATTTTATTACTTTTTGGTTTAGAGAGTAGCATCTATGCAATATTGATTTTTTAAAGGTTTGTTGAGGTTTATTTTTTTAGCTTGTCAGTTTTATATCAGATGGCACTTTTTAAAATGTATATTCTCTAACTATTGAGTTCATTCTCTGTCTGATACAATGGCAAGCTTTTAAATTGTTTATTCATACCGTATGCTATTTTTTTGTATCCTAGATCTTCGTTTCTAAAAGTATATACTAAAATCTTTTTGCTGTGATGACGACTTGTCAGTTTCTCTTCGTTGTGTCCAGTGCAGTGTTTTTGTGCATTTAAGCTGCATCATGTGCATTTGTTGGGGTGCACTGGACCCAGGATCGAGCTGGCTTCGGGTCACTGCTTTGTCTCCTTCCAGTGGGTTGTTCTTTCTAGCTTTTTGTCTGTCTCCTAATTTTTTAAATGAATGCCCGACATTGTGTGTGGGAGACTTCTGTTGGGCTGTTTCTGTGTTGGAGCTGGGAGGACAGGAGTTGTGAGTTGCGCAGAGCTGGCATTTCTTGTTGCTATGGTTATCATGGGTCTCTGCTCTGTCTTAGAGCTGGCTGGTTACTTACTGGTTCCCCATTCCGCCCACCGTCGGCCTCCCCCCCTTGACTCTCTCCTCCTGCTGGTGCTCCCCGCCTGCTCCTTGTGCTGGCTGACCGGGGGAGGAGGGGCAGGGTACTCTTTCCCTGTCAGTCTTAGGAGGGCCCTGGGCCCTGGAGATGTGTCTCTCCCATGGAGGTAGTGTAATAGGGAGTTACTGGTCCTCTCACCCATTGGTCAGCGCAGCAGTGGGCCCTGCCTCCAAGCTGCCAGTTGTCAATGTCATCAGTGTTAGGCGGTGATTCAGCCAATGGTTGGTGGACTGATGCTCATCAGGTAGAGAGTGAGGTAGGAGGCGGATTCTCGCATTCTCCAGGAGGCCCTCCAGCTCACCCAAGCTCAGGCCTGCAGGTGAGCTGGGGGGCCCAGGGAATAGGCTCCAGGGCCCTCCCCAAGGCCACCCCCTAGCCAGGCCCAGGCCTTGAGGTGGCAGTGACGCTCTCTACCATCCCCGGCTCTGACTGAATAGCATGAGACGCAGACTTTGAGACCTGGTCCCTGCCAACTGGGCAGCCTGAGGGCTGGCTGGGTGCTGGGCGCCTGGCGCCTTCAGGGATGGTGGCTGGGCAGGGTCTGAGGCCCTGGTCCTGAGCGGGCCGCCCACTGAGCTCCGCCTTCTCCTTAGTGGGGACCGGGACCTCGGAGGGCGAACGTGGTGCCTGGTGACCTGGCCCTTTCTTATCAGGACAGAGAATAACATTCGTTTGGTAGAGACTTACAGGAACGCCGTTACCTGACCTCAAGAACAAAGGATGTGATGCTTAGAAGTCTGCATCAACCAACCAGGCTCCTCCCTCACCTTTCCTAGGAAAGGGCTTTGCCGAGAGCTTTTGAGGAGTTTGGGGCTTTTAAGGCATAAGCCACCTATCTCCTCACATGGCTCTGCAATAAACCTTCCTCTGTTCCAAACTCTTGACATTTTGGGATTGTTTGCCTCATTGTGTGTTGAGGGCATGGACTTGTGTTTCGGTAACAGTAGCAGGTGCTAAAGGCCTGAGCCCAGGACCTATGTCTGCCCCTCGCCCGTGGGGATAGGGTTTTTTTTTTTTTTCCTGCTGCTTCTTCCTCCTGCCACACGTGGTAGGTATTACCCATGATCTGGGTGCAACAAAATGGTTTTGCTAACCCTTCCTCCAGCAACATAGGACTTCTGTTCCTCAAGAGAGAGGTTTCTGGAAGGATGGGACTTCCGGCGTTCCCACTGCCCTCCTCTGGCCCAGGGGAGTCTCCGTGTGATCTCCAGCCCCGCCCTGTGTTCTTCTTCTCTATCTGTATCACAGATCACCAGTTCAGTGATTTAGAGCAGCTCACAGTTCTGAGGCCACGTGACCCAGTGGAGTGGCCACGCACTCTGCTCAGGTTTCCAAAACAAAATCAAGATGCTGGACAGGCTGGCCTCTTGTCTGGGGCTTCCAGGGACAGTTCACTTCTGGTGTTCAGAGTCAAGGGAAGTGGGTTTCTGGCGGTTTGGGCCAGAGGCCCCTGCCCCGCTGCCCGCCCTGGGCTGAGGTCCTCCCTCAGCATCTCCTCACACTCACACCCACCTCCAAAGCCAGAAACGATGGACGGGCTCCTTCTGGGGTCCTCCCTCTTCATGTGTCTCTTCTTCTGCCCCCATCCATTTCCAACTCAGAGATGAAGTGTCCTGCCGATGTTTTTACGTGAGTCTCACCACATCATCTGTTTATTTCCAGGTTTTCTTAGTGTCTTTGCAAAGGCTTAGAATCGGACTGTAGCCAAGGCGGCTTGGTCTTGTCTGCATAGTCAAGCTTGTTTCTACACTCTCTCCTAGAGAGTCTTGGAGGCCTGAGCCAAGCCTCCAGCTGACGGTAAGTTCTCAGCAGGAGAGCAGAGCTTTAGTGCTCAGAACAGGCCCCAGTCCTCAAATGCCAGGCGTCCCAAATTAGAATAACTCTCCTAAGAAAGGTGACCCAGGAAGCAGCCTTCTCCTTGGAAAGAGGGATCCCTTTCTTATCCCACTTGGTAGCTTAGGGCTGAAGTTGGAGGCTCACCATGTGGGGCAGCTGATGCCCCCTGAAAAGGGCACCCAAGAGAAGCCTGGGACCCGCTTGCAGGCAGAATTAGGTGATGTCATTGCCTTAGGGGATCACCTAGGATTCGGTCTAGAGGGGAAGATTTCCAGGAGAGGGGGTCTCCTGCTTTAGCCTGTGAGAAGCATGAACTTGGAGGGAAGGGCCTCCCATGGTTCTGAGAGTGACCCCCTCCCCCCACCTAGCACCAATTTCTCTCCACTCATCTGCATTTACTTCATTCTCTGCTGTCCATCCAGCTAGATTTCTAGCTTGTCATCTGATGTCACCTCCATACCTGACTTCTCATGACCCGTAACCTTCCCTCCTAGTTGAGTCAAGGCCCAGACATTGCTTTCTTAAACTAAATGTATTTCGTTTTTCCTTCTCCTGTTAAAGACAAAAGAAAATGGGCATGAGAGGGGTGTTCAGAGCCACCCATTTACTAGAGGCTGAGCCAGCACTAGCACCCAGGGCTCCTGTCCGGAGACTTGTTGGAGCCCCTCCTCGCTAAACCCTGCCCCTCCCCACTCTCCACCCCTTCAGACCTTCTCATGGATTTCAGCTCCTCTGGGTACAGGATTCGGATAGGAGGTCATGGAGAGAGGACCCAGTAAGATGATACATGTAAATTTTTATGAAATACGTAGGTTTTAAACAATGAGCACGTTTTACTATTGAAAGATGCAAAGGTAACCACTGTTACCATTTTGCCTGTTTTCTACAGAAGTTTTTTCTTGATGTGTTTATGAAAACTTCATTCTATAAAGAAGCAGGAAACGGGGTAGCAGGTCACAGGCCATAGAGCAGAGAGGGTTTTTGACCCAGGCTTTTGACCCAGTCTGTTGGGTCTGCCTCCCCCGATTAGCTTCCTGGGGCTGCCATCATGAAGCACCACAAGCCTAGTGGTTTATACAACAGACACTGAATCTTGCCCAGTGCTGGAGGCCAGAGGGACCTGCCCCAGGCCTCTCTCCAAGCTCCTGGAGGCTTGCTGGCCATCTGTGGCATTCCTTGATTTCTGCTGCATCATCGGACCTCTGTCTTCCTCCTCTGTTACCCATCTCTGAATAACATGCTATGTGCCCTTCTTTTTTCCACTTGCTGGTATTGTTGGAAGATCATTCCATCTCAAATATTTATACTATTTTATGTTGATTCATAGCTTAGCATGCTTTAATTTGTATCATAATTTATCAACCATTCTCTTATTTTTCAGCACTTCAGTAGCCTCCATTTATTTATTAAAAAAAAACCAAAACACCCTCAGAATTCTTTATGGAGTTTCCTGTCATTTTAGAGTTTTAGTATCTCTGCAGACTTCTTGGATCAAACTCCAGTGTGTCTCTGTCCTGAGTAGGAACATACATAGGACCAGGAGAGAGATAGGTGTGGGGTCCAGTTGATGCTTCCAGCCACAGTAAATTTGCTCCTGAACCTTCGTGTTCCTGTTCCCTGGGAAAATGAGGAAAGGAGGAGGAGGGCTCAGGAGAAGCCATCAGATCTTGTCCCGTATTTGGTAAGTGGCAGAGCCTGACCAGGACCATTTCCTGTGCATGAGTCAGCACAGTTGAGCCAGGACAGGTCTCAGTAATAAAAGTGACTGTTGACCAACTGCAGCCATGAGAGGAGAACCAAGCAAAATGTAGCAGGATCCACGGGTAGAACCAAGCGCCCCAGGTTAATAGACTTCCAGGTGCTTGGCTGAGTGACACTGAATGGACTCTGCCTTCCGGTACCCATTTCCATTTTTTTCCCTGTGGATTTCCTCAACACCTGGTGATAGAAGCTTTGGGTTAGAAGATTAGTAGGCTACAGATATTTTTAAAATAATAATTTAAAAGACATGATGATCTACGAAATGCCTGTTTGTCATAGAAAAGCTTAGAAAATTCATCTAAGTAAAAAGAAAAAAGTAAAAATGGTTATTATCCAACTATACAAAGCTAACTACTACTTGGCATTTTGTCCTACATCATTTCAGAGATTATTTGTGTGTGGGGTGGGGGCGGGGAGAGAGAGAGTTCAAGATGCTTTTAACCACCTTTTTCAGTTGCCAGTATACTATCATAAATAGTCTTCTATGATTTTATTTTTATTAGCTACATCATGTTTATTTCCCTTTGGCTGTGGTATATTCATTTAATTAGTCCTCTACAGTTGGATATTTAATTATGTCTGCTGTTTTGGAGTTTTACCAAATTGTAATAAATATCTTGGCCGCTAAATCTTTGCCCAAACTCATGACTGTTTCTGCAGAATAAACATCTATGAATTAAATTTCTGGGTGGTGGTGGGGGAGGGTAGGAAACTGCATGTTGATGACTGAGACGCAGAGACGTATATTCTGTTAAGCAGAAAAATAATTCAAACCTCAAGGTCAGGTCCCCATCGCGTTCCAAGGTGAGGGCTTCGCTCTGATAAATGGGGTTCTTGGGAGAAGCCCCTGCCACCCTGAGCCTGGGGTGTTAGAGCAGTTGACTCTGAGGCTGGAGGCAGGGTTGGCCTCTCATGTCCTCTCCTCCCCCACCCCAATCTCTGCCTCCACAGGTGTCTGCTTCTCCCAGACCAGCAAGGAAGGACCATGTGCCAGGTGAGCATGACACTTCTGTGCTTTTCGTTTTACCATGGATTTCAGGATGCTTAAAAGAATTCGTCCAGTGAAACACAATGCCAACAGAAATCAGGGCCAGTGAAAACAGGAGGAGAATGGAAGATCAAAGCCATGGGGAGGGCAGGGTGGGCATACTACACAGGCTGCTGGAGTTATTAGCTGCCCTCTAAACTTGCGTCTGACGTGTCTGTCACTTTAAAAAGACAGATTCCAAGTAAATAAATAAATAAAAATAAAAAGACAGATTCCGTCCAATACATAACTTGTGTTGTCTGGAACAAGCGTATCACCCTCTCAGGGAACATAAAGCTTTCCAGGGTATTTAGACATTTATGTGATGGGTCTTCACACATCAGATGTAATAGGCAGGGTCCTCAATAACAACATTCAAATAAACGCAACAGCAGATCTCCTGTGAGTTCCCCCCGCCCTCACAGTATCAAGTACATACTATATCAATGTAGAAATTCTGTGATTACAGTTGTTGCAGGGGGGAGTCAGAACACTCAGGTCTACATAAACAGCCTTGTTAGGGTTCACACTTACCTAGATAAAATACTCCATGATCCAGAGGAACGAACGGATGAGTGGTACGGTCTTTGAACTGCTGTTTGTGATAATTCTGGACACAGATAGAGCCTGAACAGCTCCAAGCCTCCGTGTTCAGCAGGGGCGGGGGAGATGGTCTGAGCTGTCCTACCTTCTCTCTCCGTGACTGGCCTCACCCACTGCCCTTAACCCACTTGTGTCCTTTCTCAGTGGCCATCCATTCTTTCTTCAGACATCACGACATCATGTATTCTATTGCCAGCCACTGTCAAATGCCTCCAGTCCTAAAGCGCCTCCCTCTTTACCCCAGGCTCCCAAGATGCATGAACTTGAAGTACACTGGTCAGAGTCCCGGAAGTTACAAAGCCTGAGACCCAGACCTAGTTGAGAACAAAGACAAGCTGTGGGACGAGCAGGCGTGCTACTGGGACTGGTTCCGCCCAGGGACCCAGACCTCGCCAGGGGTCTCCCTTGTTCCTGTGACTCCTTTTCTCATAACAACTTATCCACATGACCAGAAATAGGGCTCCCGCAGCTCGCATTTACAAATTCTGCCACAGAGCGGGACCAAGTCTCCTTCCTCAGTTGGAAAGATCTTTGGGAAAGGTTGGGATTGGTTCAGCTTAGTTCAAGGGCTGAGGGGCTGAGTCTGCAAAGGGGAGCTCCCAGGAGCACCGTGTGCTTGGAGTGGGGGTGGGGGGCGGGGGAGGGAGGAAGATGAGACCTGGTAGATAAGCATCACAGCGGTCCAGGCCAGGAAGACAAGCATTCACAGGTTTCTAGTTCAGGGATCTCCCTGTTAGGGTTATGTGTGATAAAAACAACAATAAAGCTTGTAAACGTATCCGCTCAGCACTTACGTGCCGGTCTCTGTGTTTTTACTATATTATTGCATGAATAAACCTGTGAGATGATATCATTAATCCCTTCTTCCATTTTACAGATGAACAAACTGAGGCTAGAGATATTAAAATCCATTAGGTGATGGAGTTGGGATCTGAATGCAGACAGACAGACCTAGAACTGGGCCCTTAATGATTAAACTAGTTTTATCTGCCAATAGCAAATCCCCAGCAGAGGAATCCAGTAGTATTGATGCGTTCTAGACACGTACTGTCCATAATGGCTGGAGAAGGATATGATAACCCACTCCATGATTCTTGCCTGAAAAATCCCTTGGACAGGGGAGCCTGCTGGGCTACAGTCCATGGGGTCCAGAGACGACTGAGCGTACTTGCACACACAGACATGCATCATGGTAGCCAGTAACCACAGGTATATACTGAGCATTCAAAGTGTGGTTAGTGTGACTGTGGATTTGAATTTTTACATTATATTTCAATTTAAAAACTTCACAGTAAAATATTTTTTCAGGAAACACAACTTTGTTTTGATAGAACTACATTTCACCAAAGTGAAATTGAAAACTGTATCTAATTGAAATGTACTTTTAAGTGGAAAATACACACCAAGTTTTGAAGACGTGGTATTTAAAAAGGATGAAAACTGGAGCTTCCTTGGTGGTCCAGTGCTTAAGACTATGCTTCCAATGCAGGGGGCGTGCGGGTTCCATCCCTGGTCAGGAACCTAAGATCCCACCTACCACGCAGTGCAGTCAACAAATTTTAAAAATTAAAAAAGAATGAAAACTATACTTGTATACATGGAATCCCTCCTCTGCTTTCCTCTTGTTTACCACCTTAACTTTGCCTATATCTCACGTTGATGATTATAACTGTGCCTGCATTTTATTTATTCTCTCCGTGATTCCCACCTCGTGATACAGCAATCACCTACATCAGATTGTCTTTTGTAGCTCCCCTTCTTAAGTACTGTGATGGAGACCCTCTTGCCTGCAGGAAAAAAACTTCATTTGTTCCATGATCTGATCCCTATGCCCACCCCCACCCCCCACACACACACTCCCCTTATACACACACCTCTACACTATCATTCCCAATTTATTCCTACTTCCTACCGAATCTCCCCATGACTTCTTGGGCTGTGCTTCTTGATAGGAATATCCTTCCAACATCAGAGCACGCTTTATTTTTCATGATTCTGCTCACCTACAAACTCTGATGAAGCTTAACATCAGGATGTTGAATCTGTCTGCTTGTCCTCGTGTCCTTCCATCATAGCCTTCAGTGTGTTGTTACCATTCAGCAGTCTCTTACATTCATCTCATGCCACCAAGCACCCTTAAACAGGAGCACTGTGGCATTCAGCTTTCAACCCCAAGCATCACGCAGAACACCAGTAACATACCTGGTCCCCCACCGATGCTTGCTGTCTACATGGAAGGATGGATGGATGGATGAACAGAGATCCAGAAGGCAGACACTTTCTAATGACTTTTTTTCTCTCCCTGTACAAAATGCAGTACAAAGTGAGGGGCATGCTAAGCTTCCTATGTAACTTAACATGGGGAAACCTGCCCTCCAAAGGTGGTAAGATCTCTCTCTTCTATACCTCTGCCATAATACCCTGTGCCAAGCACTCCAGATTAATCAGGAATGTGCTGTTCCAGGGGTCCTTGTCGTTCAGAGACGTGGCTGTGGGCTTCACCCGTAAGGAGTGGCAGCAGCTGGACCCTACGCAGAGGACCCTGTACCGGGATGTGATGCTGGAGAACTACAGTCACCTGGTCTCCGTGGGTGAGAAAGGCTGCCAGTTCCCCCCACCCCTGCTTATGTCTGAGCTCCTTCCTCTTCAGTTACAGAAGACCCCTTAAGTACTCAAAATGTTTGCCCTGGGGTTTCAGTCATCAACACGTCCTGTTCTAACCTCACCTGGATTATTGGTGAATTTTCCTCCCAAGTCAAACAGCTATTCTTTGGCTGAGAGGTAAATATTCATTGTGCGGCCTGAGCCTTCTGCTTCCTTGGGTGTCCCAGAAACCTCAGCATAAAACTTGTTTCTTAAAATAATCTTTTGGCCATGCCACAAGGCATGCAGGATCTTAGTTCCATAACCAGGGATCGAACCCATCTCCCTGCATTGGCAGCATGGAGTCTTGACTACTGGACTGCTAGGGAAGTCCCTCAGATAAATCTTGTAACTGTTTCTTGTGAACAGGGTGTCAAGTCACCAAACCAGCTGTCATCTCCAGGTTGGAGCAGGGGCAAGAGCCATGGATGGAGGAGGAAGAGTTCCTGACATGGGGCTTTCCAGGTGAGAGAACCAGTGTGCAGGGAGACAGAAGACATGGAGTCCCAGAAGGTCACAAAACAGAACCTCTAATTTTTTTTTAATTTCAGGCAGCTGTATTAAACGCCTTGAATCTTTACAAGCAACTGTGGACAGTTGACCGAAGACCTTGAGATGCCCAAATCATTTCTACTACCTGCACCCATCACGTCACTGCATGATCACTTGCCCTCCCATGGATTTTAGAGAAACATTCTTTTAAAATTTATCCTTTCTTTCTACTCTGCTGCCCTCTTCTAAGACCTTGCCTTCTCAGTCTTTCTCTAGAATCTTTAGGCTTACACTTGTCCCCTGGTTATGACACAGGCTTTCTCAAGCTCTCAGATATGTGTAGATTTGCCCTATTTAAAAATAACTTATTTTGTGCCACTCATTTTTTGGGGGGGGGGGCCTGATGTGTGGCATGCAGGATCTTAGTCCCCAGATCAGGGATCAAACCCACGCCCCCTGCAGTGGAAGCACTCTTCACCACTAGACCGCCACAGAATCCCTGTACCACTCATTTTTATTTTAGTTTTCTAAAATAGTTTTCTCTGCTTCACTGTGAAATGCCTCAAAAAATGTATTTGCTATCTTTTATATGACTTTTTCTTTTTTTTTTTAACCTTTTTTTTTTCATTTATCTTTATTAGTTGGAGACTAATTACAATATGGTAGTGGTTTTTGTCATACATTGACATGAATCAGCCATGGATTTACATGTATTCCCCATCCTGATCCCCCCTCCCACCTCCCTCTCTACCCAATCCCTCTGGGTCTTCCCAGTGCACCAGGCCCGAGCACTTGTCTCATGCATCCAACCTGGGCTGGTGATCTGTTTCACCCTTGATAATATACATGTTTCGATGATGTTCTCTCAGATCATCCCACCCTCGCCTTCTCCCATAGAGTCAAAAAGTCTGTTCTGTACATCTGTATCTCTTTTTCTGTTTTGCATATAGGGTTATCGTTACCATCTTTTTAAATTCCATATATATGTGTTAGTATACTATAATGGTCTTTATCTTTCTGGCTTACTTCACTCTGTATAATGGGCTCCAGTTTCATCCATCTCATTAGAACTGATTCAAATGAATTCTTTTTAATGGCTGAGTAATATTCCATGGTGTATATGTACCACAGCTTCCTTATCCATTCGTCTGCTGATGGGCATCTAGGTTGCTTCTATGTCCTGGCTATTATAAACAGTGCTGCGATGAACATTGGGGTGCACATGTCTCTTTCAGATCTGGTTTCCTCGGTGTGTATGCCCAGGAGTGGGATTACTGGGTCATATGGCAGTTCTATTTCCAGTTTTTTAAGAAATCTCCACACTGTTCTCCATAGCTGCTGTACTAGTTTGCATTCCCACCAACAGTGTAAGAGGGTTCCCTTTTCTCCACACCCTCTCCAGCATTTATTGCTTGTAGACTTTTGGATAGCAGTAATCCTGACTGGCGTGTAATGGTACCTCATTGTGGTTTTGATTTGCATTTCTCTGATAATGAGTGATGTTGAGCATCTTTTCATGTGTTTGTTAGCCAACTGTATGTCTTCTTTGGAGAAATGTCTGTTTAGTTCTTTGGCCCATTTTTTGATTGGGTCATTTATTTTTCTGGAATTGAGCTGCAGGAGTTGCTTGTATATTTTTGAGATTAATCCTTTGTCTGTTGCTTCGTTCGCTGCTATTATCTCCCAATCTGAGGGCTGTCTTTTCACCTTGCTTATAGTTTCCTTTGTTGTGCAAAAGCTTTTAAGTTTCATTAGGTCCCATTTGTTTATTTTTGCTTTTATTTCCAATATTCTGGGAGGTGGGTCATAGAGGATCCTGCTGTGATTTATGTTGGACAGTGTTTTGCCTATGTTCTCCTCTAGGAGTTTTATAGTCTCTGGTCTTACATTTAGATCTTTTTTTATATGACTTTAAATTCATCTTTCAAGACCATGCATGTATTGATAACATGTCCCCATTTTGTCTGATAGGTTATAACTAAAGCTTTTCTGCCATCTCAGTGTATTCCCATGGGAAGCAGAGCCTTTGTTTTATTCACCCTTGTTTCTGCAGGATACATATAATGTATATCAACTAACCCCTTCTCCCTTCTAGGACAAGGATCCTTTATCAAGCACCCATTCAGGGTGGTTGTTTTTAGTCAGAGGTGTGCACCAGAATCATTGGGGAAGCTTTAAAAATGCCCCTGGCTGGTCCCAACCCAGAAAATTCTGCTGGGAAAGATCAGCCAAGGGAATAGGAAGTGTGTGTAGTAGGAATAGGATTATCATAATTTAATCTGGGCACTCAGGTTTGAAACCACAAAGTTAACCCTCCTTCCAAACACTACTTTTTTTTAATTTTAATTTTTTCCCAAACATTTCTGAAATAGTTTAGACCTACCATGTGCTCCTGAAGGCTCAGTCGGTAAAGAAACCGGTTGCAGTGCAAGAGACCCAGGTTCCATCCTTGGGTTGGGAAGATCCCTGGAGAAGGGAATGGCAACCCACTCCAGTATTCTTGCCTGGAAAATCCCTTGGACAGAGGAATCGGGTGAACTACGGTAGTCCATGGGGTGGCAGAGTTGGACACAACTGAGTGACTAACACTTTCATGGTGCTCTTGGAAAGATTAACACGTCTGAGTCCTTTTTTTTTTTTTTTTCCTAGAAGTTTCCCAAGTTGATAGGCAACGGGAACACCGAGAGGAACCTCTGAAGCAAGTTGCAGCCCCAGACAAGAAACAACTGACCCCAGAAGAGCACCACGCACGTAACACAGTTGGAAAAAACACCTCTCAGGACACAGTCGTCGTCCCTTCAGAACAACAGGCCCCTCGGTGTGAGTCATGCGGCGCCGCCTTGCCGGGTAAGGCGGACGTCACTGTCACTCCCAGCGCGTACCTTGCGAGGAGAAGGTTTGAATACGATGCACAGGGGAACCTGTTTCTCTACTCGAAGCTGGACGCTCCCCCTGCCGAGGCGCGCCCACGCCAATGTAACCGGTGCCGAGAAGCTGTAAGCCGTGCCCAAGCTCTTAATGCCGATCAAGGAACCCACAGTAACAAGGAACCCCGCAAACGCACCGCAGGCGGGAAGGGCCTCTCCCTCAAGTCAAGACTCACTACCCGTCGGAGAGTCCACAGGGCGAAGCCACCCTCAGGGCGGAACTACCAGCGGGGAGGTGGCCCGCCCAGGCAAACAACCGGGAAATCAGGCGGACCGGAAACGCCGCCGAAACAGGAAATGCCGTAGAAAGCTCTTGGGGGAGACGAGCCTGTGCATCCCCCCAGGCCGTCCTGACTGGAGAGACGCCTTAGAAGTGTTCCGGCTGTGAGGAAATCTCCCACAAGTCAAGCCTCATCGAATACCACAGATGCCACACGGGAGAGAAGCCCTAACGTTGCCCAGAGTGTGGGAAGTACTTCTCCCAGAAGTCCTGCCTGATCATCCATCAGAGAGCGCACACTGGGGAGAAGCCCTAGGAGTGCGTCCGGTGCTGCAAGGCCTTCTCGAAGAACTCTTGCCTCCTCATCCACGTGAGGACCCACATGGGCAGCAGGCCCTATGAGTGCTCCGCCTGCGGGAAGACCTTCACCCAGGAGGCGAACCTCCTCCCACACCACAGGATTCACACCCGGGAGAAGCTGTACGGACAGGGTGAGACAAGGCTTTCATCACGAATTCCCAGCACACCGAGGAATGTTAAAACCCTGTGGACTTTTTGAACATGGAAAACCCCTTTGCCGAGAAGTTCAGGGCCAACTGTGGGCAGAGCGTCACACCAAAGTGAAACCCTAGCAATTTAGAGTTAGGAAAAGCTTATTCTTTTTTTAATTTTTTAATCTTTTTGCCACACCGCCACGGCATGTAGGATCTTAGTGGCCTGACCAGGGATCAAACTTGTGTGCCCTGCATTGTAAGTACAGAATCTTAACCACTGGACCCACCAGGGAAGTCCCGAAAAGCTTATTCTCTTCAAACTAAGAAGGGTAATGACGCTCTAGAGGGATTTATTTTTATAGGATAAACTTAATTATGAAGTGTATCTGTGTCTTATAGTTACTGTGGCTTTTAAGCTCTGAAGTCAATGAATAATTTAAACCGTTAAGACAGCATATTGAATAAGGCTGAATAAGGCACAGAACAACCCCAGGGGTATACAGGGGCTATGTTCCTGGAGATGCTCCATAAAAATAGTTTTATTTTATTTATTTTTGAATTGCATTTATATTTGAACACAACTGTGAACTTGTAGATGTAGATACCATAATATGGAGGATGACATCTATCAAGAGTTTCCATACTAATTACACCCTTTTGTCTTTAATATATGTGATAACTGGAACGTTCCAAATTTACTACTCAACCAGAAGTCCATACACAGTACCACATACCGTTTGGTTTTTTGTTTGCTGGCAGATATTACAGAGCTCCCCTTGGATCAGGAAGCCAACAACTTCATGAGGTACCCTCATCTCTGTCATCTAGTTCATAAGTCATGTTAAATGTGCAAGGTTGGGGCTCCCTTTTCTGGAAGTATAGTGGACCATCTAAAGTGAAAAACGTTCCACTAAAAGAAAAGTGAGACTTCAAAGATGTGTTGGCTCAGATTTAACAAAAGACCTGCATTAGCATGCATATATGCATGCAGTATATATGTGTAAATATGCATATGTATATACATGCAATATATGCCTAGCTGAGTAATTAGAAATATTCACATCTAGATGTACTTGATGTATATCTGTCAAGAGTTTAGCTACATTGCTATCTGGTATTGCTGCCTCGTCATCCATCATATTTGGTCAAGAGGCTGCAGGGACCTTAAGCTGATAATAATAGCCCCTCGAACAAGGACATGCTCGATGGCAGCGATCGGCCACAAGCAGATGTAAGTCCCTGGTGTGACTCCCTCCCAGCCCTTATGATCAGCAGCCCGCCTCCCAGTGTCTGTGTGCCTTACGCCCCTTAGCCAGGACCCTGTGAGCTTGTCAGAACCCTGCTCTGTGGGTTTCAATTGACTGCTCTGGTCCTAACCCAGTGACCCCAGAGCATGCCTTCTGTGGACCCTAATAAAGGCATGTGTGCCAAGTCCAGTCTGTCTGCACTCTATCTTGACCTCCCCTTCTGCTGTGGACTCAGTCCAGGCCCTGTGAGTGTTAAGGCCTTGTGAGTGTTAAACGCGTCTATTTCAATTTCTGTGTGGTCTGTTGTTTAACCCACTCATCGTCCTACGTCTTGTGCTCCACTTAGTGAAGTCTCTTAGTCGTGTCCGACTCTTTGCGACCCCATGGACTGTAACCTATCAGGCTACTCTGACCATGGAATTTTCCAGGCAAGAATGCTGGATTGAGTTGCCATTTCCTTCTCCAGGGGATCTTCCTAACCCAGGGATCGAACCCGGGTCTCCTGCATTGCAGGCAGATGCTTTACCATCTGAGCCACCAGGGAAGGCCCTTAACAAGTGTTAACAGTCTTGACACCTGGGAACAGGATGGTAACAATTGACAATGGGGACAGTCTTGCGATTGGGCGCTGGAGAAATGCCTTTCAGCTGTGAGAGCTCCAGAGCTCCCCCAGGTGGGATGTTCCATCTGGGGGGCCCCCTGTGCTGCCATCTTCTGACCCCCAAGTGCAGGCTCCCCAGAATCCCCCTGGAACACTGCTCTTGGGGGCTGGTTTGAGGAGCTGTGGGTGTGTCTCCTGCCTGTTACCGCGTCACAGAGGGTGAACTCCCCCAGCGAGTGTTAGACTTGGGGTGTGTTTCCCCACTTCAGGCACAGACCCAGCTGTCGACTGATAGCAGAGCTGGCCTCGGCTTTCTGAGAGGTCCTGTCGGGGCAGGTGAGGGCTGGAGTGCTCAGTGCCTAGAACCACCAACCCACCAAAGCATGGGTTCTAGGCTCCAAGGTCCCAGCTCTGGGGACCCTGCCGCCTCTGCCCTGGTGGGGGTGACCCTAATCCTGCTGGGGCTGATGGGACCACCCTGAGGGGAAGCGGCCGCCTAGGGGTCTGGTTGCCAGGGAGCCCCCTGCAGACCTTTATGGCAATGTGTGTCACTCAGTTGCTCAGTTGCGACCCCATGGACTGTAGCCGCCGGCTCCTCTGTCCATGGAATTCTCCAGGCAAGAATACTGGAGTGGGTTGCCATGCCCTCCTCCAGGGGATCTTCCCAGGGATCAAACCCGAGTCTCTTGTGTCTCCTGCATTGGCAGGTGGATTCTTTACCACTAGTGCCACCTGGGAAGCCCTTTGGTAACATCTCTAAGACCAAATCACGGGTGGGGGGTGGGGTGGCAGGTAACAGAGAATTAGAAGCCAAAATCTGAAACTGGATTGCATCTTTGAAAGCTGCTAAGAGAGTAAACCTTGAACGTTCTTATTACTAGAAAATAAAATTTGGCAGCTACATGAAGTGATGTTAACTAGAGCTATTGTGGTGATACTGTCTCAATGTATACAAATTTCGAATCATTGTATGCCTGAAACCAATGTGATGTTATGTGTCAGTTATCTCTCAATAAATAAATAAACTGAAAATTGAAACCTGATATGTCTCAAAATTCAAAATATTCTGAAAGACTTTGTACAGCAGGAGGGAAAGAAGAGGTGCTGCTACTCTGCACCATGGAATTCAGCCAAAGACCCACAATGCATAACCTTCTTAAAGAAATCAAGGGACCTCCTGGTGGTCCAGTGGCTAAGACTCCGAGCTCCCAATGCAGGGGGCCTGGGTTCAATCCCTGGTCAGTGAACTAAATCCCATATGCTGCAACTAAGACCTGGTGAAGTCAAAGAAATAGATATTAACAACAACAATAAAAAAGAACCCAGGGATGCAGGACCACCATTAGCAAACGCAGGCCGGGTCTCCACATGGACTGATCTTGGCTCCAAAGCAGCTGCAACCAACCATGCTCGGCATCTAGACAGCTCCAAGGCCCTTGCTGGCCGGTCAAGGACCAAGGCTTCCTCGGCGGTGGCCAACACTCTCATATCGTGCAGCCTGGATAACAGGGCCACTGGTGGCCCTCGGGACTAACCCGGTCCCAGGAGACGCACTTAAGCCAACCAGCTGCAGACACCAGGCTGTTAGAATGGCCATCCCTCAGCATCTCTGGAGTGAGGACTTCCTCACAGCTGTAGGATTTGGGGAAGAATTGTCGGAGGGGGCTTCCTGTGTGCCTCGGGTTCCTGAGCACCGACCTCAGGGAAGCAGAAGGTAGGAATGGAGCTGGCACAGACAGATGGCCGGGGACCCCCTTCCATAAGATCGCTTTTCTTTCTTTTATAGTCTCTTCCTCCTGTCCTCTCTTGTTAAAATTGAAGTAAAATTGGTTTACGATGTTGTGTTTCAGGTGTATAGCAATGTGATTCAGTTATAGGTCTATTTTTCAGATTCCTTTCCCTTATAGGTCATTACAGAATATCGCATTGAGTTCCCCTGCTATACAGTAGGTCTTTGTTGGTTATCTATCTTGTGTATAGTAGGTGTGTATCTGTTAATCCCAAACTCCTAATTTATCCCACCTGCCCCGCGCTTTTCTCTTTGGTAACATTAAGATTGTTTTCATTGCAGCATGTGGGATCTAGTTCCCTGATCAGGGATCAAACCTGGGCTCCCTGTATGGGAAGTGTGGATCCTTAGCCACTGGACCACCAGGGAAGTCCCTGGGTCTCTTTCATAAGGGCACTAATCTGATTCGTGAAGTCTCTGCCCTCACAACCTCATCAACTCTAGAGACCCCCCCACCTCCTAATCACAGACTAATAATGGGGAGCAGTTTTCAACATGTGAATTGTGGGGTAGGGGGGACACATTCAGTCTACAGCAGGTATGGTGATGGGACTTATTGCTGAATTATACGAGGGATTTTCATAGATGTAAAAAGGCAGCACAAAGTAGTGTGAGTACAAGTGTGATAATTTGAAGCTTCTCTTTGTGAATGGCTTGAACCAGTCCCAGTTCATCTCACATAAAACAAACTCCACAAATCTTAAGGATGCATCTTGGTGAAGTTTTGCACATACATATACCCATGGAATCACCACCCAAGTTGACATATAGAATGTTGCCAGCATCCAGGCAATCTCCCTGTGCCCTCAGCCAACCCAAATCCCTCCCTCAGTTAACCACCACGACAACATCAAAAGCCACACATGAGCTTGTCATTGGCCTTTACTTAAATGGGAGCATGCAGTATGTGTTCTTTGCGTCTTGCTCCTATTATATCTGTGGTGATCTCATTTTTTGCCAATAGCAGTACTTCATTCTTTTTTGTTGTTCGTAGTATTCCATTGCATGAACAAGCCACAAGCTGGGTTTTTGGAACATTTTTTTGATGTAGACCATTGTTTAAATTCCTTATTAAGTTCTTTTATGGTATTGCTTCAGTTTAATGTTCTGGTTTTTTGGCTGCAAGGCACATGGGATCTTAGCTCCCCAACCAGGGATCAAACCTGCACCCCCTGCACTGGAAGGCAAAGTCTTAACCACTGAACTGCCAGGGTAGTCCTGCCACAAGCTGGCTGTATTCATTCTGTGTTCGTGAACATCTGGATCATTTCCAGTTTTTGTCTATTATAAACAGTGCTGCCATAGACTTCTCCTACATGAATACTCACTCCTTTTCAAAAGATACTGTGTGGCTATGACTCAGAGCAGGTGTTCTCAACCAGGGGTGGCTTTGTCCCCAAGGCATGTTTGCCAACGTGTGAGGACATTTTTGACCATCACAACTTGGGTAGGGGAGTGCTGTGTGCCACATGTGTAGAGACAAAGGATGAGGTTGAGGGCCCTACAATGCACAGGTTGGTACCCCCCTCAGAGAGATCTATCCACTCAAAATGTCCACAGAAGCAGAAGAACTAGGCTGGAGCCTGATTTTGGGGTCCTTGTCTGCTGCCTCCAGGTTGTGTCCAGTAGGCCTTGGGGAATCATAGATGGCTCTGGAATGTGAGGTTTCCACCCAGGAGAGGGGACTTCAGAACAGACCCCACCTGGCATCAGCGTTAGGTGACATCAGCCTGGTGGGTGGCGCCTGGCGTCCTGGGGCCCACGGCCCGCCACAGCGCGCCCTGCACGTCGCGGTTCCGCAGCGTGTAGATGGCCGGGTAGAGCAGCGGGGTGAGGTTGATGTAGATGAGCGAGACTAGCTTGTCCTCCTCCAGGGAGCGGCTGCACAGGGGCCGGGCGTACATGGCTGTGGCGCAGCCGTAGTGCAGCACGGCCACCGTCAGGTGGGACGCCACGGTGCTGAAGGCCTTGCGGCGGCCCGCGGCCCCACTCATCCCGAGGATGACCGCCAGCACCCGGGTGTAGGAGAGCAGGATGAGCGCCAGCGGCAGCACCAGCAGCAGCAGGCAGGCCGCCAGCAGGACGCGCTCCTGAAGGTCCCGGTCGCCGCAGGCCAGCACCAAGACCGCCGGGAGGTCACAGAAGACGTGGTTGACCAGGCCCCCGTGGCAGAAGGGCAGCTGGAAGATGGCCGTGGTGAGGCCCAAGGCCAGGAGAGAGCCCCCCAGGCCGCAGCAGGTCAGGAGGCACCAGCAGAGCCCCGTGGTCATGAGCTGGGGGTAGTAGAGGGGGTGGCAGATGGCCAGGTAGCGGTCCAGGGCCATGGCCGCCAGCAGCAGGCACTCGGAGCCCCCCAGCGCCACAAAGAGGCCCATCTGGGCGGCGCAGGTGGAGGGGCCCACCGCCTGGCCCCCGGGCGGCAGGAGGAAGCCGGCCAGCATGGGCGGGGTCAGCACCAGTGTATAGGCCACCTCCACGGCAGACAGGGCCCCCAGGAAGAAGTACATGGGGGTGTGCAGGGCGGTGTCCACCACAGCCAGGCCCACGATCAGCAGATTCCCCGTCAGCATGGCCAGATAGAGCGGTAGGAGGAGGGCAAAAAGCAGCACCCGGAGCTCCGGGGGCCACCCTGAGAAGCCCAGGATCACGAACTCCCATGGGACGCTCCCGTTGGACTCGGGCCAGTGACTCATCGTTGGAACCTGGGCAAGGAGCAGCGGGGCCTTCTCTTCTCCTTGGCTCATCCTACGCCTGCCTTCCCTGGCCCACGCATTGCTTCCCTTCCTGCACCCACCCTAGGGATGCAGCGCTTTCTCCCCAACCCAGTGTTTTCCACCTCGTTTCCAGCAGCCTCAATATCCTCCAGAAATTCAAGACTTTCAGAGCCATGGTCCACCCTCCCTTCTGGCCTCCTGCACCCCATTGCTTTTCCAGGCATCCAGGGGTCTTCTTCATACCTGCCCACTGCCCTCTGGTTCTATCCTGCCTTCTAAACCCCACACCACCTGTACCCTGGAGCCAGCCTCCCAGGTTCCAGCCTATGGTGATGACAACCCATATGGCGGGGCTGAACCCCGGACCGGAAGACTGAATGGGCCCCCGTTTCCACCAGCTGACCCTCAGCAGCATTAGTGTCTCCGGTTTGCAGAGGCCCAACCTTCCTCCCTTACACGAGGTCACAGCTCCTAGATCCCTGTTGGTAAGACTCATGTGTTCCCCTCTGACCTGCCACAGCCTCTGTGTTCTGTTGTATTTATTTTCCATTCCTTTCTCTTGACAGGACTTGGGACAAACCCCTGGCAGTCCCGGGCCTGTTGTTTCCCTCTGACGAAGTTACAGGGAAAAAACCGGGCCAGGAAGATGGCCCGCCCCCTATGCGCTGTGATGAGCCTTCCTGAGCGACAGCGTCCTGTTCTCTGACTTAAGTGAGCCCCGGATCTCTTTCACGACCCACTCCCGTCTCTTAGTGGCAGGCCGTAGGCATTCCACCAGCACTGCCAACCCAACCAGTCCTGAACTCACTGCATTGCTTCAGACCCAAACTTCCCCCTCCTTCTGTGGTTGGAGCTGGTCCAGCACTGAAATTGGAAACCAGGAAAGCATGGCCGGCGAACTCCCTCTCCTGCACCTTCAAGTACAACAGGGCATTGCGCCCCGCGGTCACTACTGACAGCCTCCAGAGGCTCTTTTCTCCCCAGACTCCTGTTTTCTTTTCCCTGAATGATCCCAACAGATCCTGCCCGGCCCACCTGCTCCTGGCTGTATCCTTCTAACCACTTTTTTGTACCACCAATGGGAACGACCCTTCGAAAGGATGGATACCAACTATCCCTTCTTACCTTCAGGTTTAAGTCTACAAAGTCCTCAGCACAGCGTGCCATCCAGCTTCACGTCTTGCTCATTCAGGATGCCCTGGAGTCCCAGCATCATCTTCCTAAAAAAGATGGGAGGTTCCATTCTTCCTTCAAGGAGGAACTCACAAGTCACGTCCCATGTGGGTGAAGACTCCTGGCCCCCAGGCAGGCTTGGTGGCATCCTCTCATTCCACGGTTGTTATGGCAACACCACTCAATTCAGCCTCCTGGAACCAAAGATTCGAGTTGTGCTTGTTGCTGGGCCGAACGATTGTAAGTGAAGGAGTTAGTTACTCAGGCCTCATTTCTCCCACAAGTATGCCTCTGTGTCCCTATCACATCCCTAACCTGGGTTTCTGGCCCTGGAACCAAAGAGAGAGTCAGAGGCTCCACCCTTTTTCACAATAGCCACTTGCCCCAACTTCTGTGGGCTCCTCTCCCCAAATGCTCCTGGCCATTTGAAATCCACGTTGTGGTTAATCTCAGGTGGGGTCCATGCAGTCAATCGTCTTCAAGGTCAATGTTGTTTACTGTTGTTCAGTTGCTAAGTTGTGTCCGACTCTTTGTGACCCTGTGGACTGCAGCACGCCAGGATTCCCTGGCCTACACTGTCTCCTGGAGTTTGTTCAGTTTCATATCCATTGATGAGTTTGGTCCACTGATGAGTTGGGCTTGCTATCTGACCATCTTATCCTCTGCCACCCTCTTCTCCTTTTGCCTTCAATCTTTCCCAGCATCAGGGTCTTTCCCAATGAGTTGTCTCTTCATCAGAGCAATG
This sequence comes from Dama dama, assembly GCF_033118175.1. Classification (NCBI taxonomy): domain Eukaryota; kingdom Metazoa; phylum Chordata; class Mammalia; order Artiodactyla; family Cervidae; genus Dama; species Dama dama. Next base: position 39,060,079 of record NC_083690.1, on the reverse strand, counting down.
TCTCCCACCCCCCCCCCCAAAAAAAAACCCTACTAAAATCACTGTTCATCTCCCCACCCCGGTACCAAAGGTCAAGTCAGAAAAACAAACATTAACGCATAAAACAAACAAAAATGCATATGTGTGGGATCTAGAAAAATGGTACAGATGAACCTGTTTACAAGAAATAGAGACACAGATGTAGAGAACAAATGTATGACTGCTAAGAGGGGAAGGGAGGTGGGATGACTTGAGAGATTGGGATTAACATATATACACTAATATGTACAAAACAAAAGACTAATGAGAACCTCCTCTATAGCACAGGGAATTCTACTCAGTGCTCTGTGGTGATCTAAATGGGAAGGAAATCCAAAAAAGTATGGATATATGTATAACTGGTTTATTTCTCTGTACAGCAGAAACTAACAACACGTTAAAGCAACCATAACCCAATTTTTTTTTTAAAGGGTCAGTTGTTCTGCCATCTGAAATAGCTCAGCTGGAATTCCATCACCTCCACTAGCTTTGTTCGTAGTGATGCTTCCTAAGGCCCACTTGACTTCACATTCCAGGATGTCTGGCTCTAGGTGAGTGATCACAGCATTGTGGTTATCTGGGTCATGAAGATCTTTTTTTGTATAGTTCTTCTGTGTATTCTTGCCACCTCTTCTTATATCTTCTGCTTCTGTTAGGTCCATACCATTTCTGTCCTTTATTGTGCCCATTTTGCATGAAATGTTCCCTTGGTATCTCTAATTTTCTTGAAGAGATCTTTAGTCTTCCCACTCTTGTTTTCCTCTATTTCTTTGCACTGATCACTGAGAAAGGCTTTCTTATCTCTCTTTGCTATTCTTTGGAACTCTGCATTCACATGGGCATATCTTTCCTTTTCTTCTTTGCCTTTCGCTTCTCTTCTTTTCTCAGCTATTTGTAAGGCCTCCTCATTTTGCCTTTTTTGCATTTCTTTTTCTTGGGGATGGTCTTGATCCCTGCCTCCTGTACAATGTGATGAATCTCCGTCCATAGTTCTTCAGGCACTCTGTCTATCAGATCTAATCCCTTGAATCTATTTGTCACTTTCACTGTATAATCATAAGGGATTTGATTTAGGTCATACCTGAATGGTCTAGTGATTTCCCTTACTTTCTTCAATTTAAGTCTGAATTTGGCAATAAGGAGTTCATGATCTGAGCCACAGTCAGCTCCTGGTCTTGTTTTTGCTGACTTTATAGAATCTCTCCATCTTCAGCTGTGAAGAATATAATCAATCTGATTTAGGTATTGACCATCTGGTGATGTCCATGTGTAGAGTCTTCTCTTGTGCTGTTGAAAGAGGGTGTTTGCTATGACCAGTGCGTCCTCTTGGCAAAACTCTCGGGAAAACAATGAAAATGGTGCGACATTATTTTTTGGGGCTCCAAAATCACTGCAGATGATGACTGCAGCTATGAAATTAAAAGACATTTGCTCCTTGGAAGAAAAGCTATGACCAACCTAGACAGCATATTGAAAAGCAAAGGTCCATCTAGTCAAAGCTATGGTTTTTCTAGTAGTCACGTGTGGATGTGAGAGTTGGACTATAAAGAAAGCTGAGCGCCAAAGAATTGATGCTTTTGAACTGTGGTGTTGGAGAAAACTCTTGAGAGTCCCTTGGACTGCAAGGAGATCCAACCAGTCAATCCTAAAAGAAGAAATCAGTCCTGAATTTTCATTGGAAGGACTGATGCTGAAGCTGAAATCCAATACTTTGGCCACCTGATGCAAAGAACTGACTCATTTGAAAAGACCCTGATGCTTGCAAAGATTAAAAGCAGGAGGAAAAGGGGACAACAGAGGATGAGATGGTTGGATGGCATCACTGACTCAATGGACATGAGTTTGAGTAAGCTCTGGGAGTTGGTTATGGACAGGGAAGCCTGGTATGCTGCAGTCCATGGGGTTGCAAAGAGTCGGACACGACTGAGCGACTGAATTGAACTCAGCCGTCCTGCCATCTCAACAAGAGACACATTCTTCCTCCTCTCTTCTCTCTCCATACACTCCCAATTCTTAAAATGTCACCCCTTTGAAAGCTGATTCAAGCTCACCTTTCCTGAGGAGCCCTACCTGGCTGGGTACAATCACTGCTCCAAGGCAATTACATATGTTAATAGCACAACAGACATCCATTGACACATATCAAACCACCTGGTCAGGCTGATCCTAATGTGGACATTCCAGCATCCCTGAGCTGTCTCTTCATATCTAATCAGTGTTTCCTCTCCTCCTGCCTGAGGTCACTTTATAGAATCCAGACCAACAGCCAGCACGCTGTGAACCATGAAATCCATGACCATCCACTAAGCTGGTCACGGCGCGTCCCTGTCTGTTTCCTCTCCCCTAAAGTAACGGAGTTGGACCAGATGGTCTTGAAAGTTCCTTCCTGTTCTGATACTATATGGTTCTATCAAAAGATGAGTTTGTGCTTATGCTTCTACTCCCAAGTGGAGCCATTTTTTGAAAGATATTTTGATGTTTTCGGAATCCATAAAGAAGTTGTAAGAGGTCAGTCTAATTTAGAATCAGTAAAGGAAATATAGGAGATGTCCATTTATGGATCTTAGAGGGGCCTTAGGCCAGTATACTTATCAATATAGCTTTATCTAGCTACACCCGTGTGTTTGTGTGTCCATTTGCACACCTGTGTGCCATGCATTTTTGGACATGTTCTGCCTCATCATTCAATTTTGGGGGGGCAGTGCTCAGGTAACAGGGATGTGGGAGGTGAGGATGGAGGTCTGCTTTCTAGGCATCTCTGTGATGCTGCCCAAGTCACGTCTTTTCTCTGTGGCCCAAGAGCACCCCCAGGTATCAGGGTCTAGTTCCTTTGTCCTCTTGAAGCCAGGATGGTGTGAGGACACACACTGGTCTTCTTGTCTCACCGGTGGAGAGAGCCCGGAAAGAGTTTTGAAACTTTGGGAGCACCAGCAGCCTTCCCCAACCCCAGAGAATGGTTTTCATGATAGACAGAAAGTGTCTGGCACAGCAGTCCCTGCTATAGGAGGTGGCATTGGAAAAAATACCAGAATATCAAGACATGCTTCATCCTGTCATTTGCTTCCTGCTGCCTGCCTATCTGGCATGCATCAAGCACTCTGGACGGGGAGTTACCTGGAGAGGTGGGGTAAGCCGTGGAGAGAGGAGAGGCCGCATGTGGACCGGGGCAGCAGCGCATGCCGTGGGTTGCTCAGCTTTGCCTCTGCCATCTACTCTGATTCTGATTCCAAGACGGGAAATGCCGGCAAGCTGGGGCCTGGGCCTCTCTTCCCCAACCCCTGGCCCCAGCTCTTCCTCAACCATCTCCTGGGAAGTTGTTCAGAGACCCTGACCCTGCCTGGCTCTTCACTGGCATTGCCCCCTCCCCCCACACCATTCCCTGTAAACACAGATGGGCCTGAGGGATGGCATCGAAGTCACCACCACGGGGGTGCTGTTACTGCTATTTGTTGAGTCCTCATGGGGGGCAGGAGGTGTCCTCAGTGCTCAGCATGCACCCTATATTTAATATTCATGAGAGCACCATGGAGCCGTAATCATCATTATTGCTTGTTTACAGGGGAGGAAGCTGAGACTCAGAGACACGGAGCTGCTGAAGGGGTCACACAGCGTCCTCTGGAATCAGGATCTGTCCCCGGGGCTGGCTGGTTGCAGTCTGTGCTCTTAAGTGGGGGCGCCCACTCTTCTCTGGGGCACTCACCTGTCCCCCATCCCCTCCAAAGAGGGGAAATAGAAAGGCACGGAAGGAGGGAGAAAACAGCAGACCCAGAGGCTAAGAGGCAGCCGCAGAGTGAGACGCAAGACCAGAAACGGGCAGGGCTGCACCTGCCGAGGGCCGCAGACCGGTGAGCGGTGAAGACGTGTCGCTCAGCTGTGTCCACAGCTCAGGGGGTTCACCAGCCTCTGGACTTACAAAAGAGAGATGGAGCAGAGAGAAAGAGAGGGAGAGATGGAGAAACAGAGACAGAGAGAGGAAAAAGTGGGAAGAGACCGAGACAGGGAGAGGAAGAGAGATGCAGAGACAGACACAGAGCCAGAGCCAGACTGAGAGGAGGAGAGGGAGGCAGAGACTACGACTGGGCCAGGGCCAGGGAGACAGAGGACCTCCTGCCTCCCCAGTTTTCTGGGCCTCAGACTCACTCCCTCACCACCGCCATCGGGGCTTCCTCTCCCCTGCAAACCTGGATTTCAGGTGCTGAATTTTAGCAGAGCTCAGGACTCAGTTCCTGCCACCTGCACCCACGAGGTGCCCTCTTCCCTGGCATCCCAGGAGCAGAGAGACCAGAATGTGGAGACTGATTTAGAGGAGATGCCCAGACCCCAAATTCCAGCTGCATTCAATCCTCAGCTCCTCAGTTGGCTGGGTGTATGGCCCACCCTCTGATCCTCAGCCGTGATCTTAGCCATGACTCCTGACAGAGGGAGTGATCTAGTTGGGGTTGTGCAGAAAGTGGCTCAAATTCTGGCTGGAAGAAACACAAGTTCATACCATCACCATGTGGACCCAGAACACCTTTCTGGCCTCCTCTCCACCATCCTCTGCCCCGCCCCTTATTCACAATCCCCCCATCTCCCGCCCTGCCAGCCACCTGCACATGCCCTGGCCGCTCCGACCTCCCTGACCTCACGCATCCTTCTCCATGTCAGAATATCCTTCCCCCACCTGGAAATCTACTCATTCAAGGCCAGGCTCAAACAGCAGCTCCTCTGCGAATAAAAATGATGGGGTAGCAGCGGAGACTGTAGAGGGGTTTTGTAGGAAGTGAGGCGCCGATAGCCTCCACCTCCTCATCTTCCCTCTTCGCCTGTCATCTTTCAACTTCTGTTCCCAGGGACTCTCAGCAAGAAAAGGGATGCTTAATAGGTTTCCCAGGGCCCACTTAAGGGTCTTGCTGGATCCAAAGCCCCAGGGCCTCATTAGTGATGTTCTCCTCCCATTGGGGCACCTAAGGAGCTTGATGGTCTCAGAAGGCTGGAGAGGGAATTGGGACCTGGAACTGGGATATCCTGAGAGAGGCTGAAACTTCTGGGCCAAGGGGACAGGAAGCCACTGCCCTGACGCAATCAAGAGACTGTCTGCTGCAAGAGCTGGGGGTAAACTTGAACCTGGGGGGATGAACAGCCCAAAGCAGGTTGGCAGATGGCTCCCTGGAGAGAAGAGAGGGAGGTTCCTGCTCACTCCATGTTTCCCCAAAGTTTGAACCAAGGGGCGGCCAGGAGACTGAAGATCTCAAGATGAGCTGACTGGTGTAACTGGGTGGGGGGGGGGGGGAACGGGGTAGACATTTTCATCCTTATCTGTATCCTCAGCATCACCACCACCATCCCATGTTCAGCATCAGAAGCTCTGGACGGCAAAATCCAGCAACACAGACTTCTTGTGTTCTTCTGCCCACTTTCACAGAAAATCATAGCATTGCAGAATACATGGTCTTCTATTCTGTTCCCAATTAACACTGAGTTACATACATTTCCCAAGTTGCTACCCATTTTTGTAACTAAGGGTTAATTTTACTTCTTTTTAAAAACACAAAATACTTGGCTCAAATTTCAAAGGGTATACAAGAAGTCTGCCCCCTGCAAGAACCCTGACTCCAAACTCACCCAATGACAATGGATTTTTATCCGATTCCTATTTCTACTCACAGAGATCTATGTACATACACATATGTGTGTGTTATTCGCTCTTTAAGATTTTTCTGACCATTTTAAAAGTCTTTATTGAATTTGTTACATTACTGCTTCTGTTTTATGTTTTGGTTTTTGGCCATGAGGCATGGGGGATCTTAGCTCCCAGATCAGGGATTGAACCTGCACCCCCTGCATTGGAAGGCAAAATCTTTAACCACTGGACCACTAGGGAAGTCCCTGATTTATTCTTTTTAATTGACAAAACATGAGTGCTGTCCCCAAATTATTATGTATATGTCTTCTTTCATTTATCAATATATCCTGGAAATCATCCTGTATTGGTAAAATTTCAGTTTATTCAATAAACACATAAATTGCTATTGCACAGCAACGAAGACCAAGAACAGCCAAAAATAAATAAATAAAATTTTTAAAAATTTCTTGCCTATATTTTCTTATTAAACGTTTATGGTTTGGTTTAAAAGAAACAGCTAAATGTTTAATCCATATGCAATTTATTCTTAAATTCAGAACTATAAATACAACTATTTTTACCAGATGTTGGCCATCATTTAAAATACACATTATAACCGATACATAACAGACCTACAGAAAAGTGCACAAAATAATGGTAGAATTGAATGAATGCTCACAAAGTGATAAAATAGAATATTGCCAGAATTCCAGAAATCCTTCCTACCCCCCCTTTCTACTGTTACCCTCCCTCTTCCCTGAAGGAAAACAGTATTCTGGTTTTTAGCACATTACATTAGTTTTGCTTGTCTCTGAACTCAACATTCTCTTGTGTCTGACATTAAAGAAAAACTTAAAGACACATGGTTAGTTATCAGCATGCTGCTTACTCATACACAACAGAGATCACAACCACGGGTTGACTTCTATGTAACTAAAAACAAAATCCACCAAGATTTAAATTAAAGAAAGAGGGAAAGGAAAGAATAAATGCTGCAGACAGTCTTGGAATGGTGAATCTTGTTTGCACTTTTTTTTTTTTTTTTTCAGATACACAAATTTGCTGTAATCTAGCAAGGAGGTCAGAAAAAGCTGTCATTCATTATGTGGATTAATGAGTGGTATCAGGGAAAACAATTTCAGTGGTTTGTGAATTCACCAGAAAACCTTGAGAGTTTAGCTATGGAAAATAAGTATAAGCTATCTTTCTGTAATGCCTTATCTCCAATAAAAAATTACCCAGCATGCAAAGAAACAGGAAAATATGATCCATAATGAGGTGAAAAATCAGTCAGAACCAATCCAGAAATAACACAGATGATAGACTTTAGCAGACAAGGACATTACAAGTTATAATAACTATATTCTATATATTCATGAACTAGAGGAAAAACTGGACATGTTTAGGAGAAACATGGCATATATTAAAAAGGTGAAAAAAGAAACTTCTAGAGGAGAAAATAACCATGTCCTAATGAAAAAATACACCGGATGAAATTAACAGCAGATTAGACAATCCTGAAGAGATTAGTGAACTTGACTATAGGGAGATAGAAAAACTATCCAAAATGAAAAGAACAGAAAACAAGGGCTAAATAAATTTACAAATGTAAAGAAAAAAAACAACTAAGATCACAGATCCAAGAAATTTAAAAAATCCCAAGCACAAGAAATATGAAGAAAACAATGAAATAGCTTTAAATCAGTGACAAAATGAGACTTCCCTGGAGGTGCAGTGGTTAAGACTCTGAGCTTCCAATGCAGAGGGCACAGGCTTAATCCTTGCTCAGGGAACTAAGATCCCACATGTCACACAGTGCAGTCTAAACATCCATCAATCAGTGACAAGAAGACAATGTAAAAATATCTATAGTGAAGTTGCTCAGTTGTGTCTGATTCTTTGCGACCCCATGGACTGTAGCCTACCAGGCTCCTCCGTCCATGGGATTTTCCAGGCAAGAATACTGGAGTGGGTTGCCATTTCCTTCTCCAGGAGATCTTCCCAACCCAGGGATTGAACCCTGGTCTCCCGCATTGTAGGTAGACGCTTTACCATCTGAGCCACCAGGGAAGTAAATATCTATAAAGATACATTATATACAAAGTAATAAACACAAGAGTTATGGCCACCTATTTGTCACAAACAATGCAAGGCTGAAGATAGTGGAACAACATCTTTAAAGTCCAAAAATATCCGTACACAGTGAAAATATCTTTCAAAAAAGATGACAAAAATTTCAAATTTTCTGGATGTAAAAAAAAAAGCAGAAAGAATTCATTACCTGCAGTAAATCTTTTAAGATGTGTTGTAATTGATGTTGGCAAAAGTATCTGTAGAGAAGAAACAGGCTCAGCTTGACAAATATACAAAGCGTGTGGAAATATAAAATATTTAAAGTGTATGGTCATCCTGCAGCTCAATTCCAGAAAAATAAATGACCCAATCAAAAAATGGGCCAAAGATCTAGACAGGCATTTCTCCAAAGAAGACATACAGATGGCTAACAAACACATGAAAAGATGCTCAACATCACTCATTATCAGAGAAATGCAAATCAAAACCACAACTAGGTACCATTACACACCAGTCAGAATGGCTGCTATCCAAAAGTCTACAAGCAATAAATGCTGGAGAGGGTGTGGAGAAAAGGGAACCCTTTTACACTGTTGGTGGGAATGCAAACTAGTACAGCCACTATGGAGAACAGTGTGGAGATCCCTTAAAAAACTGGAAATAGAACTGCCATATGACCCAGCAATCCCACTCCTGGGCATACACACCAAGGAAATCAGACTGAAAGAGATACGTGCACCTCAATGTTCATCGCAGCACTGTTTATAACAGCCAGGACATGGAAGCAACCTAGATGCCCATCAGCAGACGAATGGATAAGGAAGCTGTGGTACATATACACCATGGAATATTACTCAGCCATTAAAAAGAATACATTTGAATCAGTTCTAATGAGATGGATGAAACTGGAGCCCATTATACAGAGTGAAGTAAGCCAGAAAGATAAACACCAATACAGTATACTAACGCATATATATGGAATTTAGAAAGATGGTAACAATAACCCTATATTCAAGACAGAAAAAGAGATACAGATGTATAGAACAGACTTTTTGACTCTATGGGAGAAGGCGAGGGTGGGATGTTCTGAGAGAACTGAAACATGTATATTATTAAGTGTGAAACAGATCACCAGCCCAGGTTGGATGCATGAGACAAGTGCTCAGGGCTGGTGCACTGAGATGACCCAGAGGGATGGGATGGGGAGGGAGGTGAGAGGGGGGACTGGGATCGGGAACACATGTAAATCCATGGCTGATTCATGTCAATGTATGGCAAAACCCACTACAATATTGTAAAGTAACTAGCCTCCAACTAATAAAAATAAATGGAAAAAAAAAAAAGAAAGTCTATGGTCAAACCCAAAGCCAACATAATACTCAATGGTAAAAAGCTGAAAGCCTTCCTGCTAAACTTTGGAACAAAACAAGGATAATTTCTCCTTCAACGCAGTACTGGAAGTCCCAGGCATAGCAATCATTTAAGAAATAAAAGGTATTCAAAAAAAAAAAGGGAAGAGGTAAAATTGTCATATCCAGGTGAGATGACACTCTATGCAGAAAACCCTAAAGACTCCACACAAAAACTAATACAGCTAAGAAATTAATTCAGCAAGTTAGTAGGATATAAGACTGATATATAGAAATCTGTTTCATTTCTTTACACCAACAATGAAATATCAGAAACAGAAAGTAAAAAAAAACAAACACCCATTTAAAATACCTAGGAATAAACCTAACCAAGGGGAAAGATCTACATCCCGAAAACTATAAAACATTGATAAAGAAAACTGAAGATGATTCAAAGAAATAAAAATATATACGATGCTCTTGGATTGGAAGAATTAATATTGTTAAAATGGCCATACTACCCAAAGCAATCTACAGATTTAATGCATCTCCTATCAAAATAACCCATGAAACTTTCCAGAGAGCTAGAACAAATAATCCTAAAATGTATGTGGGACCACAAAAGATCCAGAATTGCCACAGCATTCCTGAGGAGAAAGAACAAAGCTGAAGGCATAACCCACCAAGTTTTCAGACAATATCACAAAGCTACAATAATCAATTCAATTTATATTTAATACCTAACCTACCGAACCTCACAGCTTAGTCTAGCCTCCCATAACATGCTCAGAACACTCATATTAGCCTACAGTTGGGTGAAATCATCTAACACAAAGCTTATTTTATAATAAAGTGCTGAATATCTCATGTAATTGATTGAATGCTATACTGAAAGTGAAAAACAGAATGGTGTCTGTGTCTGGAATGGTTCTAAGTGTATTGGTCATTTACCATCATAATTGTGAATGCGTGGCTGACTGGGAGCTGTGGCTCACTGCCACTGTCCAGCATTATGAAAGAGTATCACACTGCATATTGCTGGCTTGGGAAAAGATCAAAATTCTGCAGACCATGTATTGCTTTCACACCATGGTAGAGTCAGAAAATGGTAAATCAAACCATGATATGTCAGGGACCATCTGTAAACCTACAATTAACATCTTAATTTAAGACAATCTAGCTTGGATTACTACCAACCTAATTCGGTAGGATACAAAAACACTCCGACAATATACCTGCCTCCTCTATCACATCCTTTGTGCTATTTTTTGCCAAACAAATTACATCTGGAAGGAAATCTGTCCCTACAAATTACTGTCTCAAGTTCCATGTTCGCCTGGTGGATCCCGTTGGGTCAGAGACTCTATCAGATCAGTGAGGGAGCATAGTCCTCCCAGTCCCCAGGACCAACAGGGCGCTTTTGTCCAATGGGTCAAGGTGGAGAGATGCTGGGAAAACACAGCTCCACACCTTGACACCAGGGGGCAGAGCTCTGCGCTGTTCTTGGGGGGAGGAGGCATTCCCTCCAAATGTGGAAATTAGAGACCTGGAAGGATCCCATTGCTTTAAAATGTACCTGGAGGACTTTCCTGGTGGTCCAGTGGCTAAGACTCCACGATCCCAATGCAGGGGGCCCAGGTTCCATCCCTGATCAGGGAACTAGATCCCACATGCCGGCACTAAGAACCTGCATTCCACAACTCTCACGCCACAACTAAAGATCCTGCAGGCTGCAAGGGAGATCGAAGATCCCACGTGCTGCAACTAAGACCCGGAGCAATCAAAATAAATATTTTTTAAAATCTTGTAGCAAATTGTATCTGGGATTAAACTGATAGGATGACTGAGCGATAAGATGGAGAAGTCAATGGCATCGACTGAGTTCATTACTTGAAGTTCCCCGCTAAACCAGAGGGACATCATACCCTCCCGGGACAAACCCAGGAACACCTTTGGCGCGCAGTTTAGCCCTACAATTAGCAGAGGCCAAATCATCTATGATAACACCTACAAAAGCTGATTAGCATACCCCTTCTTCATACGTTCAGACTTCACACTCCCATCAGACACAGCAGCCCAAGACAATGGGGATCTGCCTCTTGCGGGAAGAGCCACTCCTGTTCCCATTTTGCAGATGGGGAAATGGAGGCCCAAAATTTGACCAGGAAGCAGTTACATCTCAGCAGAGACCATCCGGGGGAGGACGGGAGCCGGGTGTCTGTGCCTGAACTCTCACCTTCCGCTTCACTCCTGAACTGTGCACATTCTCCAGCTGGCGCGGCTTCCTCGGGCTCCCAAGGCTTCCCCACGCTTCTCAGGAGCACACCACCACTCCCCTCACCGCCCCCACCAACCCAGCCCCTCCTTTCCAGGGGCTCTGGAATTCTCTCCAGGGCGGATTGACCTGGGGTTGACATAGGGGTCTCCCGGGCACAGGTCTTCAGGCTGGAACTCGCACCTCCATCTCGGTCTTGGGGCGGGTCTATGGCATCAGGGAGAAGAGGGTTCAGTCCTTTTGAAACTGAGGGCAGTCTTCAGATCCATTAAACTATAACTTGCTTAATAAATAATCAACTGTACCCTGACTTCAGCATCCAGCTGGCTTTAACTGTCGGTACAAAAGACGTGAACATCCTCCAAGCGGCCTAAACAATAAGATGTTTGCCCAAGTTATTTCTCAGGGAACTTGAAGCCACTGGTTAAGACCGGTTGATCCCGCGAACCTTCCACGTGGGCACTTGGAAACGTGCCTTCTGACGTCAGAGAGCCACGAGCTCCACCTGCAAAACGTGCTGGAGCCGCCCTTCGGCTTCCAGGAATAAGCCGGAAGCTCAGCCGCGCCTGCGCAGTGCTAGGATGACCGCGCCTTAACCCTCTCTCCAATCACCTTCCCCCACGTGCCGCCCCACGCCGCAGCTTTATCCCACAAATATCCCAAGCCCCTCCCCCTCAAGCAGGTGCGTCGAGATTTGTTCTCTTCTTTCCCGGAGGCCTCGTGAATAATAACCCTTTTCTTTGCTGTGCGCCTCGCACGTCGCTGTTTGGCTTGTGCATCCGGAAAACAAAGAACTTCCCCCAAGACCTTTTGCTACCCAAACCCTGATACCTTTCTCGAGAGAGAGGAGCCCAGGCCTCGGGCAGGGGCTGCCCAAAGGCCCCAGCACCAGGGGGCCCACAGCCCAGCACTCAGAGCCTGGGAGGAGGAAGACGAGGAAGAGACCAGCATGGGGAGCCCAGCGAGAATCCCTGCTGTCCAGCCCAGAGTAGCCCCGGAGGCAAAGGTTCCAGCCCCTGGAACCCAGAGGCCAGCTTGCAAACCTCATTAACGTCCCTGGTCTTCAATGGCCCCTCCCTTATCACCTCCTTCGCACCCTTGCTTCATTCACAGCAGTAATTGTTTTAATCAAAGTGTTGTCTATCTCCTTATTAGACTGTTAGCCCACAGGACGCTCACGACTGGGGTGTTCCCAGGTCCCCAACACGGAGGGGGCCCACCTGGAGAGAGGGAACAATTCCGTAAAGAATGAACGCGAGGTGGCGATGCAGTTCCGAGTTCTGCCGCCAGAGGGCAGGGCTGCCCGCAGGTCCGAGACCGTGGTGGTTTCCGCCCCAGGAAGCCCGCCTTCCCTCGTGGGCTCATTTCTCCACCGAGAATCCTACACACTCCTGCCCAGGGTGGTCGGCGAGCCGCTCTGGAGCCTAGGCGTGCTAGTGACAGGTGACATCGTGATAGATGTCTCCTGTGAGGGGAAGAAGGACCCGAGAAGAGGGGGTCCTGGAGAGACCGGATCGGGTTAACTCTGCACTCATTGCTTCTTCAAACTCACACATACTGTGAGTCTAGCTGTGTGTGTCTGTGTGTGCTCAGTCGTGTCCGACTCTCTGCAACCCCATGGTCTCTAGCCCGCCAGGCTCCTCTGTCCATGGGATTCTCTGGGCAAGAATAAGGGAGTGGGTTGCCATGCCCTCCTCCCGGGGATCTTCCCGACCCAAGGACTGAACCCAAATCTCTTGTATTGGCAGGCGGGTTCTTTACCAGTCCAGGTGAGCAGGGGGCAAAGGAGGTGGAAAAACATCCTGTGTTTCCTGAGAGGTCTTTCTGGAAACGAGGAGTCCTGCCCACAGCATAAGATTTTTTCAGATCTCAATCTATATCCCATGATGGTGAAACCCACTTTTGGAAATAAAATACTAACATCCTTGGCCTGTCTTCCTCAGATAACTGGGCATCATGCATCCCAAGTATGGTCAATGGAAATGATGGGTAGCATAAAGTACTGCTCTAGTGAAAAAAGCAGAGAGAGATCACTGAAGCCCCAATTGCATTGACGAGCTGCTGGCCAGGGACCTAAAAATCATTGATTGTGTGCACCAGCAGGCTGAAGGGGAAAGACAAGAGTTTGTTGTCTTTTCTGAGAAGCAGAATGTACAGGTCATATTGGTATGTTTAGATCGGCCAGAGTAGGATTATTTACACTGTAAAAATTGACAGGACTTCCCTGGTGGTCCAGTGGTTAAGACTCCATGCTACTACTACAGGGGACACAGGTTTGATCCCTGGTCAGGGAAGATCCTGCATGACGCCCAGCCCAGCCAAAAAAGAAAAGAAAATTGGCAAGCGTTACCAATCAGGGTTCGGTTTATTCAGAGAGTCAGTTGTTGACACTCAGCATCACACCACGGCCACAGTGCAGGCAGGGCAACCATCACACCTGGAGGCTTTCCTGCTCCACCTGGGACCCATTTCCTGCTGCCCAAGATCTCCATCAGGCATGGTCACTCCAGGCCCCTGGCGCACCCCACCTGTGCCAGCTACACCCCTACCCTTGCTGGGCCAGTTCATGTTCATCCATCTTGCCTTCTTCTACCAGCCCCAGGCTCTCTGCCCTTTCTGGCCTCCATCTCCGCCCCTGGCTCTTTTTCTGATGCCCAGGCATTCCCCCTCCACCCACCTGAAGGCAGATGTCACTATGGGCCAGTGCCTCCGGCTTGGATGGAGTAGGAGTCTCTCCAGACAATAGTTGGGATCCCCAGAGCTGGAGTTACGACTTCTGCTGCCCACAGGGCCCAGACAGCCCTGTGGCCTCTGCCCCCAACACTGGACCCCAGAACACAGAACAGAGGTGTCAATGAACATGTTATCGCTTTAACCTCAAAACAATTTTAATAATCCAAAAAGAAGCAAGAGAGGGTACATGTCTGCCCCTGCCAATGCTCTGATGCCCACGCCCAGCCCCTGATGCTGAGCCTGGGGAAGGGGGCCTCAGAAGTGGGTCTTGGGGGGTGTTCACTGGGGTGGGGGAAGCCCCAGTTTCCCCCCCATAACCCTGGATGCTTCTCACAGAGCCACAGTTCTGCCTCCTGGGCTTCAGGGCTGCACCGCGGTGGCAGCCACCTCATGCCACAGGAGGACAGCCAAAGTGAGGGAGGTGGTTTGCGACTGCCCGCTGGCCTCTGTTTTCTCCAGCTTGGGGACCTGGGGAAGAACAAGCTGGCTCCAGGTGTGGCCGGAAGGGTGCCCTCCCCAGCCAGCGCCCTGGTTCTCTATGCAGGGCAGTTCCTGGAGAGGGGCCACAGGCAGATTCCCGGGCTTGGAGCAGGGGTGGTGGGGTGGATCTCGGATGCCCCTCCAGGCCTGTTCCCATCTCCCTCCCACCCCGTATCTCTCCATCCTCTTGACTCTCAGGGCCGGACCAGTCCACCCTCATCCTTTCCCCTGTTCTCACCCGTCCCTGCCCCCGCCCCACCTCCCTCTGTCCCATCATCTCTTTATTCCTGCCCCCCATCTGTCCTGCCCAATCACCTCTGTCCCTCAGGCCCCCTCCCTGTATGTCTGTCTACGTCTCTCCCTTCTTGGTGTCCCTCTGGCTCCCGCCCTTGCTGTCCGCCTCCGCCCCTCTGCCCTGTCCTCCTCTCCCCTACCCCCAATGAGAGGCTGTTGTGACCTTGGAGGAGGCTTTGCTGCAGGCTCTCCTGGGTTTTGGTTTCCGGGATGGGAGCAGCAGTGGCTGCGGGGCCGGGGGCGGCCGGGAGGAGCAGCAGGAGCAGCAGCAGGATCAGTGGGCGCCACATGGCTGGGCAGGCGGGGCGGCTAGGAGGGGGCGAGGGGTGGGTGGTCAGAGGCCCCGCCCTTTGTCTCCCCGCTTCCACGGGCCTGGCGCCTCACTCGCAGGTCTGTCACCCTTCTCCGGCCCGCAGGCCTGAGCGGTTCTCGCCTGTGGATCCGATGCGCCTCTCAGCCCAGGCCGAACACCACTGCTGACCACGCCCCCGCCTGGCCCCGCCCCTCAGCTGTTACGCCCACCCCCAACTTGTTATGAATGCCACGCCCCCAGGGAAAAGCCACGCCCCAACTCCGGAAGCCCTGGTTTCGTCTATAGGGTCCAATTTTTTCGTTGTTTAGCAGGAGATTAAATCTGTTTCCTGTTACTCCATCGGGCACAGCTGTACTGTCTCTGTTCCCACTCCACACCCTTTGCTCACAAGTCAGCGATTCAAGGGCCGTTCACCAGTCTGGAAGGAACTAAAATGTAAGGGTTTTGAGTTCTTCAATATGAACTGGAATTTATTTTTTGTCGTGATTACCTGTGGTGACCGAGGAGTCACCTTTTTCCCTTATGGCCCTCATATAACTTGGGAAACCTGTGACACTATCATCACCACATATCATATGTGTCCCCTCTAAAGGGCTCAGGTGGTTGGACAACAAACCTGGACATAACTTGGGAGGGAATAAGGATCCGTTGGTGAATTTTTGCCCTCAGGTGTAAGTGGTCTTGCGTTAAGGTCTTTTGACCCATTTAAGAGAATTTAGAGATAAAACCTGGAGTTAACGGGCTCTAAGTTGAACATGGGTAAATATATTAAGTGGGCTTATGATGCAAGTGGTGGGCATGACCTGGCTTGACCACATACCTAGTGCGTGAGCCCAGGAGACAGAGGGAACGGTGAGCCAATGTGAGGGTCACACCTCCATTGGTCACACCTTACTCCTTGGTCACGCCTCCACCAGCAAGCAAGGCACTAATAATACACAGCCCACTCCATCCTGCAATGCGGAAGACCTGGGTTTGATCCCTGAGTGGGGAAGATCCCCTGGAGAAGGAAATGAGGAAATGGCAACCCACTCCAGTACTCTTGCCTGGAAAATCCCATGGATGGAGGAGCCTGGTAGGCTACAGTCTATGGGGTCGCTATGAGTTGGACACGCTGAGCGACTTCTCTCTCACTCCAACTAATGTCCTAATTCTTCATTGCTGTGCCATACTCCAAGCCAACCTTCCCCACTTCCCATGCTGAGGGTTTTTACCTTTTATGCTGTAAGGTCTTAACTATATCCTTCACGCAGTAACATTTGCACTGTTAACTGTGTATTTTACGTTTGTTGAAAGGATAACCTGAAAACTTAAATTTCTCATCACGTCAAACTCACCATTGTATTTGACCTCAAGGAAAGGCCACTTCTGTGACAAGGTGATGGTTAAGATGCACCCCAAATTAAGAAATATAAAAAAATACTTCACCTGAGAAAACTGGTAAGGCTTACACACATCAGTTCTTTATTGAAGAGGTGGTCCAGACCTATTTATATGTTCCAGACCTAATACATATGCCAAAGGGGAGCATGACAATGTATGTAATAGCCCTGTTCCTTTCCAAATATTTACTGAAAATATACATTATACTAACCTTTAAGGTCACAATGTAGGAAATCTTAGTAGTGGCCCTTAAAACTAAGAGTATTTCCTGCACAGTTATGCAAAATCTACCATTTTGTTCCTGTTATGCAGCATATTCATGTACATCTAGAAAAATATGGCTAAAGGGCTGAGCAACAAAAATGGTAGACATCTTTGATTTTTAAAAACGTTTTATGGAAGTGTAATATACATGCAGAAAAACACACATATCTTGAGTGCACTGAACACTCAGATAGTCAGCACCCGGATTTAGAAACCAATTATCACCAGCACCAGATAAATACTCCTTGTCATGTCTTTGCTGAAGCTGACTGCTATCCTGATTTCTAACTGCATAGACAAGTTTTGCCTGTTCTTATACTTTGTATGGATGGGATCATAGTCTGTTTGCTTTTGTGTCTGGATTTCTTCACTCAGCATTAGATGTGAAACTGTTTTACCTGTGCTTATTGTTCACTCACTCTCCCTGCTCCCTGGAGAAGGGAAACGCTACCCACTCCAGTATTCTGGCCTGGAGAATTCCATGGACTGTACAGTCCATGGGGCCGCAAAGAGTTGGACATGACTGAGCGACTTTCATTTTTCTGTTTTATAGCATTCACTGGTGGAAACACCACTGACATTTAAGGTTCTATTGCACAGGTGCCTTCAGAGTTGTTTTTCAGTTCTATGCCATGAACATTCCAGGACACATCCTTTGGTGGACATCTACATGTACAATGGACACGTGCATGCATGACTGCTAGGCTTGGGTTAAAAGGGTAGACACACAGGTTTGGCTCCAAGTGCCAGCTTTCCCAGATGGCTCTATCAGTGGGCTACAGCACCAGCAGTGTAGATGGGTTTGTTACATCCTTGCCAGAGCTTGATGCTTTTGTATGCTTTTCATTTTAACCACTTCAGAGGTGGGCAGCAGTGCCACATGGGGTTTTAAATCTGCCTTCTCCAGATTAGGAATTCCCTGGTGACCCAGACGGTAGAGTCTGCCTGCAATGCAGGAGAACCAGGTTCAATCCCTGGGTCAGGAACGTCCCTTGAAGAAGGAAATGGCAACCCACTCCAGTACTCTTGCCTGAAAAATCTCATGGGTGGAGGAGCCTGGCAGGCTTCATTCAGTCCATGGGGTTGCAGAGTCGGACACAACCGAAGCGACTTCACTTCACTTCTCCAGATTACTAGGAAAAGTAATATACCTTTTCATGTGTTTATTTGCAGTGCAGATAGTCTCTTTTGTGATGTCCAAGTCTTTCACCCATTTCTTTTTTCTTGTAGATCTGTAGGAGTTCTTTTTAGATCAGGGGTCAGTAACTACAGCCTGCTGGCCAAATCCAGACCTCCACCAGTCTCTGCAAATGGTCTTACTGGGACATCTCTGTTCAATGTTGAGCAGTCGTAAATGAAACCAGGTAGCCTGCAAATCCCAAATATGATCTGATCACCTACCATGCATTCTTCTACACTAGATTCTGCTGCCAGGTGTCTGAATTGCAAAGTTGACTATTTTACATTTCATACTTAAATCTGTGACTCCATTTCAATTGGTCTATTTTCTGTTAAATTATAAAATTTAATCAAAAAACCATTTATTGGAAACAATAGCCTTCCCCACATTACAACACATTATCACCTTTGCCAAAAGTGACTGAATTATGTACAGGTTTTCTGGAATCTCTACTATAATTTCACTGATCAATTTGTTTACCTTTGTGTCAATACCACAGGGTAATTCCTATGGCTTTCTAACAGCTCTTGATATCTGGCACTGTAAGTCCTCTACTTCTATCTGTTCTAGAAGATAGCTTTGACTGTTACTGGTCTTTAAATTTTTTACATGAATTTGAGAATTCATTTCCATTAAAAAATGCTAGCATTTTAGGATCGCATTGAATATATGAATTAATTTGGGGAAAACTGACATCTTTTTGACACACCATTGACCAGGGGATTTTTGCAGAAACTAATGCCTGTGGCATTAATGAGTCTCTAGTCAATAATGTGTTAAGACTGTCCTGGAAACAATTAACAGGTTATATCACACTGAATCTTCTGGAATTTTTTTTTCTGGACCCAATTCTTGAAAACACAGTGTTAGATAATTTCCCCCCCTCAGGCACTTAAGGATTTCTGTTATTACTGTAAGTGGTATTGCTTTAAACTTTTCACTTTATGTTTGTTGCTGGTATATTAAAAACCAATTTTTGCATAATTACCTTGTATGCAGGGATTCTGCTCAATTTTAATTATCTGAATATTCCCTAGGATTTTCCATGTACAAAAGCATGTCATCTGCAAGCAAGTTTTACTTGTATTCCTTAGGTCTTTTCATTCTTTTGCTTCCCTTGCTTCCCTGGCTAGGTCCTTCTGCACAATACTGAATAAAACTAGGGACAGCAGATACCACTGTTTTTTCCTCTTGGGAGAAAAGTTCCAATATTTCACCATTCAATATGCTGTTTGTTGTAGCAGATGATATTCTTTATCCAATAAAGGAAGTTCTTTTCTATATGTGGTTTGTTAAGAACACAAATGGATGCTAATTTCACGAGTCTCCTGCATAATAGATTACTTTTCTTCAACGTGATAGACTACAGTGATTTTTATTATTATTAATGTATCCTCACATTCCTGGAGTAAGACCCATTTGATCACTCTTTTGTTATCTTTTTTCCAGAACTGTCTCTGTTATGTTAGCCCAGGATTCAGTCATGTGACCACTATAAACAAGTTACCAATAATCAGAATGAAATTATCATGATTGGTTTAGGTCACTCAGGATTCACCCTCTGTGTTATGTGAAGTAATAGTAGACACCTAACTTCTTCCAGTGAGGAAAGAGGGTAGAAGGGACACTGTGTTAATCAACCAAAAATGACTGCTAGAAATATTGCATCAATTTGTTTTCAAAATTCTGGAATAAGAGTCAGTACAGAAAGTAATGATGCCAGATTCATATCAAATAAAGCACAGGGAGAATTTCTGGACTACATCATAGTAGCAAACTGCACACTCAAACCTGTGGGTTAAAAAACAAGAGTGGCAGGAGAGAGGGGTGTATTTCACAGAGTGTGAGCAGTATAGCTGTCCTTCACTGAAAAGACCAGATTCCAAGTGATCTATGCATGGTTTATGAAAATAGTATTTAAAAGTTTTTTTTGCTCCAGTGCAGTTGGAAGCTATACAAAAGTCACTGGCTCCTTTGTTGATGAAGTACTCATTAAAAGCCCATTTGAAAATGCCTCAAAAGAATAGAAAATTATGATTTTTAACTATTTGGTACCTGTCAAACACCTCAACACAATATGCTTACATTAGTACATTTGCCAGCTTAATACTCAAATAAGAATACTGCCTTTTCACAAATTATTTAAATCCAAACTTGCATAGAATTAATGTTACTCACATTTTGGAAATGTGATAGAAACTGCCATGTACACATTTAATGCTAGAGTCCTCGTTATCAACTCCAGAAGATTTTAAAACTTCATTTTCTGCAATGAAGGTTTATTCAGAGCTGATAGCCTCTGATACTGTTCCTATGAACATTAGATTTTATGTCAGCAATATGGCTTTTAGTATAACAACTGCCAAGACAATGTATTTTCCACATTCATTGCTTCAACAGATTTTGCCTCGGTATGACTCCCTGATATGCAAAGACTACTGGAATCCAAAATAAATATTAAATATTTATAGAGTTTTACTCTTGTGTAAACTGTCTAGGTGTCCAATGAGTTGCTGAAAGCTTTGTTTCTTGTGTTTTTAGGGATTGGTCTTTGTGAAAATTCAGGTTAGAATCAACCCAATGCCTAAATGCTTTTCCTTATTCAGAAACAGGAACTCTCAGACAGTGGTATCTGACTCTCAGCTGGACTTCCCACACCCATTATGTGCAGAGGGTTTTCTAGAACGAGAACTGACTTCAGAGGAGACTTCCCATGTCAAGTAAATTCAAGTTCCCTCTCCTATGAATTCTCTGATGGCTGTTGAAGGCCGACCTGTGGTGGAATTTTTTCCCACACTCATTACATTCATACGGCTTCTCTCCTGAATGAGTCCTGTAATGCACAGTGAGGTATGACTTCTGAGAGAAGACTTTCCCACATTCATTACATTCATAGGGCTTCTCTCCCGAATGGCTTCTGTAGTGCACAGTGAGGTTTGACATCCGAGAGAAGACTTTCCCGCACTTGCTACATTCATAGGGTTTCTCTCCCGAGTGGATCCTGTGATGTATCGTTAGATAAGACTTCTGAGAGAAGAACTTCCCACACTCGTAACACTCGTAAGGCTTTTCTCCTGTGTGGACTCTCTGGTGTCGGAAGAGGGATGAGTTATGGGAGAAGGTTTTCCCACACTCATTACACCCATAGGGTTTCTCTTCCGAATGACTCCTATAATGTATGGTGTAGTATGACAGCTCAGAGAACACCTTCCCGCATATGTTACATTCATACGACTTCTCCCCTGTGGGAAGTGGCTGGTGCCCATCGAAGGCTGAGTTTTCAAAAAAGGTTTTCCCACACTCACTACATTCATAGGGCTTCTCTCCTAGATGAGTTGTGTGAAGGCTGGTGAGGTGTGAGAGCTTCCCGCACTCACTGCATTCGTGGGGCTTCTCATCTGTGTGTACTTTCCGATGTCTGATAAAGGCTGAGTTGAGGTTGAAGGTTTTTCCGCATTCATTACATTCATAGGGCTTCTCTTCTAAGTGACTCCTATAATGGATAGTGAGGTATGATACCCGAGAGAAGAACTTCCCACACTCACTGCACTGGTAGGGCTTCTCTCCTGTGTGTGTTCTCTGATGTGTGATGAGGGTAGATTTCCGGTAGTAGGATTTCCCACATTCATTGCATTTGTAAAGCTTCTCTCCCGTGTGGGTTCTCTGGTGATCGCTAAGAGCTGACTTACGGGAGAAGGATTTTCCGCATTCACTACATGGATAGGGTCTTTCTCCTGAATGGTTTCTCTGGTGTAGGGTGAGATGTGTCTTTTGGCAGAAGGTTTTCCCACACTCGTTACATTCATAGGGCTTCTCTCCTGAATGAGTCCTCAGGTGCTGTGTGAGGTGCAACTTTTGACAGAAGGTTTTCCCACACTCATTGCATTTATACGGCTTCTCCTCTAAATGTGATCTCCGATGCACGGTGAGAGTTCCTTTTTGGCTGAAGGATTTCCCACATACGTTACATGCATAAGGTTTCTCTCCTGTGTGAGCCCTCTGATGGATAATGAATTTTGACTTTTTGCAGAAGGATTTTCCACACTCACTGCATTCAAAGGGCTTCAAGTCCATCTGCGATCTCTGGTATATGTTAAAATTGGACATCTCGATGAAGTCTGGTCCAGAATCATTCCATTCATAGTGCTTCTCCCCCATATAAGTGCTCTTATGAGTAATGAAAACGGCTTCATTGTCTAAGGCTTCTGTGCATCTATTATATTCAAAGGGTTTCTCCAAAATATTAATTTTCTGAATACTTTCTTCATTTTGAGAACAGGCTTCCCCATTTTGATGAAATTCATAGAGTTTCTCTCCATATGTTTTCCCACATTCACTACACTCATCAGGTTTCTTTCTTGCATAGCTTCCATCACTAATAATTAATTCTGAAGTAGATTCCAAAGTCTTCCCACATGAGACACAATTATGAGACATTAGATTTGAAGGAGCAAGATTTGTTTCCATGTTATATGTTTTATCAAACGCATCCTCTCTCTCCTCGGTCAGGGTTCTGCTGTTGATTGATACAGCTTGCCTTGAACATTCATCCTCATTTTCTTGGATTCTCTCTATCAGGTCACCAACTTTCCAGACTTTTTCTAAAAAAGAATAAAATTAAACAAATCTTGTGAATCTGAACACACCAAGTTATAAGATGAGAGCAGTACTCAAGGGCCTACTGCAGGCTTGACTCTAGCTTTAGGGTCAATCTCCACACATAAAACTAAGTGACCATTTACAAACATCACATCCCACCACCTCACCTGGATGCTGCTGCTGTAGGAACTTGCTGTCTGCTACCCATGGCTCTTCTCCTTGCTCCAACTTGATGATCACGTTGGGTTTGGTGCTGTCATACCCTGTGAATGAGAAAGAGCCAACATGGATCAGCTGCTGGGTTCTGGGTCCCTAAACAGAAGCTACTGCCTCAGGAGCTGCAGAATAAAGTGTCTATTTTTGCACTTAATCAAACTAGAGCCATTCAATGGAGAAGCAAAGATATAAATTACTCTATCTGGTGCCCAAAAGGAATTAAATGGTCTTATCATTGATTTCTTCTAAGTCAAGCATAAAATCCTTAAGCCGGAAGCCCCCATAGAGCAGCAACTCAGAAAGCAGCTCTCCTCACCCACAGAGACGAGGTGGCTGTAGTTCTCTAGCATCACGTCCCTGTAGGTCATCTTCTCATCAGGGTCCAGCTGCTGCCACTCCTCCTGGGTGAAGTCCACGGCCACATCCCTGAACGATACTGACCCCTGTAATGGCACCATGATGGGAACTGGGTGATATGGACCTGACACACAAGGACAGGAGCTCACCCAGCTCACTGGGAAAGGTAACTGTGAAGAGTGAAAGCCTCATTTGTGTTAGCAGATGTTGAGAGGAAAACAAGCCATGTTAGAAACACACTACCTTTGGGTTCTTTAATGTGTCAAAAAACAAAACTTCCCAAAAACTCTAAAGCCGAAAGAAATAAAAAAGAGTTCCAACTTTGCATTTAAAGTACCTGAGTTCTCTGTCAGAGGATGGAAGAGATGAAACCCCACTCCGGCTCAAAAAAACTTACAGCCCACTGGGGAGACACTGGGTCAGTGAACACATGCATTCCACTCCCTGTCATTCCCTTCAGTGGCCTCTATGGGCAGGGCCTCAGCCTCCCACCTCTTCATGCTGGTGCAGTCGAGCAGTCAGCCATCCTGGTTCAGTGCTTTCATCCTCTGGCCCCTCTGTTCTCACCAGTTACTTGGAGCCACCTGCTTGGCTAAGATTTTTACTGCCTTCAAATGATCTCAAGCATCTCATTCTGGGAGCAGTGAAATATGTTGCTTGAATGACTGCTCGAGATATCATTAGAGTGACACATACAAGTTGGCGAGTGGTCTAACAAGAGAGAAGTGAACCATTTTAATTATATGTTGGCAGGCCAGGCTTTGCAAGTTTAGCTGAGTTCAGGGGAAATCCTCTGAACCTAGGGAATCCTCTACAATTCACAAGAGGTGGCAAAAGTGGAACCTTTTTGCATTGTAAGTGGGAAGGTAAAATGGTGCAGCTACCATGGAAAATAGCATGGTGGCTCCCCCAAAAATGAAAAACAATTAACACATAATTCAGGAATTCCACTTCTGGGTCTCCACCCTCCAAAAAAAATGAAAGCAAGGCCTTGAAGAGATACTGTACACTCAGGTTCATAGCAATATTATTTACAAAAGCTAAAAGCATGGGAGAGAAAAAAGGCTAAAACAGAAGCAACCATCCACCGATGGATGAATGGTTAAGCAAAATGTGATAATACACACAATGGAATGTGATTCAGCTTTAAAAAGGCAGGAAATTCTGATACATGGTACCACATGGATGACCTTTAAGGATATTATGCTGAGTGAAATAAGTCAGTCACAAAAGGACAAATACTGCACAATTCCACTTAGATGAGGTACTCAGAGTAGTCAAAATCCTAGAAATAGAGGGAAAATGGTGATTGCCAGGGGTTGGGGAAGGGGAATAGGGAGTCAGTGTTTAATGGGTACAGAGTTTCAGTTTTGAAAGATGAGAAACAGATGGAGATGGATAGGGGTGATGACTGCACAAAAACATGAATGTCCCTAAGACCACTATCCTGTACACTTAGAAATGGATACCATATTAAATTTTGTTACGTGTATTTTCTCACAATAAAACATGTGGAGGAAAAAAATGCAGTGATGCCTCTCTAATGACACACCCCCACCCACTCCCTTCCCCAGCTCTGCAGCCACCCCCTCCCTGGAGGAAGAGGAAAGAGGTGTGGTCACTGGTTAAGTGTGTTCACACTGTTGTTGCTGTTTAGTTGTTAAGTTGCGTCCAGCTCTTTTGGGACCCCATGGACTGTAGCCCACCAGGCTCCAGTGTCCATGAGATTTCCCAGGCAAGAACACTGGAACAGGCTGCCATTTCCTTTCCAGGGGATCTTCATAATCCAGGGATCAAACCTGTGTCTCCTGCACTGGTAGGTGGATACTTTACCACTGAGCCATCACTGATTAGAAATTATTTTCTCAAAAGATGAAATTTTTAAAAAATCAAGAATTGTCAGCTGAGAAAAACAACATAAATAAAAAATAAACATCAGGATAAACAACTCAACAATGATGAAACCAAATTCATAAATGAAAACAACTCACACTGACTTCTATTTTATAATAAATTAAACAGAATATTGCTTCCAGAAAATGAGAACATTCTGCTAAGAAAAAGCAACTGGAGATACTTAGAAATTGAAGACTGCATTGTGGAATTTAAAAAAAATCCTGAAGTAAGAAGCTTGATTATCAAATGGGACACAGGACATGTAACTTAGAAAATTTCTCTCAAAACAAGAAATTGGAATAATGAAAGAAAAATCACAGGGATGAAAGCCAGATCCAACATTTTCAGAAAGAGATTATAGAGGATGAACAATGAAAAATCATCAGAGATTCCTGAACCAAAGATCATAAAAATAAACAAACAAAATAAAATGAAACATCCTTGAAAGGGGCCAGATAATCTGCAAAGAACAACACTGGGGGAAAAATAGATCAAGAAATATTCAGACAAAATTTCCAAAATTTTACAATTAGGAAAAAAAAAATCCTAAAGTTATAGAGAAAAAAACAACAACAACACTAGTTACCCTAGTTTAACTATAGCCCACTCCAATATTTCTTGCCTGAAAAATCCCATGGACAGAGGAGCCTGGCGGGCTACTGTCCAAAGGGGCTCAAACAGTTGGACATGACTGAGCACACACATAGGAAGTAAAAGTCTTCTGGTTTAAGTTAGTTCAGAAGACAAGAAGTGGCAGGGGTTAGAAGACTGAGCAATCAAAAAAAAAAAAACAACAACAACCAAATGGGACATTTTCTAAGCATATTATCTGGTTTAATATTTGGAAATTCATTAATGCAATCTGCTATTGTAATACAGCTAAGAAGAAAAGTGTCACATTTCCAAAGACGTTGAAAAGACCTCTGAAGATATTCAAATGCATCCTAATTAAAAAAAAAAAAAACCCTCAAGAAAATAGGAATTGATGGATACTTCACTAAGATGAATACGTGTATGTGGTGGTGTTGTTCAGTTGCTAAGTTGTGTGGGTCTTTTGCAAACCCATGGACTGTAACCCACCGGCTCCTCTGTCCATGGGATTTCCCAGGCAAGAATACTGGAGCGGGTTGCCAATTCCTTCTCCAGGGGATCTTCCCAACTCATGTTGAACCTGAATCTCCTGAGTTGGCAGGCAGGTTCTTTACCACTGAGCCATCAGAGAAGCCCTGTGCATATACATACTCATACGCTACCGGGCATGGCATGTGTGATATATACACATCCAACCACATATGTACACTTTAAGTTTATAAACACATATTTATGCTTCAGTCCTCTGAGTTCTACAGTCAGGACTAATTTAATGGGGAAATAACAGACACATTCCCACTAAGATTACACTAAGATTAGAAACAAGGCAAAACACTTATCATCTCCAATTAGAGAAAACAATTACAGGCCTAACAAAATGTCAGTAAAAGTATTTCTATTCACAGATAATATATTATACCTAGAAAACTCAGAAAATCAACAATGGAACTACATCAATAAAAGGAACTCTGTTAGGTAACAGAATTTAGAGTTAACACACATAAAATCAACAGCCCTCATTACATAAAAAGGAAAAAGATGTAATTCGGGCATATATGCAGTTTACAATACCAACAGAAAAGTACAAAATCTATACTAGAAAAATTTTAAAACATTCCTGAAAAAGAATGAATGGAATGATTCTCTTTGTTCTTGGACAGGCTGAGGCATAGTAAAATGAGATGTGCCTTCACCAAGACACATCACAATCCAATGGATAAAAACCAGCCATAAAGAGAATAAAAGCAGCAAGAGGAGAGGAAAAAAAAGATTTTATATACAGAAGAACAAAGATAAGGATAACATCAGATTTCTGGTGGAAACCATGTAAACAAGAAGCCACTGGAGGAACACATTTAAAGTACTGGAGGAAAAAAACAATAGCAGCAATGATTCCTTTAAAAGGGAAGGTAAAATAAAGACATTTTCAGACATACAGGAGCTGAAAGAATTCATCATCAACTAGAAGAAATACAGGGCTTCCTGGTGGTTCAGACAGTAAGGAGTCCGCCTGCAATGCAGGAGACCCGGATTTGATCCCTGGGTCAAAAAGTTCCCTTGAAGAAGGGAATAGCCACCCACTCCAGCATTTTTGCCTGGAGAATTCCATAGACAGAGGATCCAAGAGAGCTACATTCCCTGAGGTCACCTAAAGTTGGACATGACTGAGCAACAAACAGTATGGTATGGTCTAGAAGAAAGGCAGAAGGAAAATGACAGCAGATAAAAACGTGGATCAAAACAAAGAAGCAGCAGAAACGGAACTATGCATTTTCTCTCATCACTTAAAACTCTTTTAAAGATTACTAATTAAAAATAACGATGTATTATGGGATTGGTACGACCTACAAAAATAAAATGCAACAACAGTGTAAAGACCAAGATGGGAGAAATGGAACTGCAGCTTCTTATACTCTAAGTGAAATAGTCTATAACTTGAATATAAACTATGATAAAGTTACATATTATAAACCCTAAAGTACCTAGTAAAATAACAAGTGTTCTAACAACCCAACAAAGGGTATAAAATGGAATTATTAAAAAAAGTCAATTCAAAGGAAGGAAGACAAAGAAGATGAGATGAACAGAAAATAAAGACGCCAGACTATAACCTAACTGGTTGTATTAATACTTACATTATATACAAATAGCCTAAACACCCCAATTAATAGGAATTAATTGTCAAGTTGGATAAAAAATAAGACCCAACTATATGCTGTCTTCAAATGCTGTATTTTGCATATAAAGATGCAAATAGGTTAAAAGTTAAAGGACAGAATAAGATATTGCACATCACATGTCTCAAAAGAAAACTGGAGTGGCTTTATAAATATCAGAGATTCCATTTCACAGCATACATTCTTACCAGGATGGGAGGTCACTGAACAATGACAAAGTGGCTAATTAATCAAGAGGACATAACAAATCTTAAATATTTAGGTATCTTTTAATGAAATTCATGAAGCAAAAACTGACAGAATTGCAAAGAGAAACAGACAAAACCACAACCACAGATTTCAACAGCCCTTGCTCATGATCAATGGGAAAATCGGCAGGTCAAAAGGACACAGTATAGCTGCACAACAATAACAACTTGATGTGAATGACATTCACCGAACACTCCGAGCACACAACAGGCACCTTTCTCACGTGCACACGAAAATCTCCAAGAAATGGTTTCTCCTTGTAGTCAACACAAATCACGTAAGGGATGGATGGTATTTTCCTTTTTCTATAAAATCGATCATATTTACAGCTGGATTCCAGGTAAATATCCTAAAGCATCATACTACCTATACATGTGAACTAAACAGAGTCCAGGTGCCAATCTGTCCCTGTAACGTGTATTTTACATGACAGTGTCTCTTATTTATTTCTACCTGCCCATTTAAAAAGTGTGGATCCTTATATACTTCCTTAAAGGCATTACAGAACAAAGTGTGAGTATATATAAACAGACAGGAAAACTCACCTGGGATTCATTCATTTTCTGCTGCTCTTGGAAAAAGCTAGACTGTGAACTGGTGTACCTAGAGGAAGGGAAGCAATTAGTTGAAGCCGTGAGTAACCTGGCCTACATAGGCAGGAACCTCCTGGAAACATTCAGAAGAGGCTAAAGGGGTCCTACAGGAGAAACACACACCTGAACCCCTGTAACTCCAACAACATCAGGTTACTCTCACTGGTGAATATAAACACTGACTCACTTTTCAAAGAGTGTGCCACCATTAAATAAAAAGTGAAAAAAAAAATCCTCCCTGTGGCACTGTTTAAATACTCCTCTTACTGTCTCTTTAAACTGATTGAAATAAAAGATTCCATGGGAATGAAGAATGTGAAGCTTTCAAAGTGGGATAAATGCGCATTAAGGCATGGCATTATAAATGATCTGACACAACCTGGTTACCGCTGTAAAGTTGTTGTTTTAATTAAGAAAGCTGCAATACAGTCGGACAGAGCACTTGCCTCCGGAGTCTGATCTTGCTAATGATCCCACCTGCAGACCCGGTGACCTGGGACAAGTCATCTCCCTTCTCAGGCGTAATCACCTCATCCCTCAACTGAGGCAGCAGGACGCACGCCTCGAAGACTCATCCCGCACTAACTACCCGGTGCGAGTCCACCGGGCAGAACCCGCGGAGGAGGCGGGCGTGGCGTGTCAGCGAAGGCTTAGATTTACAGAACCAAGTGCTGATGAGTCTTGAGAGACACATGCAAGATCGCGAGAAGGCGAGAGAAAGAGAAGGGGCGTCGGGGATGGAGGCAGGGGCGGACGCGGCACGTCCGGGCCAAGCCTGTGGCCCCCACTGCCCCAGGACCCCCAGAAGTCACAAGCCCCGGGGGAGCCCAATCGGAGCAGCCGGTCCTGCCTTCCAGCCCAGCCTCTCGACCCCCGCAAAGCGGTCAATCCTTCCGAGTCGCTCTCTCGTGGGGGCCTGAGCGGGCTCCCCAAGCCCTGCTCTCCAAGGGGCGCAGGATCAACAGCCGCCTGGAGCCGCAGACGCACCACCTACCTCGTCGGGACTCGCTGACCGGCCCCGGGCTCCCCAGGCTCCGGCCGGCGGCTGCTGCTCCGGCGCGTTCCTCTCGCCGAGTCCCTCCTCTCCGCCTCCCGAGGCCGCTGCGGGCAAGGAGATGGCTTTGGGCCTACGGGACAAGCTCCCTTCAGGCCAACGTCCCTCCCAGGACTTCACAGGTCAGTGCGCAGCAGACGATCGGGCCCGAGCCCCGCCGCTTCTTAGCCGCCGCCGCCACCTGTCCGGCCTCTCCGACCCAGCCCGAGGGCTCTGGGGCTCGAGCTTGAGAGTCCCCGCTCCAGCCTCCTCCCGGCCAGCGAGAACCGTCACGCGCACAGCCCGCTCCCGCTGGACGCCGGCTTGGCCGGACGGCGTTCCAGCCCCGCAGGCCGCGGAATCTCCGCCTGCCGGAGGCCAGAGCCTGGGAACGAGGGTGAGTGGTGACCCCGGCAGCGACAGGAAACGACAGCGGCGCCGAGGCGGTACGCGTGCGCGAACACGCACACCGGACGAGGCGCTCCAGCGCTGGAGGACGCCGGAAGTCCGCCTGCCAGAGCCCGCCCCCGGGAACAGGGCAAATACCAGGACTCTATTTCCCAGAAGTCTCCACGCCCCATGAAGTTAAGGGAACGTCTTAAGTGTCTTCACCTCATCAGGTTGTGAAGAAGTGCTGTGTTGAGAGGATGGGCCTCTTGGCCGCGGGAATCAAATTTCCTTTTAATTTAAGGGAATGTCTGTAATGTCACCGCTTCTTCAGGCATCTTGCCTTTTATGTCCTGGTGCCCTAATATTCTCCTTGTGCATGCTCAGTTGTTCAATCATGTCCGACTCTTCGTGACCCTATGGACGGTAGCCTGACAGGTTCCTCTGTCCATGGGATTTTCCAGGCAAAAATACTGGAGTGGGTTGCCGTTTCCTTCTCCAGAGGATCTTCCCCAGCCCAGGAATTGAATCCACCTCTCTTGTATTGGCAGGCAGATTCTTTACCACAAAGCCATAATATTTTCCTTGAGTGTTTTAAGTCTTAAATGTCCACAGACAACTGTGGTAACTAAGGGAAGGCGGTTCTCATGTCTGCTTCTGGTTGGTTGTGAGCTATCTAATTAAAGTGTTAGTAAACAGAGCTTAGCAATAACAGAGTATTAGTCTAGGATACCTTCCTTTCCCTTCTAGGGAAAAAGAAATCTAGCTTTTCCAAGCCATTAAAAAAAAAAAAAATTTTTAGTCGGCTGCCCTGGGTATTAGTTGCAGCACACAGGACTTTCAATCTTTGGTGTGGTATGCAGACTGTTAGTTGCAGCATATGGGATCTAGTTCCCTGACCAGGGATTAAACCCCAGGCCTCCTGCATTGAGAGAGCAAAGTCTCCTGGTCTCCTGCCTGGAGGTTGATGGTGTTCATTTCAAATTACCAAGAGATGAAAAGAATGGCCATGAACTGATGACTCACCCCATAACCGGCTCTTCAGCATGTAGCCCCTTCCTCTACTTGCTTTACAATCCTCGAGCAAAACCTGGGGAGGGGTGAACTGGTCTTTTGGGACGTGAAACCAACTTCTCTGCAGCGTTGCCGGCTTCCTCAATAAAGCTGTTTTTCCTTTTACCCAGCACTTGTCTCTCGGTATTGAATTTTTTAATGATGTGAGATCTGCCTCATCTTCTATTGCTTTTTCTACATGGAAAATAATTCAGGACTATTTTTCAGAGTTAAGAAATGTGGTTGGATAATCACAACACCATTAAGCGACATAACATCTCGTTTAACTGCAAACAGGCAAACCGAACTGGTAATGACCACACAAATCATGACTGTGAGAAGAGTTTCATCTTTATTATATTTCCCTAAAAGCTACACAGCATCTTCCTCTTCAATAATCTAAAATTACATACAAACATCTCAAGACAAGTTTAAAAAAATTACAGCTGAATTTCCACAATTCAATAATAAGAACTTTAGAAGTTAAAATTTATGTTTACAAAAGTTAGGAGGAATAACCCACCTAGCTACAAGTAGGATCAATATATTATGTAAATATAATAGATTAAAAACACAAAAACCTCTTGAAAATGTATACAAATTTGTATTTACCTATACACAACAACTATAATATCCATCACAAAACTGTAGGAATAACATGTTTTCAAAACACATTATTTAAAGTAGATATATAAAAATAAATACAATAATTTTACAGGCAACATTCTCAAAATAAGCCAGTGAAAATGATGGCAAACTTTAAGTCATCTATCATGATGCTATGGCTCTAATTTTATATTTTAAAGTAATTCCTTCCTATTCCAAGCCCCTACATTTCCCCTTCAAATGAATCTAGACTAGGGCAAACAAGTGTATAAAAATGGGGCCTCCAACATCTATCTCAGGGGAGATTTGAATTAATCTGAAAATTGGGGTGGTGCCTTAGGAAAGAAGAGAACCTGAAAAAAACCCTGATTTCTTATTGTCCCACCAAAGACTCCTGGAAGCCCACTCTGCTCCTAGGAGTACAATCGAAAACTCTCTTCAGTTCATTCTAATAGATGCTGGGTCCTTTCCCATTATCTGCACAGAGGCTTCTCGTGCCCTTCCTTGCGGCTGTCATCAGTGTCTGGATTGACTTTCTCTTGAAAATCCGCATCTCTTCTGGGTGATCTCGAAGTGAGAGAGCTAGGGTGTTAGATTTCAAAGCGGTGACTCTCCAGATATAAAGTTTATTTACGGGCATTCCTGCTGGTTCTGTAGTAAAGAATCCACCTGCCAATGCAGGGGACATGGGTTTGATCCCTGATCTGGGAAGATCCCACGTGCCAAGGAGCAACTAAGCCATATGCCACAACTGCTGAAGCCCGAGCACCCTAGAGCCTGAGCACCACAACGGGAGAAGTCGCTGCAATGAGAAGCCACACACTGCAACTAGAGAAAAGCCCTCACAGCAACAAAGAACCAGCACGGACAAAAATAAGTAACTAAATAAAATCATTACAGAAAGATTATTTACATTCTCAGCCAATTCTAACCAGAGTTTAGGCTAATTAATAATCCCGGTTTTATCTCAAACTCTCCATTCTAAACCCCAATCCTGAACCAGTGTTTTCAAGCGTGATTCTTGGACTTTGGTGACCCCGACTCCAGAAATAACTGAATACGCCTAAGGTCAGGCCCAGGAATTTGCTTTATGGCCAAGATTCTAGGTGATTCTGCTCAGGGAGTTGAGACTCAGAGAATGCTGCTGTAGTCTTAACTCACCTCGGTCCTTTCGCACCACTTAAAATCTGAACTTTCAACCATCCTACAAACATTATGAAAAAGTCAACACTATGAATCATAAGACCGGATGCCTGATCCCCAATCCTAAGCCTAGATCCTAATGTTTAAATAATACTTACTCCTAAACTTGGTTAGTGTTACGGTCTGAATGTTGTGTCCCCCTAAAATTCTTATGTTGCAATCATAAACCTTAAGGTGATGGTATTGTGCTTCCCCGGTGGCTCAGACGGTAAAGAATCCACCTGCAATGCAGGAAACCCAGGTTCCACCCCTGGGTCAGGAAGATCCCCTGGAGAAGGGAATGGCTACCCACTCCAGTGTTTTTGCCGGGGAAATCCCATGGACAAAAGAGCCTGGTGGGCTATAGTCCATAGGGTCTCAAAGAGTTGGACATGACAGAGAAATTAACCTACAGCAAGGTAATGGTATTTGCAGGTGGGGTCTTTGAGAGGTTATTAAGTCACGGGGTAGAGTCCCCATGAATGAGATTACTGCCATGATAAAAGGGCCTGTGTTTTTTGTTGTTTTTAACCCAAAGTCAGTCTGTAGTATTTTTTTTGGCCGCACTGCACAGCACATGGAACTTCTCCAATCAGGGGCTGAACTCACGTGCCCTGTGTTGAAAGCACAGAGTCTTAACCACTAGACCTCCAGGGAATATCTCCAGTCTGTAGTATTTTGTTAGGGAAACTTGAATGGACTAAGACAGTTAGTTTACAACTTAAACCAAACCTTTGCTTAATTCTCTGCCCACATCTATAACTCTATTGGTCGATCGTAATAAGCCAGGCTGAAGGTAGCATTTCTTAATTTTCACTGGTTCTGATAAACTCCCTTGACCATAAACTTGAGGTGGGAAACAAGAGGAAGTAACTGGTCCAGGAGTGGTGAGTCAGAGGAAATAACCACAGGTGATCTGATGATAAGTTGAAAGTAAATAATTTGAAAGTAAATTTGGATGAAAATAAAGCTAGTCATAGTTTCTCTTTTATCATTGACCATGTAGGCTGTTCTGTCTAACATTCTATTTGTAGACATTGACTTTGTGGAAGATAAATTCTTTTTTTTTTTTTTTTTTAGATAAATTCTAATAGTTGCTATCCCAGAGGGATGAAGGGCCACAGATGAATTAAAAGGAGAAACTCAAAACACAATATATGGAAAAAATTGGAAACATTCGCTTTTCACAAAAACCGATATCCCATCAAGTTGTTATTTGGACCCCATTGTTTGGGGTGAAATGATTGCAGCCAAACCCGTGCCTCTGTGACAAGTAGTTTTCCCCGAGGCCTGGCACCCATGGACCCCACTGTACTGTGTCTGTGTGTGGTGGTCAGGCTGTGGCCGGGAACTGAGTCAGCATCTGGCTGTGTGCCCGGCTGGCCTGAGTCACAGGTTGGAAGGTGATGGCGGTCCACAGTTGGAATCCTCAATGAACAACACATTATTCTGCCCACATCTGCGAGGACACAGACCTACCTTTCCTCAGGCTGGTGATCTCAGGCCCTCGTGGTCCTGGGGGGCCCCTAGGGCAAGAGGGCACGATCTCGATCCCACACCCAGAGTCTTGGGTGAACAGCTTGGATCTGGAAAGATGAACAGCCCCTTGAAATGACGGTGCCTCTCCAAGTTGACCCTTCTCCTCCCCTTGTTCAGCCTCCAGTTCTTTCCCCCAATCCCCATGACCCCTCCTCTCCTCACCACCCCCACTTCCAAGCCCCCACAGCCCACCCACCTTCTCACACTCTTCCTGGGTGACCCTCATCTTCCAGTTCATGGAACAGATGAATTGGAAAAGCAGTTTGTGGAACAAGGGACGCTGGGAGTGGTTCCTTCCATAGAGGAACGAAAAGATGATCTGTTTGGGGGCGTGGTTGTCCTCTTCCATCTTACTGGCCAGGTAGCTGAAAAGACATCAGGTGGCTGTCAGGAGCAGGACAGGAAGGGCGTTCGCCTGAGGTCAGCTTTCTAGAAAGGATGCGGGCTGAGCATCTTCACACAACCTGTCCAGCCCTCCCCAGCATCCCCGGTCACCAAAGAGCCACTGCTTGGCGGGACCTTCAGAAGGGCATCTCACGCCTTGCTGATGATGACCAAATCCCAACCTCTGTTCTTTCCGCTGGTTTTATGTGCACACACCTGGCTCCCTAGGTTGTGGGTACATGTATAGTTCCTGAGAACTAGAGCTATCTGTCTATTTCTGCATTCATGCCTTTCCTACCAAACGATGTGTTTAGGGCTTGCTCTTATTTTGACGCATTAATTCAGCAGCCCCTCTTGAGTCTCTCTTCCCATCACCTCATATTCCCCAGCGCATTGTTGTT
Source organism: Dama dama (assembly GCF_033118175.1). Classification (NCBI taxonomy): domain Eukaryota; kingdom Metazoa; phylum Chordata; class Mammalia; order Artiodactyla; family Cervidae; genus Dama; species Dama dama. The sequence goes on along the minus strand of NC_083690.1, from coordinate 39,024,849 downwards.
GTTTAGTCATTGTGTCCGACTTTTTGTGACCCCATGGACTGTAGCCTCCAAGGCTCCTCTGTCTAGGAGATTTCCCAGGCAAGAATACTGGAGTGGGTTGCCATTTCCTTCTCCCAGGGATCTTCCTGACCCAGGGATCAAACCCAAATCTCCTGCATGCAGGTGGATTCTTCACCACTGAGCCACCGGGGAAGCCCCACCCACATAGGGTGCCCTTCATAAGGTTTCATCGAATGAGTGAAAGAATGTTTTATAGCCAAATGCAATACAGATTACCTTGGAGACTCACTATAACGAACTGTTGGAAAATGAAAAGAATTGTGCTGAAGAAAATACCAATGGGTATTTTGACAAGAACTGGATTAGTGTAACAGGATTGGGGAAGGGGGAGGGGAGAGAAGAAATTATTATAATGCAAAACATCACATTATAATAGGATTTTAAGGAAAGTGTTAGTAGGATGTAGAAGTTAGGGATCTCAGGCATTCATTGTGAAGGTTTTGGTGTTCGAACTCAATTTAAGGATAAGGTCATTTTCTTTGGATAAATGTGTATGGGAAAGATATCTGGAAAGAAAGCATATGAATATAAAATATAAAATAGAGGGAAGGGCATTTGAAGGGAACAGTGAAACAAAGGAATAAAGAATCAGGACAGTTAGCAAGTGTGATGGAGACTGTCGAGAGGGCTGACTTCCAACCCTGGACTCTGGCCTTGATTTTAGTGAGTTATTAGCCAATGAACACAGGTCAGACCTGTGTCTTTGGAAGAATATTCGGGCAAATAAAGCTGACTGGCTTGGGAGAGACTTGGAAGAAGCATCAGTGTGGAGGGTTTTACACCAGATTTGAGTTGTGTAGTGAGGACCCCAATCGTGGCCTTTTGTCATGGGAACCCAGAAGTGGAATATGGTCACACTTGGTACTGATGTAGGAAGGAGTGAGACAGAAGAATTCAGACCGGAAACGGAACTCTGAAGCCTGTTTACTTGGGGGCAGGATGGTGTCAGCTCTTTCTTCCTCTCCTTTTAGCAGGGTTTCTTTGTTTCCTCCAGTCTTTTGACTGATATTAGGTTTGTTTGTTTTGACAACAGTATAAAAAACATACTTCATATATATATACAGGTCATATATATATATATATATATATATATGATTTTTTACTTTTATCTAGTTTGTTTCACTGTTTCTATTTCATATTCAGTCTTCCCATTTCATTTAGTTTATGTTTTCCAATTTCTCCATATCTTTTTTTTTATGTTCTTTCTCAAGACTTTATCAAGTGTAGTAGAAGAGCTTTTGTATACATACATACATATAAATTATATGTATATATATCTTAGAAAACTTATGAATTTTGGCCTAACTAAAAAATTTATGACATTTTGACTATACTTGTTTGACTTAGCATGAATAGAATGCTAGATTTATAATTAAAAAAATAAGCAACAAGAAACAAAGATTTCTGTATAGTACAGCGGTGGACACTGGGTTCCAGTCCATGGGATCACAGAGTTGGACACGACTCAGCGACTAACACAGGGAACTATAGTCAAAATACCTTGTAATAACCTATAGTGGAAAATAATCTGAAAAGAGTATGTGTATATGTATAACTGAATAAACTTACTGTGTACCTGAAACATGGTAAGTCAACTGTACTTCCATAAAATATATATATTAAGAAAAAAAATACTTCAATTCAAAAAGAAACCACTCCACTATAATCCTGTCATTTTCACACACAGAATAAACAGTACAAATAGGTTTGTTATTTTTTTTTTAAAGATGAAAGGGACGAGCCCCATACCTCTCCCTCCACCCTCCCAGGGTGCTGAGCATTGATGGGGAGATGGAGCAAGCTACTCACAGAGCTATGAAGAAATGGATCCTCTGGTATTGCCAAGAGAAGAGGCCGGCTCGGCTGAAATAAGCAATCACCATCGCCAGGAGATACTGAGGGACAGAAAGAAAAAACAGAGAGAGGTCACATCCCAGAAAAGGAAAGACAGAGAAGGGAGCGGGAGGACTTCCCAGGTGGTGCAGTGGTAAAGAACCCACCTGCCAGTGCAGGGGACTCGGGTTCCATCCCTGGGTCGGGAAGATCCCCGAGAGACGGAAATGGCGACCCGCTCCAGTAACCTTATCTGGGAAGTGCCCTGGACAGAGGAGCCTGGTGGGCTACAGTCCGTGGGGTCACAAAAGAGTCAACATGTCTTAGCGACTAGACGACAACCACAAAGAGCGGGAGGCGGGGACGGGGTGGTGCCCCTCGGAGAAGAGCCCCCGCCCCGTGCTGGGGGAGCTTGATTATTTTGGGGAGGAGAGGACGAAAAGCCCATGATGCTCCCAGGACAGGGGCTGTGGGTTTGAGGGCAGCCAGCACTGGGTGGCTTTTGATGAGCAAAGATGAGTCTCCTCCGAGCACAGTGGGGGCTTAGGTGACCACCACCAAGTGAGCTTGCCTAGGGCCCAGACCCCAGAGGACACCTCCAGGCCCCCAGAGGGAGTTGCTGACAAGGCATCAGGGTGGAGAGGGGAGTGGAAATGTGGGTTTAGAGAGTACCCTCACCCCACCCCGCCCCTGGAGAGGTGCTGGAGCAGAAATCCCTCTCAGTGATGACTTACCTTGTCGGATACCTTCAGGTTTCTGTCCCAGGCCAGGAATCTCTTAATGGCATGATCCTCTGTGAAAAGAGGGCAGATGTTAGACAATAGGAATGGGGCTGCCGGGAGAACATTCCAGAGCAAAGAGGGAGAATGGTGCCTCCAGTGGGGAAATTCTGGGATGTGGCCCAGGGTCGGGGGAGGGAAGACCCCTCACGGGACCCGGAAAGGGGCTGACTTCCCTTCTAGGGGCGGCAAATGAGAGGGACCGGTGCCCCTCCGTCATGCATGCACTTACCTGGAGAGGTCATCAAATTATCCCAATTTCTCACCCGACAGTCGTGTCAGGCATGTAGATTCAAACAGCCTAGATTCGGTCAGGGCTAAGAATTCTCAGGGGTGCAGCTACCAAGTTAACCTAATCACACAGGATTCTCATCTCCAAGACTGACCTCCGCTGGGCTCTGCTCAGCGGCTTCAGTCGCGCCCGACTCTTGGCGACCCCGTGGACTGTAGCCCACCAGGCTCCGTCCGTGGGATTCTCCAGGCAGGACTACTGGAGTGGGTAGCCTTTCTCTTCCCCAGGGGATCTTCCCAACCCAGGGATGGAACCTGCATCTCTTGCACTGCAGACAAGAGTCTTTACCGCTGAACCATCAGTATCATTTCTAAATCTAATCTAATCCTGCCTCATTCCTAGGTGCCCCTGGTGAGTGATCAGTACCGAGTCCCCCAGGGACTGAGAGCTCATCAGCTCGCAGGGAATTCTTCTCCCTCGGAAAAACGTAGTCATTGGAAGCTTTTTTTTTCAATTATAGAACAGGAGGTTGCGGGGCTGGTGGGGAAGGGTACCTACCAAGCATCCTGTTGAAGACCACGTGGTGTTCAGGCAGCACCAAGAGCACTTGCTGTTTCTTCAGCCTTATCCTGAGCCCACTCAGCGACTTCACGACCCAGCTGTCCTGGGCCTCGTCCTCCGCCTTTGCTCCAAATGCCGCTGACCACTTCCTCTTATAGCCGGGGCGCCAAGGCAGGGAGCTGTAGCTGGCCCAGAGGGCTGAGAAAGGAAAAGAGGCTACGATATGAAGCTTTTGTCTTTGGAATCCAACCACCGCTTCCCCACTCCCATCCCCAACTCTCCCCATCCAGCCTCTCCAGTCTCATAGATTGTTGTCCTTTCCATCTTTCTCTGTTGATATTCATCTACCCCTCCCCCCATTTTTGGGGGCCATTTTTCCAGCTTCCGATCCTGAAAATCTTTTCTTCATGGTAGATAATTTCTCCCACTGTGTTGTTCTAGTCGCCAAGTCATGTCTCTCTGTGACGTCATGGACCGTAGTCCATGAGGCTGCTCTGCGCATGGGATTTCCAGACAAGGACACAGGAGTGGACCCAAGTCTCTTGCATTGGCAGGCGAATTCTTTACCGCCGACTCACCAGAGAAGCAATTTCCCCACTCGGGAAAAAAAAAGGAACCTTCCCTTTGTTTCCCCTCTTCCTTCCTCTCATCCTTGGGTCTCAGGTCCTAATCTCCTTTCTTGCTTCCCAGGTTTTCTGTGTCTCCAGCTCCTGTCCTCTCCTCCCCAAGTCTCCGATTTTCTGAATATCTCCTTCCTTCCACACCTTATACAGGAGCTCCTTCCTGACCTCTGTACCCCTTCCTCCCCAGTGTTAACCCCTTGAAATTCCTTCTCGTGCCCAGCTCCCTCACCTGAGGGTCCTGGGATTTCTTCACTGACGATCACCGCCATGGGGAGCCCCGAAGAGCTGGGCTAGGGCCTCTGGTCCTCAGACTGGGAATTCAGGCGACAACTGGCCATGATTTCTCCCGAACTCTTCTTCCACGCAACCTAGACTCAGTTCTGTCTCAGCTCTTCTGGATCCTGGCCAAACGCAAGCGTGATGTCCCTTCTTCAAGCTGAGGATGAACTGGGAATGGAGGATACTCTGGGGAGATACTGTTGTCCACCTCCGCCGTCGAGCACCATGGGAGTCTGCTCTTCCAATCAGGAAGGTCAGAAGCCTCTGACGTCACTGGTCATTCCAATCTGGCAACCAGCTTGAAGAAAAACACAAGTAACTGTTTGACCGAGGTGTCCACTTCTCCCGGGGATTGAGGGGAAATTGTATTTCCTGCCATTGATCCAACTCCTGACCATCCTCCAAAACCATCCTTCAGGTGCTGGATTCCCTGTTTATCCCTTCCCAGCAGGTTTGCCCTTTTAAAGGGTACAATTGAGTATCAAACACTCAAGTTGTTGTGCAACCATTGCAGTGTCATCTCCAAAATGTGTTCATCTTCCCAAACTGAAACTTTGTCCCCATCAAACACTAACTCCCTATCCTCCTCTCCCAGCTCCTGGCATCCATCCTTCTACTTTCTGTCTCTGAATCTGACCCCTCTAGGGAGTTCATAGAAGTGGAATTGTATAACATTTGTCCATTTGTATCTGGTTGATTCACTTAGTGTAACATCTTCAAGGTTCAGAAGTGTGGTAGCCTAAATCAAAGTTTCCTTCTTAGACCCCTAAAGCCAGTGTGGATGGTACACAGTGAGCAAGAAGGAAAGAAAACCCTGGGTTTGAAGATGTTCAGATGTATCCTAAGTGCAATGGGAAACCAGTGAAGGAGAGGAGCCATGGTCCAATCTGCATCGAAAGGGAAAAAATTAATGTCACCTGCTGTATTAATGGATGGGGTGGAGGGAATTCGCTAGTGGTCCATTGGTTAGGACTCTGTGCTCTCACTGCTGAGGTCCTGGGTTCAATCCCTCGAAAGGGAACTAAGACTCCACAAGATGTGAAAAAATGGGGTGGAGATTCAGCAAAAGTTGGAACTAGGGGGACCCAGATGTGGTTAGGAGTTGGGGGGTGGGTAAGTCCAGAAAGGGGATGTCTGAAAAGATGGAGAGAAGTAGTCAGGTTCCAAGCATCTGGAGGAAGAGCCAGCAGGTCTCATCGGGGGGTTAGACGTGGGGGAGGCTGGGGGCTGTAGTCCTGTGTCCCCTGTGTTCTTGTGCGTGCGGGTGCCTCTTCTGCGCGCATGCAGGCTGAGTCACTTCAGTCATGTCTGACTCTTTGCACCACTATGGGCTGCAGCCCACCAGGCTCCTCTGTCCATGGGATTCTCCAGGCATGGAGTGGGTTGCCATGCCCTCCCTCCTGACCCAGGGATTGAACCCGCATCTCTTACATCTCTTGCATTGGCAGGCAGGTTCTTTACCGCTACAGCCAGCTGGGAAGCCCCTTATGCCTCTACGGCTGAAACTTGTTTCTGCAGAGAAATACTAACTTTTCCTCTTAAAAGTGGAATTACTGAATTTTCCCTGTGTATAAAAACAAGAAATATCAAATAATAAATAAATAAATGCTGTCTGTATAGATTTTAAAAGTTTCCTTCCCTTTTATGGATTAATTGTATCAACATACACACTACATTTTCTTTATCTATTCATCTGTCAACGAACACTTGGGTTGTTTCACAACTTCGGCTCTGAGCCCTGCTTTTGAATTATTGTTTGGACTTTGATGAGAAGTACCTCTGTTGTTCAGGGTGTGCCCAAAGTTTTATTTTGTATTTTGATCACTTGCATGTTTCTGGTTGGTCATCTAGAGTCAGAGCAGTTCATCCAAGGTGTGGAGACCGTCTCTCTGGGTTGCTCTCCATGACTTTCTGAGATGGACTAGGTCTCAGAGGCCCTGCAAACCACGTCTGAAGTCCTCCCCAGCTGCTACTGGACTGGTTCTCCTCGTGTGGGCACTTCTGGGAAAAGCACTGCTGCTTGAGGACCTGTGTCCTTCTGCTGTGGACACTCGTTCAATTGTTAGGAGGCAAATGAGTTCAAGTTTGCATTCATCAGTCTTTCAACTGTCAATGCTGATTAGGTCTCTTCATAACAAAACAGAAATTCACTCTCTCGTCCAGTTAACAAGCTTTCAAATATTAGAAGGTTGGTTTTCTGTCTTCCTGAAAGTGTCTCTTATGAACAACAAAATACCTTGATTGTTTAATTAATCTTCAAATCTGGATTTGCATAATCCAATCTTCCCCTGTCCACCTAGCCCAATCGGGCTACAATTGTGTGGGATCTGTTGCTATGTTGACCAAAAATGGCATAAACAACCCAGATTGAATCTGCTGCTGTAATTAAGCAAGACCTCAGGGTCTTCTGGGATGAATTCTCCTCCTGTCTTCCCCTGCATCTTGTCTTTAGAAAATTTTAGCCTCCTAGGCCTTCTCTAAGTTCCAAAGAGTAAATCTAATCAAAGAAGTGAGAACATGCATAGAGAAAGGAAAACAGCCAAAAAGAAACAAAATAATAATAGTTTAGCCATTAAACAAAGTCAGCGTCCTTTAGTTCCTCCTAAAGGGGTATAGATAATATTCTGGGCCAAGCCCTGTGACCTGTTTTGCAGATACTGAAAACCCTATCAGGTGGAAGAAGTCACAAGCATATAGACCCCAGACCAGTAGGAACCAGAAGGTTAATGATGTTGACTCCCAGTTACCTCAACACCAGCCAATCAGAGGAAGGTCCACAAGCTAATCACACAACCCCACAACCACCCCTCCCCGCCTCTTCTTCCTTCACTTAAATGTTTTTTAAATTTTATATTGGAGTATAGTTGATTTATAATGTTGTCCTAGTTTCAGTTATACATTTATGTATATCTATTCCTTTTTTCAGATTCTTTTCCCCTTTAGGTTAATACAGAATTTTTTTCCCTATGCTGTGCAGCTTGTGGAATTTCAGTTCTCTGACCAGGGACTGAACCTGGGCCACAGTGGTGAAAGCCTGGAATCCTAACCACTAGGCCACCAGAAAACTCCCTAGGTTATTATAGAATATTGTGTAGAGTTCCCTGTGCTATAGGTCCTTGAGGATTGTCTATTTTTTTGGCCTTACCATGTGGCATATGGGAATTGTAGTTCCCTGACCAGCGATCAAACCCACACCTCCTGCATTGGGAGTGAAGAGTCTTAACCACTGGACTACTGGGAAAGTCCCAGTTGTCCATTTTATATGTCGTAGTGTGTATATGTTAACTCCAAATGCCTAATTTTTCTCTCTACCCCTCACATTTCCCCTTTGGTAACCATAAATTTGTTTTCTATGTCTGTGAGTCCATTTATGTTTTATAAATAAGATCATTTGTATCATTTTTTAAGATTCTACACAGAAGTGATATCATATTGTATTTGTCTTTCTCTTTCTGAGTTACCTGACTTAGTATTATGATATCTAGCTCCACCCATGGTGCTGTAAGTGGCATTGTTTCATTCATTTTTAAGGTTTTGTAACATTTCATTGTGTATATGTACCACATCAACTTTATCCATTCACTTGTTGATGGACACATAAGTTGCTTCCACATCTTGGCTATTATAAATAATACTGCTATGAACATAGAGGTGCACCTTATCTTTTTGAGTTATGGGTTTCTCCTGATATATGCCCAGGAGTGGGATTGCTGGATCACATAGTAGCTCTATTTTCACTTTTTTAAGGGCTTCCATACTGTTCTCCATAGTAGCTGCACCTTATATTCCTACCAACAGCCACACCCCATCTTTAAAAACTCTTCCCTGAAAACCACTGGGGGAGTTGGGGCCTATTGACCACTAGCTGCTTGGACTCCTTGCTTGTCACCTTGTTCCACTTTCCTTCCTCACGTCCCAGTGTCAGGAGACTGGCTTTACTGTGTGCATGTGAGCAGACTCAAATTTGGTTCAGTAACAGTGTATTCAAGGGGAAAAGCAAAACTATCACTTCTCTTCTTTCTCCCTCCTATGAATGCAGTTTAAGATAACTATACTGCAGAAATTTCAGCAGTGTGAAACGAAAGTGGTTTGTCAATACAATCCTTTCAGCTGAGAATCACATGGAGAAAATAATAAACAGATGCCAGGACCCAGGCTCACAGATTCTAATTCCACAGCACTGAGCTAGAGCCTAATTTGAACTTTCTTGTTGACATGCTTCTGATGGAAATCTCTGGGTGGGATGAGCTGCCCAGGCTGGTGCAATTGCTGTTCAGTCCCTAAGTTGTGTCCAACTCTTTGTGACCCCAAGGACTGTAGCCCACCAGGTTCCACTGTTCATGAGATTCTCCAGGCAAGAATACTGGAAAGGGTTGCCATTTTCTTCTCTAGCGGATCTTCCCAGATCAGAGATTGAACCCACCTCTCCTGCATTGGCAGGCAGGTTTTTTACTACTAAGCCACCGGGGAAGCCCCGTTGGTACAGTAGGAAGTCCTAAAGAAAGCACGTCACCATCGAATGAAATAAGCAGGAAGGGATGAACCATGACCTAGACCCTAACACGGCAGGGTTGTGGCCAAGCCGTGGGTCCAGGGCTGAGCCAGCCTCTAGTCCTCCTGCCGACAGGTCCACAACAACCCCTCAAGCAGATTCGTGCTGCTGTGGATAAGCAGACCCAGGATCGGAGTTCCTGCTGAGCACCTACCTGGTACCTACCTCGTACCTACCTAGTGTATATGTAGTGAAGAAACTGCCCCCTCCACCTGCAGCAGATCTTCCCCTACAGCTCTTGAAGAGACCCACTGCTGCTGACGCCTTAATTTGGACTTGCAACCTGTGGAACTGTCAGACAATTAATTTCTGTTGTTTAAGCCCGCTGGTTTGGCATACTTTGTGACGCAACCAAAAAAAAAAAACTGCCACAACCAGGATTTTGTTGTTGTTTGTTTGTTTATTTTGCTTTGTTTTTACTTTGGCTGTGCTGGGTCTTCATTGCAGCTCAAGGGGGCTTTTAGTTGTGGCACGTGGGCTGGAAGTTTGCCAGGCTAAAGCTCAGAGCACTGAACTGCACCACTGTTGATGTCATTTATGATGTTGTGGGAGTGGCAGCCATCAACATTGCAGCCCACAGACTGGGCAATCCCCAGGATCTCTTTAAGGGTTTCAGAGAGTTCTCTAGCTAGAGATGGACCTAGCTGACACGCATCTACCTGGCAATGTTGACCATCTCATTAAAACCAATGTTTCCACTGTGTCTAGTGTTTTTCTGCTTCTTTCTGTCTCTTGGCAGTTCCTCGAGGGCTTTAGCAGTTCCGTAAGAAGTAGAAGGTACCACTCAATCTGGGCCTATCTGCTCTGAATGATCAGTTTCACTGTATCCTCAGACCCTTCCAATCGCCAGTTACCTTGGTGATGTCATCACCAACCTCTTTTGGAGACAGACCCTGGGGCCAGTCTTGGGGGCCAGGGCAGACACGGTGCCGACCTCCCCACTATGCAACTCACTATATGACTCTGATCTTGTTGGTGTTGAACTTAGGCGGCATGGTGGAGGCAGCTGGTGTCAAATCAACCCAGATTTCTGATGACCCAAGGAAATAGCATCTTTGCCTCCTCCAAGCCGAAAATGTTGTCAAGTTTTTTCACAGAATACAAATTACTATTATCTTAAACATGTATGCAATGGATTCTATCTCCTTGAACTATATAAAAAGTTGAGGTTCATCTCATTTACACAAACATTAGTGGTTCCCTTGTGATGCACAACACCATCTGCTTTTTTTTTTTTTTTTTTTATCAGTCCCACAGCATGCTAGATCTTAATTCCTCCAGGAGGGACTGAACCTGAGCCCCCTGTGTTTGGAAGGCAGAGTCTTAACTACCGGCCCACCAGGGAAGTCCCACAGCCTTCTTTCATGGTTATTCAACAATAAAACTGTTTTCTTTATTTCTACATCTGGGAATAGGATTTTCTGGATTTGCAGATTTTATTTTTAATTTTACCTATACCAGCTTTCGAGAAGTAACTGGTCAAGAACACAGTTACATGATTTCACCCCCAAAATATAGTGATAAATCATTGTCCTTATGATTCTAGTTTTGAAAAATGACATTTTTATCTAACATAAACAATATCCTGTTTAAAAGGTAAGATCGCAGGTACCCATTTTCTTTTTTCAATTTGTATGTACCTTCTGATTTTTCTACTGTTTTAATGCATTGATTGTATAATCTAGAAAAGCAACAATTTCTATTCTCTGTTCCTTCCTTGGAGAAACCATATACCCATGATTAATATTATTTTATATCATGGCTGAACATTTATTGTATCCTAGCATTTTAATGAAACATAGTATTTCAACGGTTAGAACTGGACATGAAAAAACAGACTGGTTCCAAATAGGAAAAGGAGTACGTCAAGGTTGTATATTGCCACCCTGCTTATTTAACTTATATGCAGAGTATATCACGCAAAATACTGGGCTGGATTAAGCACAAGCTGTAATCAAGATTGCTGGGAGAAATATCAATAACCTCAGGTATGCAGATGACACCAGCCTTATGGCAGAAAGTGAAGAAGAACTAAAGAGCCTCTTGATGAAAGTGAAAGAGGAGAGTGAACAAGTTGGCTTAAAACTCAACATTCAGAAAACTAAGATCATGGCATCTGGTCCCATCACTTCATGGCAAATAGATGGGGAAACAATGGAAACAGTGAGAGACTTTATTTTTGGGGGCTCCAAAATCACTGCAGCCATGAAACTAAAAAACACTTGATCTTTGGAGGAAAAGCTATGACCAACCTAGACAGCATATTAAAAAGCAGAGACATTACTTTGCCAACAAAGGTCTGTCTAGTCAAAGCTATGGTTTTTCCAGTGGTCATGTATGGATGTGAGAGTTGGACTATAATGAAAGCTGAGCACAGAAGAATTGATGCTTTTGAACTGTGGTGTTGGAGAAGACTCTTGAGAGTCCTTTGGACTGCAAGGATATCCAACCAGTCAATCCTAGGGAAAATCAGTCCTGAATATTTGTTGGAAAAACTGATGCTGAAGCTGAAACTCCAATACTTTGACCACCTGATGCGAAGAACTGATTCATTGGAAAAGACCCTGATGCTGGGAAAGACTGAAGGCAAGAGGAGAAGGGGACGACAGAGGATGAGATGCTGCCGCTGCCCCGAAGTCGCTTCAATCGTATCTGACTCCTTGTGACTCTATAGACGTCAGCCCACCAGGCTCCTCTGTCCACGGGATTCTCTAGGCAAGAACACTGGAGTGGGTTGCCATTTCCTTCTCCTGAGGATGAGATGGTTGGATGGCATCACCGACTCGATGGACATGAGTTTGAGCAAGCTCCGGGAGTTGGTGATGGACAGGGAAGTCTGGCATGCTGCAGTCCGTGGGGTGGCAAAGAGTCAGACAGGAATGAGCGACTGAACTGAACTGTTAGTATTTCAGTTAAGGAAATGGCAACCCACTCCAGTATTCTTGCCTGAAGAATCCCATGGACAGTGGAGCAGGCTCCACTGCCCATGGGGTCGCAAGAGTGGGACACGACTTAGCCACTAAACCACCACCACCACCAAACAGGATAAACTCCTTCTCTGGTTTGTCGGAGATCCTCAGATCTAACCTAAAATACCTCTGGGCAAGGAAAGGACCAGGGATCCAAGAGGCAATCACACAGGACCCCACCTGAGGTCATATCTTTCCTTGATCCCTTACAGGAGTTTAGACAAATGGAATGTTGATTCCCTGGTTCAGAGGGTCCATCCTCTCAGCACAACATTGCTTCACCTCCAGAGGAGGTGGAGACATTTCAGAGGTTCCCTAACTTCACGGCGCGGAGACTTCTGGGAAACATAGTCTCGCTATTTGCCCGGCTCCGGGAGGCGGGCCCCGGTGCCCGGACTTCCGGCGTCCTCCTGCGTTGGGGCTCCGCGTTCTGTGTGCGTGTTCGCGCACGCGCACCGGCGCTGTCGCTTCCTGTCGCTGGCCGGGTCACCGCTTGCCCTAGTTCCCAGGCTTTGGCCTCCGGCGGGCGGGGATTCCGGGGCCTGCGGGGCTGGAACGCCGTCCGGCAGGGCCGGCATCCAGCGGACGCGGGCTGTGCACGCGAGGGTTCTCGCGGGCCGGGCGGAGGCTGGAGCCGAGACCCCCGAGCTCGAGCCCCGGAGCCCTCGGGCTGGGTCGGAGAGGCCGGGAGGGCGGCGGCGACGGCTAAGGAGCGGCGGGGCCCTGTCCCGACCGTCTGCAGCACACGAGACGGTGAAGCCTCGGGAACGACGTTGGCCTGAAGAGAGCTTGTCCCGTAGGCCCAGAGCTGGCTCCTCGGGCCCAGCGGCCTCGGGAGGCGGAGAGTAGGGACTCGGCGAGAGCAGCGCGCCTGAGGAGCAGCTCCCGGACGGAGCCTGGGGAGCCGGGGGCCAGTCAGCGAGTCCCGACGAGGTAGGTGGTGCGTCTGTGGCCTCCAGGCGGCTGTTGATTTTGCGCCCCTCGGAGAGCAGGGCCTGGGGAGCCCGCTCCGGACCCCACGAGAGAGCGACTGGGAAAGTTTGACCGCTTGGCGGGGGTCGAGGGGCCGGGCTGGAGGGCAGGGCCGGCTGCTCCGATTGGGCTCCCCCGGGGATTGTGACTTCTGGGTGTCCTGGGGCAGTGGGGGTCCAGGCTTGGCCCGGAGTGCTGCGTCCACCCCTTCTTCCATCCCCGAGGCTCCTCCTCCTCTTTCTCTCGCCTTCTCGCGATCCTGTATGTGTCTGTCAAGACTCATCAGCACTTGGTTCTGTATTCGAAGCCTTCACTGACACGCCACGCCCCCCTCCTCCGCGGGTTCTGCCCGGTAGACTCGCACCGGGTAGTTAATGCGGGATGAGTCTTCGAGGCGTCTGTCCTGCTGCCTCAGTTGAGGGAAGAGGTGATTACGCCTGAGAAGGGAGGTGACTTGTCCCAGTCACTGGGTCTGCAGATGGGATCGTCAGCAAGATCAGACTCCTAGGGCAAGTGCTCTGTCAGTTTCTTAATAAGAGATCTTTTTTGAGCATTGCGATTAAGTTTGTACAAATAATTGAAAGGCTGAACCGCGCCTGAGTGTATCGCGTTACTTAGAGCATCCTCTGGATTTTCTGATCTTAACAGAGTTAGTAAGAAAAGAAAACTGTAACTGTTTATTTTTATTATTTTATATTTAATGATGGAAGTTTATTTTAATAGGATTCGATGTTCATCCACTGATGAAAAAGTGTTTTCCCCGCAGTACCGTAATCACGTGGGAGTTACAGGCCTGTGGGTGGGTACTCAGTCTTTGTTCTTCCAAGCCCTACTGGAACGTGAAAGGGCGGGGCACAAGTGTCTAGTGAAGTGCTGGGCAGGGCTTGTTCACACTAGCTCTTCCTGGGTCGCTTCACTACCTGCATTTCCTCCTTCAGGTCCGCCTCGGCTTTCACAGTGCTGCAGGTTATTCCAAGAGCAGTGGAAAATGAATCAATCTCTGGTGAGTTTTGCTGTTTACTTATTTACTCCCTACTCTGCTTTGTAGGCTTACCTCATGGCTCAGATTGTAACTAATCTGCCTGCAATGTAGGAGACCCGGGTTCAATCCTTGGGTCAAGAAGATCCCCTGGAGAAGGGAATGGCAACCCACTCCAGTATTCTTGCCTGGAGAATTCCATGGATAGAGAAGCATGGATTGACTCCAAAGAATGGCTAGCACTTTCACTGATTTGTAATAACATTTTAGGAGGCCCGATAGCTCGGAATTTAAAATGGAAAAGTAGGAATAGCTGAAAGATAGGGTTAGACAAAGCATAGAGAGCAGGTCAGCACCAAGTGTTTCTGGCAAGTTCTATGTGTAGATCCCAGGATCCTCCAGAGTTCTTAAAGCCACAGAACAAGCCTCAAGTTCTTGACATTCATTGCAAAAAATGACAAACACCATCTATTGCTTGCCTTACATGTCCTTCCCAAACACTTTTATCCTTGAGTGTTAAAGGTTTCCTTGATATGATATGTGGTTGGGGGTGGGTGGGGGAATCAAGTCAGGGGGACTTGAGGCTCCAGCTGGATGGCAGACAGGCAAGGGGGAGGCCTCAGTGAGTTCCCACTGCTGCTGGTCCTGGGCCCGTTAGTAGTGCATGTCCATACCCTTGGGTTTTTTCTTAGTCATGAGTGAGGTTGAGAACATTCAATAGGTTTAGAAGCTGTTTCTTCTTTTTAATTAATAGACTAAATTAGAACAGTTTTAGGTTTATGGGGAAATTGAGCTGACAGTATAGAGTTCCCTATAACTGTCCCCCTTGGTTTCCTCCGATGTTATCATCTCACACTTGTGTGGTGCATCCTCTGAATTGTTGATACCTTATTATCACCTGGAGTCCATAGTTTATATTAGGGGTCCCTCTGTGTTCAGGTCTTGACAAATGTGTAGTGAATGGCCTGCAGCCACCAATGAAGTACAGTAATCAACTGCTTTGCTGCCGGAAACAATCCTGGGCACCTCCTGTTTGTCTCTCCCTCTGCCCCCAGCCCCCAACAGCTGCTCATCTTATTACTGTCAATGTATTTTTGTCTTTTACAGAATGTCACGTAGTTGGGATCGTACGGTATGTGGTCTTTTCAGACTGGTGTGCTTCTCTTTTTATATGAAGGGCCTGTTCTTGTCCACAGTCCATCTTCCTGTCTCAGTACTGATTTATTTTGCTTCTCTTATTGACTAACAGAGTAGCCTTAAGTATTTATAAATGTTTCCAGTTGGAGTCATGTTAGTGAGCATTGTTTTCCAAGTTTTTTTTGTCTTTTTACTTGATTTTCCAGCAATAGCATATAATTCTTTCATTTTTTTCATTTTGAGAGGCTGAATAGTATTCATTTTAAAAAATGTCTCAAAAATTTCTCAAAATCACAAGATTCCTAGTCTTATCAACGCAAATGGATAAGAGCACCCTCCTTGGTCAGTACTGGAGTACAGCTTCTTTCAAGGAGGTGGGTGGAGGTGAGGTGGGAGGAATTCATTGGTCTTGTGCTTCTTTTCTGGTTCTTACTTTCTCTTTCTGGTTCTGGGCACTGCGTCAGCCACTCTTTTGCACTTGGTAAAGACTTTTAATGTGTGAATGTGTGGACCCCCCAGTTCTCAGGGGGCAGACACAGGTATGTCTGGTGATGTCTGGATGGAGTATGGGCTGAGTTCTGGAAGATTTGCTGTTGCTCTCTGAGACAGGCTTCTCCAGGCTAGACCAGGGCAGTGCTGTACAGGCCTCTGTCTGCCTTGGGCAGTGACTACTTCTACTGGTGTGTCTCGTTGACAGCAGAGCACCTTCAGCCTTCGCAGACCAGCAAAGTCTGGGTCCCAGTCATCTCTACATGTAGAGCCTGGGGTCAGGGGACAGGAGCCTTCCTGCCTCTTCGATTGTTCCACGTGAAGAACTTTGATTTTCAGTCAACATCAGGAGTTGATCATTTTCTCTGATAGGCCCTGAGCTTGACGAGGTCGTTTCCTTAACCTTCTCCTAAACACTCCTGTCTCCATGTTCTGTTGAGAGCTGCTGCTCCTGCTAAGTTGCTTCAGTCATGTCCAACTCTGTGCGACCCTATAGACGGCAGCCCACCAGGCTCCACCATCCCTGGGATTCTCCAGGCAAGAATACTAGAGTGGGTTGCCATTGCCTTCCCCATCTGTTGAGAGCACCTGAACCTTATTGGTTTTAACATACTGGCACTGTTTTGTAATCTTTTCTGGGCAATTGCATAAATTTAACAGACCCATTACGTTTAGTTATTTCAAGTTTACTTCTGTGTTTTCTGATTCATTCTGATTTGCAGAGTGATGAGATGCACAGTAGATAAACAACAATAATAGCAGGTATTGAAAAGCATGTTATGTCCAAAGAACTGTGTTAAGTGCTTTCCATGAAAGAACCTGTTTGGTACTGATCTGTGTCATGTGACAGGCACCATTATTGTCTCTATTCTAGAGGTGACGGTACAGGAGGAAACAGGCTATGATGACTGTGTGAGTGTGCGTGTTTGTGAATTTACTCAGAAGATCCACACTCACAGGTCTGGGTGTGGCAGTTTCCGGTTCTGTTGTGCGCTCTGTGCCCCTCATCAGGAGTAAGTGAGCTCCTTCCCCGGAAGGTATTGGGGGATGAAGGGATTCCAAGTCCCTGGCTGGGCATTAGGGCGGGACGAACCAAGCTATTTCCAGTAGTTTGGGGAGCAGGCTGGGGTCAGGTCGAGGCAGGCTTATCTCTGTAGTGAAATACGGAACTGGGATGTGCTGCCTGGCTTGCTCATTGCCTTGGTAACTGTGGTGAATACTACAGCTCGGTTCCTTCTGTGAGCTGTAGGAGGAGCTCAGGGCAGGAACAGAAGAGAAGCTTGGGCTGGTGATATACACTGGGAAATGTTGAAATGTAGAAGGTTATTCATGCCTGGAGAATCCCCATGGACAGAGGAACCTGGGAGTCTACAGTTCACGGGGTCGCAAAGATTTGGACACGACTGAGTGACTAAATGCAGCACAGCACAGCACAGGTTTTTAAAGCCATGAGGCAAGATGGGATCACCATCAAAGCAAAGGGTACAAGAAAAGAACTGAGCCCCAGGGCCCTATGATGACTTGAGGATGACTCAGAGGAGAGGAGGAGCCAGTGAAGGAGTGGCCGGGGAGGACATAGGAGAACCAACCAACATTATTAATGCTCTGGAAGCAGAATGAAGGGGTGCAGTGCCTCTTGGGTTTGCACAGTGTCCTCAGGCCTGTGCTCCTTGAGGGCACAGGCTCTGTCTGCTGGTCTTGTCCTCAGGACTGTTCCTGGCTCACAGTGTAAGGCTGTATTTTCTTTTTTTCCTGTACATTGAGCAAACTCATGGCAGTGTTTAATATTTATTTTCCTTCCATAAGGCCCGTAACATAGAAAAGGTACACAGTGTAAATCTGACCAGTGAGCTTGGTAAGCTCTTGTCCCCGTGTATCTGCTCCATGTCACCCAGTCCCCACTGTGGTGCCATTACAGGGGTCAGTGTCATTCAGGGACGTGGCCGTGGACTTCACACAGGAAGAGTGGCAGCACCTAGACCCTGAGCAGAAGACGACCTACAGGGACGTGATGCTGGAGAACTACAGCCACCTCATCTCTGTGGGTGAGGAGAGAGATAAACTAGATTTCCCTCTAACTTAATGATTTTAACGTTGAACTTGTGGGCTTCCCAGGCGGCACAGTGGTAAAAGAATCCACCTGCCAATGCAGGAGATGTAAGAGATTCAGGTTCAATCTTACAAAACTGAATTGGGTTGGGAAGATCCCCTGGAGTAGGAAATGGAAGCCCACTGCAGTATTCTTACTTGGAAAATCCCATGGACAGAGGAACCTGGCAGTCTGCAGTCCATGGGGTTGCCTAGAGTCAGCTGACCGAGCATATACACACACAGACACACACACTTTAAACTTGATGGAACAACTGGAGTCATCTGGGGTACCAGGTAGGCCATGTGGTCTCTACATCCAGGTAGGTTCTGATTCTGGTACAGCACTAATGGCACTTCTGTCCTGTAGCTTGTAAGCCAGCCTTTTGCTTACATGACAAATCTGGAAGCCCAGCAGCCAAGTTCAAGTTCTCTCTTGTATCTGTTAACAGGGTGTCACATTATCAAACCAGAAGTCATCACCAAATTGGAGCAAGGAGAAGAGCCGTGGGTGGTGGAAGGAGAATTCCTGCTTCAGAGTCGCCCAGGTGTGTGAGGGGGGTGGCAGTAAGGAGGGTGGTCACTCAGGAGTGTTTTTCCCTAGAGCTTTTTAATGGTGCCAAACCTGAGAAGTGATTGAGGAGAGTTGTTCTTGAACTCCGGCAACTCGAATCTCACTCCCTAAGGCTTTTTCCTTTCCCACAGCAGTTTGTGTTGGTAGAGCTTCCCACTCTGGTTTCTGCTGTGAACCAAAACCTGCTCGCTTCCTTCCTCCTCTTAAAACTCACAACTTCTTATGGCATTTTGTTGGCAGGCATATATATTGTCTGTCATTAGAGAATAACTCCTGACTCTCCGTGTTCTCATTAGTTTCCTTCTTTCTTCTTTCCCATGAAATGCCTCAGGCTTGTTTCTGTCCGTGGCTTCACGTCTCACTTCTCTTTCTTTGAGGTCAGAGTTCACACCCCCATCTTGGTGCATAAACCAGTGAACTTAGTTCACCTGTGCTGTCCTGATCACAGGCACTGGTCATTCCTGCTGGAGTTTGGTGATGGCATCACAGGGTCTCCCTATTCCACCAGATGCTCACTTTCATCTTGTCTCTTACTTTCTGTTCTGTCGGCAGTACCTTGAATCATGTCTTGTCTGAGCAGGTGTTCAGTCAAGCAGGAGACAGAGAAACGAGTCCTGATTCATTTACCACCCCTACCCTGCCCCCTCCAGAAACATCCCTGAAGGGTCTGCCTCACCCTCTGGTGGTTTATTCCCCAAGTTCTTCAGAAGGTCCTCCCATCTTGGGTATTTAAGGCTTTTATGTGTCTCATGCTGCTGTGTCTACCAGTTCCTGGTTCGGTGTTTCCTGAGAGAGCTGGAGGCGCTTCTACATTCTCATTGGATTTGCAAGATGTGTTCCCCTGACTTTTGAATCCATCTTATCACTCGTCTCACAGGATGAGCCTACAGCCATTCCCTGTTGATTCTTAAAGGCAGTTTAAATTCCTCTTCCTTTCAGAATCATACAATGTTGTCCCTTTGTTGCCTGGAAATTTTAATTTTGTATTGTTTCCTGAAACTCTGGCTAAACTTCATTTGGTCCACACTTCTAAAGGTCTCTTCTGTTTCACTGAGGTATGGGATATTTGTCCAGATTACACATTCTTTAAGTCTGAACTCAAGTATTCAACCCCTCCTCAAAGTTTTCCCTTTCAGCTGTAATCATCATACCAGTCTCTTCCTTCCCTTGACTTTGACTCCATCTCAGGGTGATGCTTTAGAAAAAAAATCAAGGTCTGATCAAGAAGTCTGTTGACTGTGTTTTTTGCTTGGGCTTCTCCACCCACCCTCCTCAAGTTTTGATAGATTCTGAGGAAACCTATCTTTCCTCAGGTTTTTGCCTCAGGAAAGATCGATTTTGAGTAGATCAAAGGCTGGAAGTCAGGCAAATTTAGTCAAACAACAGGAGCAGAGACTTGCAATGGAATATAAGCTGGGGCATAGTTGGTACCAGACCATCTCAGTGTAGGTAGTAGCACCTTAGACTGTGCTCCGTGTCTCCACGCAACATGAAGCGACTTGGTGTGAAGTGGAGACCTGCCTCTTGCACACCCAGTCCTCCTGGTCCTTGTGCGGCAGCTAAACTCATTGCTGCCCCGTCAGTTGACCTGTTGCTTTCATATCTAAAAATCAGGCATTTATCCAGCATCCTCTCTCTTCAGATCATTACTCCATGTTTTTATTTTACCTTCTGTACCCAGTTTTGAACAAAATTTTGCAATATTAATGTGTGCATGTACTCAGTCATGTCTGACTCTTTGCAACCCCATGGACTGCAGCCTGCCAGGCTCCTCTGTCCATGGGATTTCCCAGGTAAGCGTACTGGAGTGGGTTGCCATTTCCTCCTCCAGGGGGATCTTCCCTACCCAGGGATCAGACCTGTATCTCCTGCACTGCAGGTGGATTCTTTACCACTTGTTTTTATCAGCTTTCTTCACCACTGGAGATCGTGGAGCTTGTGTGTATGCATGTGCATGTTTATTTCAAACCAAAATAATAAGGGGGAAAAATACACTTGGAATGGTTTTCACCTGTCCAAGAAGCTAGCACCTGTGCCACAATGAAATGGTGTACAAGTCACATGTCA
The DNA here is from genome assembly GCF_033118175.1 of Dama dama. Classification (NCBI taxonomy): domain Eukaryota; kingdom Metazoa; phylum Chordata; class Mammalia; order Artiodactyla; family Cervidae; genus Dama; species Dama dama. Next base: position 39,004,655 of record NC_083690.1, on the reverse strand, counting down.
TTTCTTACCCAGGAAGTTGCATAAAAATTGGTTAATCTTGCCTCTTTTTAGAAGAAGTCTGGAAAGTTCATGATCTGATGGAAGGAAGCCAGGAAAATGAAGACAAACATTCAAGGCAAACTGAATCCATTAACAACAAAACCCTGCCTGAAGGGAGAGGTAATGGTCTTGGTAAGACTTGTAATGTGGAAACAAGCTCTGTTCCTTCAAGAAAAATACCCTATCAGTGTGACTCATGTGAAAAGAGTTTAAAGTCTATTTCAGAATATATTAGTAGTGATGGCAGCTATGCAAGAATGAAACCTGATGAATGTAGTGCTTGTGGGAGATCACTTCTCCATGTGAAGCTTGAAAAAACTCATCTCGGAGATAAACCTTATGAATTTAACCAAAACGGGGAGACTTATGCTCTAAATGGAGAAAGTATTTATCAGAACATTCACATTTTGGAGAAACCCTTTGAATATATTGAATGCCAGAAAGCCTTTCAGAAGGATACAGTGTTTGCTAACCATATAGAGGAGAAGCCCTACAAGTGGAACGAATCTGAAATAGCCTTTCTCCAAATGTCAAACCTCAGTGTGCACCCAACAACTCATTTGGAAATGAAACCCTATGAGTGCAACGCATGTGGGAAATCCTTCTGTAAAAAGTCCAAGTTTATTATCCACCAGAGGACTCACACAGGAGAGAAACCTTATGAATGTAATCAGTGTGGGAAATCCTTCTGCCAGAAGGGCACCCTCACTGTCCATCAGCGAACACACACAGGGGAGAAGCCCTATGAATGTACTGAATGCGGGAAAACCTTCTACCAGAAGTTACACCTCATTCAACACCAGAGAACTCACTCAGGAGAGAAGCCCTATGAATGTAGCTATTGTGGAAAAGCCTTTTGCCAGAAGACACACCTCACACAGCACCAGAGAACACATTCCGGAGAGAGACCCTACGTTTGTCATGACTGTGGAAAAACCTTCTCCCAGAAGTCAGCCCTTAATGACCACCAGAAAATTCACACAGGCGTGAAACTCTACAAGTGCAACGAGTGTGGGAAGTGCTTCTGCCGCAAGTCTACCCTCACCACACACCAGAGGACACACACGGGAGAGAAGCCCTATGAGTGTAACGAGTGTGGGAAGTTCTTCTCTCGGCTGTCATATCTCACTGTGCATTACAGAACTCATTCAGGAGAGAAGCCGTATGAATGTAATGAGTGTGGGAAAACCTTCTACCTGAACTCAGCCCTCATGAGACACCAGAGAGTCCACACAGGAGAGAAGCCCTATGAGTGCAATGAGTGTGGAAAGTTATTCTCCCAGTTGTCGTACCTCACGATACATCACAGAACTCACTCAGGAGTGAAGCCCTACGAATGTAACGAATGTGGGAAGACCTTCTACCAGAATTCCGCCCTTTGTAGACACCGGAGGATACATAAAGGAGAGAAGCCCTATGAATGTTACATATGTGGGAAGTTCTTCTCGCAGATGTCATACCTCACAATACATCACAGAATTCATTCAGGAGAGAAGCCTTACGAATGTAATGAATGTGGGAAAACCTTCTGCCAGAATTCAGCCCTTAACAGACACCAGAGGACACACACAGGAGAGAAAGCCTATGAGTGCTATGAGTGTGGCAAATTCTTCTCTCAGATGTCGTATCTCACTATACATCATCGAATTCATTCAGGAGAGAAACCTTTTGAATGTAACGAATGTGGAAAAGCCTTCTCTCGGATGTCATACCTCACTGTACATTACAGAACTCACTCAGGAGAGAAGCCATATGAATGTACTGAATGTGGGAAAAAATTCTACCACAAATCAGCCTTCAACAGCCATCAGAGAATTCACAGGAGAGGGAACATGAATGTACTTGATGTGGGAAGGCTTCTCTGAAGTCAGATCTCTTATAATGTCGCAGAACCCTCTCCATATAATGAATAAGGAACTCCTACCATCCCGAGTTGGAGAGTTCACACAGGTGGGTGTGGACAAACCTGTGAGTATTTGTCAGACTTGGAACCTGAAAGTTTTCAGGTTGGAAACCACAGCTGTAACTAGGCCACATGACATGCTGACAGGAGTAAAAATCTATCAGTATTGGACATAGTTTCACTATGAATTCAAACTTTTACATATCAGGGAATTCAGACCAAGGGGATATCTTTCAAGGAACGTGGAAAACATTCTGCTGGAAATTATGAAACTAAAATTTATGTTTCTGATAAAATGTCAAGCTTTTGTAAAAAAAGAAAGAAACCACAGAGGATGGATGTTTTGAATAAACATGCTCCTTATGTACATAGAAACTGTAAAATCGTTGGGTAGCTAATTAAGATGGCAGCATGGCAACATTAAGCTCTCACACGAGTGGATCCTGAGGGTGCAGGACTCATGCTCTTGAGGGTGTTTGGGTGTTTCTGTTTGTTTTTTAGGATGCTGCATTACAGGGATTGTATGTTCGGCTTGAATCATGTTTGAAAAGGCAATGTATCCTTATTAGAATAATTTCTAAGGTATTTTAAATAGCACCACTATGCTAGCATCTAAATATGTATAGATAATGAACTAATATTTGAAAGATATGAAGTATACTTCATTTTGTGCTCTTCCCTGGCATTTATAAATGGATTTTATCATTGTTAGTGAATTAAGTCTTCCATAAGGAAGCCAATGTTTTTAATAGTGTTTTAACTGTATCTGAATCAGCAAGATAAAAATCTGTGCATAAAATAGAAAATTGCATAGATAATTTAAAATGGTTAATGCCACAAGTCTCTGCAGTAAGGGACAGCTGTAGGACTCATTGCGATCAGTATGGTTTAAAAAATGTACTTAAAATAGTCTCATTTTAATCTATTTTTTTCACTTACTGTTTCTTATTTAGATGCCTTTGTAAGTGTGCAGAGCACATGTACTATGTAACCTAGAAATTAACTGTATTTTTATTTGATACAGTGGTGTTTTTAAGCACCATAGTTTGTTCCTTCCTGGATTGAGAGCAGGTTTGTACGGGTTGTAGCTGGTATTGCTGAGTGACCAACCTAGTCACTCATTCCTTGTTTTTGGCTGCCCAAGTCTGGGTATCTATTCCTCTTGACAGAACAGGGGATAAATCCTGATTAGTTTCAACAAATAATGATAATCCCTTTCTCATCACCAGTAATTGGTTTAGAGTATTCGGAGGACCCCATTCTAGACAGGTAAAGGAAATATCTTGAGCAGGTTATTTCTGGAAAAGATTTCTTCAAAGCTTCAAGGAATCATGCCAGGTGAAGTGGGATCCTGTTCAACATTTCCTTGCCTGGCTGTGTCTTTCAACAATGGTTATAATTTGTGAATGGCAGAGCAGAAAGACGGGAAGAACCTGGGACCTGGATGATGCTTTGAGCCACTGAACCAGCCAGCTGTGTAGCCACTCTATCTCTGGACTATTTCTTTTGTGAAAAACTGAACTGTAGATTGATTTAGGTTACTTCTAGTGATAACAAAAGATATAGAGCTTGTAGGAGTTATGCAATTGAGAAGTGGGCTTTAGGCAAATCACTTTTTTTGAGGTGTTGATACAGAGATCTTATTTTCTGTAAATTTTGGTGTAAATATTACACTCAAATATTTGAGTATTAGAAAACTTGAAACAATTCAATGTGTATTCCTCAATTTTTACATTACTGACCTAAGAACTTTTGGAGCCTGATGTCAGGTGTATCTTTCTTTCCATAATGCATGACATTAATTTTGTTTAGGTTAATTTATGTTATTCATGGGTCATTGCTACCGTGTTGTTGATGATACATGACTAAGGTAAGGACTCACTTTTGTTTCTTTTCCAGTGACTAGCCTGATAGCCTGTATTATTTGAGTCATCCACCCCTTTCTGCAGAGATGAGATGCTATGTTTCTCATGTGTTTCTGTCACTCATGGCTCCCATTTTTGCTGCTCATCACTTTTCCATCAGATTTGTCTAGATGATCTTGAGTCTGCTATATAACAGGTACTAAGATTCTAGTACAGTGTATAGTTTTATGTAGGAACTATATATTCATAGTATACTTGTTGAAGGTTTCCCACACTAATGGGAAGTAACTTAAGTACCCAGTATGCATTTTAAGTAAAATATTTGGAAAGCTTATAAATGATTTACCACATTCTTTTTGTTACAAAGTGCCTGACACCAAAGGGCCCTATACATGTGTATGTGGCCCTCAACTGCCTCTTCAGTAATAATGGTTGTGGAATTTCTCTGTTGTTTCAGAGACACCAGTGTTTTCATACTATTACATCTCTGAAATAGTGTAATACATTCTAATTTAACTGGTGTTTTTTCTTCCTTGGAGGTACTTAAAATAATGGTTTGTCTTGTATTTGATGGATGGAATGCAATATTTTTAAAGTTTTTAACTATTCCTGGCAAGACCTGCATTCATGAAAGAAGGCAGCACGGGAGATGGCCCACTGACCCATCCAGCAGCAAGGAGTGAATGTGGAATTGGGGCAGAGCGCAAATGCTTCCTCTTTATATGCACAGTGACTTCTTCCTGTGGAATGTGAGCAGATTAGGAACTCCCAGTGGATTTCCAGGGGCTAAGCCAGGGGTTGACCCCTCCCGGCACCTACAGGTGAGAGATTCTCCAAGGTTCTCACCCCCTCCCCCCGGCCCCAGTCATCCTAGTGTTAGTGAAATGGTGGTTCATTGGTTGGCCTCTCAAACAGGTCAAAATGAAGACCATTGTTAACACCAGAGCAATATTCCAAGGCCATGGAGTGACACTCTGTTCTTTATTCCACTGCAGTGACTGGTCATGTTTCTATCCTGGTGACTGGTAATGTTTGTATCCTGCAGAAGTGTGTAAAATGATACTGACCTGGACATACCTTTTAAGTTTAATGCTCTATCATGCAGTAGTCCCCCTGTTTATAAACCCCTGAGAAGTTCTATACACCAGAGAATGTGTACACAGGGAGTTTCACCACAGTAAGATTTTGAGGTATCTTAGGTGACCATCACTAGAAGAGGTAGGTAAAAGGTGGATCATGCATCGGGGTGGTGTATAGCAGTCAGAAGTGTGTATTGTACTTGCATGTAGCACATCCAATTAGCACTTCTAGATATGGATGGAAAAAATGGATGGAATGAGATTTCATACAAGTAAACAATGCTTGTATCAATTAAAGTTACACACACCCTTACAGAAGTTACAATGGTGAGTGCTAAAGGTCCTACCTTTATCAGTGAGAGCCTGTGGGGGAAGGGATGGAACTGGAGTTTGGCATGAAGAAAGAATGGGGTCCACACAGAAACCAACATTGATAACCTATGTTTTGAGCTGAGTAGTACAGTTAACATTGTGCCCAGGACTCCTCCAGAAATACTGAAGACACTAACACAGGAAAATTAAAGACCCGCACTTAACAATCCTCAATAATGTTTTATTCTGTTCAGTTTTAACCAGAATTTTATGGCTCAGTTGCCTAAATGACACCTGTGCCTTTTCTGGCAGGCTGCCCAGCCAACATCCCCCTACACCTCAGGTCAGCAGCCAGTGGGTGACAACTGGTGCCCCAGGTACAGGCTGCTGGGGCAGGCAAGAATCAGACTTTATTCCCATAGAACTGGGCTGTGCATCTCACCTATTGGCCAGTCTGTAAGATGGGAACAGGGCTTCCCTTTGTTTCCTGGGCTCAGAGCAGTCTTCCCAGAGGGCTGGTGCCAAAGGCATTTAAAGGCACGAGTACTGGGGGCAGCAACCTGGGGCAGGATAACAGTCAAGGTGAGCAGCAGACATACTGAGAAGCTGGGGAAGAGGTTGGAAAACTTCCTTGTGTGTGGGGATAAGAGCTTTTAAAAGCTTCCGTGTGCACCCTGTATGTGCACAGGGTGGGACGTGACTCAGAAAAGATATGTAAAGTCTCTATGCACTCACCTAGCAATTCTGTGTACGCTGGAAGTGAAGACTAAGGCAAAGTGGAACCAGCATGGTCGAGCACTAAAGTCGTACCCAGCACAGAGCCAGCCTGCAGAACTAGGGGAGTGCCATCACATTGCCTCATGTTTGACTCACATTTGACCTCTGACACATTCCCATTGTTGAGTGCTTCCTTCGATTTTGACCAAGGAGGCCCAGGCTCACCTTGCACACACTGGGTGTGACCTAGACTCAGCTCTTTCTCCAAGGAGTCCTGGTTCCTTGTAGGGGCCAATGTTGGGAACTGACTTTGCTCACCACTCTGGGGGGTGTTACTCAGTGGATAGAGCTATGAAATATGTAATTTTTAAAAGTGAATAATATTTTTCAATGCATATTTATCATCATAGGGAGGTCACATGAATTCCTTGATTTCTGTAGTTGTCTTATCTCTTAAACTGGAAGTTTTGATTCCTAGTAACTTTTATAATTTATTTTAGCTTTCTCCTACAATGTACACAAAACAGATTCAAATAAACAGCAATATTATCCGGAAGAAAATTGATGAGTGATTTTATAATTTTTGGCTGGCGTTTTTGTCCTTAAACACTTTCCATTAAAGATGTATAATCATAACATGGAGTGCAGAGTTTCTTCAAAGAATTACTTTTGTGTGGTCAAGTTGCCAATTTGATATTAAGTTGATTTCAATTTCAGAATCTTCTATTTTTACTTTTGAATATGTAAACCACTCATTTGTTCAAAGTTCAAAAATTCATAAAAAGGTAAAATCAAAGAAACCTTGCTTCCACTCCATCTCCACAAATAACATTCTTGGAGAACCTCTCTCCTAATGTGTTCTCTGATGTACATAAGCTCAAGTTTTCTCCCATGAATTCACAAAGGTATGACACATTATGACTCTATACTGGAGGATTTTTCACATCTGCTGCCATTCAGGATATCTCTTGTGTGTGAATCACTTCATATTTAGAGTTTACTTCTTGCAGAAGGATTTCCCATGTATGTTATATTCATAAGGCTTCTCCCCTGTGGTGTTTGCTGGTGTACTCTGCGGATTGACTTCATACAGAAGGACTTCCCGCATCTCATATTCATAGGGCTTCTCCCCTGTGTGGATTCTCTGATGATTAATGAGGTCTGACTTCACATAAAACCTTTGCCCACATTCATTACATTTGAAGGGGTTCTTCCCTATGTGAGTTCTCTGATGCACAGTGAGGTATGACTTCATGCAGAAAGGTTTCTCACATTCACTACATTTATAAGCCTTCTCTTCTGTGTGAGTCCTCTAATACATGGTTAGGGCTGACTTAAAACAGAAAAATTTTACACATTTACTACACCGATGGGGTTTCTCTCCAGTGTGCTCTGATGTTCAATGAGATGTGATTTCTGGAGGAAATTTTTCCCACATTGTTTACATAGATAAGGTTTCTTCCTGTGTGTGTTCACTGATGTTAAGTGTGGTGTGACTTCTGAAAGAAAGTTTTACTACATTCTTTACATTTTTAAGGTTTCTCCCGTGTGTATTCTCTGGTGCTGAGGGTTGACTTCTCACATTTATTACATTTGAAGTATTTCTCTTCTGACTTGACTTCATAGAAAAGGCTTTCCCACATACTTTACACACATGGGATTTCTTTCCTGTGTGGTTTCTCTGATGAATATTAAGAAGCAACTTCACATAGAATGACTTCTTGCATTCATTGCATTTAAAGGATTTCTCCCCAGTGTGAGTCTGCTGGTGTATAATGAGGGTTGACTTTATACAGAAAGCTTTCCCACATTCATTACATTTGTGTGGTTTCTCCCCTGTGTGTTTCTGATGTTTGACTTTTTGTAGAAGGACTTCTCACATTCACTGCACCCATGGGGTCTCTCCCCAGTATGAGTTCTTTGATGGACAGTGAGAGTCAAATTCATAGAGAAGGATTTGCCACACTCGTTACATTCATATGGTTTCAACCCTGAGTGAATTTTATGATGTTTAATGAGATTATAGACTTCACACAGAAGGTTTTTCCACATTCATTAGTCATAGGGTTACTTTGCTGTATGAGAGACTTGATGAATAATTAGGGCTGACTTAGAGCAGAAGGATGTCCCATATTCAGTACATTTATAGGGTTTCTTCTGTGGTTTCTTCTGTTCTTCTCTGGTTTCTTCTTCACCTCTGGTGGAGGTGCAGTGCTGACTTACATCAAACAGAAGGATTTTCCACATTCATCACATTTGCAGGGCTTCTCCCCTGTGTGTGTTCTGTGGTGATCAGCAAATTGTGACCTCTGTGAGTAAGTTTTCCCATGTCATTGCATTTGAAAGATTTCTCCCCTGTAAGTATCTTCTGAAGTTTAGTTAGATTTGATTTCACACAGAAAGATTTCCCACAATCCTTACACTCATGTTTTCTCCCCTGTGGGAATGCTCTGGTGATAGTTGAAGTTTGATTTTGTGTAGGATTTCCCACAATCCTTACACTGGTAGGGCTTCTCTCGTGTGAGTACTCTGGCTCAGCTTTAGGACTTGAGATCTGATGGAAGGATTTCTTGCACTCATCACATACATAGAGCTTCTTTTGCTGCTCGGTAATGGCTGACTTCCCGGGGGCTTTGTCACATTCACAGGTTTTCTTTCTTACATCAGTTCTTTGCTGGATGTTTTGTGCTTTCTGGAAGGTTTTCCCACATTTATTATTGTCACATGGCTCTTCTTCTTGTGTGTGTTTTCTGATGTTCAGTGAGGTGGGACTCCTGGTAAAAAGATTTCTTGCGGTGACTACATTCAAATATTTTCTCTCTTTGAGTTTTATGAGGTTAAGATGGGACTTCTTGCTGAAATTATTCTCAAATTTCCAAGAAATTTGTGGGTTTTCTTTACATTAATTTCCTGATGTTGAAAGAGGGTTGATGTCTCACATGCATTAACTTCAGAGTGATTCTCCCTTGTGCATTTCCTGCTGGATTTTGTTAGCTGACTTGTCACTAGTGTCTTGCCCCTCCCTGTTCCTCATAATCCTTGGTCCTCTCTTCTGTTTGAGTTTTCTGTGGTGGGATGGTGACTGTCTCACTGGAGGTGGCTGCTCTGCGTTCATGACCTTCCACAGGTGGTCCCCAAAGCTGAATCTTCTGTTGCCCACAAGGGTCCTCGTTATGACTCAGGGGTCTCCCATCTTGGTTATGGTTGTTGGATTGCTTCCCAGGCTGAGTATCCTCTTAATTATTATCAAGAAGCAACTTCTGACATGTATTAATTTCATCAGAGTTCTTATCTGAAACATTTTTATCATGCCAGGCTTCCCTGTTCATCACCAACTCCCGGAGTTTAGTCAAACTCATGTCCGTAGAACCATCCAACCACCTCATGCTCTTCGTTCCCTTCTCCTCCTGCCCTCAATCTTTCCCAGCATCATGGTCTTTTCAAATGAGTCAGTTTTTCGCATCAGGTGGCCAAAGGATGGGAGCTTCAGCTTCAGCATTAGTCCTTCCAATGAATATTCAGGATGGATCTCCTTGCAGTCCAAGGGACTCTCAAGAGTCTTCTCCAACACCACAGTTCAAAAGCATCAATTCTTTGGCATTCAGCTTTCTTAATAGTCCAACTCTCACATCCATACATGACTACTGAAAAAACCATAGCTTTGACTAGATGGACTTTTGTTGGCAAAGAAATGTCTCTGCTTTAATTTGATATGCTGTCTAGGTTGGTCATAGCTTTTCTTCCAAGGAGCAAGTGTCTTTTAATTTCATGGCTGCAGTCACCATCTGCAGTGATTTGGGAACCCAAAAAATTAAAGTCTCACACTGTTTTCCCATCTATTTGCCATGAAGTGATGGGACCAGATGCCATGACCTTAGTTTTCCGAATATTGAGTTTTGTTTTTTTTTCCGAATATTGAATTTTAAGCCAACTTGTTCACTCTCCTCTTTCACTTTCACCAAGAGGCTCTTTAGTTCTTCTTTGCTTTCTGCCGTAAGAGTGGTGTCATCTGCATATATGAGGTTATTGATATTTCTCCAGGCAATATTGATTCCAGCTTGTGCTTCATCCAGCCCAGCATTTCACATGATGTACTCTGCATACAAGTTAAATAAGCAGGGTGACAATATACAGCCTTGACGTACTCCTTTCCTGATTTGGAACCAGTCTGTTGTTCCATGTCCAGTTCTAACTGTTGCTTCTTGACCTGCATACAGATTTCTCAGGAGGCAGGTCAGGTGGTCTAGTATTCCCATCTCTTTAAGAATTTTCCACAGTTTGTTGTGATCCACACAGTCAAAGGCTTTGGTGTACTCAATAAAACAGATGTTTTTCTGGAACTTTCTTGCTTTTTTGATAATCCAATGGATGTTGGCAATTTGATCTCTGGTTCCTCTGACTTTTCTAAATCCAGCTTGAACATTTGGAAGTTCACAGTTCACATATTGTTGACGCCTGGCTTGCAGCATTTTGAGCATTACTTTGCTAGCGTGTGATATGAGTGCAGTTGTGCGATCATTTGAACATTCTTTGTCATTGCCTTTCTTTGGGATTGGAATGAAAACTGACCTTTTCCAGTCCTGTGGCCACTGCTGAGTTTTCCAAATTTGCTGGCATATTATGTGCAGCACCTCCACAGCATCATCTTTTAGGATTTGAAATAGCCCAACTGGAATTCCATCCCCTCCACTAGCTTTTTCATAGTGATGCTTCCTAAGGCCCACTTCACATTCCAGGATGTCTCACTCTAGATGAATGATCACACCACTGTGGTTATCTGGGTCATGAAGATCTTTTTTGTATAGTTCTTCTGTGTATTCTTACCACCTCTTAACATCTTCTGTTTCTTTTAGGTCCATACCATTTCTGTCTTTTATTGTGTCCATCTTTGCATGAAATGTTCCCTTGATATCTCTGATTTTCTTGAAGAGACCTCTAGTCTTTTCTGTTCTATTTTTTCCTCTTATTCCTTTGCATTGATCACTGAGGAAGGCTTTCTTACCTTTCCTTGCTATTCTTTGGAACTCTGCATTCAAACAGGTATATCTTTCCTTTTCTCCTTTGCCTTTTGCTTCTCTTCTTTTCTCAGCTATTTGTAAGGCCTCCTCATTTTGCCTTTTTTGCATTTCTTTTTCTTGGGGATGATCTTGATCCCTGCCTCCTGTACAATGTCATGAACCTCCATCCATAGTTCATCAGGCACTCTTGTCTATCAGATCTAATCCCTTGAATCTATTTGTCACTTCCACTGTATAATCATAAGGGATTTGATTTAGGTCATACCTGAATGGGCTAGTGGTTTTCCCTACTTTTTCAATTTAAGTCTGAATTTGGCAATAAGGAGTTCGCGACCTGAGCCACAGTCGGCTCCCGGTCTTGTCTTTGCTGACTATACAGATCTTCTTCATCTTTGGCTGCTAGGAATATAATCAGTCTGATTTTGGTATTCACCATCTGGTGATGTGTAGTCTTCTCTTGTGTTGTTGCAAGAGGGTGTTTGCTATGACCAGTGCATTCTCTTCACAAAATTCTGTTAGCCTTTGCCCTGCTTCATTCTGTATTCCAAAGCCAAATTTGCCTGTTATTCCAGGTATCTCTTGACTTCCTACTTTTGCATTCCAGTCCCCTATAATGAAAAGGACATCTTATTTTTTGGTTGGTTCTGAAAGGTCTTGTAGGTCTTCATAGAACCGTTCAACTTCAGCTTCTTCAGCATTATTGGTTGGGGCATAGACTTGGATTAATGTGATATTGAATGGTTTGCCTTGGAAGTGAACAGAGATCATTCTGTCCACCCAGGGATGGTGGGATGAGATTTAGCACTTCCCTGTAGCTCAAATGGTAAAGAATCTGCCTGCAATGCAGGAGATTAGGGTTCAATCCCTGGGTTGGGAAGATCCTCTGGAGAAGGTTATAGCAATCCACTCCAGAATTCTTGCCTGGAGAATCCCATGGACAGAGGAGCCTGGCAGGCTACAGTCGGTGGGGTTAAAAAGAGCCGGACCCGACTTGATGGCTTTTGTCTATAAGGTCATAAATAAGAAAAGTTAGGTGTATTTGAAAAAACCTAACACATTTCTTATGTAAATATAATTTATTACATCAGTGATTCTCACTTTTTAGTCCCAAGCTCCTAGGTTGAAATCCTGAGCATATATTTTCTCTTTTGATCAGAAAAAGGAAAAATAGAAAACATCTGCTATATTGGAAAAGGGAGCATAAAACTATAATGAACACACATAGATTTGCTGTTTTAAAAAGAAGACCATCAGAACTTAAAAGAAGAAAGTAAAGCTGAGGGAAACACACAGATAACTGGGTGATTACCCCAACAAAAACCATGAATAGGAAGTAGAACAAGGAATATGAGTGTACGTGGATGTCAGAAAACACAGAAGGGGAAATCTTAGGTATGGGATAAAACATTGTATGTATTCAGATACAGCCCACTTGCCTATAAGCCAATGGGAAAATAAGACATAGTACTTGTTCAAGATATCCTTTCAAAAATACATGACAAAACAGTTTTTAAAATATTCACTCCCAATTAATTACAAGTCACAGTCTGACAGGTTTTTACACTCAGCAGTCTGCTTTTCAGCTTTGCTTCCACAAATATTTATTAGTCCTCCAGGAAATGTATCTCCCTTTCCCTCCTCCTCTGCTTCTGTCTCTGCCCCCTCCTTTCCTCACATACTTATTTCAAATAATGCCTCTTAAACCCCAGTTTCTCCAACACTGAAGTAGTTACTGCCTATATTTTATTAACACACTATGGAAAGGACTAACTTTATCCAATAGTACTTGATAACTCAATATATATCATATGATTTTGTTCCTCTCTCCCAACTACATCCTATGCTCCTAGCAGGTTTCATTGTATCTCTACTTGCCTTTGAGTCCCCCTGAGTAGATATATAGTTGGCAGCTCTCAAATAGTATCAGAATTACCTGGAAATTTTAGAATTTTTATTTCATACTGCAGTATAGTTGACTTGCAATGTGGCATCAGTTTCAGGCAGATAACAAAGTGATTCAGCTATACATAAACACATACCTATTCTTTTTCAGAGTCTCCATATAGGTTTTTACAGAGTATTGAGCAGAGTTCCCTGTACTATAGTAGGTCCTTGTTGGTTATCTATTTTACATACAGTACTGTGTGTATATTAATCCCAACCTCCTAAATTATCCCTCCCTGGCCCCAGAATTACCCGGAAATTTTTATTCAAAACATGGAGGATAAACTGTCATAGGTCAGTGTCAATATATATGCCTTATGAATCAGAATTTGCAAGTAAGTGATATAGGCCTATGTACTTAGGAAATGCTTTCTGAACAGTCGGTCAAACCTATGAGTATTAATAGATGAGCATATCTGTTATGTATTACCCATCAAACGAAAGAAAAGTAAAAAATTTTAAAAAAAGAGGCCCCACAAGCTCTCCAGTGCATGGTGAGGTCTGAGTCCTTGTGGCTCAGCCACTAACTGAAATGTGAATTCTAAGAGGGGAGAGAGTACAAAGCACTTCAAAACAGGTGTGAACCTGAGCTCAAACATCAACTAGTGAAAAACACAGAAGCGTTAACTACACACCACGCACAGTCCTAAACTCTTTCTTCAGGGTCTGGAAAGGCAAACCTCAAAAACAGGTGCAGGTGTGGGTAAGACATATGTATGAGCAGTATGTAGGAGGTAGATCAAATGGAACTTAACCCTAAGTGTCTGGGCAACATCAACAAAAAGATGAATATGGCTTGACATGTTTAAGAAGAGGAGTCTTAAGTAATACAGGGCAGTCCTAGGTTTATATAAGGCCAACAACAAGACAAAACAGATGCTTTAGATTTTAAAATATATACTTACAATTAGGAATGAAATAAGGCCTCAGAGAATAAGGTTCTAGTTTTGAGTGAGGTCACTGGAAGGTAAGAATAAAAGGCAGAGAAGACAGTTTTCAAAAGAAAATTAAAAGTAAGAGAAACTAGGGAGAGATCAGTACTACATGTGTTTTTTGTGGTCATCAGATACAGGAGAAGAAAAGTGTTAGAACCTAAGTAAGTGGAAACAAGGAATGTGAGATTTACATTTTGGAAGAAAAGATTTCAGGGTTAGTCTCTGCCATACTGACAAAGAACTATAACACTTCAGGTAAAATGCAGCATAGAGGGCGGTTAAGGCTGAGATAGAGGAGGTGGAATTTTTCAGTCACTGGGTAAAACAAAGAGCTTAACTCTGAATAACAGATGAGTACTGAGGAAGCATTAAAGGGAAGAGACATTGGAAGCCTAGTTGTTAACAAACTTCCCAGGAGACAGAGTGATCGAATGATCAGAACTGTTTGCTAAAACATCTTAATAACAACGTCATAATTTTTGGCAAATGCTATTTCACTGTCATACTTTTTCTCTCTCTGATTACCAATGAAGTTGTAGATATTCTTATCTATCATCTGTGTTTTTTCCCATTTGTGTCTCCTTTCCATGTATGTCTTTTGTTCACTTCTCTCTTGGGCTGTTGGACTTTTCTTATGAATGGTAGGAATTTATTATTTGACAAACTTTTATTAAATGCTGAACGCACTATATGAGATAGTGGAAACAGACATGAAAGAAAAAAGACCCTGTTCCCATGAAGTTTACATCCTAGTGGAAGTAAAGAGAAATTAAGTAGAATAATGTAAAATGCCTTGTTTAAATTTCTATTTGAGAAAAGTGTGTAAGCTCCAGGAGCTCAGGGAAAGTGCTGGTTTATCCGTGTATCTTCAACTCCAAGAGCATGGGTGGCACAGGATAGGAATATTGGCAGAATGAATAAATGAATGCTGGGGCAGGTGCAGGAACTGAAAAGAAAACAGTCCATGAAAATGGAGGGAAATGAATACTAGAGAAGGAGAAACCAAGAACAAAGGTCTAAGAAGAGGCAGGCAGGTGGTCAATGCTGAGAACAAGAATGGTCGCCTTCCTTAAAAGTCAGGCAGGAAAGGAAAGAGTGGTGGAAAGAAGTGCAGTTCGGGTTACCTGAGGCAGGCTGGCTTGCCATTCAGTTACTTTCAAAGGTCTGAGGCCCCTGAAGAGTATTACTGACACAGAGGTCAAAGGCCCCAGCTTCTGAACCAATCTGCCTGCTCCACATTTCCAGTGGCTTCTTTTTTCCCAACCTGATAATGGTTAACTCACCTGGACCACTCCAGCCTGGGAATTCTCTCTAATGGCCACAGCTCTTCTCCTTGCTCCAGCTTGATGATCACCTCTGGTTTGGCAATGCAGTACCCTGTGAGTAAGACATGGGGTAAGACTTCTGACAAGCTTCTTGGACATCAGAGCCCCTGAAGGATGAGGAAGGTGCAGATTCAGGAGTCATGTGATAAAGGTGCCCATTTGAACCTTTCTTTTGGAAGGTGACAACAGAAAGCTTTCTGTGCCCAAGCAAACATTTCTGACCCATAAGATGAACACACTAGTATCATAAAGCTTCACCAAGGGCTCATAAGTTTCAGCAGCTAATGAAAGAAAAATAGTGAGGCATTACACAGAGAAGACTTCTCACCCACAGAGACCAGGTGGCTGTAGTTCTCCAGCATCACATCCCAGTATAGGGTCCTCTGATACTGGTCAGTTGTCACCACTCATCCTGGGTGAAGTCCACAGTCATGTCCTTGAATGACATGGGTCCTTGGCCAGCACACTTCTATTTAAACCAAAGAGATCAGTACTGAGTGACATGAAAGATATGCAAAATAATTCTTAACATGTTTAAGTTTACCATAAATATTATACAGGCTGCCAATCTACACACTGTTGTGTGGTTTACTTTATAGACTGAAGTG
Source organism: Dama dama (assembly GCF_033118175.1). Classification (NCBI taxonomy): domain Eukaryota; kingdom Metazoa; phylum Chordata; class Mammalia; order Artiodactyla; family Cervidae; genus Dama; species Dama dama. The sequence continues at coordinate 38,988,910 of NC_083690.1, read as the reverse complement.
GTATTGTGACAGGAAAATCCAGATGGTGTATTAACTTATTAATTCCAACAAAAACTCTGAAGTTCCTATCATGCATCAGAAATTGTCACAGCTTGCCAAGACTGCTGAGTTAAATCAGTCCTTTTTGTCTGGCCCTCAAGGAGCTTAAAGCAGACAAATTATATCTACGAATACTCTTCCTGTAGTAAGGTATTATTAGAGCTATGCTAAAAATCAGTGTTACATAATGTAGAAAATATGACTCTATTTTGTGTTGTCCGGCCAGGCTTCACTGAATAGCAGACCTTTATTAATGTGGTACCACTGCATCTGCAGAGTCAAAGAGGCATGAAAAACACACAGCAGTATGACAGAAACAGGAACAGTGCAGGGCCATGAGAAGATGAAAAGCTGCAAGGGTGTTTGGGAACACACTGTGCAGTAATTCTGGACTCATCCCTGGAATTGAGTGTTCTCCAAAATACCTCATCACCACCCTGAGTGTCACGTTTTGAGCACCCCCAATTTATTTTTAATAAGTAACATGTTTCTGTTGTTGTTCAGTCACTAAGTCATAACTGACTCTGTCACCCCATGGTCTGTAGCCCACCAGCCTCCTCTGTCCTCCACTATCTCCTGTAATTTGCTCAAATTCATGTCCATTGAATCGGTGATGCTATCTAACCATCTCATCCTCTGCCGCCCCCTTCTCCTTTTGCCTTCTTTCCTAGCATTGGAGTAATATATACATTCTCTTAATCCACACAATAATGATAAGCTTAACTTATCTTTCTTTCATTAAATGTTTAAATGTAACCAATCTACTGTCTTCTTCCCAGCGGAGAAGAAAGCACTGGGGTATCTTGTGCCTCCATAGGTGGGAGGTGTGGCCACTGAAGACAATGAGGAGCCAGTGAAGACACACATGCAATCTCTGTCGCAGCCGTAACGTTTACATTAGACAGCAACAAGGAGCTTCCCTGGTGCTTAGTGGTGGAGAGTCCACCTGCCAATGCAGAGGATACAGGTTTGATCCCTGATCTGGGAGGATCCCACATGCCATAGAGCAGCTGAGCCCATGCACCACAACTATTGAGTCTATGCTCTAGAGCCCAGAAGCTGCAACTATTGAACCCATGTGCCCTAGAGCCCGTGCTCTGAAACAAGAGAAGCCACCACACCTCAACTAGAGTAGCTCCCACTTGCCACAACTAAAGAAAAAGCCTGTGCAGCAACGAAGACCCAGCACAGCCAAAAATAAATGCATGAATAAAATATTAAAAAATAAAATTTAAAAAAAAGGAAAGAAATGATGACATCTTAAAGGCAGTATAGCCTAGATGCCAGCCAGGATGAGGTGAGGGGCAAGAAGGACAAGATGAACCCCATTCTGGTAGCTTTTGATCTGTTTCTACTATTCCATCTTAATATATGAACACACTAATATAACACCAGGAAATCCACTGGAAAACAAAATAGGGAACAGAGAAGAGAAACACTTCACCTGGCATTTGCTCATTTTCTGTTGTTCTTGGAAGACTGTCCAAACCTGGGAAGGCATTCCTGGAAGAGGAAGAGGCAACAGGATGATGAGAGCTCCTTGATGCTCCACAAGCCAGCTGGATAACTGTGATCCTGGAGAAGGAAAGGAAGGCTAACAGCTGCCCCTTACTGACTCCTGAAATCTGCAACGTTCCTTTACTGCTTTAACTACTTACAACCCTGCCCACTAACACAGAAACATCTAAAGCAGAATTATTAAGCAGATGATAGTGTCTCAAAATATGATGCCTTCGTTAAAACTGATATTGCAGGGGAGAAAACCTAAAGGCTATTTTGTGTAACTGTTTTACTGCTAAGATATTAACCCCTTGAGTCTGAGAATCCTCATAGTTTTGAAAAAAGGGATAGCGGCCTTGAACTTGGGTGTTTTGTGGTGTTTTTTTTTTTTTTTTTTAACTGTTTTTTTAACTTGCTGTTACTCAGAAGGATTTTTTTTTTTTTTTTTTTTTTAAGGAAACACGTTTCTGTGTGATCGTGTGGAAAGCACAAGCCAGGACTTCCATGTGCCTCTTACTGATTTCTCACGTCAACTCCCCTTCAAGTTTTTTTTCCTTCTGTCAAATGAGACAAAAACACACAATCCTGGCAAACCCTCCGGGAACTACTGCTACTCTTGATTGAGAGTAGTAACAACAGAAAAGCAACAACTTTTCTAAGAACAGGAACAACAGAAAAACACAACTCCAGATGCCGGACATGGTTACAAAGCTGACCAGCTTCTGGAAAGGAGTAGTGGAGAATGAAGGGAGGGGAGAATCGCCCAGCATCCCACCACACCGGCCACATTTTTCATGCCTTCCCTCCCTATCCCCAGTCCCCTTCTCTCTTCCCCTGAGCGACACGCTCCTTTTCTGGGTTTCTGCCGTTGTTTTCCTGGAGCTCGGATGGGGTTCGGGTCCGAGGGTGGAAGACAGGGGGGTTTTCCCGGTGAAGTTCTCGGAGCCCCCTCCTTCTGGCCTCGGTAGAGATGCCTTGTTCCAACAGAGCCTAGGAGACTGATTCACTTCAGCGGGAAGCTACCTCGGGGCCTGCCTCTCTGAGAACACACAGCGGCCAGAGACTCCGGGCGCGCCTCCACAACTGCGGGCCGGCAGCGGCTGGAGTGCCCCCCGGCCCCGGACAGCGCAGCGAGAGGTAATAGGCCACAAATCTAAGGAAACTAGGGAAATCGCCTGGCGTGCTGCAGTTCGTGGGGTCCCAGAGTCGGATATGACTTAGCGACTAAGCAACTGGAAACCCGGCATTCAAACCACCGCCGCCTCCAGTCTAGATCCCCCTCACTCACACGGATCCGTATTTGGGCCTGAAAGACGCGTGCCGCGAAGGCTCCACGCCGGGCAGCGTCGGAGCTCGTCTCACCTCTCCGGGATGCGGGGGCCGGCCGGGAGTCAGTCGCTCCGTCCTCTGGGCCGCGCTCGGGCCGCCTCGGCGGTTAGGAGGATGGAGACGCCGTAGCCGGCGCGGCCTCTTCCCCGAACGCGGCCCTCAGGGGGTCTCCCGAGTCAGGGACGCGGCCCAGGCGGCAGTGCCTCTGTCCCCGCCCCGCGCCCCTTCTCGCGGCCTCCAGCCGCCCGCACTCACCATGCAGCCGACCTCAACGCGCGACAGCACGGGGACAAGACGGAGACCGCAAGTACGCCCCGCCCGGAACCGACGCGGGCCTGCGCCCAGAGCCCGACGCCGCGATCCGGAGGCCCTCGGGAGGCTCCGCCCATGTGGGCGGGGCCTGTGCGGGCCCGGCCCTCCCCGCGCCCCCTCAACATTCCCCTCACTCAGGCGTCACCAGTACCTCCTCACCTCACCCCCGCCTCACCTCACCCCCGTCACCTGCCCCGCCCCCTCTCACCGCACCCTGCATCGCCCCCGCCCCAACTCCTCTGCGTCACCCTTCAGCCCCACCTGGAGATGAGGGGCTTCCTCGCAGCCGCCAGCCAGCGAGGGAGAGATTTAACAACACAGATGAAAAAGTTAAATTGGCCCAGCCAAGCAATTTTTAAAAACATGAATGAAAAAGAAGGGAGGGGGCAAATTTTAAGACGCAATACACGAAAATTGAAGGTAAATACAAATGCACACAAATGAAGATCGGGGAGAGAGTATCTCACACATTCTTCCAGAGATGACGGTCCTGAACCGTTAGGCGCGTGTATTTCGGGCATTTTTACCATAAAGAAAAAATTCTAAAGGATCATGAGGAGTCAGAGAACCGACCTAAGACAGAGGGTATTTAACAATTCCACGTAGTAAAGGGGCTTGCAGATTGGTGGGAAGCATTCTATATACTGTGTTTTCTGGGGTTGTAGGAATTGGGTTATCACTCAGACGCGAGCTTATCTAAGGAAATATAAGTACTCAGTTATTAATGTTGAACAGTAATATCCTCTGTGCCAAGAAAAGCTGCTTACTTGGTTCTCTCTCTCTCTCTCTCTCACAAACTTGTTTTCCTGGGAAAATTTCCCAGGCGATTCCAAAGGATTTGAAGGTGAAAGTGAGCGTGTCAGTCACTCAGTCATGTCCCACTCTCTGTGACCCCACTAGCTCTGTCCATGGAATTCTCCAGGCAATTTAAACCAACGCAAAATGGGAATTATAGGGAATTTGGAGAAATTATCATGCAAGCATCCTATTTAACACTGAAATTAGAATTGGCTTGGCTGTCAATGGGATTTTTTTTTTTTACTATTTTTTAAGATAATTCACTTTTAAAGAACAGAAAAAAACGGATTTCAGAAAAACTAAGAAATTTTACTTTTACTTGCAAGTCATTTGATTCCTGTCCTTTTCCCCTTTCTATGTAGGTGGTAATACTGCCTGCTTAGTAAGAAATTCCTTTCTTAAAACTTTTCTCTGAGCCTCCATGTTTGTATTGATAACAACAGTAAGAAATAACACATTTTGAGCCTTTATCACTAACAGGCCAAAAGCTGTTATAAGAGTTTCTACTTATTTGATTCTGGCAACAAAGCTGGGAGGTAGCCATTCTGTTCAGGCAACAGAGGTACTGCTTTGAGGTAGAAGTGACATGTAGTGTATTGAATGTGTACGAGGTATACAATTTCATAAGTTTGGGCACATGATGTACCTATAAAACCATCACCACATCAAGATATCTCAGTTGGAAAGAATCTGCTTGCAGTGCAGGAGACCCCGGTTTGATCCTGGGTTGGGAAGATCTGCTGGAGAAGGGATAGGCTACCCACCCCAGTATTCTTGGACTTCCCTGGTGGCTCAGCTGGTAAAGAATCTGCCTGCAATGTGGGAGACTGGGTTCAATCTCTGGGTTGGGGAGAGCCCTTGGAAAAGGGAAAGGCTACCCACTCCAGTATTCTGTCCTGGAGAATTCCATGGACTGTATGGTCCATGGGTCGCAAAGAGTCGGACACATCTGAGCAGCTTTCACTTATCACTGATATCACATCAAGACAATGAACAGATCAGAGTCCCCAAAGTTTCTTCATGCTCCTTTATAATCCATACTTCTTACTTATCCCTAGCCCCCCCACAAACTCCCAAGCAATCATTAATCTTTCAGTTGCTATAGATGAATCTGCATTTTCTAGAACTTTTGGATTTTACATAAATGGAATCATATGCCTTTTTTAATGGCATCTTGAAGGCAACAGAATTATTTTAAGGTTCATCAGTGTTGTTGAATGTATCAATACTATATTCCATTTTTATTCCCAAGATGTATTCCACCACATGAACAAACTGTTCCTTGTTTACTCATCTACCTGTTACTGGACATTTGGGTGGGTTTCAGTTCATTCATCTTATGTAAATACCTAGGAGTTGAAAAACTGAGTTATATGGTAGATATATATTTAACATTTTAAGAAACTGCCAAACACTGTTTTACATCCCCACCATTGATGTATGAGAGTTTACGGAGCTCCACATGCTTGCCGGTATTGTCAGTGTGTTTAGTTATAGTCATTTTTGTAGGTGTGTAGTAGTATCCTATCATGGCTTAAATTTGTATTTTCCTGGGAACTCCCAGGTGGTCCAGTGGTTAAGATGTCATGCTTCCATTGCAGGCTCACAGCATTGCAGGAGGGGGTCATAGATTCAGTCCTTGGACGGGGAACAGGGATCCTGCATGCTGCATGGCACAGCCAAAAAAAAAAAGGAGTTGTATTTTCCTAATGATTGGTGATGCTGAGTTTCCCAATTACATTCACATGACTAATTACCATACATATAACTGCTTGAGTGAAGTGTCCAAATCTTTTGCCCATTTTTAAAAATTGAGATTCTTTGTTTCCCTATTATTGACGTTTCAGAGTTCTTTTTTTTATTTTTTAATTAAAAAAATTTTTTTTCAGAGTTCTTTTTTTTTAAGTTGAAATACACAATTGAATTATTAGAGATAATCAGTAAACCTTTATATCCACTACTGGAATATACACAGTCAGCAGAATTCAGTGCTTACAGGCTATAAGTATAATGCAAAACAGTAAAGAACAGCTGCTAAGTTAATTGAATATTTCCATTTTTATTAATTGCAATCATTTAAATTGAAAAGGACTGTATAATACATTTAATTAGTTTATATACTTATGAACTGAACTATTTATTTTCATTCTGCTGTCAGATTATTTTTATTGTTGGGACTTTTTATTTAATTGAACTATGTTTCTGGATACAACTCCTGTATCTGATATGTGACTTGTAAATATTTTCTCCCAGTTTTATCATCCTCTTAACAATGTCTTTTGAATTTCTTGATTTTACTAAAGCCTAATATATCATCTTTCCTTTTATGGATCTTGTATCTAAAAGACCTTTGCCTAACCAATTGTTCAGAAAATTTTCTCCTCCAGGGAATTCTGCGACAGTCCAGTGGTAAAAAGGCTCTGTGCTTCCACTGCAGGGGGCATGGGTTTTATTCCTGGTTGGGGAACTAAGATCCTGTGTGCATTGTGGTGTGGCCAAAAAGGAAAAAAAAAAAATTCTCCTGTGTTTTATCAGAAGCTTCATGGTATTAGGTTTTACATTAAATATATGATCTATTTGGGCTGATTTTGGTACCTTGAGGGAGGTATGGATCAAAATACAATTTAATCCAAGATTCTAGTAGGAATTAAGAAGAAGAAAATAGAATGATGGAAAAGCAATGTTATACAATATTGTCTAAGAATTTTCCAGATTTTATGAAATATGTAGTCAAGTCAGAAAACAAAATCGGTTCTGTACAGGACAAATTTTCAAAATCCATACTTCCCCATTAGACTGCTGTCTATTTTTATTATTATTGGCAGGATTTCCTGGAGTATTTTAGACATTGCAAATATTTTTCCCCTCTGATATCTAAGTTTATCTCTAGAATCCTTCATAATACAAATTTATAAATTTTGAAGCAATCAAATTCATCTTTTTTTTTTTTTGTCTCATGGCTATGACATTGGAGTTTTGTTATTTCCTACCCTGAGATCACAAAGATATCACCTACATTTTTTTCTGCTAATATTATGGCTTTACTTTTATAGTCAGGTCTTTAATATATTTGGCATGCACTTCTTGATATGAGGTTAAGCAGGGATCCAGTATCATCAGCCAATTGCCCTAACATCATCTGCTGAATAGTCTGTGCCTTCCTCCTATTGGTAGGGTAAGTTGCTCCCTGTTTACTCTTCCTCTCCCACAGAAATTTATCAAGGCTCTCAAAAACCTCAGCTGAAAATTTTATTAAAATTGCATTGAATTTGCAGATGAATTTGGGGAGAATTGACATCATTCCTTCCAAGTGCATCGAAATACCACTTACTAGGATTGCTGGATCACAATAACAAATGCAACTGCAGAGAAACACTGCTGATATTTCTAGGTTGTATGACCTCTTCTATAAGTTCTAGTATTTTACCAATGGGTTCTTATATTTTTCTGGATCATGTTATCTAAGAATAATGACATTTTAATCTCTTCCACTGCAAATCTTATATCACCTGTTACCTTGCATGGAAACTCCAGCACTGTGTTAAATTATAGCAGGATGATGAACACACTTGTTTCCAGTTCATATACCCAAAGTAAAGGGCTTCCTGTCTTGGAGAAATAATTCAAGTCAAGCAGGTTGACAAGCACTAGGGAAGACTTTCTGTCTCAGAAAATTCTTACGCCCTCTAATCTAAATGATAGGTTCCAGCCTTTGCCAAGGGCAAGGTTCTGCTTGGTCAGAATTAGGAAAGGAAAAAAATCAAATCCTTATTTCCCTTAGTCACAAACTTATTCATTCACTGGGCATTGCATCCAAAATGTGTAACATTTTTTTCCTGGTCACACTGGCATCAAGGCAGAGGTAGGTCTTCGGTAATAATCTTCTTCAGATCAGTGGGATACAATTTAATCCCATGGAGAAATGTATCAAAAAAATGTGGATTGATTCATGACCCTGATCAAATTTTCCTCATCTGTTTTGCTTTGTGGACAGGAAACTCTTATGCCTACACTCTGTTTATCAATGCTTATTAAGAATCTGCCCACACCTACTAGGATAGCTATAGTTTTTTAAAGGAAAAGAACGAGTGTTGGTAAGGATATGGAGAAATTAGAACCTGCACATGTTGCTGGTGGGAATGTAAAATGATGCAGCGGTGTTGGAATACAGTTTGGTGGTTCTGCAACGAGTTAAACAGAATTACCATGTGACCCAGCGATTCCACTCCTAGGCTTTACCCAAAAGATCTGAAACAGGGACTCACGTAAATACTTGTACCTGAGTGTCCACAGCAGCACTATTGACAATAGTCAAAAGGTGGAAACAGTCCACATCAACAGATGAAGGGATAACTGAAGTATGGTCTATACACACAACGGAATATTACCCGGCCTCAGAAAGGAAGACGGTGCTGATACACACTACAATGTGGATGAGCTTTGAGAACATTGTACAAAGTGACATGGCCAAGTGACTGTGGTCACATGTTGTACAATTCTGTTTATATGGAATTAATTTAAATATTTAAAGTTATTAAATTCCGTTTAAATATCCAGGCCAGGAACATCTATGGAGAGAGAGTTGATTGGTGGTTGCTGTGGTTTGGGAGGGAGAACCAGGAGTGACAGCTTAACCGGTATGGGGTTTCCTTTCCAAGTGATAAAGATGCTTAAAACTGGATGGAGGGGGTGGTGCACAGCATGGTGAACGTGCTGAATGCTGCTGAGCTGTTCACTTCAAAATGGTTAATGTGATGTAAATTTTATCTCAATTAAAAATAAAAAAGAAAGAATCTACATGTGATTTTTACTGCAAGGGTCCAGAACGTTAGGAGGAATGTCTGGATGAAGTAAATATGGTCCAGTGGGAGAATAGATGTGTTCTGACCTCTCTAGGGTTCCTTAGTTTTCCAATGACTCTCCCAGAAGAGAGATTCCAAGTCTCTCAGATACACAAACAGATCCAGAACCTTCTATGTATGGAAACTGCAGTGTTTACTGGTCTTTGGCATGGAACTTCACACATGGTCTCAGCAGGGCTGACATATTTCAACATTGTGGACCAGTCTGTCACACCCCACAAATTCTGAGATCCACAAGCAAATTTCCAGGGAGTTCCCCATTGACAGCAAGGGGTAAGGATATGGTGAGTGGGCATATATACCCCTTCTCACTCTGTCTAGTGTGTTTTTCCATACCACTGAGGCTGGAAAGCTAAAATCTTCATTTCCCAGACTTCCTTGCCGCTGGGGTTCAAGTTACGCTCTACCAGTTAGATGCACTTGTGTGCGATTTGGCTGATGGAAAAAGTAGAGTGGTCTTCCTGTTGCTTCGAGCACTGTGCTGGGAAACACACTAAAAGTGGGAGCAAGATCCTGGTTCCTCCCTGATCCAATTTGTGCCTGAAGAGAGTTCAATTCATGCCCCAAGTTCTCTGTTCCCAGTCAGTGTTCATTTTTACATCTGACCTGCCTTTCCCCCCAGCTCTGCTCGTCCATGCCCGACTACTTGGGCATGATTTCCACTCTGTCAGTTTCCCCCTGTTCCACAGAAACCTCCTTCCTGAAGTTGCCCATCCTCTAGCTCAAATCAGACTGGCGTATAGCTGCTGGTCTGGGGAGCTCTTTCTCATGAACTGGCTCTGCTATTTTCTACATTCCAAATCTTTTTCTTTCTTTGGTGATTCATTTCTGATGTGGCTCTGAGAGGGTAATAGGAAGGCCAGGGGTCTCCAAAGGGAGGAAATAGGCTGCAAATGTCAGACATTTTTATCTCTCTCTTAAGCGGCAGGAGGAAACAAACTACAAGCGTTAAAGATTTTTTTTTCTCCTTCTCTATACAAATTTAAAAAGAGATTTCTTTTAAAATTCTGTGTTGCCATGATGACACCTGGTTCCACCTGAACTAAACTTTCTCAGACCTTGAGATGGCATCCCCGACTCAACGGACATGAGTTTGAGTAAGCTCCAGGAGTTGGTGATGGACAGGGAAGCCTGGCATACTGCCATCCATGGGGGTCACAAAGAGTCGGACATGACCGAGTGACTGAACTGAACTGATGACAACACCTGGTTCTACCTGAACTTTTCTCAAACCTTGAGATAACCAATTCATTTTTCTTATGGAAATGTTTGTCTTAAGCTGTGTTAATGAACTATGTATTTACCCTAGACTCGGTCTTCAAGTCGGTTTGCCTAAGACTCAGAAATGACTTGACAAACCAGTATGTTTTACTCATGCAAATGTTCTCTTAAGCTAGGTTAATGAGAATATATTTACTTGGAAACCTGCCTTTCTTCAAGATTCATGTCAATCATTTTATGGCCCCGGACAACTCACCTTGTGCCAATATTATCTCAAAATTCATGTTGTGGGTGAGGGACTTGATGCCAGTCTCTGAGTTTTGAGACATTTCCTTTCTTTAATTAGCAGACTGCTAGCAGCTATATGATATCTGGCTAAAGACTAGCAGGGAGGCACTTTTCTGCCACCTTCTGATGTCTATGTCAGAAGCTTTCTCTATCTCTCTTATACTTTAATAAAACTTTATTACACAAAAGCTCTGAGTGATCAAGCCTTGTCACTGGCTCCAAATAGAATTCTTCTCCTCCGGAGGCCAAGAATCCTGGCGTCTTTCATGGCTCAGCAACAACCTTTCAGTTCCCAACCACAGTGAATGGATGGTAAATTTTCTGAATTCTTGAATGCCAAAAAATATCATTATTTGTCCTCATAAGAAATAGCTTGTCTGGATATTGAATTCCAGGTAGAAAATTATTTTTTCCTTAGAGGAAAAAAAATCAACCTAGTAGCATTGAACACCCCAGCACCCAAACTGTGGTCCCTAAATATCACTTCCCTCTAAAGGAATCAGGGCTTTTGGAGAATAGGCTAACTAGAGGTTTTGGGTAGGATATTTTCAAGGTAAGCCTGGGACATCCTTTCATATAAGGAAGTAAAGAAGCTACTAATGATTGTTACTGTTGAGTAAAAGGACATTAGAGCCAACTTCAAGAGGCTCCAGTTAGCTATAGATGGAACAATTTGAGCATTAATAAGAACAGTAAAAAAATAAAAAAAGTACTAGAGTTTAGATAACTCTAAAGGAAAAGAATAGTAACTGCAATGGATTAAAACGATTCTCAAAAAATCATCTCTTTGAAACCTGTGCAGGATGCTAGAGAATCAAGTTTTTTTGAAAACTGATAAAGAATCCACTCAGAAACAGAGTAGAATAGTGGTTGCCAGAAATGGGAACGGGGGAAATGAGGAGATACTGGTCAAAGGGTAAAAACTTCCAGTTATAAGTTCTGGGGATCTAATGTATAGCATGGTGATCACAGTCAATGACACTGTAGTGTAGACTGGAAAGTGGCTAAGAGTGTAGATCTTACATGTTTTCATCACAAAAAATAATAATGATAACTACGTAAGGTGACTGATGTGTTAATATTGTTAACCTTATTGGAATAATTTTGAAATATGTGTATCAAATGATCACATTGTACACCTTAAACTTACACAATGTTATATGTCAACTATATCTCAATGGAACTGGGAAAAATGAAAATGCATTAACTTATTTTAAAAAGAAAAAGTCAAGCTTTTTTTTTTCCTGCCTTTCGTACACAAATTGTTCCTTGAGTTACAAAATAGTTGATGAAGGAAAGCTTCTATTTGGGGAAGTAAGCAGCTAATACATGAGAAAGAAGTGGTCAATTATTCCCATTGTAACTCCTAGTGAATGATCAGATCTGAGCACTAATCATCAATAGTGCTAATGTCACACTAGGAGAGACATCCCGACCTGTGTGTGCTTCCTGGTGGAAGTACACACCACCAATGAAGTAGTCTTTGGACAGGGCATGGTAAGGAACATGAATCTGATTAATTTTCAAAAATGTAGGGTAAACATATTAATAACATGACACATCCACACTCAGTATAAGTCCAGACTGTGGGAACCACCACAGGACAAAAGAGCTAATCTTCCCAACAAATAAATTCCAGGAGGGAAAAATAAGATCTGGGGACCCTAAAGATTAAGAGAGACATAAGAAACATATCGACAAGTTGCGATGTATGAACCTTATCTGGATCCTGACTCAGATGAATTATTAAAACACACACACACACTTACAAGACAATTAGCAACATTTGAACACTGCATGATATTGAACAATTATTGTCAGCAACTTTAGGCATTAAAATGGTATTGTGGTTTGTGTTTCTTCAAGAATCCTTACCTTTTTGATTTAAGGTAATCCTTACCTTACCTTCCTTACCTGTACTCAAATAGCTAACAGATGACATGATAAGGTTGCATCCCAGGAGGCACTAGTGGTAAAGAACCCGCCTGCTAATGCAGGAGACATAAGAGACGTGGGTTCAATCCCTAGGTGGGGAAGATCCTCTGGTTGAGGGCATGGCAACCCACTCCAGTATTCTTGCCTGGAGAATCCCATGGACAGAGGAGCCTGGTGGGCTACAATCTATAGGGTCGCAAGGAGTCAGACATGACTGAAGCGACTTAGCATGCACTCACAACATGGTAAGATGTCAAGAATTTGTCTTAAGACAATCAAGGTACTGGAAGAGAGAGTGTTCAGTAGGAGTGTAGGTGAAGCAAGTTTGGCCATAAGTTAACAATGACTTAAGGTAGGTGATGGTCACAATGCATTCAGTATGCTGTTCTTTCAAGTTTTGTATATATTTGAAACCTTCCAGAATAAATCTCAAAATAAAAAGAGTAATTCCCATAAGAAGGTTGCATGGTTTACTTCCATTATGTTAATGAGAAATCTGTATGTCAGTGTATTTCTGTTTTTCTACAGGGGACTGAATTTTTTCCTCTCTAGAAAAATTTAAAATCTATATTTATTAATGTCTACATTTGTTGTCCTGGATTTCCACAAGAATGCATCTAGCAATAGAGTCCCTTCACTCTGCTCAGCACTTGACGTGCCCTTTCATTCTGAATATCCAGGTCCATGACCACTAGGAAATTATCATCTGTTATTTCTGTTAATTTCTTCAATCACCTTTTTTTTTTTCTTTCCTTATGGACGTTCTACTAGTTTGGTGTGGAGACTCTTGGTGGATTTGCTTCATCTGGAAGGATTCTTTCAAATGTCTGGTGGCCCTTGGTTGAATAATGTTGATAGAAATGCAGGAATATCTCTCTGCACATCTAAGGACTTCTGGAGATACATAAATGTTTCACACATGACAAGTTTCCCTTTAGGAAGAGCAGGGGGTGGGCGGCCACCCTCCTGAGGGGCTCCTAAACAGCCAACTAAAGATGGCTTTATTCTGGGGGGCTAACACCCAACACGAGGAAGGATACATGTGGCTGTTAGAAAATGACTGCAAAATTCTCTGACATCCCTGCTACTGAGAATTGTTCTACGCCCCTCCCCTCAAAAGAGCTTTGGCCAATGGAGTATGGTAGAAGTGACACAATGTGACTTCTCAGCAGAGGTCATAAAAGGCCACACAGATCCTGCCTTGTGTAGAACGTGCTCACACCTGTGGTATCCAGTCATTTGAAGACAACCAGGCCACACGAGGGTGGAGGGCACCTGGGGGGCATGCTAGCCCAAGTCCAGGCATACGATTCCAGCTGCCCAGTCTGCCCCAGTGGAGGTCCCAGATCTCATGGAGCAGAGAAAAGCCAGCCCCACTACGCCTGTCTGAAGTCCTGACCCACAGAGCCCGTGCACACGATCAAATGGTAGTTATATTAAATCACTCAGTCTGGGGTTGTTTTTGACAAGGAAGAAGTCATCGAAACACTGGACAGGAGACAGCTTCTGCTTCTCCTCCATGACCACCCACGTATCTGCAGCAAATACGAATGCATTCCAATTGCCCGGCGCCCTGTGACTATCATACGTGCAGTAACCTGGTCTCTGCAAAGCCACCTCCGAGGGCACCTTCGGAAGGCCATGGGATCCCAGGCCATGCAGGCCAGGACAGATGTCCTAGTCAGGGCCCCATGCCTCCCTGAGAGCTTGAGCCCTCCAAATGCAGGGAGTCGGGAAGGTGGGCATCTAATCTCTGTAACCTCTACTAAAATTTTGAAAGTTCCCAGGCTCCCCCATACTGGTCAGGTCTCTACCTGCTGCAGGTTATGGAAAACCACCTCCAACTGTCCTTCCAGCAAAATGTTATCCCTGCAGGACTTGGGTAACAGCTCTCTCCAACAGTATCATCAGCCTTCTCTCTCTACAAATCCAAGCCAGGCTCTCCCCACATGACAAACACAGCATCTGCTTGCAACACGAAGCACATCCCACCAACCTAGCGAACAACACCCCCTCCAACTTGAAAGAGGACTTCTTCCCCCTTCAAAATAAAGAATGATGCAAAGAGCTGACTCATTGGAAAAGACCCTGATGCTGGGAAAGATTTGGGAGCAAGAGGAGATGATTGGATGGCATCACTGACTCAACAGACTCTGGTAGACAGTGAAGGACAGGAAAGCCTGGCATGCTGCATTGCATGAGGTTGCAACGAGTCGGACACAACTTGGCAACTGAACAACAACGATGGAGGAACCAAGCTAATTGCTTGCTTAGCTCCTTTGCTCTCCCCTGAGCCATTGTCATGGGGTCAGCCCACCCAGGATGGGGGGGTTAGGTTGCCCCCAGAAAGATGTTTTCCATTAAAGGAGGTGGCTTTTCTATCAGCTCCAGTTTCCGAAAGGGTCAAGCACACACTGGAGAATCACTGCCTGGGCTTGAATCGTGGCAAACCTTGGGCAGGAGACTTTTCTGTGTCTCAATTTCCTCATGTGCAAAATGGGACTAAAAATAATAATGTGTTGTATCCAATTTATTCACATAAAGCACTCAGAACAGCATCTAGGACACAGATGCTGTAGAGGTGTGAGCAGCTACTCTGGCATCTCCCTCTCTGAGAGGGGACAGAAGGGAGGAAAGAAGGGCTCTGGGCTTCCAAAAATGTACACTGTCCTGGCTTCCCACACCCCACCCACTGCCTAGGTCACCAAGGTCCACCCGAGTTCCCTCATGACCTTAGACACAGGGGCTCAGACAGAGGTGCACGTGAACAGAAATTTAGAGTCCCAGCCCAGTCTCTTGTCTTTGCTTGCCTGGACACTGGGAAAGCACCCCCGCCCCCATATCTGGGGGCGGTCCTCACTCAGAAGGGGGCTGGAGTGTAGGGGAATTCCAAGCATGGTTTCCACACTGCAGGTCATGACTCATCATGGGGTGAAGGTACGTGTGTGTGTTTTTAATGAAACAAATATGGTGGGATTAAAAAAAAATGCACGGATTTAGTAGTGGCTCATTAAAGTGTGTGTTCGCAAGCACACATGCACTATGTAAGAGGGGTTTCTCACTGTGGGTTAGAAGCCAGTTTTCAAAGCGCTGAGTTAGAGAAGTGGAATGTTTTAAGGAGCTTGAGCACTGAACATGCCCTCAGCATAGCCAGAGGGAGCCCCCAGTAGGGGGTTCTGCTCAAGGATTCTGCTGAATGAATGAATGAACAGAAAGAAAGGGGACTTCCTACTGGCCCCCTACTTCAGGGCCCTCTGGGAACCACAGGAGAGGCTGTAGCAGGAAATACAGGACACAAACACAAATAGTGAAAGAGCCATAATCCAAGAGAAGCCAACTCGGTCTGGTAGAAATACTTTCTATCCACAGCCACAGAAATACCTTAGCAGAGGCCACAAGGTTTTGTTTTTGCTTTTAAAAAACCTGTTTATATGTTCAAAAGAAATAGATGCAAGCCATTCAGCTCTCTGTAAAATGCAGAACCAAGTTAAATGGAAAGCTGATGGCATGTATTGAAGCGGTCACACACTGCCAGCACTTTCTCGCTGCCCTGGGAGAACACGGCACCAGGCTGGAGTTAGCCGTGTTAGCGTTAGTTTCTCAGTCGTGTCTGACTCTTTGCAATCCCATGGACTGTAGCCCTCCAAGCTCCTCTGTCCATGGAATTCTCCAGGCATGAATACTGGAGTGGGTTGCTATTCCCTTCTCCAGGGGATCTTCCCAACCTATGAACCCAAGTCTCCTACATTGCAGGCAGATTCTTTACCATCTGAGCCACCAGGGAAGCTGTCCTCCATGGCCATTTAGCTGCATCTCAAAGTTTAAGTATGAATGCCCTCTGACCCAGCATTAGCACCTTCACGGTTTTATCTCATTATCAACTGGTACCTTAAAAATCTACATAACTGCACAGATGCACGTACAGGAATCTGTGTTGCAGCACTGTTCGCAACAGTGAAAAGTTGGAAACAAACAGCCATTGGTGGAGGAGCTCCACAGGGGTTGAAGGTACATCCACAAAACGAAGATGGTACGACGGGGCAGCTCAGAGCGAGGAAACTGTCAGGTAAGAAAGCATGTGTCATGGCCAGATGAAAAAAGCGAGTGGTAGAGAGCATGTAAGGCATGTCCGGAGTCTTAAAACATTTCCATGTGAAGAAATGTGCTCCCATGCCTGCAGCAACCATAATGTCTGATGGCTGGACGTGGCGGGACTACAGGAAGAGCATGTACTTAACTCATTTTTGTACTGTCGGAAATTTTACAACTAGCATGGGTTTTGAAATCAAGGGAAAAAATTAAATAATGAACAAGGATCATAAAGCTTTATTTAATAAATATAATCCAAACCTTCAAAATATTTTTATTCCATATGTAGCCAATTAGGAAAAGGAAAAAAAAAAGTTATAAGGAAATGTTTGAAGGGATTACGTTGGAAGGGTGTCAGGAGAAAGGGAGGAGGATGGGAAGATTCAAGCAATAAAGGTTAAGTGGTGACCAGAGGGTGCTCAGGACCTCACAATTCTCAAAGCGCCGCCTTCACGGGCCATGTCTCAGGGGGCCCTGGGGGCTTCCAATCCTCCTTGGCCATGATTCGAGATGCTAGACTGACATTTGTGGAATGAATCAGGACTCCAGAAATTTGGAAATCCTCTCAAAACCAGGGAGGCGGTCTACCTTTTCTATAACCATCAAGATTGCCTTATTTCCCCCCTAAAATAAAGTATCTGGCTGGACAACTGTAAGCTCTATCAGGGAATAACTTAACTTTTCTAAAGAGACTTTAAGATCCTCAAGGCCAGCCGCTTACACTAGGGCTTAATGTCCATCTGCTAATGAAATACCGGGTTCTGTTCTGATGCTTCCAAACCACATTTGAAAAGAGAACTGACTTCACAGTGCATATTTTTCAACTCCTTGGGAAAAGGATGGGAGGGTCAGGTCTGGTCGTGGGGACACCGTGTGGTGAGACATCAATGAATCAGTTCAAAAGAAGGCGTCTGAGGTGCAGGGAGGTGAGCTCCGTCCTGGCACAGAGCAGGTGAGCCTGGATAAACCTGTGTGGTGCTGGGCCCTCAGGAGAGAGGTCTGGACCGCCAGGAATGGGGCCTCGTCAAAATAACCCTAAAAGAGGCTGTATCCCAACACGTGTGCGTGTTACAAGGAGTAGGTGGCAGTGTGGAGGCCCGCTAGGGACTGCCGCAAAGGCCTGGTGGACACGGGTGGCAGGGGTAGAAGCTCTCCTGGGCTGACTCAGCACAGGCCAATTCTAGCTTCTGAAAAGAGACATTCCTAAGATCATCTGCAGAAACAAGACGGGCCTGAAGCCCTGCAGGGCCTCCCTGAGGGGCCGGAGAAGGGGCAACAACACGGAGTCCAGGCACAAGGCTCGTTTGTCCACTCTTTATTAAAGCTAGGTCCTTCCTCCTGCCGACAGCTGCGGGGCGGGGCGGCTGGGGCCCAGGACGGGTGCAGGTCTGTACTCAAGGGCTGGGCCAGGCAGGATGGGCATGGACCGGACCCCGACCTCAGGGGCTGGCCCACCTTGCCCTGGGCCCTTCCTGAGGCGCCTTCCCACAGCGGGAGAGACAGGCCAGGGACAGAGGGCACCAGCCAGCACCGCCGGCGCCTCCCTGGGAACCCCTGTCCTCCTCACCACCCACCCCACCCCCCCACCCCCATCGGCCAGGCTAATTCTCACCACCACCGTCCGGCCGTCCAGGCCCTCCTCCCACCCACCGACTACGGTGACTACGGTGCCTCCTACTGCCCAGCCGCTAGTAGCCTGGCTGCCGGCTCCCAGGCCCCAAGGCCACATCTACACTAACACAGAAGGAACTAGGTCTAGAAGGGAATACGTTTGCTTCAAATTTTCGGTTTTCTGGCCCCACTCACACTGGCCCAAAAAACATCAAGGTGGGGGGGCAGGTGTCTTGCAGGTGACCTGGTGGCTTCAAACGGCCCGGCCTGGAAGGTGGGTGCTGGCCGCAGGCCTTGCATAGTTGGATACTTGGTCAGTCACTGAGCCACGGGCTCAGGTCGGAACCCCCCAAGGGGGACGGCTCACCGCCCACTCTGTGGAATGCTTATCTAAACAGAAACACTGCTGGCGTCTAGTGTAGAAGGACGACAGAGGCAGAGTGAAAGGAGCCTGGGGCGGGGCGGGGTGGGCAGTCATAGCCCTAATGGTGGGATGTAAGAAACGACCTTGCTACCGACCTCTGTCACTTTAAACTGGGTTATTGGATGTAAGTGAGCCACGGGCTCATAAGAGCAGGGCCCTGTATGTCCCCCCGTGTGGGCAGAGGAGCAGAAGGCTGGGGCGCAGGGCTGTGGGGGAATCTCTGAGTGCGCGCCTCCAGCTGCCTGGGGTAAGGGCACCAAAGGATTCCAAAGGGGAGTTAAGACTAAACCCCACGCCGCCAGGCTGAATCTCGGCGCTCAAGTGGGGTGAGCAGAGTGAGGACTCTGGAGAGTAAGGCTTCCAGGTCCCTGGGGACCCTGTGAACACCCGCTACCCCATCCTACTTCATCCTGCACGGGGCCACGATTTGGTTTCTGGCTTTTTTTCTCCTCCTTCCAGATTCTTCGGGCCACACAAGCAGTGGAAATAAATATCCGCGGTCACAGAATAAAAGCTTTCCCAGGTGCATCTCTGCTTCCCCCACCCCGGATTAGGGAGGAACACTGTCCTTTGAAAACCCACGAGGTCTCCCCTCGCCACGCACAGTCCTTAACGCTTCCTGGACATACTCTGAACGGCCAGGAGGTCCCTGAATTCTCCCGCTGAGGGATGGGAAGAAGTCGTCAGCCAAACCCCTCGACCACCCCACCCTCCCTTGACGCAAGGCCTTCCCCTCCCTCGCCGTTAAGTTAAACCCCCGTTACTCACTCACATGCCACCTCTCCCCCGGGCCACCCAAATCGAACCCGGGTAAAATAAATAACATCGCCTGCCGTCCCCACCGCGTGGCCTCACCGCATCGATCCAGGGACGTCGCAGTCTCCCGCCGGGGTGGCCGCCCCTGCCCCATCGGCTCCGCGCGCGGCTCGCCTCGCCCCCCACGCCCCCCGCACGGCCACGCGAGCTCGGCGCCGGTTCTCCAGGGCCGAGCAGGCGGGAAGCCCGAGGCCGGTGCACCGGGGCCGAGGGTAAGGCACCGCACCGGGGCCGGGGCCCTCGGCAACCCCCGCGGCCAGAGGAGCAAAGGGGCGGCGGCCTAGCGGCCTGCGCCTCCGTCACAGGCCCTCACAGGATGGTCTCCTCGTAGGCGCCCGAAGGCCCCGCGAAGGCGGCCGTCGGCTCGGAGCCGAAGCTCGTTCCGCCCGCGAACTCCAGCAGGGTGCTGCCGTGCTCCCCGGGCCCGGTCCCTGCGCCCGCGCTCGGCGGCCCCTTGGCGGGCGCCTCGGCCTTGGGCGCGGGCGCAGCGGGCGCCTGGCCCGGCGCGCCCGACGCGCCGCGGTGCGTCTTCATGTGGGTGAGCAGGTGCGAGCTCTGCGAGAAGCGGCGGCCGCAGTTGGCGCAGGCGTAGGGCCGCTCGCCCGTGTGCGTGCGCTGGTGCGTCACGAGCACCGAGCGCTGCGAGAAGCGCTTGCCGCACTCGGGGCACGGGAAGGGCCGCTCGCCCGTGTGGCCGCGCCGGTGCTTGGCCAGGTTGGAGCGCTGCGCGAAGCCGCGGCCGCAGTCGGTGCAGCGGAAGGGCTTCTCGCCCGTGTGCGTGCGCCGGTGCCGCTTGAAGTCCGAGCTGTGGCCGAAGCCCTTGCCGCAGTCGGGGCAGCGGTGCGGCTTCTCCTCGGCGTGCGCCCACTGGTGCCGCGTCAGCGCGGCGCTCTGCCCGAAGCGGCGGCCGCACTCGCCGCACGCGTAGGGCCGCTCGCCCGTGTGCGCGCGCCCGTGCGCCGTCAGATGCGCGCGCCGGCTGAAGCCCGCGCCGCACACGCCGCAGACGAAGGGCTTCTCCCCCGTGTGGCCGCGCACGTGCGCCGCCAGGTGCGAGCCGCGGGCGAAGCGCGCGCCGCACTCCGGGCACGGGAAGGGCCGCTCGCCGGTGTGCGTGCGGCGGTGGCGCGCCAGGTGCGAACCGTACACAAAGCTCTTGCCGCAGTCGGCACAGCGGTGTGGCCGCTCGCCCGCGTGGTAGCGCTGGTGCTTGGCCAGCGCTGCGCGGCGCCCAAACGTCTTGCCGCAGTCGGAGCAGATCCACGGGCTCTCCTCCTCGGCCAACGCGGCGGTCGCCGGCTCCGCCAGCAGCCCCCCGACTGCAGGCCCGAACGCGCGAAGGCCGCTGGTGCCTCCAGGCCCGGCCCCGCCGCCGAAAGGGTCGCAGGCCAGCCCCGCGCCCTCCACCAGGGAGAGCCGGCCCCCGAGGGGTCCGGGCAGGGGGCGCCCGTCGGCCGGCAGCCGCTCCCCGAAGTCCGGGAGGCCCAGGATCGGAAAGCCATCCGGGTGGAGCCAAGACTTGGGGTGCATGGGAAAGTGGAAGCCGAGCGGGTGCGAGGAAGTGCCTTCGCCCTCCCCCAGGCCGTTGCCTAGCCCCAGAAACCGCCTATCCGGTTCGGGGTCATCCTTGCTCTGAGAGGTGGGCGCCTCCACCACCGCCTCTCTCGCCTCGGCCTCTTCCTCAGTCTCTCCGTCCGCCTCATCGACCTCTGGCCCCTCCGGCCCCGCCTCGGCCTCCTCGGGCCCCGCCGCGGGCCCCATCTCGTTGCAAGGCTCCCGCCGAGGGCCCTCGCCTCCGGGCTCCGCGCAGCTGCCGCCCCGTCGATGGCGCTGGAAGTCGGCGCGGAGACGGAAGGCCTGGCCGCAGTCGGGGCAGCAGTGGGGCCGGTCGGCCGTGTGCACCGCCTGATGCCGCGCAAGCGCCGAGCTCTGGCTGAAGCTGCGGCCGCAGTGCGGGCAGGGGTAGGGCCGCTCACCCGTGTGCGTGCGCTGGTGCGTGACCAGGTAGGAGCGGCGCCCAAAGCCCGCGCCGCAGAAGGCGCAGCGGTAGGGCCGCTCGCCCGTGTGAATGCGACGGTGCGTGACCAGGTGCGACTTGTACACGAAGCGCTTGCCGCAGTCGGGGCACGGGAAGGGCTTCTCGCCGGTGTGCGTGCGCTGGTGGATGGCCAGGTGCGAGCGGTACACGAAGCCTTTGCCGCACTCGTCGCAGCCGAAGGGCTTGACCGCCGCGTGGTAGCGCTGGTGCTTGGCCAGCCGGGACCGGTGCGGGAACACCTTGCCGCACACGTCGCACGTCGTCTCCGGGCGCCCGGCTGGCGCAGCCACCGCGGCCGGGAACGCCCAGGGCGCCAGGAGGCTCGCACCCGGCTCCCGGCCCGGCAGAAAGGGCTTCGACTCAGATTCCGGGGCCAGGACCCCGAGCCCGCCGGGGTCCAGACCCCACCCCTCCGGAGTCTGCGCAGAATCCGAGTCGTCGGGGCCCCAGGTCCCAGGCACGTCGCCCACTCCGTAGGCCGCCGACCACAGCCCCGGGGGCTCGTTCTCCTCCTCTGCCACCTCTGCCAGGAAGTCTTCGTCGTCGTCCTCCTCGTGGTCCTCTATGTCGTCGGTCCAGAACCAGGCCCCTGAAGGAGACGAGAAGACCACGGGAGAGGTGAGAAGACGCCATGCCAGCAGTCCCTTACCGGCACGGAGCCCGAATTCAGGATGCCTCCGTCCCTACCCCAGGTAGGAGGAACTCTGCAGACAGGAGATTTCTCCGTCCCTCCTAGGAAGGCTGGTGTTCCTTCCCTTCTCGAACTTGCCTCACATGGCCTCAACTAATCCCTTTTCCACCCTCCAGCTCCAACTAATCCCTCCAGCTCCCTCCAGGGCTTGCCACCTCGCTGTAGAACAGGGACAACCTACAAAGTAGGTGACGTTGCCTGTGGGCTCCTGTGAGACCACGGGCCAGAAAAATAGATTGAGATGCCTACTCTGTTTTTTCCAAAGCCCCCTGTCTACTGGAGAACCCCACCTCCTGGCCTGCTTGGCCCAAGGCAGCCCAGACCCCAGCCCCAGCACGGCCGGGCCATGGAGGACTTGATTTTGTGAACACCTAAGCTTTGCTCAGCGTCCCTCTCCCCCAGGCTCCCACCCACAGAGTAGAGCCAAGAAAGGCTGCCCTGAGCCAAGGACCTACAGGGGCCTGGAGGCCTCAGCTCTCTGCACTCACCCTAAGTATGCTCCAGCTATTCTGTGGGCAGAGACGAGCCTCCCTGAAGCCTGTTTTTTTTTTTTTTTCCCTGAGCCATTGTGCACTTGAGAAATGGTCCCAAACTGACTAAGACTGGGTGAGCTACAAACATCTTTCCATCACAGAAGGCTGAGGACCCACCCCAGGACCCTGCAATCCCATCCCTCCTCCACCAAGCAGTTTCCTGACCTCACCCTTCAGTGTGGAGTGCAGACATAGAATCGGTTTATAAACGGGGTGATACGCCTCCTGTCATGATACACCCAGGAGGGAACTGGTATTTACAGAGCAGGCGCTACATCACACAAGGAACCTGGCCTGCAGCACCCCAGTATTCAGAGCACCTGTGTGCCACCGGCCTCGGGGGCACTTTGCCTGCATCTGTCTGCAACGGCCACGCACCGTGCAGGCCACTGCAGAATTCCAGCACCTGGAAGGGTCGCTCCAGGTTGAGGTGGGGACGGGGTTCCCCCAGTTCCCAGATGCAAGCCTGTTTGGGATCCGAGCGAGGACCCATCAGGTCTACTGGTGAGGCTGGAGCCGGGGCAGAGGAGGTGCTCTGACAAAGGGCTGGGGGCCTTTCTCCACAGGGATGCCTCTTCCAGAACTCACAGCAGGGAGTGGACAAGTGCACCCTGGGGAAGGGAGGCTGGCATCTCGTCTGCCTGACACTTCCACTCCTGAGGACTCTGACACCAGGTGAGGACTAGCTCGGCCGGGGCCATGCTCCAAGCCTGGCAACCCGCCCATACTTCCCCCCGAGACACATGGAGAAGGGGCAGACACCCCAACCGCGTGTTCAGAGACTGGCCAATGGAAGCCTGCAGTCCTTCTGTCCCCAGGTGGCATTTCAGAGCTGGACCCCATAAACAGGGCACACCTCCCGCTAAGACACTCTGAGAAACATCACCTACATCCCAATCTCAGCCTGGAGGCAACAGCAGCATTTCTTACCAGCCAGAGGCCCGCCCCCCAATTCTGAAGGCCAGGAGACATTCCCACAGGGACCCAGAGAACTCGGGGACCCAAGGCAGGAAGGTCTACAGCACAGTGGAAAGTAAGGCCCGAGGCCTGAGCCCACTGTGGGCGAGTGACTGAATCGCTACTTTAAAAGTTGATTTCCTCATCAAGTGAGACCAATCGTCCCTCCCCTGCTATTTCACAGAGCTGTTATGAAAATAATCAGTATACAAGGAAATAATCTAAAGAGTACACGTGAAGGCATAGTGCTGTTTGTGTCTTCCTGTATTTTATTGAAAACATCTACACGCTGCTCCAGGTACGTGAGTGGCATGAGACGTCTGGAGCCCGCACGAGGCAAGCATCACCCAAGACCAAAGCCAAACACATGCACTGTGCACGGGCCTCCACTGAACCTCCTGACCACCCGGAACAGCTCACAGACCCCGCGGGGGCACCTCCATAGAACCAACAGTCCGACAGCCTCAGTGCAGGAAACTACAGGTTTCCTTCAAACTCTTTATTCTCCACACAACTAAAAAATGAGGCCCAGAAAGTTGGAGGAACAGAGGCGGGTCTGGGGTCTCAGGAGAAATCCACCACTCTGAACACTGCCCTCCAGAATGCTGGCCCCGGGCCTCCCAGCGAGAGGAGATGGCCAATCAGGTGGGGAAGCCGCGACAGCTGACCCTCAGGCGTACAAAAACCACCAGAGGCCAGGGCAAGGAGAGAGCATTATTTTTAAAGACTTGTAACAGGAGCCTCGAGGTTCGCTACAGACTCCCCAGGCCTTGGGCCTCTGCAGATGGAACCAAGAGGAGCCAACCCTCAAAGGCAGGGGTGAGCCCCCAGCGCCGTGCGGTCCCCACGGAGCCCCCACCAGCGCAGACGAGCAGCACCAGGCCCCTCTCGGGCTGCAGTGAAGGTGCAGGCTGAGGGAGGTCTGCCAGAAACTCTGCGAGACTCGGCGTCACGCTCACCTGTGTAGACGCCAGTGACGATGTCGCCCTCCTCGGGACGGGCGCTGTCCGGGACCCACGGCTCCTCCCCTTGCTCCAGCCGGAAGATCAGATCCGGCTTGGGGACGGGGTATCCTGGCCCAGAGAGAACAGGCGGCAGCTGCAGGGCCCCACTCGCGCCCCGGCCCACAGAGCCCTGCCACCACCGCTCCTGTCCCGGCCCCTCCAGAACCTGCCGCCCCACCTCCCGGCCGGAACTCCCACACCCCCAGCTCCCCTGCCAAGCCCCCCTCCACAGGGGGCCCCACCCCCCTCCTCTGCCTCTGGACTCCTCGCCCCTCGAGGCCTCTAAGGGGAACACAGAGACCAGCGCTGGGCCAGCTGCTCCCCAGGACGTGGAACCTGGGTCAGGGTGCTGCTGGGCCACAGTGAGCCCCCCACGACACACCCTGGCCAGAAGCCAGGTGGTCCCCAGGGCTTCCCTGGGAGGTGAGCTGGCACCAGCACCCCCTTCTCCGGGACCCTCGGGCTCCACACACCACCCTCAGACAGCTAAGCCCCAGGCAGCCGTCAGGCTAGGATGCCTCCTGCGGACGGAGGGCTCCGCTCACCCAAGGACACCAGAATCCCGTAGTTTTCCCGCATGACCTCCTTGTAGAGTTCCCGCTGGTCTTCGTCCAGCCTTTCCCACTCCTCCAGGGAGAAGTACACAGCCACGTCTTCAAAGGTCACCAGCCCCTGGGAAACAAAGCGCCCTGGCCACTGCCCTCCCCTGACTCGGGTAAGAGGCAGGGGCGCACCCCCACAAAGACAGGACAGGAGATCACTTCCGTAGGAACTGGGCTCGCCCGGCAATGTGGGGCTCACGAGGATACAGCCCAGCACCGCATCACTGGCGAGCCTGCAGATGCCCGATGGAACTAGGGGCTCCCAGGCCTTGCACAGGCCGGTCTCACTCAGCAATCAGGACCTCAGGCTCAGAGAGGGAGATGGCTCAGCTCAGGTGGGGCAGCACGGGGTCTCACGCCAAAGTCCCAGGACCACGACACCCAGGACCCCTTGGCTGCGCTGTGTGGCCACTCATCCCTCCCGCATCACTGTCTGCCTCAAGCCAGGGGTCACAGCAGCGGTGTGAGAGCTCACGCCAGGGTGGACAACCGGCACCAACAGAATGTGGGCACTGGCGCCCGATCAGGACAGTGGCCTGGGAAGGGTCAGGCCCAGGACGGCAGAACCGTAACCCCTGGGCTTCGGACTAGAGAGGGCCAACTGCTTCCCGAGGCCCTGACCCGGCTCACAGCTGGGGCTCGGCCTGGGAACCACAGGGCTGCTGCCCTGCCAGCAGGGGATTTCCGCAACAGTAGGTGCGGATCCCACCCCGCCCCTCCGAGGAACCCGCGCCTGGTTAACTGAGCCCCAAACCAGGGGGCAGCTCACCTGAGACGCAGACGTCAGGGAGTCGTCCTCGTCCTCGTCCTCCTCCTCTTCGTCCCCCTCCCGCTCCAGGTCCTCATCCCTCCGCGGGGCTGGAGCCCGGGAGGCCTGCAGGGCTGAGCAGAGAGACTCTTGAGGGCGGGGCTTTAGCCCGGGACGGCCACGTGTCCGTCCAGCTACCAGGATGGGCAGCTCCCGGCCACGCCCCCTTTTCAAATGCAGGGCGCTGACCCCGCAGCCCCAGCTCCGCCCTGTCCAAGAGCTCTTCCCGGCTGCCCCCTGGAGCCCCCCGAAACTTCCTCCCCTGGGGTCAGCTCCTTTCTCTTACCCTTTTCCTGAAGGCCCGGCGACTTGGTGTCCCTGCCGCCGCGGGGGCGCTCCTGGGTCCCCGACGCTGGACTCTGCTCTTCTGCCAGCGCCTCCTCCACCGTGCCATCCACCTCCACGTCCACGTCCACCACCACCTCCTCCACCAGCCGCTCCTCCAGCGCCTCCACCTGGTCCTCCTCCAGCACCTCCACCTGGTCCTCCTCCAGCGCCTCCACCTCCTCCCCCTTTCCTTCCTCCTCTTCTTCTTCCTGGTCAGGACCACACTCCGATCCATCCAGCCTCTCCAGCTGGGCGGCCGGCGAGTCTGGAGTCGTGCGCGGGGCTGCCATCGCCTCTGCCAGGAGCCTCAGCTCGGCCTAAAACACAGACAGCGACGGTGAGGGTAACGCGCCGCCCCCGCAAGTCTGCTCCAGGGCCCCGCAGCCCTCCGGGTGAGGCGGGGTTGCTCTGCCCTGAGATGCAGTAACCGGCACCAGGATGGGAGCGCTTTCTGTGATCTCAGGGGGCACAGCCTAGATTATGTCCCCAGAAATGCTGCCAAAGAGCCCCTCACTGTGACCCCCGTTACTTGGCCTCGGCTCTTTCCTGGGAGCAGGACAGGCCTGCTGTGAACCACCGTGCTTTCTTGGAGTAAATTGGGGATTAATCCTGCATTTTTTATCCTCAAGAATGTGGAAGCATAAAGTCCAGGCAACGTGTTGGAGGGTGGTCCAGCTTGTGTTTAGCTGAAAGGGGTGCATGCAATCGCTTCTCGGCCTTTTGGCTAAGATTAAGTGAAAGGGGTGCACGCAGCCTGTGAGGAACAGCCCACCCGATATATGAGTGGAGGAGATGCTCACCCAGCTCTGGACACCCAAACTTGGCAACAGGGAGTATGGGAGCCAAGGTCTGAGCATGCGGGCCAGGGTCCTGGGCGGGGAAGGTGAGACCACTCTGCCAGGAGCACCTGCTCTGCCAAGCCAGCAGGTCAGGCCCCTTCTGGAGCAGGCATACAGCACACCCCTCGCCCCTTGTGCCATCCAGGGCAACTGGAAAAAGCTCAGCAGGTCATGGAGATCTGGTTCATCGCTGGACCAGCAAAGGTGAAATGAAACGCCTGGTGACCCTGTTCACGTTTAGGGATCAGAGAAGCCTAAGTGTCGAGTCATCAAACCTCCGGTGACTCACAGCACCTGAAACTCACATGGATGTCACAGACGGCTCAGCCAGGCACTCAGGGGGGACACGGTCACACTGCCTGGGGCACAGAGCCTGGGGCTGTGGACCGAAGATGGACGGGATGCTGAGAGCCCTGGGGCCACGCCTCTCTCCCACCTGTGTATCCTTCACCAAGCCCAGTGGAGCACCGAGGACAAGACAGAGGCACGGGCTTTGAGTGCAAAGCACAGAGGCTAAGGGCCATCAGCCAGCGTGGCTCATCATCCTCTCAGACCTGAATGGGGTCACTTCCAAAGTGAGCCAAGCCAATTACAAACACAGCGACCCCAGGATCCTGGGCAGACAGTGGGAACCCCGGAGGATCAGGGGACACCAGGGCCCACCCCAGCTCAGCCAGCTCTACCAGCACACGGCGTCTGCTGCAGAACCCCTAAACCAGGACGGGGCCCCCAAAGAAAGGTGCCCCCCAGCCATGAGAACAGTCCAGACCACTGCGCACCCCCTAGGAGAAGCGCTCAGTGATTAGCTCTTACCACAACTCATCACGTCTCTGTTAATAAGGCAGCGTGCGCTCATTTTTCTCAAGTGCTCTGAGCTGCTGCTTTAAAGTCCACACTGTGACTGGGAGGGAACGCTGAACATTCGCACAGCTCCTTCCAGAGATCAGGACCCAAGTCCAGGGGCACACGGGCACCCAGAAGCCACCTTTGTCCTGACTCTCACGCTGATCCCATTCTAGATCCCATATCACTGGACCAGATGTGCCAGTCGTGGGAACTACACCCAGGAGGGCCACCCTCCGCCCCAGTCGCTCCCAGAGCCCGTGTGTCCTCGGTCTCCCCGGCTCTCTGGCCACGTGAAGGTGCCTGAGCTGTAGAAACGCGTGTGGCATGTCCTGGGCCACCTGCAGGAGGACGGGCCCTGCCCGGCACTCGGGCTGTCAGAAATGCTCGGCAGAGGTTTCCCAATCGCCACCCACCTCAGGCCCAGAGGGAGGCTCTTCTCATCCAGGCCTCAGGCTGCAAATTCAGGCTGAGTCCAGATGCCAGGCCAAGCCCAGCAGAGCCCCTCCTGCCTAGCTCTCTCCCACAGCAGGTGCCCCCAGGCCGGGCCTGCACCTGAGGACTCGTGGCTTTGGAATAAAGTGATCCCATGCTCATTCCACCTCGGGACCTTTGCACATGCCACTCCCGCCCCCTGGCACTCTCCTTCCCTCTTCACTGGGCCTTTGGAGGCAGCCCCCTGGGCTCCTATGACATGCACAGCTCCCGGGACTCTGCGCTCTCGGCACCTACATTTTAATACACTTATTGAATTGTCTGCTTATTGCTTGTCTCCCCAAGTATACAGTCAACTCCAGGCAAGCAGAAGTTCCCTCTGTTCCTCTCTCAAATCTCTTCTGTGCCAGACACAGAGTGAGCACTCAGCTATTTACCAAAGGAATGATTCTAAAGTCTGCGGTCAATGCAATGAATGTACGCTTTTTAAGACTCAGTATTCTGGCTCCACTATCACGTTCTGGAACAGACTAACTGCTGCTGAGGGTCCTTCACTCTGGAGCCCACTGGCGGTGCATCTAAGGGCTCTGAGGGCTCTTCTCCTAAGAGGTGCACCTGCTGGTGACCAGGGAGGAAAAGACCCGGATGCCATGGAGATGGGCAGTCACCCTGTCGACAGCCCTGCCAGACATCCCTCCATCCTGACCCAGCATCTGGAACAGAATGCTGGTTCTGAAACAGAACAGGTTCTGAAAAGCGGAGTAACTAAGTCATTTGGGTGCCAGGTTCCTTCTGCCTCCCCAGGCCAGGTGTGTGCTGCACACTCTCCTCTCTCCTCTTTCCAGCTTGCCAGACCACCAGACACTCACCTCCTGGCATCCTGCTCAGGTAAGCCAGATAAGCAGCCTGATCAACATAACCCCACGGGTCATCCCAGACCATTAATGCCTGGGGGGTGGGGCGGGGCTGCACCCTAGGGTACCATGCTGCAGAATTTAGAACAGGGTGGTGGGGAGAGGGTGACAAGATGCCTGCCCCGCGGACAGCAAGTGGCAAACTTGGGAAACTTTCAGCAACTCTCCACTGAGAGCCCACATCCAGGGAACCCACAGGGAGCAGTAGGAGGAATGGATGGGCGCAGGGGCAGCTGGACCCCTTGCTACTCTCTGGTGGCCTCACTGGCCACACCTGTCATTCAAGGCCTTCCAGGCTTCCATCTTCTTCCTTGACTACCAGGATCCTCACTGCTTGTCCATGATTTGGGCCCCTCTACTCTTCTGGTGTGCCCCTGGCGCAGGTGCATCTGCAGGGCCATGCCCACTGCCCAAAGGCAGCCCCTCACCTGGCAGCCAGCTCCCCAGACCTGCTGACACTTGTTGAACCAAACCCAGCACCAACCTCTCCCCTACACAGGCACAGAAGGCCCTGACCCTGCATACCTCCCCTCTCCCCTGCCCACGGGGTCCTCCTCCAAAGGCCAGCCCCTCTCCCATATCTGCGACCACACGGGGCAGCCCAGACTCCATACGACCCCAGGAAGGACCCCATCCGATCCTAGGAGTGAGTTCTGCAACCTGCCTCCTGGCGGTACAAGACTCGGCCAAGCTGCCCACCGGAGCCTCCATTTGCAGAAGGAAGACCCAGACAAGGCCCCCAAGGTCACTAAGCAGGCTCGCAGGGGGGCACTGAGCAAGGCCATCCTATCCCTCCAGGGGGCTGATCAGGCCCCCGCCTCCCGCGGAAGTAGGGGCCAGGCCGTGACAGCCCCTCCTGGATGGGTGTGTCCCGGGGGCGGCCGCGGCCCAACCCCCGCCCCTCCGGCCTAGACCGTGGCGGGCACCTCCCAGAAGTCGCGCGCGTGTGTCCGCTGCCCGCCTACTCCGCGCTGCCCACCCGGACAGACCCCGGGGGTCGGAGCCAGCCCCCATCGCGCAGGCCGGGGCGGGGGTCCACCGGCTGCACTGAGCGTGGGCGCGGCCGCCCAAGGCCGGGCCAGCGCGCCGCTCCGGGCCCCCCCCACCCCAGGTCCAGGCCGGGTTCGCCCCGCCGCGCGCCGCGATCTCGCCGCGGCGTCGCGCGCCAGCGTCCAGGGGCTGCGCGACCCCGACCCCACGCCCGCGCCCGGCCCGCCCGCACCTGCCGCCCGCGCGCGCCGCCCGCCGGCCCCGCCGCGCACTCACCGCGCCGCCCGCTCACCGCGCGCGCCAGCCGCCGAGCCGCCGCCGGACACCGGGGCCGGACCGGGGCCTGCGCGCCCCGCGCTACACAAAGTGACGGCCCCGGAGCTGCGCGGCGGCGGCGCGTGGGCACCGGAAGTGCCGCCGCCGGGCTCCGCCCCGCCAGTGCCCACGGGGGGGCACTTCCGGTCACGCGGGGTCCAGCGCGGCCTCAAAGGGTCGTGCGTGGGGGGAGAGGACGCGCCCCTCGCTCGAGGGCGCCCTCGGCCCTGGGTCCGCGCGCTCGTGGGCACCGGGACCCCGGCCTTGGGCACCGCGGCGCCCCGTCCCCGCGCCTTCCCAGGACCCAACTCCACCTCCGGGGACCCCGCCGCCCCGCCCTGGCTCTGGAGACTCCCGCGGGGTCCCGGGCCGGACCGCGGCTCCCCAGAACCCGCGCAGCCTCCTCATTCAACCGCGATTCCAGGAGCTCTGCTGAGCGCCAGAGCCGGTTGGCTCCATCCCAGGCCCCGCGATGGTGGAGGGAGGCGGTGACCCCTATGAGTGGCCTCGGAGAGGCTTCGTGCAGGCCCGCGTGCCCTCAGATCCGGACGGGGCAGGGCCGATCCCTGCCGGGCAGGGGCCCCAGGACAAGAGCAGGTGGGCCGGACGCCCACGACTGGTGCGGGGCCAACGCTGGGTAAACGGTGGGGGGTGGGGGGTGTTCCCAGAATGGAGGAGGACGCGGACCGAGGTGGCCAGCCATTGGGCCCGGGTCGCTGGATGAATGCAATAAGCCCTCAGATCTGGAAGCTTTCCATGTGACCAGGAGGAGGGCCCGCTTCTGGGAAGTGTTCCCCCAGCAGAGGGAGGCGGGAGGGGAAGACTGCCGCCCAGGAGGTGTGAGAAGGTGAGGTGAGAGACTCAGGGGATGCCCACAGCCCTCCCCAAAACTTACCTGTTCCCCCCCACCCACCCACCCAGGGTCGCAGCTGCCGTCTTATGGTGGCATCTGGCACCCACGGAGGCTGGGCCCTGGGCCTTGCCCAGCAGTCATCGAACTGGTACTATTTTTCTTCTGTTTTCACCAATGCCCCCCACCCCCGCCCCTTAAGACAAGACATCAACATCACAGCCTCGCCGGGCTCTCAGAGGGTTCACACCTGCTTGAAGTGACAGCGTCTCCCCTCCAGACCCGCGGTGTCTGGCTATGGATCTGCTCAGACCACGGAGGACTCAGACCTGCCTGCATAGGGATTTTCATCCCAAGGCGGGGGAAATGTAGCTGTGTGTGGTGATGAGGGTTAACTAAACTTACTGTGGCAGTCACTGCACAGGAACACTGGACACCTAAAACGAATACGATGTTATATGTCAGTTATATCTCAATAAAGCAGAGATAAATATATACATATATATACATACACACACACACACACATATATATATAGTTTCCCTGGTGGTCCAGTGGTTAGGACTTTGCCTTGCAATGCAGAGGATGAGGGGTTTGATCCCTGGTCAGGAAAGTAAGATCCCATATGCCTGGATCCCAAAAAGCCAGAACATAAAATGGAAGCAATACTGTAACAAATTTAATAAAGACTTTAAACATAGTCCACATCAAAAGAAAAGAATCTTTAAAAGCTAAAAATTGAAGATCTCATTAAAAGATGGAAAAAAAATCAGAAGTTCTGCCAGTGTCACGCCAGTGGTTTGCAGGGTCCTGCTCCGGGACCTGAGAAGTGACCAGCCCCTGTGGATGAGACTGGGCTTTGAGGCTCCATGCCCATCCCCCCACCTTTCTGCAGGCCCACTGGTCGGTGGCACTCCGCATCTGGTCCTGTGGGCCTCCGGGACCCCCTCCCCACCCTTCACCCCAGGTGGTCCCATTGAGAAGATCTGAAGGGGAGCTAACTCAGGAGAGCGGCAGAGCCAGGAAAAGGGGAGCACCAGGAATGGAGGCACCGGGGACTGGCATCTGGACCTGAAGGGGTGAGGCGGGGAGGGAGGCTGTGGGGCCTGCAGGGAGCTGGAGGCGGGCGGTGGTGTCACAGGGTGGGAACTGGGGTTGTGGGGGAGGGGTGCGACTCCCCCGCCCCAGGCCTGTGCTCCCCTTCCCACCCTCCCAGTGCTGCCCACTGCTCAAGTCCACTGCTAATGTGGGGGGCAGGGGATGCAGTCAGAGTCAGGCCCCAGAACCAGATAGGAAACAAATGGGGGAGGAGGTGGAGGTGATTTAGTCGCTAAGTCATGTCTGACGCTTGTGACCCCATGGACTATAGGCCGCCAGGGTGCTCTGTCCATGGGATTTGCCAGGCAAGAATTCTGGAGTGGGTTGCCATTTCCTCCACCAGGGGATCTTCCCAACCCGGGGATCCAACCTGGGTCTACAGCATTGCAGGCAGATTTTTAACTGACGGGGATTCTTCACGGACCGGGAAGCCCAAATCGGGGAGAGGGGCAGGTGAAACAGAACTGACAGCTCATCCCTGTCTTCCAACCCTCCACCTTGTTGGGCAGGGACCCCACGGCACCCCGGCATCTGCTCAGATGTCCTCTTGGCGTGTTCTCACCTGACCCCGCCCCTAAGACCCGATTTCTTCCCCTGATCTCTGCAAATGTTCCCAGCCATTGAGTCCACCAACTCTGCCCACTGGGCGCCCCCTGCCCAGCCCCTACCCGAGTCTCCTCCCTCAGCTGACCACCAGCCTCCGGAGGCCAAGCAGAGGCTGCCACCCTAGGCCCTGCGGTTTCCTCCCCTCCCTGAGGGTCTCCTCCCCACGCCCCACCCCCAGAGCCTCTCCTTCCTCCTGCCCTGCGATGGGCAGAGTCCTCAAAGCTGGTCCCGTGCGGGACAGTGAGTGACGGTCCACGCGGAGATCACGGAGCCCACCGGCTCCCACTCGCCCTCTGCCTCACGCCTGTGGAGACTGTGGGAGCCAAGCATGCTCAGGCGTCCGCCCACTCTTCTGTAAGAGTAAAACCTCAGCCCCTGGACAGGCTCCTTAGTGCCTGTGTTAGTTTTGGAATCAAATACAATTCCCCACTTTTGTGATCCCACCTGACTCCGCTCCTATGCTCCACTGGACCCGGATTGGATGTATGGCCCTCGCCAACAGCCTCAGCCTGGCTGAGCCTCTGCAGGTGACCCCCCCCCCCCACCCCGCCCTGCAGCCTGGCGTCACCTTTGTACCTACTCAGGGCTGTCCCAAATGGACCACGCTTGGGCCTCGCATGATCTGAAGTCACCTGGCCTTGACTCTTCCAAGCACCTAAGTCCCGAGCTGCCAGGGGTCACAGCTGGCTGCCCGAAGGTGCCTGTGGGCACCCAGACCCTGGGGGCAGGACCCCTGCCAGGCGGGCCTGTCTTCATGGGGTGCTGGGGAGCCAGATACCCAGCTTCCAGCCTTGACGCGCCTCCTCCCCTCCCCCGTTTCCTCCATCTTGCAGTGATATTCCTCGAAACATCCTGTGGCCCTGTGCTTGGGCTCCATGGACTCACCAGTCCTGGCCACTGACCTCTCTGGCCACCTCTTCCTGTGGGTTCTCAACAGCGTCCTTCACGCCCTCTGAGGCCAGCAGCCCGACCCCTGCTTTTCCCTCATTCTCAGCGGGAGTTTTTGATCTGGGTGTATGCCCACGCTCGGCCCGTACACATGGTGCATGGATGAATATAGGACCCTGTGCTCCCTCCAGTTGGTGGGGAGTGGGGGAGATGGGGGCCCCATGGCTCACCAAGCCCTAAGGATCATGTCGAAGCATGTGAGAACCTTCTGGGGGCAGAAGGGCTGTAGGACGAGGTGCGAAAGCTGATGGGGGAGGGAAGCTAGCAGGGGTGAGACCAGCAACGGAAAAATCCAGAAGGCCTGTGGGAGTCACTATGTTGCCAGGAGAATCTGGTGACCAAAGTGGTAAGTCTAGACTCAGCTAAGGCGCCAGCCCCAGCCACAGGAAGACTCGGCTTTAGGGCCATCTGAATTTACATTGAAAGTGTTAGTTGCTCAGTTGTGTCCAACTGTTTTTGATCCCATGGGCTGTAGCCCGCCAGGCTCATCTGTCCTTGGAATTCTCCAGGCAAGAATACTGGAGTGGGTAGCCATTTGCTTCTCCAGGAGATCTTCCTGACTCAGGGATCAAAGCCATGTCTCCTGCATTGTAGACAGATTGTTTACCATCTAGGGCTTCCCCGATAGCCCAGTTGGTAAAGAACCCACCTGCAGTGCAGGAGACCCCGGTTCGATTCCTGGGTTGGGAAGATCTCCTGGAGAAGCGACAGGGGACCCACTCCAGTATTCTTGCCTGGAGAATTCCATGGACTATGCCAGGGGCTCACAAAGAGTCAGACACAACTGAGCGACTTTTACTTTCACTTTCTTTACCATCTGAGCCACTGGGGAAGCCCTGAATTTACACTGGGGGCTCTCAGAACTCAGCGTTACACTCCTACCAGGCAGTGACAGAGAGCCCCGGGATCAGGGTTATAAATGGAAACAAGGCGTTAGTATTCCATGCTGTGGATGGCTGGAGATGGACAAGGAGGTGGATGCTGTTTGGGGACATGAGAAAATCTAGATGTACCCAGTGCTGCCAGCCACCTGGCTCTGCGAGGGGCGGCTAATGAGCCAGAAACACAAGGACCATCGGAGGAAGGGGGCCCAGTCCCACTCGAGACCTCTGCCAACACGAGGCCATCTGGGGAGAAAAGGAGGGTGAGTGGGCCTGCACTGGGGCTGGTCTGCCCTCCAGCCTGCTGCTTGTGAGCCAGAAAGAGGGAGGAGAAAGAGGCGGACGGGACCTGCCAGGGCCTGTGCAGCCCGAGACAGCAGGAAGCAGCAAGAATGAGAAAAAGAGAGACCCAAACTGGACGTTGCCCCTTTGCCCAGCCAGCACTAACCTTGAGCTGGAGGTCTTTCTTTTGGGGGTGCTGAAAGGGGGCTGATGGAGAGACTTCCTCGGTAATCCAGCGGCTAAGACTCCATGCTCCCCACGCAAGGGGCCCAGGTTCCATCCCTGATCAGGGAACTAGATCCCACAAGCTGCAACAAAGTTCAAATATCCCGGGTGCCGCATTTAAGACCCAGTGAAGCCAAATAAACATTTTTAAAAGCGTGGGAGGCTGGCGGAGGTGGGCTGGGCAGAGGGGAAGCAGCAGGGGGAAGGGCTGGCCTCAGCGTGAACAACTCCTGCACCTGCAGGTCTGGGGAGGGGGAACACAGCAATGAGGGGTGCAGGGCCTCCCGGCCCAGAAGACGGCAAGTCCTGGAGTCCTGACTGTGAGAGCCATATGGGGACGTCGTGAGGAGATCCCCATGCCTTCAGGGGACAGGTGGCATCTCAGCCCAGCCTGAAAGATGGCCAGAGACTGGGATGCAGTGGGGGCAGGGGAGACCTGGCCTGAGCAAGACCTGTCAGCTGGGGGGAAGGGTGGGGGGACTTGGGGCAGGTTGAGGGAGGGGGCAGGGCCCCATGGCAGCTGGCAGCCCACAAAGGCATCAGGCAGAGGTGGGTCATACTTGTTAAGATGGATGGTGGGAGTGGGAATGGCAGGGGTCCAGGTGGGTGGCTGGGTGCTGTCTGAAAGCTCCTGAGGTGACCCAGGTGGAAAGTGGCAGGGCTTCAAGGTGACAAAATATCTTAATCCATTTGGGCCACTCTAACAAAGTCACCATAGACAGAGGGGCTGAAACATTTATTTCTCACAGTTCTGGAGGTTGGGAAGTCCAAGATCAAGGTGTTGGCAGATTCAGTGTCTGGTGAGAACCTTCTTCCTGGTTCAGAACTGGGGCCCCCTTGCTGAGTCCTCATGTTGGGGGAAGGGTGAGGGATCTCTCTGGAGGTCTCTTTATAAAGGCACTAATAGCCTTCGTGGGGACTCCACCCTCATGACCTAATCACCTCCCACAGTCCCCCCTCCTCCAAAGTGATGGCATATATTACATCAGGGTTTAGGCTTCAACATGTGAATTTGAGTGGAGAGTAAGGGGCAGACACAAACATTCAGTCTCTGGCACAAAATGAGAATTAAGCTGTGGAAATGGGAATAACTGATGTGGGGAGCACCTGGTCACTTTGGGAACATCTCTTGGTTCTGCGATTGTGACACTAATGTGATGGACTCTGCCCATCGTCCTTCCAGAGGGAGCACCTCCCTGCCCCAGCCCCTTCTGTCAGATGCCTGCACCCACCTGGGCGTCAACTCCATTCTAGCCCCTCACCCAACAGTGCAGGGCAAGCGTGGTTATGCTGGGCTTAGGGACAGGGCAGAGGGCAGAAAGGAAGAGCAAACAGCTCCCCCCCAGCCTGGGTGCAGACAGAGATGACAAAAGTCTGCCAATCAGGGGCAGAGGTTCAAGTCCAGGCAGAGAGGAACAGGCAGGGGTGGAGGGTGGAGTGCAGACAGAGGCGGCACAAGCCAGGTGTGCAAAAGACTCCCTCCTCCACCAAACTTTTAGTCTGAGCCTCATCCACCTTGGGGCTCCCATGTCTGTCTCTGCATTGCCCAGTTTTAGCAGAAATCCTGTCAAGTCAGTTTCGCTGGAACCCTCGCCCTGGATATCAGATCACTGTCATATCTGATCAGAGTCCTCACGCCCACCATTCCCCAGGTGATGTCTGAACACCCTGGCCTGCCTTCAGCAAGAATCCTGTCAGGTCTGTTGAACCAGAACTCCCCCCACCCCACCCCTGATGTTTCTTTCCTCTTAGTAATTTTCCATCCAGCAGCTTCCTCCTACCTTGTACCTTGGCTGTGAATCTCAGCTTGTCCTTGTGGTGTTCGGGATTGAGTCCACTTCTATTCTGAGACCTCTTCTCTCCTATCGCCTTAGGTCTTGAGTCCAGTTTGTTTTTACTGCTTTGATCACTGTCCGGCTCTGGTTCTCTCTGATGGTGGCACTACTGCCCTCTCCCTCGGGGGGGGGGGGGGCGTGTGGAGGCTGGACGGAGATGTTGATCAGCACTCCTCTTTGCCAGACTCTTTGCCAGCCCGCAGCATGAGAACCCAGAAGGAACCCGGCGGTGGGGGGGTGGGGGGGTGGGGGGCTTCCTGGAGGAGGTGTCAGCTAAGCAAGGCCTAGGAGCCTAGTGTGAGTGAGCTCTGCCCAGCTGGGGAACCAGCCCCTGAAGGCAGTGTGCACCTGGGGATGAGTCTGTGCAGAGGTGGGGCCGACTCAAAGCCCGTGTGCTCAGACAGAGCCATCCGGCATCTCACGAATTCCAAATGCACTCGGATGTCTCATAACTCCCACGTGCCCGTGTCCCTGCTGGCGAGCCACAGGAAGGCTGACACCCAGAATGAACTTCATGACAGGCACTGGATGGCTGACAGCCTTCTCAACAGCAGCATGCCCCGTGGAGGGCAAGGCAAGAACTAGGCAGATGACACCCCCACTCCCGCCGTGAATTCTATTTCATGCATGCATTTTCATGTGCATCCCCCAAGCTGTTTACAGACATATAAGAATGGAAATTTTATTAAAGCAAAAGTATAAGATTTGTTTATTGGAAACCATTTGACTTCTTACATCTTATTTTGATGTGTTTAAAAGTTACTTCTTGAGAATTCCCTAGTGGTTCAGTGGTTAGGTGTCTTCAGTGGCTCAGTGGTAAAGAAATCTGCCTGCATTGCAGGAGACCTGAGCTCGATCCCTGAGTCAGGAAGATCCCCTTGAGAAAGGAATGGCAACCCACTCCAGTATTCTTGCCTGGAGAATCCCATAGACAGAGGAGCCTGGTTGGGCTACAGTCCATGGGGTTGCAAAGAGTTGGACATGACTGAGCAACTGAGCATACACACACACCAGTGGTTAGGACCCTGGGCTTCCAATGCAGGGGGCATGGGTTCAATCCCTGGTTGGGGAACTAAGATCCCTGCACACCACACGGTGTGGTCAAACATAAAAACTAAATAAAGTTACTTCTTTTCCAGGTGAATTTGGATGGTGCTGCCAGCACCAAAGGAAGAAATCAGGGGTGGAGGGCCCCATGTAGACTAGTTGAGCCTTAGATCTTTGGAACGTTCACGTCTAGGAGACCAATGAGTCCTCAGGTTCAGAGCTTCGGGGAGATCCCTGGGTGGTGGCTGATGTCACCACCTTGGATAGAGTCACGTGGCAGCCTACCAGACTCGACCTGCAAGGGAGAATCCTAAGGGCATCACTATGCCCTTCTACCATCTGGGGGGCCTCACAAAGTCTTCATTTCTACAATGTCTAAACTTTTAAATCTTGGGATAGTAGAAAGTCTTATCTCATAGAAAATCCAACCAGAGGAAAGAGTATGTGTTGGTTTCTTGCTTTAGATGCAACAAATATATTCCAAGTGCCTAGTGTATGTCAGGTTCATTTGCACACATTATTTTACCTGTTTGACATAAAATAACCAGGAACAATGGATACTCTTGCTTCCTTGTTATAGGCAAGGGAAGTTGTCACGTAGTAACTGGAGGCCAGAATTCCAATTCCCAAGTCCTCACCAGAGGACCATCACTAGTTTCTAAAAGATGCCAAGCTGACTCAAAGGAAGCAAAGACAATACTAAGGGTTGAATTGTTTTCTGTTTTATAGATTCGACTTTACCTTACTCCCTGGAGAGTCTCCATTTTACCAGAGACTTCTGGGCTTAGCCAGCCAGTCCCTGATATGGCATAAGTACAGCCCAGGGTCAGTCCAGAGAGATATTTACCTGGTGGCTAAGAAAGAAAAATGACAGCCTGCCCTACTGCTGTTAACGTGACTAACACATCCCAAAGAGACAGGAAGGACTTCATACTTAGCTCCTCTGTCTCACACAAGTGCCCAAAATAGATAAAACCTTGAGCCCTTTCCCAACCCCCTCATAGAAACAACCCTCTCCCTATCTTTTGCAAATCCTTGCAGATATGATCGTTATATGAAAAGTTGAGACTAATTATACTCTTAGTAATTCGGGGCGGGGGGATGTTGGTAAATTTTTTCCCACTGTATTTTTTTCTTCACTTGATGAGCCAGCCTTGTAAGGTCTGAACTCCGTTACAAAAATTCCCCAAGTCAAACTCCTTGATGCTCTTGTCTTTAATTTTCCCTTGATATCTCTCAACACACATGAATTAGTCACATCTAACTGGCTACCAGCACAGAACAGATTAAGTGTGATATGAATCCAGAAAAGCAGAGCTCCCCCGTGACTTAGGGTTAGTGCTAGGGTTAGGGCTCAGGACAGAACCTGGTAAAGGCCGACTCAGGACAAAGAACCACTCGATTTGGTGGCTGAAAATGCCGGGAGGAGGCGGGGTGGAGCCCTCGCCAGGGCCAAGGCTCTGAGGGAGCCTGCCTCCCTGCTACAAAGCCGTGGGCCTGGAGTGGGTTATCTCCACTGGGAAGAGGGACAGATCTTAAAATATGTCCCAAGGTACCATACATGTGGCATTGGTCCCGCAAACACACCTGCGTCACCTCTGGAAGTTTGTCACCAAGTCAGAAGGAGGAAGTAAGAACCGCGAGGCAAATCTCCTGGGGCTCCTGCTCAGGCCCAAGAGGACACAGAAGAATGTCTTTTTATTTCCTTTATTTTTGGCTGTGCTGGGTCTTTGTTGCTGCACGGGCTTTTCTCTAGTTGTGCTGAATGGAGGCTACTCCAGCTGCAGTGCCCAGGCTTCTCATTGCGGCGGCTTCTCTTCTTGGGGAGCAAGGGCTCTAGCATGCTTGAGTCTCAGTAGTTGCGGCTCCCGGGCTCTGGAGCACAGGTTCAATAATTGCATGCTCAGTAGGTCTGCAGCATGTCAGATCTTCCCGACCCAGGGATTGAACCCATGCCCCCTGCACTGGCAGGCGGATTCTTTACCTCTGAGCCACCAGGGAAGCCCCAGGAGCATGTCTTAATCTCCAGCCTAAAATACCACCCACTCCCAGCCCCTCACCTTCCAGACCCACTCCCAAGCGTACTTCCCTGGTTCCTGCCAGGAGGTATTAGCCAGGACTTGCAGCTCCTTTGGCAAATAACCCTCCCCTCTCTTGGCAGAGCCAGCACTGCCCTAGCCAAGCCATGCTGGGGCTGGGACCTCATTATAGGAGTGCAAGGAGTGTCTTGAAAAACACCTGCCTCAACCATCTCTGGACAAGGTAAGAGGCACAGCTGATGCCTTTAAACTACATTTTCTTTCTTTCTTTGCTGCAGCAGGTCTTTTTTGCAGCATCGTGCAGGATCTTTCGTTGCAGCTTCCAGACTCTCTAGTTGCGGCACACGGGCTTCAGGAGTTACAGCACTCAGGCTTAGTTGCTCCGTGGCATAGGGGATCTTAAATTACCTGACCAGGGATCAAACCTGCATCCCCTGCATTACCAGGTGGATTCTTAACCACTGGACCACCAGGCAAGTCCCGAGAGTCGGAGGGAGTGTGTGCTCAAGGACATCCCCAATCCTATCCAGAACTTTCCTTCCTCTTGCCACAGGCCCCGTGCCTGGTCTTTGGTAGTCGGTCCTTGGCAGGAGGAGCTGAGTTTCTTTACGGCACAGAGGCCTCCTGACTGTCCCTCTGGGCCTTTCAGCTGGTGACTGTGATCCCGAGCCCCTCTTTCAG
This sequence comes from Dama dama, assembly GCF_033118175.1. NCBI lineage: Eukaryota > Metazoa > Chordata > Mammalia > Artiodactyla > Cervidae > Dama > Dama dama. Next base: position 38,947,898 of record NC_083690.1, on the reverse strand, counting down.
GCATGTCATGGCTTCAGTGGTGCTCAGCAAAACCAACCGATCCCACAGTCCCTAGAATAACCATTCTCTCGCATCTCCCAAGTCCTCAAGATGCCACATGAGCTGGGGCAGCCCCTCTCACCTGGTATCCTGTCCTGTCCATCATGATAGCAGCCAGGAGTCACACAACAGGGAGAGCCTGTTGCTGCGATGGGGGAGTGGTCCAAGCCCTCGGTCCCCACCTTAGACTCCACTTCCTAAGACCACCATCAACACCATCAATCTTAAGGTGGGCTCCTGATGAGCAGACCTGGAAACAAGGACTCAGGCGTGACTGATTTATTAAGGCCCTGCTCCCAGCGGGTATCTGAGTAAAGGAAATAAAACCAGAAAGGAGAGGAAGTAGAGTAAGGGCGAGTCTCAAGGCCAACCCTGCAGAGGTGCTTGGATGGGATCCCACAGACAAGCTTGGCCATGATCCGTGCCTCCGAGCGGTGCGGGCTGGAAGGGGGAGGACCTTGGCTTGCAGCGTCCTCCCACACCTGTCTCTCACAGGCCAAGAGCCACCATGGGGGAGGCAATCCCCAGGTACATCCAGCTCTCTGCCCACGTGGGTGGGTCAAGAGGCTTCAGCAGCCCCCAGGGTCATCCAGCAAAGAAGAGCTGAGGGCGGGACGTTTGAACGCAAAAGCTGGATGACAAGGGGAGACAAAGATGGTAAGAAGGCATCTGAGAGCATTTGACTCTTGAGTCTTAGAGCCAGAGACTCTCAGGGCCGGGAGAGGCCTCAGTCCCCACGATACCCCTCCAGGTGACCCAGCACACTCGCCACGGTCACGACAGTCCACACTACCGTTGGACTGGACAGCTTCAAAGCTTGTCCGGAGGAGACGCCCAAACCGGCTTCCTCCAGCATCCACCTTCTGGTCCGCATCCCTCCCAGCAGAGTTGTACTGCGTAAGCCCATTCCTGGCCAAGAATCTCAGGCTGGAAGGAAGGGTCTGGGGTGCAGAGCTGGGCATGGGTCTGAATACGAAGTTGTCTGCTTCTAGAGCAATGGGGAAAGTGTGACAGAGAAGTGAAGCCCCGTAAAATCCAGAGGTGAAAACACAAAGACAGGACAAGGTGCTTCCTCATTTTTGTTTATTTTGTTTCTCACTTACCAACACGTTGGCAAAACGGAGCAGGCTGTGTTAGTAAAGGAGAAGCAGGGAGGGGGGTCAGGCAGCGTCTAAGGAGCCATGTGGGGGAGCCGGGGGCAGGAAGAGCCAGAAGGACCAGCAGTGTCAGGTGCCCCCACATCATCCTGCCCTCCCACAAGACATCGAGATTGCTGCTACTCCGACTGACCCCCAGACGTTTACAAAATCGCCATAAAGAGCATTTCTGTTGCCTCCTGTCCTTGTCCCCAGCATTCTCCTTCTGACCCCCAGTGATGAGGCAGGGTCTGCTCGTGCCGGCCCTACGGCCTGGCCTGGGAGAACCTGCCCCTGCATCTCAAGGTCCCAGCCCCCAAGTCGCAGTGGGTGCACTGGCTTCTGAGAAGGCAAGGTGTGTGTGTGGCCGGGGGGGGGGGGGGGGGGGGGGGGGGGGGGGGGGGGGCGCTACGGGAGGTCTGTGGGAGAGATGGAAGGACCACCCCTTAGGACCTTGGACAGCACTCGCAGAATGCCCTCTGCTTCCGCCCCCGGGCTTCTATTCAAGAGGATTTAGGGACGGACTGTGAGCCTGGGAATACCCCAGCGACTGCCTCGGAAGCTTGCTTGGGTGTGACACTGGAGGGAAGGTTTCACCTTCGCCCAGAGTGGACTTCCTGGCCTTTGCACATTGACCCAGCGGACGCTGGGACCCTGTGTTCATGAACACAAAACATTTACATCAGGATTTCATCCACCCTGATGAACTTTCATTCGCGTATTTTCAAGGCAAAAGCCACTGAGGACAACTGAATGCCTTGATCAGTTTTCTACGTAGTGCAGATAAATTTCCTCTTCCCCCATGAAATAATTTTCACCAGGACTCTTTCACGTGCGTTATACCACGTATGTCGGCTTCCCTGGTTAGTGTTGGAGCTCTGTCGAATGGCACCCAACGTCTCGTCCTGCCGTTGGGCGTTTTCCCCTGTGACTCTCAGCTCCAGTCAAGTCCAGTTTCCCTGGGGGAGAAACTGGTACCCAAAGACGACCCTGAACTATGTGCTGTGGGCGGCAATGTGCCACCTCCGTGCCGCTTTAGCCTCGTCGATTTCCTCCCTGGAGTGTTTCCGAGGGTGAATCGGTCCGTCACTCAGTTGGCCCGGAAAAAGGATGCCAGCGATGTCCCAGCGATATTCCAGGATGTTGCGGAACACGGTCAAAACTTCCAAGCGCGCGCGGGGCTCCCGGGTGCGGGGGAAGCTGCGCCCTCCCCGACCTCGGCGCCCCGTCCCCAGCCCCGACCCCGGGTCAGGGCGCCTTGTCCGCCGCCGGCTCGGCGCGCGGGGTGCCCCCGGCAGCCGTGCGCGCGCCGCGGAGCAGGCCGAGGCCCCGGGAGCGGCCGGCGCCGTGCAGCTGGCGCTCGTGGCGGCGGATCTGGACCTTGTGGCGGAAGCGCTCGCCGCAGTCCTCGCAGGCGTAGGGCCGCTCGCCCGAGTGCGTGCGGCGGTGGCGCAGCAGGTTGGACGAGACGCTGAAGCGCTTGCCGCAGTCGCCGCAGGCGTAGGGCCGCTCGCCCGTGTGCGTGCGCTGGTGCTGCACGAGCGCCGAGCTCTCGCTGAAGCGCTTGGCGCAGTACGGGCACGCGTAGGGCTTCTCGCCCGTGTGGATGCGCTGGTGCGTCACCAGGTTCGAGTGCTGCGAGAAGCTCTTGCCGCACTCGCCGCAGCGGTGCGGCCGCTCGCCCGTGTGCGTGGCCTGGTGCCGCACCAGGTCCGTGCTGCGGCTGAAGCCCTTGCCGCACTCCCCGCAGATGGTCGGCCGGTCCCGGGCGCGCCGCCGCCGTCGCGGCGGCCGGGCCGGCGTCAGGGCCGCTCCGCCGCCCGGCGGGCCCGGGACGGCCACGATCGAGGGCGCCGACACGGCTGCCGCGGGCAGCACCATCAGCTCCTGCAGCACCACGTAGCCCGGGGGCGCCACCACCACCGCGGCGGGCGCCCCCGCGGCGGCCGGCACCAGCTCCAGCTGCAGCTCGGGCGGCACAGGGGTCAGCTCCAGCTGCAGCTCGGGCGGCTGGGCCCCGGGCTCCACCGGCGTCAGCTCCAGCTGCACCTCCGGCGGCTGGGCCAGCTGCTGCTCCAGCTGCTTCTCCAGCTGCTGCAGCTGCTCCTGAAGCTGGAGCTGCAGCTGCCGCTGCTCCTGCTGCCGCTCCAGCTCCTGCCGCTGCCGCTCCAGCTCCGGATCGGACTCCACGTCCACCGGCATGAGCTCCAGCTCCACCTCCTCCTCCTCCTCCTCCTGCGGCCCCGGAGGCCGGGGCTGCAGCTGCTGCAGTAACAGCTCCAGCTGTTCTTGCTGCTGCTGCAGCAGCTGCAACTGCTCCTGCTGCTTCTGCAGCTGCTGCTGCAGCTCCAAGTGCTCCCGCTGCGGCTCTAACTGTTCCCGCGGCGGCGGCGGCGGCGGCGGCTGCAACAGCTGTTGCTGCAACTGTCCTTGGTGCTGGGGCTGCTCTTGCTGCGGCTGCAATGACTCCTGCTGCTGAGGCTGCTGAGGCTGCTGCACCCCTTGCGGCAGCGGTTGCACCTCTTGCTGCGGCAGCTGCGGCCATCCCTGCTGCAAGTCCTGTGGCGGCGGCTGTTCTCGCACGGCCCCCTCCTCCGGTTGCTCCGGCCGCGGCAGCTGCCTCTGCTGCTCATACGGCACACGCATGGGCTTTTCCTGCCGTTCCTGCCGCTGGAACCGTCCCCGCCGCAGCCGGGACGGCCGCCGCACCTGCCTGGGCTGCTCCCGTGACGGTTTCTGCCGCGGCATCAGCCGCAGCCGCGGTTTCGGCGGCCCCTGTGGCGCAGACCGGGGTTCTTCCTGCAGTTCTGGCTGCGGCTGGGGCAGCGGCTCTCGCCCATCTTGCTGCCGCGGCGACTCTGGCTGAGGTCCTGACCCTTGGCTGTGTGGCTGCCGCTCTGGCGGCTGTTTGGACTGTTGGGTGTGCAGCTTCTGCCGTCCCGACACGGTCTCCTCAGCGACTTCACTGGCCCGCTTGGGAGCTGAGACTGCTGGCCGCGGTGGGCTGCTGCTCCTCTCCTGACCGTTTTCTCCCTCCTGACTCACACTCCCACCGCTGCCCCCTGGAGTGGGAATGGCAGAAAGCCAAGAGAGAAACACCTGGAGTCAGCTCTCTGGTTCAGACTCCCATGATGTCCTTCCTCCCTTCCTTCCCCTTCCCCATGTACAGTACGCTCCTCAGCCCTCAGCAGGGACCCCCAAAACACGGGACCACGTGACAATGGCAGCATGATAGAAAGGGAAATGCCCAGCAGTGTGGAGTTGGCTTAGAAATGTATCCAAGGGACAGCTAGCTGGTCACATCACTCTGGACCCCAGGCCCCCGACCTTTCCTTGGGGCCTTCTTCCACACAGGCTTGATGCTTAGACCTTGGCAGTGACACCACCCCCAGTGCCTGGGGCTCACCAACACCACTCCCTGAAAAGTCCTTTGGGCCTAACCGCCATCCAAGACGAATCTGTGAACCTGCCATTCCCACAGCTAAGCCACAAGCCCATGCTGAACTCTGACTTCAGTTAGGGGTCATACTTGAAACAAATGAAATTCACCCTCTCTGTACATAATAAAGAATTTTTGTCAGGCTGCCTGGAAGTGTTTCCACGGCAGTTTCTAAAAATCAGCACAGTCAGAGAGAACATGAGGTTTCCAGGTGGGAGGTGCCCAATAATTCTACCAGGTAGCACCTGGTTAACCTCCTGCAGGTTCAGGGCCCTTCTCATCTGGAACATACCTTTGTCATCCCTGCACTGCCAGCTTAGTGAGTGAAGCAGGAAGGGCCCTGGCATCACCCCTAGTAGGTGCTTGAAAAATCCCTCTCCCTGTGGGTTAGGAATTAGTTTGAAAATTAGCAAGCAGCTTGGAAATATGAATACCAAGGACACAACTAGCTCCATCTGAAACAGCCTTTAGACTGAAAGTGGTCTGCTTGTTCATTTGTTTTTTGGCTGCACCACTCAGCCTGTAGGATCTTAGTTCCCCGGCCAGGAGTGGAACCCGAGTCCCCTGCATTAGAAATGCGGAGTCTCAACCACTAGACCGCCAGGGAAGTCCGAGGCTGGAAGTGGTTTTAGACTGTTAATTCTCAGATGGAAAGGAACAACTGACAGCCCCAAGTCTACATGGAACCTGGCCAGTTACTTAATCCCTGGGAACATGAGTTTCCCCATCTACTTAAAGGAGCTAAACCCCTTTTGGGGAAATTGCGAAAAATTAGAGGGGATAAACACACAGCCCCAGCACAGTGCAAGACATAGAGGAAGCTCGGCTATATAGGACTCATCTCGTTGCTATATGTCACAAAATCCACATGCAGTTTCTCACTCTGAGCATACTGCTGTGCTATCTGAAAATCCAAAGAGGCCTTCTCCATTCCCAAGTCTGATTCAACATCTGTTTTTCCCATAGCATCATATTTTCAACTTTGGGATGGAAAGCAGAGGTTTCGTTGACCCAATTTTGCTTTTTGGCTGATTTTCCAGGAATATACTGATTTCATAAAATCAAGGGATATCTACATGTAAATAATTCCCTTTTAGAAAACTTATTCCCAAGACCCTTCGCTTAGGTTCATGGATCAGTGAGTGTGTTTTTCTTACACACTCACACCAGGTGGGAGTATGTGGGAAGTGAGAGAAGATAGACCATCACAGACAACCTGTTGTCTCGGCAAATCCAAGGTCACATTGGCACTCCCTTGTCCTACCACCTCTGGGGGCAGCCAGGACTCATCACCCCTCTGGGTAGGTCCTCTCATTTCGAGGAGGGGGTTTGGCCAAACGACCACTCCCTGCTTCTCACGGCATTTGCACACTGTTAACAACGATATTTGGGTAAATGTATACTGAAGTGTCATCTGATGTGTCTGCTCTCGTGAGATTTTTGTCAGTTGAGTATTTAAACCAAAAGAGTCCTGGGAATTCCCTGGTGGTCCAGTGGTTAGGACTCTGAGCTCTAACTGCAGAGGCTGTGGGTTCGATCCCTGGTCGGGGAACTCCGATCTCACAAGTCACATGGGGAAGCTGGCGGTGGGGGGGCAGGGGTGGTGGCGGGGTGTGGTGTGGTGGAAGGCCAAGGGTCCTAGTTGAGTCCACACAATGCCTCCAGTTCCTTTGGTCCTTTTCATGTTCTGTTCAACCCTGCCCAGCCCCTCACTCAGCACTCTCAAAGCACAAAGTGGGGAGTTGGCTCCCGTGAGCATGGCCGCCTTGGAAGATTTGCCAAGAGTAGGGGTGGAGGGAGTCTTGGAAGGTTCTGCAAGGCCACATTTGCCTCTGGGAAAAAGGAGAGAAAGATGGATGGAAGCAGGCAGAAGTCAAGGAAAAGCAGACAAGATCAGAGGCCAAAGAGAAAAGAAAAGACCCACGGCCAGTAACAAGGGTGTCCCTCAGCCCCTGAATTCAATCTGGGACCTTAAGTCCAGAATCAGGGATGAGAGAGGGAGGAAACGGAGGTTGTGTGAGCCCTGGGGAAACAGGAGCAGGTCCCATCAGCATGCATCCAGGTCGGGGAAGGGGGCTGAGAATGTGTGCACCACCAGGCAGCCCTCACCAGCAACGCTGCAGCCCGACGGTGGCCTCAGAAAACCCTGAGGTGACCCTGCCGACGTGGGGGGTGCAGCCTGCCTGCCACACCCCAGGCAGTGGGCTGCTGGCCAACCTTCAGGGCTCCCTCTCGGCAGGCCTGGGGCTTTGTCAAAGGATCCTCGCCAGGGACCTGAGGACCATCTCCTGGTTCAGGAGGTCAGAGGTGCCCTCCCTTAGCCCCTTACCTGAGGGGGTGTCGGGCCCCAGGCTCCCATCTTTAAGACGGCGAGGCTTCCGCACGAAGGTCTTGGTTGCCCGCCTCACCTTCATCCTGGCGGTCAGACCAAGATCCTGGGGAGCTGGCTGTGCTGAGGGGAAGGAAGGAAGCTGTTCAGACCAGCGGGGAGCCCCGGGCCAGGGGCCCTGATGCCTCACTGTCCCGGAGTCGGCAGCTCACCCCTGCTGGGAAGGAGGACGGTGAGGTCCACGGCCGGGAAAGGGACGAGCAAGGGCGGCCTGGAGGCCCTGCTCCCAGGGCCGGCTGCCTGCACAGGTAGTCCTGACTCTCCTGACTTAGCGCAGGGCCCACATTCAGCCTCCCGCCTGGGGCAGCCCTTGCAGCTGCCTATCACCGATGATGAGAGACGATGGACGTTTGGGGAAGTCTACAGGAAAAAAGACTTGTTTGTCCGTCTCCATCTCACATTCCCCTGGCCCCCTCAAAGCACGGACAAGTCTGTTCAATTCCCTGGTCTCTTGCCTCCCAGGCTGCTCTGGGGATTCGCCCAGTCTTCCCAGATCACCAGCAGACCGCCAGTTCCGGGCCTTGTGAGCCCGTCCAGGTGCCACCTCAGTTCCCAGGAAGCCAGGTTCCCGGAGCACTGCAAGCCCTGCAACTGGAGGGCTGCGGGCCTGGCCCTGTGCCCCAGCGATTCTGAGGTCTGCAGGGTTCCCCGCCTCTCTCCAGCGTCCCTCCCCCCACCGCCGGGGGCCCCTGTGGCGGTCCTCCCTCTCCTCCTAAGAGGATGACTCCAGGTCCCTCCAGCTTCGCACAATCCAGCCCAACCCTCTTAAGAAAAGCGTCCCTGGGTTCGCCCCGCTGACCTACCCCCCTGGGCCTCACCTGGCACAAGCATCGCCTGCTCTGCAGGCAGCCTGGGCGCTAGGGAAGGTGTGGTCAGCAGGGGCTGGAAGGGGAAGGCCAGAGCGTTCAGCCAGCTCCTTCGCCAGGCGCCCCCATCCAGAAAGAGCCGGGGAGGTGCTGGGCCACCCGGGGGGCCTTTCTGGTCACTTGGGACGGGTCTGTCGCTGTCAGGGTTGCCGAGGTCGCCCTGGGCCAAAAGAAGGGGGGCAGAGCGGAGTTCAAGAGCAGAAGTTCGTGTGGGCCCCCTGGGGCGGGAGGCGGGGGGAGCCAGCGCCCCGAACCAGCGCGGGGCTCAGGGCGGGACCATCGCGGGCGCCGAGGGCGGACCGGGGGCGGACCTGGTGGGCGGTGGACCAGTGTCGTTTCAGCCCCGGGCAGCGCGGGGCCGGCCGGGGATCTGTCCGCGGCCACAGGTGCCGGGAGCCGGCGGGCCGGCGGGCCGGCGGCCTGGGCCGGGCCTGGCCGCGCGGAAGGCGGGCGGGGGGCGGGCGCCGCGGCCGGGCCGGGGTCCCCGTGCGCTCGCCCGCCCGCCCGAGCATGCAACCGGCCGGCCGTGCGTCCGAGCGGCAGCGGCCGGGCCGGGGGCGGGGGCGGGGGCGGCGGGGGCCGGCACAGGAAGTCCCCCCGGCATCCGCATCCTGTCCCCCGCGCCCCGGCCCCCGCCGCCGCCGCCGCTCTAGGCCGCCGCGAGCTCGGTGGGCTTAACCCTTCCCGGCCCGGCCGCTCACCCCGCGCGGGGGGCGCGAGCCGGGGGCGCCGGGGCCGGGCGCGGTGCGCCCCGCAGCATCCCCGGGTGTGCGCGTCCGCGCGCCCGGGTTGGCGACTGTCGCCGCGCGAGTGCGGGGGAGGCTCCCAGCCGGCTCGGCAGCCCGCTGGAGGGCAGGCACGGCTCCGGGACAAACGGGGCTCAGCTCGCCCTCAGTTAGGTGACGCGCGGTTCACGAAGCCCCATCCCGGGCCGCTGCGCACACCCTAGAGAGGCCTCTCCTTCGTCCCCCTGGACCCGTGTCCTGGATCCTGGAGTGGCGAGGATGGGCCTGGGGGCGCGGGGAGCTGTGGCCGGCAGTCAGGTGGGCGTGGACCCCAAAGGACCAGATGGGGCCGTGGGGGCCACCCTGGCCAGCTGGAGAGCTGAGCCTGGCTCTGTCTGCGCCCCGGCGCTGTGCGCTCCGCCCGGCGGCCAGGCCCCCTTGCCGCCCCCACCCTGCGCCTCCCCAGCCCCCTCCTTAGCCGCTCAGGGCAGCGGGCCTCCCTGGTCGTGCCCAGCCGCTTTCCCCGCTGGTCAGGAAGGGTCCCTCTGTCTCCATATCCCTTTGCTACTCTGTTCTCTTTCATCTGGAGATGGGCTGACGCTGACATCAGGATGCTCCAGTTTTCTGAAAACCCAAAGCACTGGCCGCAGGGAGCTGCTTCTGAGGGGAGCACCGCGGTGCCCCACCGGAGGGGTCAGGGGTCCTCCTGTGGTCACACCCCCTCCCCCCTTACTGTCTCCAGGCTCACAGAGCTGCCACCCCTGTGGCCCCCTTGCTCCGACTTTGGATTCTTCCAGGCCCTTTGGGAGTGGAGACTGGGGCTTCCCCTCTCGCCCTTGCCTGAACCGCCTACATTGTCTGGCAGCTTCACCCCAGACGAGGTGCTCGGGAGGGCAGGGACTGCATCTGTCTCCATAGACAAACAGCGCAGCAAGAGCCCATCTTTGGAGGCGGAAAAATCTGGGTTCCCAAGGGGGGCTCTTCCAGCTGTGTTAGGCGAATTATGGCCTTCCTTCCGGACGGTGGGACCGCACCCCACTTGCCGGGTGTCTGGGGATGAATGAACTGGCTCTCTCATGCCGGCGGCAGGCGTGCCCCTTCCCCTGCCTGGGAGAGTTGAGAGCAGAGCTGTTTCTGCCTCCTCCTGCCTCCTGGGAGACCTCACGCCCAGAGGATCCACTCCTCCCACCCCGAATTTTTAACCTCCCCCCTCTTCTGGCTTCTTTCTGACAGCACTTGCTCATTCCCACGGCTCTCTCATCTTAAAAACACGCACCGCCCCCCCCCTCCCCGCCACCTCACTCTCCTGCCCTTGGTGCCAAACTTGCTGGAGAGATGCCCCGTGATAGTTCTGTCCATACCCCCATCGGCCTGGCCCTCCTTCCCTCTCTGCAGCCTGGCCTCTGCCTCATCACTCCACCCAGACAGCTCTGCCTGATGTCACCAGGGACCTCCACGTCACTGAATCTCTCAGCTCCTTCCACCTCTAGGCAGCTTTGCTGGGAGAGCACTCTTGGTTCCCCCTTCTTCCCCACCTGCTACCTTTGCAGGCTCTCTTCCTTCACCAGGCTCATTGCTCACCTTTACATCATGCAAGCCTGCAATCAGGTGTCTTCCCGGGGCAGCTCTGCCCAAGAGTTTTTCTTGGTCCACACCTGGGCACTGGCTTGACCAAAGCCGCCACCCTTTCTTTTGCTTTCTTTCTCTTTTTCCCTTTAATCTTTTTTTTTTAATTTTCTTTCTTTTTTTTTTTTGCTGCACCATGCAGCAACATGCAGGATCCTTGCTCCCTGATCAAGGATTGAGCCCAGACCCCCTGCAGTTAGAAGCATGGAGTCCTAACCACTGGACTGCCAGGTAAATGCTTGTGTTTAATTTCTTTCTTTTTTTTTTTAAATCAAGGTAACACATATACCAAGTTGAGTAAGTCAAGTAGTTCTACAAAATCTGTAGCAACAAGAAAAGTTTCTCCTCACTTATGAGTCCACTCCCATTTCTTCAGATATCTCTTGCCATATTTCTAAATAATATGCTTTTAATGCTCTTACTTGCTTTTTCCGGTTTAGATCATATCTATTGACATCCCACTCTGGAAGATGCAGGTTAAACTCTTTACACCACACAGAGACGTGCATACTTTCCCTCCCATCCTCCTGTTGTCTAATCATTTGTCTGGTCTTTATCCTGTTTTCTGGGTGAGAGCTTCAAACTCTGGTGGCTCAGATGCTAAAGAATCCGCCTGCAATGCGGGAGAACCAGGTTCGATCCCTGGGTCGAGAAGATCTCCTGAACAAGGGAATGGCTGCCCACTCCAGTAGTCTTGCCTGGGAAATCCCATGAACAGAGGAGTCTGTTGGGCTACACTCCTTGGGGCCGCAAAGAGTCGGACACCACTGAACACACAGACACACACTCAGTCATCAGTATAAGTGCTTTCCTGAATTCTGTGAGTTGATCTAACGCATTAACGAACCTGAGTAGGTCACAGGAATCCTGATTTTGTAGTCAGCTGGTCGGAAGTGCAGGTGGTCTGGGAACATCCAAACGTGAGGCCAGGGTGGTATGTGCTGGGCTTAGTTGCAGCATGCAGGATCTAGTTCCCTGATGGAGGATGGAACCTGGGCCCCCCTCTTTGGGAGCAGAGTCAACTGCTGGACCACTGGGGAAGTCACTCTCCTCTTCATTGCTTTTTGGCCTCCAGTATTGCTACTGCGGATGTCCAGGGCCACTTTGATACCCAATCCTTTGCACGTATATTTTCTCTTTGTGCTGTGTGCTCAGTCGCCCAGTTGTGTCTGACCCTTTGGGACTGCATAGACTGTAGACTGCCAGGCTCCTCTGTCTGTGGGGTTTTCCTGGTGAGAACACGGGAGTGGGTTGCCATGTCTTCTGCTAGTTTTCTCTCTGGAAGCTTGTAAATATTTTTTAAAAACCTGTACTCTGAAATTCCCTCGTGGAGACTCAGGCAGCCACTTCCATCTGGAACCTCATGTTTATCTGTTCTGAGAAGTGAATTTGAGTAATTTCTTTGATCATGTTCCCCTTCGTTTTCTTTTGTCCTTTTCTAGAATTTTGATTTTTTCAGATATTGGACCCTCTGTGCCACTCCTCTCTTCATTTTAACTTCTCTTCCATTTTTCATGACTTAACCACTCAGTATACTTCCTGGAGGATTTTCTCTTAATTTTCTTCTAAGCTTTCTGTTGAGTGCTTTTATTTCTGGTATTCTGTCTTCCGTTTCCCAGAGCTTTCTTATCCTCAAGCTGTTGCTTTTCTCTTGTGTGCTGTTCTTGTTTCACGATTCCAGTACTTGCTCATATCTCTCTGAGGACAGTGAAGTTTGTTCCTGCTCCTTCTGTCATCTTTGTTTGCTCCAGTTTTTGTTTTTTTTTTTTTTTCTAGTGTGTCTGTGTCATTTCTTCTGTTGGAGGATTTCCTAGGATGCTGGGTGACCCTGGGCTTTTTGATCATGTGTGTGGTCATTAAATCCCCCTTGCTTTCAAGATGGACTCTCCCTGCCTTTGGCTTATTGGTCCCAGGATTATGCCAGTTCTGGCTCAGATTTTAGAGGTGGGTTTCATTAGGGTTCATTGGTTCATGGGTTGACCTTCAGGCAACCACCATGGGGGCTGCAGGGCTCAGTTGGGCCAGGCCTGGGTCAAGGATGGAGCCAGGGCCTCAGGGGGTGAAGTCAGGACGCTATCACCAGCAGGAAAGGGGGGCTGAATTGTGGATGGACAGAACCAACAGATCCATCATAACTAGAATGTATTGGTAATTATTCACAATGTGTTTACACAGTCAAGATCCTAATATACACACTGACTTGCAACAACTTGCTCTTTTTTTTTCTCTGTGACCTGGAACTGAACCTGAGCCCACAGCTGTGAAAGCAGAGTGCTGACCATTCAAGGCACTTAGCACACACACGCACACAATCCACTCGAGGAGGAGCCCAGCTTCCCTGGCGGGGCTGCCTATCAAACATCTGCCCCCAAAGAGGTCCTTTATCAAGAAGGAGGCAGATGACTGGTTGTGTCCAGTCGTTCAGTCCTGTCTGACTCTGCTATCCCATGGACTGTAGGCCTCCAGGCTCTTCTGCCCATGGAATTTCCCAGGCAAGAATACTGGAGTGGGTTGCCATTTCCTCCTCCAGGGGATCTTCCTGACCCAGGAATCAAATCCTCGCCTCTTTTGTCTCCTGCATTGACAAGCAGATTCTTTACGATTAGCGCCACCTGAGAAGCCCAGATGGCCAGTGTTAGTCGTTCAGTTGTGTCCGACTCTTTGATATCCCATGGACTGTAACCCACCAGGCTCTTCTGTCCATGGGATTCTCTGGCCAAGAATACTGGAAGGCAATGGCTAATAATTCTGCCACATACACTTGCTCCAGCTTCCCTGGTGACTAGTGGTAAAGAATCCGCTTGCCGATGCAGGAAATGTGGGCATGATCCCTGGGTTAGGAAGATCCCCTGGAGAAGGCAATGGCAACCCACTCCAGAATTCTTGCCTAGAAAACTACATGGACAGAAGAACCTGGCAGGCTATAGCCCCTGGGGTCACAAGGAGCCAGACACGACTTAGTGACAAAGACCAGAGCAGATGCTTGCTTGCCACACTTATCTAACAGCTGACAATAGGATGGGCAAAAATGACCTCATTGCTTTAATTTGCCTTAAAAAAATTAAATGACATTGAACAGGATTTCATAAGTTGAAGGAGGCATGTGCTCACTCAGTCGTGTCCAACTCTTCGTGACCCCGTGGACTGTAGCCCATCAGGTTCTTCTGTCCATGGGATTCTCCAGGCAAGAATACTGGAGTGGGATGCCATTTCCTCCTCCAGGGGATCTGCCCAACCCAGGGATCGAACCCACGTCTCTTATGTCTCCTGTGTTGGCAGGCAGATTCTTTACTACTAGCACTATTTGGGAAGCCCTGAAGAAGGCATAAGTATAATTAAAATACTGTACTTTAATTTATCTGTTTTTTATTTACTTTTTTATCTTTTAGGCCATCCTGTGAGGCATGGAGGATCTTAGTTCCCTGACCAGGGACTGAACCTGTGCCCCAGGCAGTGGAAGCCCAGAGTCTTAACCACTGGACTGCCAGGGAAGTCTCTAAAATACTGATGCAAGCGATTCAGTTACAAATTATTCTCACTGCTTCAGTTTGCTTTATGTTTCTCCCTGACTTAATGAAGTTAATTATTTACACGTCCCCAAAGTCAAAGAAAACAAGGTACATTCGGCAGTCTAGCTTCACTCGGGTCACTTCACCCTGCTCCTCCTCCTTCCCCTCAGCTACTATTATTATTAGTTTTTCCTTTATCTTTCCTTCATATCAATTTACATGTTCCCCACCTCCTTCCTTTTGCAAAAGGTAGCATGTGATACACACTTTTCTGGACCTTCCTTCTTTCATTTTGCTTAATAAATCCTAGCAGTCACTCCCTAGAAGACGTTAAAAACAAAACTCAAAAAACAGTACCATAATACTCTTCCCTGTGGCTAAAACATCATGTTAATAGACTCATGGCAAGTTTTTCATCTTTTGCTGTTACACATCGTGCTGCAATGAAAAGCCTCGTATGTGTATTGTCTCCTATTTTTGCCATTGGATTGAGGAGGTTCCTGGGTAAAAGGGCAAACACATATGTAATTTTGATAAATATCACCAGATTTCTTTCCAAAGTGGTTGTACCATTTTGCATTCCCATCAGCTCCAATGAACTCAGTAGCTATTATACTTTCCATTTTTCTAAAATTAATTAATTTGGCTGCGCCTGGTCTTGTTACAGCTTGCGGATCTTCACTGTGGCCTGCAGGATCTTCTAGCTGCAGTATATGCGAACTCTTAGTTGTGGCATGCGGGATCTAGTTCCCTGACCAGGGATTGAACCTGGGTCTCCTGCACTGGGAATGTGGAGTCTTAGCCACCAGACGACCAGGAAAGTCCCTACTTTTCATCTCTAGAAGTTCTACCTAACTTTTTTTGTTTTTGCATCTTCTAAGTAATTCACAATTACCCAGTAATTTCCCCCTGTAGTTTCCCATTTGTCTTTTATGCCATTAACCATGACTGTTTTAGTCCAGCTCTTGACAACTGTGACGCTGGAAGACTTTTTGAACCCATTTCTGTCAGGTGCATCTGCAGGTCCCCACCCTTGGCGCCTGCTCATTTCTCCTTGGACAGTCATTGGTGGGTTGAGCCTAGGATGAGTGACTTTCCTCCAGAGAACGTGTGTTTGCTCCTCCCGGGCACCTGGGAGGACTGCAAGTCCAGGAACCCCCAAGGACTGAGGTCATGGCAGGCAGTGTCCTGGGGTAACCAGTGCTGTCAACCTGGGGGGAGGACTTGCCCCCGCGCCTCACTTCTTAGGAACCAGACTTCCCTTTGGCTTTTCCCAGGCTCCGCTCAGCACCAGGGCAACCTTCCCTGCCGTCTTCTGCTCTTCTTCCAAGTATATCCCGGGGGTTCCAGCAAAATGGAGAGTGGGTCTCCTAGTACATGCCACTTTGAACCCTTCATCCTTGAGGCCCTGAGGGGCACAAGTGCCTTTGTGCAGCTTACCTGCTTTCGCTGACCATCTGACCTGGATACCGTGTCTTTGCCTGTGCCGAGTCTGTTGCTGCACGTGGACTTCACTAGTTGCGGTGAGCGGGGGCTCCCCCCAGTCTCAGCGCCCGGGCTTCGCACTGAGCGGGCTTCTGTTGCGGAGCACGGGCTCTAGGTGCCAGGGCTTCAGTAGTTGGAGCGCTTGAGCTCAGCAGTTGAGGCTCCTGGACTCTAGAACGCAGGCTTAATAGTTGAGATGCACAGGCTTACTTGCTCCACGGCAGGTGGGACCTTCCCAGACTGGGGATCGGACCCGTGTCTCCTGCATTGGCAGGTGGATTCTTTACCACTGAGCCGCCAGGGAAGCCCCTGAGCTGGATGCTCTTTATATCCTGCTAGCTTGTCTGTAGGTCGTTGTATGTCATCCAGTGCTTTTAATTAAAGCAGAAGGGTTGGCTGAAAAATCTAACCCGTCACTACCAGAAATAGTTCTAAAGTGCACTTTAAAAATGTACGTGTAATTAGACAAGTAACATGTGAATGAATACACCAGCCTTATAAAAACATAAACTGTGTGCGGTTATTGGCTGGTACGTACACCAGACCCAGGCTTCTTTTACTTACGTGAGTCAGGGACTGATTCAGTCTTGTCCTTCCTTATGACTCAGAATATTTTTTTTAAATTGAGTTAAAAAATAAAAATTGAAACTTTAAAACTATATAGACAAGGAAAGGCCTCCTTTGGCTATCAGCCCATGTCCATTATCTTCCCCAGAGGTTTCCACTGTTTTTGGTTTAGGGTATATCATTTTTAAAATACACTTATTTATTAGACTTTATTTATCTGGCTGTGGCAGATGTTTGAACTGACAGGGATCAAAACAGTGGAAGTGTGGAGTCTTAACCCCTGGACCGCCAGGGAAGCCCCTCTTTTCTATGAATTTTCTGTTCATTCCCTTCACTCAGTTTAAAAATTGGAATGTCTTTGGCTTAATGGGTAGTTTCTTATACATTCTGTGTAGATAGTTTATTTCCTCTGTTGCCTAATGTTTTCTTATATATCAATTTTTAATGGATGTAAAACACATTAAAAAAAAAAAAAAGGTGCAAGTGCCTGGCACATAATTACTTAACAGGAGGGCCATCATTTTTAATTGCCCACATACTGCTAAAAATACCACAGAAGAAATCTGTGGCTCTAATGGCTTCATTTCCTACATTTTTTCTTTTTTTTGCAAAATCACCTGAAGTCTGAGTGGAGCTGAGACTATGTAGCCCTGGAGATAAATGGTGACAACCACCTTCTGGGACACAGCCAGGTTCAGAGACCCTCTAATCAGGAAGCGATAGGAGAGCCCCTTTTGCACCCTTTTCAGAAACACTCGGTACCAGAGTTAACACCAAGAACCAGTGAGTGCTAATCTTAGTCCCGTGGATGTGCCCCACCGAGACAGATGGAAGCAGACACTTGACTTCAGCTCCTGCCTTGACATCAGATTTGTCCATAAACAGAAAACATGAGGATAATGAAATCAAAGGAAAGGACATCTCCTTCTCTAGTTCATGGCTCTCAAAAGCAATTTAAAAGCAGAGTCCTGCTCGGCTTTGCTTGCAGACTGGCTCCTACACGTGGCTGGGGTGGTGGGAGCCTGACTGAGCACTTCTGGGGCCCACGAGGGCCTAGAGCTCACGTCCCTGAGACAGCACTCGTGGTTATGGTCACCCACGTCATGGACTCACAACCAAGGACGGCCCCTACAGTGCAACTGTGATACCGAGGGATGCCTCAAACTCCAGACGTCACACACACACACACACACACACACACACGAGGGACGCCTCAAACTCCAGACGTCTCTCACACACACACACACACACACACACACACACAACCTGGTCTCGTCTGGCCTTCCATGGTCTGGTCTGCAGCCAGAAGTAGCAGGGTAAACCATCACAAGCTTAAATCTCATCCCTACGAGCTGATCTTAGCCCTCAGTGCTTGCTGTTCGCTGTAACCGCCTCTCACGCCTCACCTTCGGCCTAGGGGAGCCCAGCAACGGGGTTACTGAGTCTCTATCCCTCCTCCCCAAACCAGTAAGTGAGGCCTGCGTTTTGTCCCTGAGGGCAGAAAGGACTTGTGACTGAAGCAGACAGACCCTGGCGCTCTGCACAGGGTGAGGAGCATCTGCGGCGCTTCTGGCAACAGGAGCGGCTAGAACCGTATCCGGTCTTCTGACCAGGGTCTCAGCAGACTGGGAAGGACACTTCCGAAGGGCCCGGCTAGTAAGTTTTAAAACACATTCCATAATGGTCTATGAAACGGTTTAGAAAAAATTTATTTGAGCATACGAAAAGAAACTTTAGGGAACCCATTAAAACAGAGCAGTTCCTTTCCTCGGTGCGGGGGGCCAGGCTCGCAGGATTCCCTGACCTGTACCAAGTGCTGGGTGCAAGCCTGTGATGCCAGAGGTGCAGCCTGTGTCTCGGTGGAACGCAGCCCATCCCCGGGCAGGGAAGCCAGGCAGGCGGACTCGGCGACGCTGGTCCCCCATCCACGCCCCTGGGCACAGGTTCGGGGCGGGGGGGGGGTGTCTGCAACGACACGCCGGACCACAGGCTCACGGTCCCGGCAGCTTCTAAAGGTGCCCGCGTGGCTCCGCAGAGGGCTGGACAATTTTCCTTTCATTGGTCGCGTCTGGACTTTTACGGATGTTGACAGGGAGGAGGCGCCTAGATGCCAATGTCACCAAACTTTGGCACCGACCGGGTCCTGTGGTGAGGAGGGGCCGCCTGGCCGCCCCCACGGCCTCCTCTCCGCTCACCGCCCTCTTCCGGGAAGGCTTCCTCCAAACCAGGCGCGGAAGGCATGGTGCCAACTCAGTGGTTCACGGAGCCAGGCTAGTGGATGGGCCTGAACGGGAAGGTCATGCCTGAGATGAAGGTGTGCCCAGGGTGCGTTGGCAGGGCGGGGTGGGCAGCCGGGTGGGCTGGCACGGCCCCGTAGCCCAGCGGGGGCGTGTGGATGTGGGGGTAGAACCCGGGGGGGAGCGCCGTGTGGGGCGACTGCTGCACGGGACCCGAGATCACCAGCTGGAGCAGGCTGTGGAGACAAGGAGAGGGGTTAGGGCGCGCCGACTCCGGCAGTGCTGCCCGCCGGCTGACGGCACCAGGCTTCTGGGTGAGGAAGGCTGTGTGCCCAGGAGGACAGAGGGGGTGACCTGGAGGTGGTGGGATGTGGACTGGGGGTGCCCAGAGAGGGAGAGGTCACGCTGAGAAACGCCAGGATCCTGCTCACAGAGCTGGGGAGCAGGGGCCCTGAGGTCCACACGAGCTCCGGACACGGCCTCGGAGTCTGTGGTTCGGGGACGACCACGGATCAGTGTCTGTTTCAGCCTCAGCTGTCCATACCTGGGGGGGTCATCCAGACGGAGGAGTCACAGCAAAAAGGACGGAGGGCCACGCTTCTCCAAGACATTCCGAACAACTGGGTCCCAACTGCACGCCAAGCACAGCCACAACGCAGCTGGCCTTGGACGTGACGCTGACACCCAGTCCTCAGAGGTGGCCTGGGCCTGGACCCAGTCCTCGACCACTTTCAGGGCCCCCTTCCTTCCCACTCCCACCCCCGGGAGCCTTAGTCCTCCCCTCTCCAACTCCTTTCCTCCCGGGTCTGCACCCGCCTCTCTGCGGTTCAGGACGTCCACAGCCTCTGCCTCCAGGAAGTCCTCCTCCCTCCTGAATTCAATGTCACCTCCACTGCTGGCCCCTTCTGAACCCCCTGGGAGAGTTTCCTCTCTTGCCTCTTGTCCTGTCTGACCCGCCCTCCCCTCCCAGCACAATCAGGAGGGCGTCTTAACCTCCTCACCACCTCTAGCTTGGCCGCAGGGACTCAGCCTAAAAACCAATCCCTTCCGTCAGGACGCAGGCTTCCTCCCCAGTCCCGCTCCCCTGACCTCTGCTCTCCCAGCCTCACCCAGGGTCTCCACTGTCTCAGAGCCAGGGGATCCCACCTGCTAGGCCCCCTCCACGCCCCCCAGCTTCCCTGTCCCCCGGGGCCGTGCCAGCCCTTCATGCGGCCCTGCTCTGCTGCTGGAGTATCTCCAGTGGGACCACTTCATTCCCTCAGGAACCGCTGCATTCCATCCTCTCCGTTTCACCCCCCAGACGCCCTCCTGGAACCCCCCGGCCCCTCTCGCCAGCAGCCCGGGGAATAGCCCCAGCCCATCTTTTGGCCTTAAGTTCAGCCTGCACTCAGCTGGTCACACCTGCCTGCCCTCCTGGGCCCCGGTGGGGCTGGTGGGTCGGGCCCTGGATGGCTGGGCACGCACTGTGCAGATGGGCGTGCTCACCTATGTCCTCACTGCCTGCCAACGACGGCCCTGGAGCCCCACCATCCGTGTTAAAAACCAAGGGGAAGGAACATTCCTCCATATTTAAAAACCCTCAGAAAGAAGAATATTAATCATCCAACTAACTTAACTTGGCCGTTCTTGTTCCTGTAAACCTGCCCACCTGCACGCTGCATTCAACTATACACATTCACTGTTTTTAGCGAAGACGCACAAAACTTTGGTCACCTGGTGCAAAGAACTGACTCACTGGAAGAGATCCTAATGCTGGGAAAGAGTGAAGGCAGGAGGAGAAGGGGACGACAGAGGATGAGATGATTGGATGGCATCACTGCCTTGATGGGCATTAGTTTGAGCAAGCTCCACGAGTTGGTGATGGATAGGGAAGCGGGTGCTGCAGTCCGTGGGGTCACAAGGAGTTGGGACACAACTGAACTGAACTGAACAGTGTTCCACATTTCTGATATAACATTACCAATTTACTAAGTGTCCCTACGGAAGAGAGGGCTAGGTTGCTTCCAGCTTTTTGGTACTAGTAATACTGCCTTTGCATGAAATAGCTTTGTCACACAGTTCTTTGCTTCTTAGACTCAGTGAAATTAACCTGATTGACAGAACACCTGAGGCACACAGGTGACGGGAGACGGGACAGCAGCCAACACTTCTCAGGCGCTTTCTGCCTCCTGTGTTTTTACTCAAATTAATCGTCACAAAAATCCCATGACGGGGAGCAGGGCACAGGAGGCAGAGGGGCCCGAGGCAGGTGCCATGGTTTTCTTGATTTTACAGAGAAAACAGGGGGAGCAAGAACGTGCCTGAGGTCATACAGATGGGAAGTGGCAAGGCTGGGATTCTCACCAGCAGCTGTGTGGCCACACGGTTCCTGCTCCTCGCCACTTTATCACGGCTTCCCCCCAAATCAGGACAAGAACCACCACTGAGGGGGAGACTGCCGTGCGCCGTGGATGAGGAACTCTACAGCGCCCCCTCCTTTAAACCTCACTATGACCCTGGAGGCACATAAATCACTGCCCCCACTTTACAACCGGTGGAGGGGGGGGGGGCACGGAGGGGGGAACTGAGGTGACAAGGCAGCCCGGCGTCACTGCAAACCACAGACAGAGCTGCACTCAGAACCGGGTCTGTGCCGCCCAACGTTGAGGCGCTGGCCTGACCCACACGCTGTGCCCCAGGGCCGCATCTCTCTCCTGCCTCCCTAAGGGCTGTGCCACCATGACGTCACCAATGGTGATACAACAGCATGACACACACCCACGCGGACCTCGTGAGCGGTGAAGGACACCCATGGGCTTCCCGGTGGCTCAAACGGTAAAGCATCTGCCGGCAAGGCAGGAGACTAGCAGGAGATGCAGGTTCCAGCCCTGGGCCAGGAAGGTCCCCTGGAGAAGGGAATGGGGGCCCACTCCAGTGTTCTTGCCCAGAGAACTCAATGGACAGAGGAGCCTGGTGGGCTACAGTCCATGGGGTTGCAGAGAGTTGGACACGACTGAGCAACTAAATAACAATGACGAAGGACACTCCAGCTCACTCCAGCTTCTTCACTGACGCCCAGCAACAGGGCCACTTTTCTCACCCTTCCAACGGACTCTCTGCTGGGGCTTCCTCTCCTGTGGATCATGCGATCACATCCACCCCCTCCCCCTGCTGATTGTCAGGTCCTGGGGGGGTGCCTTACACACAGAAGCCCTAGACCCTGCAGATCAGCTCTCCCCAAGGAAGCCAGGACAAGCGGCCCGCCCTGCCCTGCACACCACCCCCTGCGCCGGCCCAGCCAGAAGGCTGGGGAGGACACTTACTTGTTATGAGGCAGCCTGGAGCACAGGGTCCTCAGGTCATCTGAAACCAAAGGGGCAGAGAAGTAAGAAACAGCCGGGAGACGACAAGGGGGGAGCTCATGGATGTTCAAGGCTGCCGGCAGGACAGTCAGTGCCTTGTTCTCATCTGTCACTGCTCAGAAACCGGGTTCTCGTTTTCCTTCTGTATGTGCTTTAACACGCCAGGTCCCCAAGAGAAGACATCACTTAGGAAAGGGGGTGGCTCTGCTGAGAGCCCGTCAGACAGCTGGGAAAGGGCCCAGAGACAGCGGATCAAGGCTAAGAGGGAGGTACGAGGGACATGGGTCACTGGGATCCCCGCAGGGCTGCCGTCAAGGGCTGAGCGCCAGCGGTCAAAGAGCAAAGGTGGGCGTGTCATCAACACCAGGTCATGCTCCCGGCAGAGTTCCAGCACTGAAACGCAGAATTGAGGAACCCTCTAAACAGGTGATGGGAAAGTTTCCTGCACTTCATCGTGCATTTCACCGTATGTAAAGTATGCCGCAATAGAAAAGAACTGCAGAAAAGAAAAGAGTCCTTTGACATGAAGCTGGCATTATCCTCGCTCTGGAGGAGC
This sequence comes from Dama dama, assembly GCF_033118175.1. Lineage (NCBI taxonomy): Eukaryota > Metazoa > Chordata > Mammalia > Artiodactyla > Cervidae > Dama > Dama dama. Next base: position 38,925,983 of record NC_083690.1, on the reverse strand, counting down.
CCCAGGTCTGGGCAAAACAGCCAGGAGACACCCAGATGTCTTGGTGAGGGATTCTATCCGGAGGCGCCCTGGGACTTCTGTCCTCCTCCCTGCGGTCACCAAGAAGCAAGACGTCTTAAAACCAGAGGAGAGAAGTCCTTGTCCAGGAGCCCCCAGTTTCTTTTTTTTTTTAATTCTTTTTTTAGTTTGTTTTTTTGGGGGGGAGCCCCTATTTCCTTCCCCAGAGGGGGTGGTGCCCCCACCCCAGGGGGCTCGGCCGGGCCATCACCCACCTCTCGTGCACAGCAGGGCCCCGGAGGCCATGGCCACCTGCAGAGCCTGTGCAAGCCGGTCCAGGGCGAGCTCGATCTCCTGGGAGGCGTTGAGGGGGTTCAGTTCATCCGCCAATCTGTTCACCTCCTCCACCAGCGGGACCATGTGGTCAAAGAGGACAAGCCCCAGGCGGCCGTAGAGGTTCTTCTCGGTCAGATGCACCTGCAGCATCAGGAGCACCTGGAGCACGCTCAGGTGCAGCTTGGAGTACAACAGATGCGGGTCCCGGTCCGCCCCGCCCAAGGCCTTCGGGACTTTGGCGGCAACGTGGCCATTGGCTAAGGGGGTCTTCTTTTTCCTTTTGTGAGCCAGGGGGGCTTTCACGCACCAGCGGATCAATCCGGTGAGCGGCGTGAGCTCTAAAAATCCTATTGGGAGGTTGGCGGCAATTGGAGTATTCAGGAAGGTGATGAGGATCAACCTGGGGTCCTCCAAGATCCAGTTGACGATCATCTCAAGCAGGTCCAATGGGGGGATGAGATCGTCTGCAAACAAAGATGCGTTCATTCAGAAGGGTCCTTGGGGACAGTAGGGGATGGGAAGACTGACCTCCCAGCTCACAGGACTCACCACCTGATACCCTGCACCTTTGTCCTCTCCTGAAGATGGGGTACCTCTGACTCCTCTCCTGGAACAACCCCTCCTGAGAGCTGGTTCTCACCTAACTCAGCGTCCTGGGACTCCCAGCCTGGTCACGGTGGGGCTCAAGAAATGTGTTAAGCCAAAAATTCCCAAGAACTCCATTATGCCTTGAAGATCCCATGTGTCAATTTAAGTAAAAATCCACTCTTTATGTCTAGGGTGTTTTTATTCCATTCGAAAAGACCCTGATGCTGGGAAAGACTGAAGGCAGGAGGAGACGGGGCCAATAGAGAATAAGATGGTTGGATGGCATCACCGACTCAATGGACATGAGTTTGAGCAGACTCTGGGAGATGGTGAATGACAGGGAAGCCTGGCGTGCTGCAGTCCATGGGGTCACACAGAGTCGGACACGACTGAGGGACAGAACAACAACAACAATCTATATCTAAAACCGCCGCCACACGTCCTCCCTCCCCTGGGAGTAGGTTTCGTCCGGGTCTGGTATCCCCTGTGGTCTATCGTGTGCGTTAGCCAGGGCCCTCATGCATGACTCCTGCTGTCTGGTGCCAGGATCCGTTCAGATGCTGAAGCAGATATTCAGTGCCAGCCCTCGCTTCTGCCACCAGTTCATCACCTCTGTCACCAAATAGGTACGGTGACCGGTACGGTGGCCTTCAGGGAGCAGCTCAGAGTCCAGACAGTGATCTGTCAGCTGCTAAGGGCCAAGCCAGCCCCTGTCTAAGCTAAGCCTGGCCTCCTGTGATCCCTGAGACATTCCAGGGCAAAACAAGAGAAATTATAACGACACATGCTGACACTCTCTCTGAGATAAATACATGCCAGGGACCAGTCGCCTTCACACGGATTAACTCAATCCTCAAAACAACTCACCTACTATATAAAGGATGAGGAAGCTGAGACACCGAGATGTTAAGTCACTTCCTCCAGACTCATTAAAAGTACACGGTGGGGGGACTTCTCCAGCAGTCCAGGGATTAAGACTCCTCCCTCCCAGGGCAGGGGGCCCTGGTCAGGGAAGATCCCACATGCTACATGGCATGGCCAAAAAAAAAAAAAAGTACATGGTGGGCCCAGACCTGACCCCAGGGGGCTTTAAACCACGAGGAGACACCGCCCATCCCGGGATGACCGCACGCTGCCCAGGGGCTGTCTCCCGTCCCTGGGGCTGTGCGGCCTTCAGCTCACGACAAAGCTAAGGCTGAGGGAGTCCCTGCCAGGCTGCTGTACTCCAGGGCCCCACTCAAGAGCAGAGAGTTGGGAGAAGTGAGCCCCAAGTCCGTGTCAGGTCCCTAGATGCTCTATCATACAGGACACTGGCCTTTTCCCTAAGATTATCTGCTGTTTTGTGAATGAACCACCTGTTCCCTGTTGCTATGAAGTGACGGTATCAGGAGGCAGCAGCTGTCTGTGACTTGGATTTGGCAAGGTAAACACTGGCGACTCTGAGTCTGTCCCCTTGACTTTCCAAGACATGTCCATCTGGGAAATGTCAGTCTCAGGCCCGCTTATCCAGCAACCTAGCCCCTCCCCAGCCCCGCACACGTCTCAGCTGAGGCAGGTCCAGAGCCTGAAGGCAGTGTGTGTACACATGCTGTGTACACATGTGCGCTGTGTACACAAGTGTGTGTACCTGAGGACCCCATCTCCACAACCTTGCTTCATGGAGACCCGAGTTCTCTGCACCCATCGGGCAGGAGGGTGTTCTGTTTGGTTAGGTGAAGTACTTCCATTTTGGGGTTTTGGAGGTGGAGACACCCCAGGAAGGCCTTCCCATTACCCGAGCGCTGGCCACGGCAACCGCGGTGCTGCTGGTAGACTCCACACCCGCCCTCTGGGCCACTGCCCTGCAGCCAGTGATTTCCGTGGCTCCAAACTCATCACATTACACACATAAACACAGAGAGCTTCTTGTATGCCAACCACACCTTGGAAGCAGTTTGAAAAAACAGACATCCCTGACATATCAGATGGGCAAGTTGACTTAAGAGAAAAATACCACATCTCAGGTCCGTTCGAGCATGTGAGTGGTATTCTGTGAACACTTTTTCCTTCTTCACATGTTAATTAATTCATTTATTAATCCAATGTTAAAACCAATTTCTGCCCTTGTTGCCCTGGAGTAACTGATGAAAGGCCAACTGTGATGCTGTGAACTGGCTTTAACCAAATCTCTCCTATGAGAAGACAAAGGACCTGAACACTGTTCGCAGCTGTTAGCGCTCTTAGGCCGCCTCTGTGGAGAGGGCCAGGGAAGGTGTCCTGCTGTGGCAGGGTGCCCCCACGTCCGGCCACCCATCCCAGACACCAAATCCTAGCTTGCTGGGCTGTCTGCTACTTGGACCGTTCAGCCAGCCAGGTAGGATTCACTAATGAGAATTCCCCATTAGGAAATCCCAGAGATCTAGGTAGCCCGTGCCTTTACCTTTCAGCCCAAAATAAAATACACACTGCAGAGGGGAAAATAAAAAGACAAAGCATTCGCTGGCTGGGCGGTCAGCGTATACACCACTGGCCATCAGCTGGAGCCGTTCTGAGTGCAACAACCTGTTGATAAAGCTTACCTGATGACAGGTCGTACAGGGCGGTGACAGAGGTGATGAACTGGCAGCAGAAGCGAGGGCTGGCGCTGAATATCTGCTTCAGCGTCTGGACGGATCCTGGCACCAAACAGCAGTAGTCGTCCACGAGGGCCCGGGCTAACCGCACGCAATAGACCACAGGCGTCCGCTGGAAAGAAGCCACAGTCCACGTAACTACAGGTGTGGTGAGCCAGCAGACAAGCAACCGTAAACACACAGTGAAGATCAGAACTGGCAGGACCCCTCCCAGGAGGGGACGAAGATGTGACCTGCTTACTCGGAAGCAGGGACTGGCAAGTGAAAGCCCACAGACCAAATCTTTCCTGCCACCTGCTTTTGTAAATAAAGTTTTATTGAAACACAGCCCTGCTCCTGTGCTACAAGGGCAGAGCTGAGTAGGGGTGAAAGAGGTCACAGGACCCACAAAGCCTAGGAGGTTTACTATCTTGCCCTTTACCTGAAAGGCCTGCTGACCCCTGCTTTGAAGTCTGCTTGGGAAAAACCATTCTTGACTTCAAGTGGGGAAATGAGTTTTTGTAACCCTACAGGTAAGACTCTAAAGATAAAAATTAACAGTTGCTACCACTTTGACGTGCTTTAGGAGAGTCTGTGAACTGCCATGTGACTTACAGCAGCACTGTCTCAATTTTTCTCCTACGATCTTCTCCTGGTACAGGTTCCTACATCACCACCCTCTGGTCTTTTCTCTCTCCTGGTCAGATGCCAATCTGTAGTCCCATTCAACAGGTGCTCAGGATGCTGATGTTCCAGGGCTGAAACAAGGCCTACAAACTGCAGGGTGTCAGGCCAGGCTGTTTATTCAGGCACTAAACGAGCCAATCTCTACACCTTTCCTCAGAGGAAGCTGCAGTCCATGCCCCTGAGTGGCAAACCCTGACCCAAGCCACAAGACCCTTTGCCGTTGTTAACACCTGCTTTCACTTTGCTAGAAAGCCAGTACAACAGCACCACGAGAGATAAACAGAAAATCACAGGATGAATTTCAAGGTGCTGAACTTGACTAAGCCAGGTTGCCAAGGGACAGAGGTTATCTTGAGGTTAAAGATAACACGAGAGATGAGTTCAGGTGCCCCAGAAATCAGAATAGTGACAACTAAGATACATTTCACTAAGACTCACCTGTGTGCCACAAAGGACAGTATCTATTTTTACTAGCCAAATTTTAAAGACTAATAAGATCACAGGAAAACACAACTGAGATAAATTTTTTAAAAACCCAAATGTCATCAAGTCTTTGGAAATGAAGCAAGTTTGAGAAACTGAATGTGGTAAATTCTGTTAACTTAGCTGAGGACCACGTTAATAAAAATTTTGAGTTAACAATTACTCTAAACGGATTAGAAATTTTTCAACAACTCTGAGTAACAAAAAAGCAAAACAAAATAGATCTTCCAAAAACCTATCTAACACACAATCTACTATGCGTGTGTGCAAAGTTGGCTTCAGTCATGTCCGTCTCTCTGTGGCCCCACGGACTGTAGCCTGCCAGGCTCCTCTGTCCACTGGATTCTCCAGGCAAGAATACTGCAGCGGGTTGCCACTTCCTCCTTCAGGGGATCTTCCCGACCCAGGGATCAAACCCATGTCTCTTATGTCTCCTGCATTTTCCCTTAGATGTTTAAAAATACTCTAGAAGGCTTCTATGTCCATATCCATTAGAAGAGCAATCTACTTAGAAGTGGCACTCTGGAACAACTCACAGGCTTACCGATCTAACTATAAAAAACAAGAATACTGGAGTGGGTTGCCACTTCCTTCTCCAGGGGATATTCCCCACCCAGGGATCGAATGTGAGTCTCCTGCATCTCCTGTACTGGCAGATGGATTCTTTTTCTTTTTTTAATTTATTTATTGAAGGATAATTGCTGTACAGAATTTTGTTTTCTGTGGATTCTTTAACATGCGGAAAAAAACTCTCTAGAAACCAAGGCGAAAGTGAAAGTGGCTCAGTCATGTGGGACTCTCTGTGACCCCATGGACTGTACAGTCCCTGGAATTCTCCAGGCCAAAATACTGGAATGGGTAGCCTTTCCCTTCTCCAGGGGATCTTCCCAACCCAGGGATCGAACCCGGGTCTCCTGCATTGCAGGCGGATTCTTTACCAACTGAGCTATGAGGGAAGCCCAAACTAAATTCAAATTCCTGTCACTAAACATCTTCAAAGACTTGCAGGAGAAGTACCTGGAGCCAGGATGCTGCACACTCAAGCACTGGGATTCGACACACAGCCACCGCCATAGAGACAAGTTTTCCCAACAAGCTCATCCGGCTGTCATCCGCTTTGTTCCCTTGGGGACTGAAAAGTGATGAAAAAATAATCTGCCGGACAGAGTCCTTGGTTTGCTCCTGGAAATAATTGCACATGATTTCAAGAAGTTGGAGCTCCTGCAGTGAATTCAACCTCTGTAAAACAAATCCGGGAGAAGCGGGGAGAAATGAAGCGTATTAATTAATTCACACGGTAAGAAAACACACCACTTTCCCCCCAGGGAACTTTTCACCTCCCTAAAGCCCGGGTCCCACGGAGTAGAACTCGATTGTTAAATCTAGGGAAATGTGACTCTGCGTCATCATGCATCACCCAGTGGGATTCGGGGTGACCTACGGTCTCTTCCTTTAACAAAACCTTGGAGACGCGGGGGTCACATGCCCCGCAAAACAGGCAATTTGGCCGCTGCTGAAGGAGCCAGGCCAAGGGCTAGGACGGAGCCGCTGCTCCGAAGGGAGCTCGCGGTGCGGCCGACGCTTGTCACCGGGAAGGGAAGAAGGGAGCCGGGGTTCACGGATCGGGGTGGGGGGGCCTGCCGGCCGCCCGGCGCACCTTGGGCTGCGCGCCGCGCTCCTTGGGCACCTGGAACACGAACTCCTCGAGCAGCTCCACGGGGCCCTTGTCCACGATGGGCAGCGGCGCGCTCTGCAGCTGGCTGCTGAAGTAGATGTCCAGATGGTACAACACCTCCTTGGCGGCGCTCAGCGCGTCGCGGCGCAGCAGCGAGTGCCGGATGTCGCTCATGGTGCGGCCGCGGCGGCCGGGGCGCCGGGAGCGCCGACGGACTTCCGCCCCGGGGCCCCCGCGGACGCGCCCGCCGCCGCCGCCGAGACAAAGAGGCCGCGGCCCGGCCTCTGCCCGCCGACCCCGGGCCTGCGCCGCGGTGCCCGCCCGCCCGCCGCCGCCGCCGCCCTCTAGGGCCCGCTCAGGGGGCCATCGCTGCCCCCGCCGGCGGCCGGCGGGCGCCCCAGATGCGCGTCGACAGCGCCACCGACAGCCCTGGGAACCAGACGCCGCGGGTCGCGCTGCAGCGGAGGCGGAGCGCGGCGACGGCGGCCCGCAGGGGCCAAGCGCGGGCGGCGGCGGCGAGGGCCCGCCCTCGGGGAGCGCGCCCCCTGGCGGCCCGGCCCGCGGGAACGGAAGCGGCAGCCCCGCCCACCCTGACCCCGCCCCTGCCGAGGGGGTGCCACACACCCCCACCCCCGGAGAAGGCTCCCAGGACCTGATGCCCCCCACCCACCCCCCAGAGACCCTCCCCGAGCTCCCCTTGCTTTCTCAGTGCGGCCTTCAAAGCCTGCGCGTCTGATTTCACCGAGTTTTTCAAAGGACAGGATGCTGGTGCAGGGCCCTGGCTCAGGCCTCAGCCATTCATTCACTTTTAAGATTGGATCTAGTCTTTAACTCATGGGACCGCAGTGACGCGGAATGATACCTCCTACCCCGGAGTCCGTATTCCCCAATGCCCTCTGGAGTGGCCCGGCCTGCCTGGGAGGGACACAGGGAACCGTTATCCTGCTCCTGACGACCAAGATCTGACAATCTAAAAGCGCTCAGCACTTCCTGTGAATCTCTTTTTCCTTGCGTTCATCTTTCTGCAATGAATTAACTGGGGCTTAGTTTGGCGTATTAAAAATAGGGCAGAAATGACTTGAGTTTGGCCACAAGAGGCCAGTGGAGGGCAGGCAAGAGACCAACAGGGATGTGCTTCCTGTAAAAGGCCCATCCTGGCCTGCAGGTGGGTCAAGGTGAGGATACTGGGTGTGGGTCAGGACGTAAAAAAAAAAGCCAAGGTCTTTCCCTGGGAAAGATGGAAAGGACATCAAACAGGGTGCATCCAGGGACAACTCCAAATCACAGGGACTCTCCTGCACATCGGTGGACCCAGCCATGAGGCCCCTCCCATCTAGGAGCCCAGCGGGAGACCAAGGTCAAGAGGAACCTCTGAGAAGTCACCTTTGAGTCCCTTGGCACCAGGACTTCAGAGATGCTCTGTTCAGCCAGCTGAGTGAACAGAGGATAAAAGGGTTTATTAGCAGGGTACCTGGCAAGGATTAGACACCCAGCAAATACTAATTTCCCCTCCTCTCCTTAGCCACTGAAAGCCAACTCATAAACACAGCAGAAACCAGAAAAACAAATAAACCAATGCTTAGAACATATCCATATGTATAAATAAATGTATACTATATTTAAAAGGCAGTAACACTCCTCCCATCCCTATTTCTTCTTTCTCTCATAACGCGCAGTAGCAGGCAGAAAGATCTCTCGAAGGTTGCCCCAGAGCCCACGGGAGTGGATGTTCCGGTAGGCCCGGGGCTCCACTGCTGGGGGCCTGGCCACGTGGGGACACTGCTGGCACCAGGCCCGGTCGCCTTTGTACCACTCGTTAGTGGTCTGGTTGGTGGCAGCCAGGTACAGACAGAAGCACAGGTAGCCCCCCAGGAGGAAGCTCAGCACCATGACGAAGCCCACCAGGAAGACGATCCTTGGGAAGGTCAGGAACAGGTACTGGGGGCAAAGAAGAAGCAGTGTGTTAGACAGCCAGGTGGTGACAGAAGTCAGAGTCACCCCACCAGCCAGGGTCTTGTCCACACACGTGGCAGAGCTGCCTCCCCGGCTCCCCCATCTCTGACCCACTGAAGATAATCAGAAACACAAATGGCATGGACAAGCAGCCCAGGAGGAAATCCCGGTGTGTCTAAGGACTTCACACGGGATAAACGGAGGGCGTACATTGAGGGAGACGGGGAAGGACACTTGGGAAGTGGTGCTATGCCAGGGGGCTGTGCAGAAAATAAACAAAAATAAATCCAGATCTTAGTTCATGCATCAACATAAAGTCCAGGCAGGTAGAAGAGATCGGTCTCTCTCTGAAAACAGTATGACCACAGAAATACATATACAAAGGTATTCACTGAGCGTCAGCCCCTCTTCCTAAAAGAAACCAGTTAAATGTCCATCCAGGAGGTAGAATAAAACTCTGGGGTAGTTACGCTACGGAACAATAAGGAGCCATTGAAGGGAGGTCCATGTCTGTGCATTAATTTGGAAAAGATGCTGGTAATATATTGCCCAATGAGAAAGATAAGATGCAAAAGTCACCATGGAATCCTATTTGTGTAAAAATAAAGCTAACTCTGTGAAGGTGTATGGCCATATAAAACAGATACACGGGGGAAAAAAAGCCTGAAATAAACAACAAACAAACTATAAAGGTGTTTGCCTCTGGAGAGTGAAATTGTTGGGAGAGGAATAATTTCCAGTTTATATTTTATTTTTGTCCAAGATATTTCAAATTTTCTTTTCACTCCCAGCTTTATAGAGATATAACTGACAAGTAACATTGTGGAAGTTTAAGGTGTACAATGTAATATACAACATAGTGATTATATGGTGAAATGGTACAGGAAGGTTAGTTAGCACATCAGTCACCTCACAGAGTTACAATGTGTTGTCCTAACATCAAGTAGATAAACAATTAGAGGGCATAATTCACACACACACACACACACAAATAACCTAAAATGGACTTATCATACAATCCACAATCACACTGAAGACCTATTTTCATACAGCAGCTTATAAACGGAAGTTCACAGCAGCCTCATCAGTAATAGTCCAAAACTGGAAATTGCCCAAATGTCCCTCAAAGGGTAACTGATTAAACAAACTGACCCATCCACACCATGGAATACGGTATGGCAGTAAGAAGTAATGAACTACTGATGCACGGAACCGCCCAGATGGATCTCGAAGAAACTGCTGAGTTTTGGAAAAAGCCAACCCCAAAATGCTACCGTAGGATTCCACGGAGGTAACAATCACGCAATAACAATGATAGAGAGGACAGGTGAGTGGTAGCCGGGCATTAGGGACGTGGGGAAGAGGAGGTGGGCATCGGGGGTACCACAGAGGGTCTGTAGTGATGGACAGAAGACCACCTTGATTGCAGGGGCTGTTCCGCAAACAGCCCGCAACGCAGTCACCTGAGCAGCAGTTACCTGAACAAGAAAGACAGTGTCAACAACCTGCAAGTGGCCGAGGTCATCGACGTAAGTCTGCAGGTACACGTCTGACATCACCGCCAGGCGGACCAGGAACACGGTGCTCACCACGGCCATGGTGGCGGCCGAGGCCGTCAGCGTCCAGAGGTAGCAGAGGAAGTACCGGGTGTTCCAGGCCCCGATGCAGTTGTTCACCCACACGCAGTGATGGTCAAACCGGTGCACACACCGGTTACACACACCTGAAGGGCAACAGGGGAGCCACAAGCCTGCGCTGATCCTTGGTAACGACACGCGGACTTGAGCACTGAAGGCTGGAGGAAATGGCAGCTGCTGCCGCCACACTTTCAGAACCGCGGTGTAAATACAGTGGCCGATACAGTAGCCACATGTGGGGACTGAGGCCTTGAAACGTGGCTACAAGAAAAACCTCAAGGAATACTTTGTTGACATTGATAAATTCACACTTGTTTTCCAATTTATGCAATGCTCCTTTGAGTTCAATGTGAGTAACACTGAGGTGACACAATACTTGGTGAACTGACTGTATTTAGATGTAATCTTAAAACTGATGCTTCTGCTTCAAAGTCAAATCAATTTTTTGCATAAAGATGAACCATTACGTCAATGTAGATGTGGATATTAAAGGACAAGGATGTTCTGGTACTGACTCAGTCACTGAAAAACTATTGCAAATGTCTAGAAGAGCTTGGGTACATGAATCAGTTCCTCCAACTCTAAATTTTATGAACTCAAATAAATACACATCAAGAATGTCCAATAAAAATTTGGTGTTTACTGACTGAGATGTAACAGTGATGTAAAAAACACACTGAATCTCAAGGAATTAGTATGAAAAGAGAATATAAACACTCCATGAGTGATATTTTTATTTTTTATATTGATTACACATTAAGATGGTGTTTTAGGTATGTTAGGTTAAATGAAACACATGATACTAATTCTGTCTATTTCTTGTTTACTTTTGCAATGCGACTACTGGAAAATTTAAAATCCCCTATGCAGCTCACAGGACACTTCTGTTGGACAGCAGTGATCCAGGATCTCAGGCACGCCCTAAGAGGATAGGCTCTGCCAGGACTGAAGTCAGCAAACACAACATCCCACAGAAGCATCTCTTGGGCAGCAAGCCCAGCCCCCGGGCCCAGGATGGGCTGTTGGACCCAGAGCTGAAGGCTGCTCACGAGAACCCAAGGCTTCACCTCAGGTATCTTAAAGAAACCATGATCAGGCCCCTACCAGCAACGGCCGCTTCTAGACGTATGTAACATCCTCTGATAGAGAATGCTGTCTGCTGGGTGAGGGCGGCGCTGGAGGGGCCAGGGCCAGACTTACTGCAGTGCTTGGACCGCGCTGGTTTCCTTAAATCACAAGTAGGGCACCTCACGTTCTTTGGGAACATCACTTCATCAAATTCATAAACTGGAAGGAACAGTAATTCGTTTGCTTTTGTTATAGTACCTGAAAAAAGGAAGGACAAGTGTCAGTTTTGAGCTATACAGTTGACTGGGTGTTCAAGCAATCTGTCCTGGCAAAATACAACTAAAATTGCTATGTTTAGCATTCCAAATAATTTATTTTTTAAATTAACAGCTTTATTGAGATATAGTTCATAAAACCAACTGATTTGTTTATAGGGTACCATTCAATGGTTTTTATAGTCACAGAGTTGGACTACCATCACAATCAGCTTTAGAACATTTGCATCACCCCAACAAGAAATCCTTTAGCAGTCACTCTTCATTTCTCTCTGGTCCCACAGCCCCTGGCAACCACCAATCTACTTTCTGTCTCTATGGATTTGCCTTTTTTGAATACTTTCTATAAATGGAATCATGCAATATATGGTCTTTTTTACCTGGCTTCTTCCATTGAGCATAATGTTTTCAAGGTTCCTCCATGTTACAGCATGTATAAGTACTTATTCCTAGTTATGGCTGAGTAACGTTCCACTGAAGAGGTATATCTCATTTTATTTATCTATTCATTAGTGAGTGCACATTTAGTCTTTCAAAAATAGAGGCTAAAAGAACGGGGGAAAAGTACCCAGCAAGTATCCAGCAAAAAACAGTGTAACAATATCAGACAGAGAGGCCTTGAGAACAGTGCATTACTAGTAACAGAGAGGCTCATTATATTAAGAAAAAAGAATCAAGAGATAATACTAATTCTAAACTTGAATACTCCTGAGTATATGTAACTATTATACATACACAAATATTTAACAGCTTCAAAATATGTGAAGGAAAAAAATCTGTCAAACCTACCATTAGAATGAGATCACATACTCTCTCAGTAATCAATCAAAAAAAGTATGAATATAAAAGATCTCAACATAATTAACATCTTGATCTAATGGACTTATACGGTTGCCTGTATCTAAGAACTAGACGATAAATACTCTTCAAGAACACATGGATTGTTTATACAAACTGACCACATACCTGGGCATAATGCAAATATCACTAACCATTTTAAAAGAAAATGTATCATACAGACTGAAAGCTCTGCACATAATACAATTAAGTGAAAGTATCCAAAAATAAAAGTGTATGGCAATTTTTAAATAGTTTTAAATAATCTGTGAGGCAAAGAAGCAAAAAATACTTAAAGTTAAAAAAAAAAAAGAAAAGAAAGCACACCTGTGTGCATGAAGAAGGAAAAAGATAAAATTAGAAAACACAAAAAACTGAACCGTCAGGCTTCCCTGGTAACTCAGTGAAGAATACGCCTGCCAGTGCAGGAGACATGGGTTTGATCCCTGGTCAGGGAAGATCCCACATGCCTCAAAGGCAATGAAGCCCATGCACCACAACTACTGAGCCTGTGCTCTAGAGCCCAGGAATCGCAACCACTGAAACCCATGGTCCCTAGGGCCTGTGCTCAGCAACGAGAGAAGCCCATGCACCACAATGAAGTGGAGTCCTCACTCGCCATAACGAGAGAAAAGCCCGAGTAGCACCGAAGACTCCACACTGCCATCAATAAAAAGATAAAATGTAAAACAAACAAACCTGAAACTTCGTGCACACCTTACATATCAGCCTTCTGCAGAGCCCTCGGAGGGGCCACTACTTGCCTGTAACACTGCCAACGAGTCTGACAGCGAGCTGTCAGCGGTTACTATGCTAAGAGCCTCAACTTACCAGGGTTGGTTACACAAGTTAGGGCGAAAAAAACCAGGTTTACAATCAGCAGCAGATAAGGCAGAAAAAGGTAATATAAAGAGAACTCCAGCTGTTGACAGAGGCCAAATATTTCCCAGGTGTATTCGGTATAAACCATCCCTTGCAAGATGAGATGCAGGATAACGAAGGTGTTGTTTCTGAAAGAAATAGGTAGACGACTTGTTCACAGGGGCTTCTCTGTGAAAAACTTGTACCATGCTATGGAATTAAAGATGCTTACTCCTTGGAAGAAAAGCTGTGACCAACCTAGACAGCATATTAAGAAGCAGAGACATTTCTTTGCCAACAAAGGTCCATCTAGTCAAAGCTATGGTCTTTTCAGGAGTCATGTATGGATGTGAGAGTTGGACTATAAAGAAAGCTGAGTGCCAAAGAACTGATGCTTTTGAACTGTGGTGTTGGAGAAGACTCTTGAGAGCCCCTTGGACTGCAAGGAGATCCAACCAGTCCATCGTAAAGGAAATCAGTCCTGAATATTCATTGGAAGGACTGCTGCTGAAGCTAAAACTCCAATACTTTGGCCACCTGATGCAAAGAACTGGTTCATTGGAAAAGACCCTGATGCTGGGAAAGATTGAAGGCAGGAGGAAAAGGGGACGACAGAGGATGAGATGGTTGGATGGCATCACCGACTCAATGGACATGAGTTTCAGCAAGCTCCGGGAGTTGGTGACAGATAGGGAAGCCTGGCGTGCTGCAGTCCATGGGGTCGCAAAGAGTCGGACACAACTGAGCGACTGAACCAAACTGATGCTATGGAAAGTGAACCAAGGGACGCCACTTCTTTTGGGCTTGAGATAATAGTAATCATGTAAAACCTTTCACCTACTGCCTCCCACACAGTAAGTATTCAATAAATGTTATCAATTATCATCATCATCTTTGTTGGGAATTGAGGTCTCAGTATTAGATACATTTCTTTTTATAGAAATGCATGTCAGCATTTTATCATTCTTTAAATATTTCTATTTAAAATTAGATATGTTGAAACCCCAAAGATATAAGGCAGATTATCCATGAGAAGAGGGTCTGAACCCAGGACTCTTGATCCCTCCAGCATCGTGCCCCATAACACACTGGAAACAAACAAGGAACCTCCTTGAAGCCAGAGGATAGCAACAGCTAACAGGCTAAACAGAAAAGAAGATACTACTAATACTTAAAACTCTGAAATAGAAATACCTTGTATGGAAGAGGTAATGAAGCACTCTTAGCATGACTCTCTGAAGACATTCTGGAATTATATATGAAAATATCTAAAACAAAAGAGAAAGGTTCAGTTTCATTTCTTGTTACCTGCCCCCAACTCTTAAACAAATCAGATGCTTCACTTTCAGCCAGCTGTACTGGTAATATTAAGGTGTGTTTCTGCTTATGAGCAGAGAACTGATTAAAGTGAGGACAGAGGAGGGCAACCTGCAGCAGGCCTTCCTCTGATGCCCGCTCCTCCGTTTCCAGCCTGACCTCACACAAGGCACCAACTGGGGGTCTTCAGGCAAAGGGAGGTGAGCAGAGGGGCTGGATCAGGTGATACTAATGTGAACTGCTAACAAAACCTTTCCATGCCCTGCGTTCAATCCTAAGTCCCAGACTCCACTGGGCATTAGCCCAGGTCCCTCCCAGCCAACTCCCTCCCAAGGCGTTTCACCCCAATTCTGCTCACTCTGATCCCTGGAGGAGTGTGGGCAGCCTAATGTTCAGCTTTCTGTTCACACAACCCCCAGTTTCACCCATCAGGGCCCTCCAGACATACATTTCTCACATCCATGCCCAATTACAGGCATCAAATCCAGAGAAAAACAGCCAGTCTTGAGAATGCTAGCTTTGGAATATACCACAACTGCCATAAATGAAAGAACAAGTGAATGAACGAATAAAAATGGCATCACTTTTTTGTTCTGATGGAAAATTGGTGAGCCTTTGGGGGGTGTGTGTGTGCGCTCAGTCGTGTCCAACTCTTTGTGACCACATGAACTGTAGCCCACCAGGCTCCTCTGTCCATGGGATTTCCCAGGCAGGAATACTGGAGTGGGTTGCCATGCCCTCCTCCAAGGAATCTTCCCGACCCAGGGATCGAACCCACGTCTCTTTTGTTCCCTGCATTGGCAGGCAGATTCTTTACCACTAGCGCCACCTGAGAAACCCCAGCCTTTTAGACTGGTGGTATTCAAGTGTTCTCCAAGCATCACTGTTACCTGTGCTCCTCTGCTGGTCAGGCCTTGCAAGTAATGGGTTTTCGAGCCTATGCAGATCATCACAAAACCAAGCAGCACCAACGCCAGATAGAGTAAGAAGAGAACCAGAAAGTCCATCCTGGGGCTACGAAAGAACAAAAAGAGTGTGACTACTACTGAGGGATATATTCCATCGCATATTCTCAGACACTGATTCCCTACGTGGCTCCTCAAACAGATTTCTTCAGTTTTCAAGCACAAACTACTTCTCAGTGGAGCTACTCACCTGGTCACCCTTCAAGAGTTTCCTAATCAAACCACTGTGGTCTGCCTTGCGGCATTTCCTGCCTGCAAAGCCCCAAATCAGTGGGAAAGAATATGCAGAAAGCATCGGTCTTCCCTCAGATGGCACACTGATATGAAATGTACCCAAGAGAATCTGCTGACAATACTATTGGAAAGAGGGTCCAGCAGAGGAGGTCAGAGGCCAGGATCAGTAATGGCGTCTCATGAAGCAACCCTCCACGCCAGGCCAGGGACCCCCAACAATCAGGGACCACCCTGGGGGACCAGAGTCAAAACACAGGCCTGTATTAAGAAACTGGAAACGGTTACTCTGGGCCTTGGCAGATATGATTCTGGGCAGAACTTCCAACTGAGATAACCAAACTGGAAACTCTCCACGAGATAGGGCAGAAGAAACAAAGAGCATTAATTCTCACGAGGTGATTCGGGGTCCCCAGCCTACATTATTTCTTTTGTCTGGATAGCCTTCAGCCGGCAGCTCTGGCATTTCTCCTCCGAACATTCACGGAGAACTCAAACGGCATCTCCTCTTGCGCAGCGGCGTGTGCCTGGCGCAACGAGCGGCACCCAAAGTTACAGGAGACATGGTTCCCCTAGGAGGCTGGATCTGGCTGCAGAGAAACCAATTCAACACACACGATATGACAGACTAGGAGTCGGGGGCAGACTCTACTGTGGGAAAGAATGTGAAAGTCAGAGGATGTTGTGCCCCCGCAGGGTGAATGGGAATTTTAAGATTTCGAGGGGGCAAAAAAGCTAATCGGGAAGAAACAACCCAAGAGACTTGGATCTCGGTGTTTATCCCTATACTTAAGGAGCCCAGCTGGGGACCCAACAGAAGGGCATGCCCGAGGCTACACTCCGTCCGAAGATCCCAGCGGCTCCGGCCATTTCCCCCAGAGCCAAAGCAGGGCTGGGGGGCGGGGTTAGAAAGATCGGAGGGGACACGGAGGGTGTCTGGGCGCCGGGCAACCCCACACACAACGGGAAAGGACTGGTCAGACAGGGAGACGTACGGCCCTGCGCCAGCCCGGGTACCTAACACCCCAGCAGAGGCTGACTTACCGCCGGGATCTGCCAACAACCAGCAGCGCCCTGGCCGGCGCCTCGAGGGCGCGTCCCCAGACTTCCGGCGGACACGTGACGTCAACATGAGACGCTATCTTTGGCCCCCTGGACTTCCGGCGGAAGTGCTTGCGGGAGGCTGCGGGGGCGGGGCGGTCTGTGGTGGTCTGCGCTCTCTGAGGTGTCTCTAGTTTCCCGATTGGGCACTTTCAGACCGACGGCCGCAGGTTCAGCTTTGGAGAGCCGTTGCCAAAAATCTTACAAAAGACTGTCCCAGGCCTGGTGCGGGTGAGGACGCCGCTGTTGTGAAGCAGACCTAGCCGCCCGCCGACCTGAGTAGAGCCCCGTCAGGGCCGGGCTCCCAGCCGTGCAGAGGCCGGGGCGGCCCGGGACTTGTACACTGTGTCTTCGTGATGAACAGAGTTTGCTTTGCTTTCTGCCGGTCGCGCCGTTTGGACCCGTCTCAGCCTTTCCAGTGGCTTTGCTCCTGCTGTCTCGGAACAGCTCTGAACATCCTGCCCCTGGGTGGTTGAGGATTGTTTGACTCCAAACGTGGAGGATAAGAAGGAAGGTTGTTTAATGATAGTTGAACCTGGAGAGAGAAAAGCTGCTTCCAAACATAGCATTGAGAAGGCCCCCGTGGGGTGTTCCTTTGCCCTGACACCTCAGAATCCGCTGAGACCGGTCTATTCTCGATGCCTCTGAAAACATGAGGCAGGCCTATCCTCCCTTTGAGGGGAAATGTCTGTGATCTCCAAACATTGACATTAAAGCGCTTCTCTTTGCCTGTCTTTGCTACCTACCCCCAGCTTATTAATTCTTCTTCTTCTTCTTCTTTTTTTTTTTTTCCTTTTTAAAAGACTTCCCAAGCTGGTCACTTTCTGATACATTATGTGAAAGGCATTCATGAACTTGAGGACACAGAATCGAGAAACAAAACCCAAAAATCAGAAAATATGATAGCACCAGGGAGGACTGTGGTTATGGATGGAGCCTCATCAAGTATGCGGAGTGGCTGGATTTCATCAGTGTTTTCAGCGGACTCATCACCTTGCTGGTTAATTCTGAGCTGGTAGTTAAGTATTTTGATTAGCTTTGTTCACTCATAAGTGCAGAGTTTTATTTTTAACCCCATTCATTTTTTTTTAGATGGTTTTAGTTGGGCCTCAATTTAAATCTTGGTTTGATTACTAGGGTATTTTGTGCTGGACTGCTTTTCTTTCATTTTTTTAAACTGATGCAAGTAATACTATATTGTGTTCTCCTTGTAAAAGCGTCAAACTATACAGAACGAAAACCTCCCTTGACCACCACCCCTCCCAAATCTCAGTAGTTTGACAGAATTAATCACTTATTTAGTGTGTATCTTTCACAACTCTTTATACATTTATACATTGTTGTTGTTCAGTTGCCCAGTCATGTCCGACTTTTCACAACCCCATAGACTGCAGCATGTCAGGCCTCTCTGTCCCTCACCATCTCCTGAAGCTTGCCCAAGTTCGTGTCCATTGCATCAGTGATGCCATCCAGCCATCTCATCCTCTGATGCCCTCTTCTATGTATTTATTAAACAAATAATGTGTTGAGGGAATGGGAAGCCCAGATGGTTCAGTGGTAAAGAATCTGCCTGCCAAGCAGGAGACAAGAGACGTGAGTTCTATTCCTGGGTTGGGAAGATTCCCTGGAGAAGGAAATGGCAACCCACTCTAGTACTCTTGCCTGGGAAATGCCATGGAGGGAGGAGCCTGGCAGGCTACAGTCCTGACAGGTCTCAAAAAGAGTCAGACATGACTTAGCAACTAAACAACAACAACAAATTGAGGGACATCCCTGATGGTCCAACGGTTGAGAATCCACCTTCCAACACAGAGGATGTGGGTTCGGTCCCTGGTAGGGGAACTAAGATCCAACTTTCTGTGGGTCAATTGAGCCTGTACTCCATTTGCAATAAGAGAAGGCCCGTGCACAGGAACTGGAGAAACCCTGTGTGCTGCAACAAAGACCCAGTGCAGCCAAAATAAAATTTTTAAAATATGTATTAAGAACCCAAAAAAAAAAAAAAAAAGAACCCAATATATGCCAGGGACTGTTTTAGGCACTAGGAACATAGCAATAAAATGGAAAAATCCCTGAACTTCATAGTTTACATTGTAGTGTGTACATACAAATACATAGTTTTTTGTTTACCAAAATAGCATTATCGTATACATAATGGTTCTACCTCTTGCTTACTCTTTTTTTTTTTAACCCCAGAGTATGTCCTGGTGATCCTTCACACCACTACATAATCATCTGCTATGTTGTATTTACCTCACATGTACAATTCATTATTTGGCGGAGCCATAACTCATCTGCCAAGCTCTCGGACTCTAGTGCCTACAGGGGATATGCAAGTAACAATTCAATAATGTGACAAAGTGGAGCAGGTGTGTTTTGTTCTAAGCAAAAGTAGCTATTTACACAGACCAAAGGATTGTTAACTTGAATGCCAATGTTTTAAGAATATTTGAAAACACGGATCTTTATGACATAAATCTAATTTTTTAATATTGGCAACTAATTCAAGATTATGAAACAGTATTCAGGCTAAGCACAACATACCTGCAGGACAGATTTAGCCTAAGGGGTGCCAATTTGCAACCTTAAATGTAATGGTCCTATTATTAAACATTTAAGTCAATTTCAGGTTTTGCTATTGCAAACTGTGTTGCAGTGAAAATACCTTCATGAAGTTCATTACACACAAGTAGGTATATTTTTCCTAGGACAGCTACAGGAAGTAGAATTCCTGGGCCCCCGAATATATAGGCATTGTTGTCGTTGTCATTTAGTTACTAAGTTGTGTCTGACTCTTTGCAACCGCATGCATTTTTACTTTTAATAAATAGTATTAAATTGCTCTTCCACTTCAAATGTCTGAAAGAGCCTGTTTCTGCAAACCCTTGCAAGCATTTGAGAGATCAAGTCCTTTTTGTTTGTTGGTTTGGCCACGCCACAATGCTTGTAAAATCTTAGTTCCCCGACCAGGAATTGAACCCTTAACCCAGGCCATAGCAGTGGACCACCAGGGAATTCCCAGATTAGCTCCTTTAATATATACATTCTGATGAGTTAAATGGCATTTTATTTATTTGTTCACCACACACTTACTTAGCATTTACTATGTTCCAGGTGCTGTTCTAGGTAGTTTAAAGTTTTTTAATATTTATCATTTAATTTTTATAGTAACTCTATGAGATAGTTCAGTTCAAATCAGTTGCTCAGTCGTGTCCCGACTGCAACCCCCATGGACTGCAGCATGCCTGGCTTTCCTGTGGAAGTTCAGGAGTCCATCACCCCAGGAATCCTTCATCAACTCCTGGAGCTTGCTCAAACTCATGTCCATCGAGTCCGTGATACCATCCAGCCATCTCATCCTCTGTCATCTCCTTCTCCTCCTGCCTTCAATCTTTCCCAGCGTCAGGGTCTTTTCCAATGAGTCAGTTCTTTGCATCAGGTGGCCAAAGTACTGGAGTTTCAGCCTCAGCATCAATCCTTCCAATGAAAATTCAGGACTGATCTCCTTTAGGATGGACTGGTTGATCTCCTTGCAGTCCAAGGGACTCTCCAGTCTTCTCCATCACCACAGATCAAAAGCATCAATTCTTTGGCGCTCAGCTTTCTTTATAGTCCAATTCTCACATCCATACGTGACTACTGAAAAAACGTCTCTGCTTTGTAATATGCTGCCTAGGTTGGTCATAGCTTTTCTTCCAAGGCGCAAGCTCTCATACTTACTATGAATTAAGTATTGTTATTATTATTATTATACCACTTTTATAGATGAGGAAATGGAGGCCTAGAGAAGTTAAACAATTTCCTATCAGGCCATAGAGTTAAAAGGTATGAGAGCCATAATTCAAACCCAGGCCATTGGCTAAAGAATCAGTGTGCTTGATTGCTGTGCTGGGCTGTCTTAATTACAACTGGCTGGTTTCTAGCGATGCTGAACATCGTTAGACATTTAGGTTGCTTCTGTGTCTTTTCTGTTGTAAACAGTGCCACAATGAACATTGGGTTGCATGTATCCTTTCAAACTGTGGTTTTATCTGGATATATGCCCAGGAGTGGAATTTCTGGATCACATGGTAGCTCTATTTTTAGTTTTTTTGTGGAGCCTCCATACTGTTCCCCATCATGGCAGCACCAATTTACATTCTCACCCACAGTGTAAGAGGGTTCCTTTTTCTCCACACTCGCTCCAGCATTTATTGTTTGTAGACTTTTTAGTAGTGGCCATTCTGACCGGTGTGAGGTGATATCTCATTGTAGGTTTGATTTGCATTTCTCTAATGATTAGTGATGTTGAGCATCTTTTCATGCACCTCTTTGCCATCTATGTGTCTTCTTTGGAGAATAGGAGTGGGTCTTTATTGATCTCATCCAATGAGGATAATCCTATCTTCCTTATCACAGTAATTTTTCAAAACCAATTAGAATGAAGCTGGGATTCCTGTTTAATGTTTCCCTTGTGTGAGTGCATGCTAAGTCACTTTGGTTGTGTCTGACTCTTTGCAACCCCATGGACTATAGCCCACCAGGCTCCTCTATCCATGGGATTCTCCAGGCAGAAATACTGGAGAGGGTTGCCATGCCCTCCTCCAGGGGATCTTCCCAACCCAAGGATTGAACCCAAGTCTCTTGCATCTCCTCCATTGGCAGGTTGATTCTTTATGCTTTTCCTCTACGTAGATAGTTTTAATTTTTATTCAAGGATATGACATACTGAACTTAATCTAACCTTATCATTGGACATTTGTACCATTTCCTACTTTTTAGTATTATAGAGATTTACAAATATTCATATGCATGGGCTTTTTTTTACAGTTGAATTATTTTCTCAGAACATATATCTCAGTGACCAGTTTGTTCCTGAAACTCATGTGTTACTGATATTTTATTTTTTTCCTTCTCTTCTTGAAAATCTCCAAACATGAACCTTGACACGAGTTTATAAATAGCATATGATAACACTGCCTGAAACCAAAAGTTTAATTCAAGTGGATAGGAAGGAGTATATCACCTGTAAAGCCTGTAGCAGAGAATCCCTCTTGGAGCATTCCGAAGCCCTCCTGTCAGCCCCTGAAACTGGACCTGTGGTGTCACTTTTTACCTGCTACGAGATCGGTTGACAGACTCAACCGCCTTGTATACCACCATCTCTTATCCCCAAGGGAATGACTGAAGCAGCAGTTGGAAATGATGTACAGGACTTCATATTTGCCTTGCAAAGGCAAATATAGCACATGGTCCTTGTTTGCAAACAGGGATTTATTGGTCAGGAAGAATTTTACAATGGAAGAATAAAGGAAAAAATTTAAAAGAACATAATGACAGTATTTTTGCTGGAGGGCAAGCACTGGTTCTGTATTTGCTTACTATTGTATCAGTAGCAACTATCTTAGTGCCTCGTTCACATGTGTGTCTGTGTACTCCGCCACTCAGTCATGTCTGAACTCTGCCCACCAGGCTTCTCTGTCCATGGGATTTCCCAGGCAAGTATACTGGAGTGGGCTGCCATTTCCTACTCTGGGAGATCTTCCTGACCCATGAACTGAGCCCACATCTCTTGTGTTTCCTGCATTTGCAGGTGGATTCTTTACCACTAGTGCCGCCTGGGAAGCCCTGCCTTGTTCATAGATTCTCAAATAAAAATGTGTTGAACAAATGAAAGAATAAGAATGAATTCCATCCGAAGGAAAATCTATACCCTGGATAGCAACCAAAACAAAAATTCTTCTGCCCAGTAGGTTGGGCCGTACTATGTCGCCATTAACCAGCTGGAAGATAACGTAGGTTTGGCCAGCTTACACTTTCCAGTTGGCCTTGGCCACCTTGATTGCTGCCCCTTAAGGTAAGTGAGTTCAGCTCCAAGGTCAAAGGGGTTGTCAGGGCAGAACCTCCATTCCTGATTGTCTCTGAATGGTCTTGAGCCGGTGCCCTCTTCAGCTCTCCTCACCCCAAATGCTCTGTTACTCTGGTTACCAATCCTGCAGTTCACCACCAGCTGTGGTACCTCTCAAATGAGAGTGTATGTATACCTATACCTAAAAGTTATCAGATGTCCCTGGTGGCCCAGTGGTTAATAAGCCACCTGCCAATGCAGGGGGCCTAGGTTCGATCCCTGGTCGGGGATCCTCCATGCTGCAACCAAGAATTCACATGCTACAACTAAAGATGACACATACTGCAACTAAGACCTGGGGCAACCAAATGAATAAATATTTTCTTAAAAAAGAAGAAGATGAGCTCAGGAATCTGGCTTCTTGGGTTCTAATCTCTTCTAGCTGTGTAGTTTTTATTTAACCTCTCTGAGCCTGTTTCTTCATCAGTTCAAGTAAGGATAAGAGACTACAAAGGTTGTTGTAAGGGTTAAATGAGATAATGCACTTGAAGGACATTCAGTCAACATTGGCCACTCATATAGACACAGTCCTCAAAGTTAGTGAATGTAATCAATACAGGAGAACAAAGTGGGAAGTATTTCTGATCTCTGAAAAGTGTTGGGGTATCAGAGTTCCTTATGTTGCAAGTAATAGTAAGTCCAACTGAAATGGAGTTCAGCAAGCAAAGGAGACTTGACCTCTGCCACCGGAATATCCAGAGACAGGGCAGGCTTCAGGAATGGTTTGAACCAGCAGCTCAATGGCATCATCAAGGACAGAGGTCCTTTTTGTCCCTCACTCCGTCAGCTGAGTATCAGCTTCATCCTCAAACCAGCCTTCCTCCTGGGATGGCTGCCAGCTACATCTAGGTATTCACACTTCCACATTCACTTCCAATGAGGAGGAGAGTAGGGAGGTTTACCCAGGATTCCAAATAGGAGTACTAAGATTCACCCTGGTTGGCTTGAGGCAGAGGCTAACTCCTGCACCCAGTTTGGAGGCTGGGAAAATGAACTTTGCCTTTGAGTGAGTTGAACAAGCGGCCCCTGCCCCCACCCCTGAGGCTGCAGGGAGGATCAATTTCTCCCAAATCATAGGGGCTGCTCAGGGGAGAGGAAGACTCCAGATGGAGACCTGGATAATACTAGAAAGTATTAGAAAGGGACATGGGTGCTGTGTAGACACTCAATACATGGGTACCTAATAAGGTGTCATATCTGCAATGAAAAGAGCAATATGTTAAAAATGTCCTACCAATTAAGAATGAGACCAGGATGAAGCATTTGAAAAAGAGTAGATATATGTATAACTGAATGACTTCACTATACACCTGAAACCAACCCAACATTGTTCATCAACTATACTTCAAAATGAAATTAAAAGTTTAAAAAAAAAAAGTGAGCCCAGGATGAATGAAGTTGCCACTGTGAGAACAGGAGATGCCTGGAGCGTAGCAGGAGCTCGCAGTGGATGCCCTTCATCTCCCAGACTCAAAGGCAAATCTATTAATAAAATTCCTTCCTGGCAAGCCGTCTCCTGGTGTAAGTTCAAGAAAACATGTATTCAAAGGAAGAGGGAAGAAATTCTAGCCACAAAGCTGCAGCCTCACAGTCCTGCAAGGTCGCCCAGGACAGATGCGATTCCTTAGGAAGAGCAAGAGTGCGTAAAAAGAAAAGAGGCAGAGGCTCTCCAGCATCACGGGGGCAGCAGGAAAGAGGAGCCAGGAAAGACAGCCACGTTAGGATGGTCAACCCAGAGGGCTGCCACGGAAGCCAACAGGCAGGCGGAAATGTTACCTCGTGTCTCCAGGAGGCGGGTGGGAGGGGTCTGGAATGGGCGTCTGGGAAGCAAGGTGCCCCCTGTCCTGGCACCGGGCTCCGTGGGCTCCTCTGGTCCCCAAGCCACCACGCAACTCCTCTTGCTACGGACGGAGCTCCAGAACCTGCAGGATTAGCAGTTTGCAAACTCTGCGGTCTGGAGGAGGGGCACCCAGAGCCTGGCATTCTGGTGTGGTTCCGAGCACTCGCCCGAAGCTGGGGCCCAGAGGGAGAGGCCCCTGGGAGACACAGTTTGTTGTTTGTCACACCCGACACAGTGAGGTGCAGCCCCCTGACCGTCCCACTCTGATGGTGCTCCCAGGAGCAGTGACGGGCATGGAGGGAGGTGTGTGTGCCGCTGAGAGCAGTTCAAGCCGGCCCAGAGTCCAAGGTGCCAAAGGCAGCCTCCTGTGTTTGGTCATAACTGGACTGAGCTTGGCTCCTGGGGCCCAGGTTCTGAGTTGGGGGGGATGAGTCTGCTCCTCCTGAGCCTCCCTCCTCACCTGCTGCTCAAACTCTTACTTCTCTGGGGTGTGACAGAGGCTCATAGTCCCAGTTCAGACAGTCCCGCTCTATGATGTATGGTTTAAACCATAAGCTTTTGCAATTTTTTTTTTTCAATTCCTGAATCCCCAACTTGGCGCACACACACACACACACACACACAGAGACACAAATAGTTTGTATTTCAGACCTTGGTCTTTTCAACAGACACACTAAAATCTACTTAGCAGGCCGAAAGACCAGAAAGTGCTCTTTTAAGGCTCAATCTCCCACTGCCGACCCCCTCACACACACCCCAAGTTCCTAAAGCTACCTTGACTATTAGGGAAAGAGCAGCAGGTACAAGGGATAGGAAGGGCGACTTCTCCAAATCTCTATCACGTTTCTTTAAGGATGGGTGTGGTCTTATTCCTGGCAGGGCTGGAGGTGGTTTACCTCGATGAACAAAGAAGGTAAAATAACTTTCAAGTGAGTAGAGGGGAAACAAGACCAAGGGGAAAGGAACTCGAGAAAGATGAGGTGCACCGGTGGGCTGACCTCACTTCTCCGGTGGAAGCAGGGACGTTGGGAGAGACTCCCGCCAGCACTTGGCTCACAGCTCTGCACGCAATGTCAGGCCAAGGCTTGTGCCAGGGGCTGAGCAGAGAGTCAAGCCTGCCTGCATCTGGACGTGACGGCTGATAGTTTGTTCTCCACTGTTGTACCGCTAATGCTTCCTATGACATGGCCACGGGGTTTACAGTCCCCAGTGCTGCTCATCACACCACACTCCTCTCCAAAGAGCAGCCCCAACAAGCCTCATCCTTAATTCACCCCAGATCCACGGGTAAGTAAGCCCCCAGCTTTTTCCCTGTTTGCCGCTAAGCCAACTCTCCTCCTCTAAACTTGTTTTGAAACAGCTGTGTCAGCCAGCATTCTCGACCCTCTGGAGGCTGACTCCCCACCCCACCATGTTCCCCAGCACCCCAGCATTTGCAAACTGGGTAGGAAAATGAGTGTCCTTGTCTGTGTTAGGGACAATGCCCTTTGCTCACTCCACGGCTTCCTCTGCCTGGGCACGGGGACAGTAACATCTCCCAGGCTATTTTGAAGTTTGTCCTGGGCTTTGAAAAGCATGCAGAAGAAATGCAGGTCATTTCTAGACCATGCCCTTAAAACATTCCTGCACAATCCTCTGGCAGTCTCTTCCCCTTCTATTGATGTAATGGCTTTTACAGAAGTGACCACATGTTTAAGATGTTGGCATCACAAAATAGAAGGATCTGGAACCCAGCATCTTTTCCTGGAGGTAGCCCCCACCCCCGACCCAGGAAATCCACTCAACCCACACTGAACTGTGATGTAGGCAATAAATAAAACTTTATTATGTTAAGTCACTGAAACTGCAGGTCGTTTGGCACCACAGCCAGCACGCATCACCCTGATTAATGCACTAGCCAAGTTGATGACCCCATGCTAGTCAGCAAGCCTGCCCTCAAAATTCCATTATGACATTGGTCAGCTTCAGCTCTCATGTCATGGGGAGGGACAGTCGTCTGGACCAACCTCCATCCCCCAGCAGGCTGTCACCTGCTCCCCTGTGTTTGTTACCCAGGGTCCTACCGCATAGTGCAGATACTCTCAGAGGGCTTCGGGTAGGAGTCCACGATGTGACTGCAAGATATTAATTGCCCAGTCGGGCTCAGTCTCCTCAGTCCTGAGTGGCCGGATGTGTCAGGATAGACTTGGCCTGGAGAGAGGAAGACAGCAGCCAGTTTTAAACTGATGTCTGGGTCTTCCCAATCAATCGCTGCCTCCCCACATTTGCTCTCTTTGGCCAAGGCCAAGTACCCAGCTCCTAACACATCCTGAATGAAGAGCCTCTTAAAGCATTCTGATGAAATTTTACTATGGCAATGAGTAATTTTGTTAGGGCTGCCATAAAAAATACCACAGACTGGGTGGCTTAAACAATAGACATTTATTTTCACACAGTTTTGAAGGCTAGCAAGTCTGAGGCCAAGGTGTCGGCAGAGTTGGTTTCTCCTGAAAGCCTCTGTCCTTGGTGCCGTGTCCTCCATGGTCTATCGTCCATGCACGTGAGTTCCTGGTTGTCCTCTGTATCCAAATGTCCTCTTCCTGTAGAGACACCAGTTAGATTGGATTAGGGACCACTCTCACAGCCTCATTTTAATTTAACCATCCCTTTTAAGGCCTTATCTGCAAACACAGACACATTTTGAGGTACAAGAGTTGGGAATTCAACATATGAACTTAAGGGGATGAAATTCAGCCTATAACCAACTGGATTCATTTTGTGGTGTTTGCAGTCATATCTGATAAAAGCCTCTTCTTATAGGGGAAGTCTGATCAACTATAACATACCCTTTTTTAAAAAAATTATTTATTTATTGGCTGTGCTGGGTCTTGGGTGCTGTGCGCAGGCTTTTTTTAGTTGTGGCGAGTGGGGGCTACTCTCTAGTTGTCTTGTGCAGGCTTCTTATTGCCGTGGCTTCTCTTGCCGCAAAGCACAGGCTGTAGGATGCGGGGTTTCAGTAGTTGTGGCGTGTGGGCTCAGTAGTTGCAGCTCAAAGGCTCCAGAGCTTAGGTTCCTTAGTTGTGGCCCACCAGCGTAGTTTCTCTGAGACATGTGCGATCTTCCTAGACCAGGGATCGAACCCATGTCCTTTGCGTTGCAAGGCAGAGTCTTAACCACTGGACCACCAGGGAAGGCCCACAACATACTCTTAACAGGGAACCAGGGTTGGGCTGGATGTTTCCAAAATCTTCTAGAAGAAAAAATTAGGAGAAAATCTACACAACCTTGGGTTTGGGGATGGGTTTCTAGATACAACACTAAAAGCATAATTCCCCCCACCCCAAAATTTTAATAAACTGGATTTTATTCCATTTTAAAACTTTGCTCTGGGAATAACACTGTTAAGACAATAAAAATACAAATTACCCACTGGAGAAAATATTTTAAATCACATATCAGATAAAAGACCTGTGTTCAAAATACACAGTGAAAAAACTCTTAAAACTTAACAGTTTTTTTTAAACAAACAAAATATATGAACAGGCACCTCACCACAGAAGATATACAGATGGCAAAAAGCACATGAAAATATATATATTTATGTACAACTTCTAGACATTTACCCAACTGATTCATGTCTATATGAAAACCTATACGTGAATGTTTATAATAGATGTATTAACAATCACCTGGAAGCAACCAAGATGTCCTTCATAGGTGAATGGATGGTGGTCCATCCATAAAATGGAATAATGCACAAAAATATGAAGGAATGAGCTATGAAGACACAAAAGCATGGATGAATCTTAAATGTACATAACTAAGTGAAAAACCAGGCTGTTTGATTCCGTTTATATGACAATCTGAAAAAGAGGCAGTAAAAAGATTAATGGTTACCCGAGGACTGAGGGAGCAGAAAGATTGATGACACACAAGGGATATTTTAGGGCAATGAAACTCCTCATGGTGGACACGTGACATTAAGTGTGTGTCAAAATCCATGGAAAGTTATAGCCCAAAGAGTGAACTTTAATGTATGCAAATTTTAAAAAGCATTTAGAGGACTTCCCTGGTGGTCCAGTGGTTAAGACTCGGCACTCCCAATGCAGGGGGCACAGGTTAGATCCCTGGTCACGGAATTAAGATCCTGCATGCTGCAGAGTGTAACAAAAAAAAAAAAAATTTTTTTTTTCATTTAGTAAGTTAGGGCATCCCAAGATGAATCAGAATGTGACCCACCAAAATCAAACTGTATTACAAATGTATGAAATAACCTCAGTGAAAGGGATGAGGGGGAGAGATGCTGACCTGACTAAACTGGGAAATAGTGGAGACTATATGAGAAGGCACATGCAATGCTCTGTCAGCTGAAAGGGCCCAGAAGCAAGGATACCCCAGTAGCAATGGGCACATCCAGGTCTTGGTTTCTAACATCATTCTCCGAGAAAAGAAACCAAAGCTCCTGGGAGAAACAGCTGATTCTAGGGGTGGGCTGAGCCTGGCCCGTGTTGTAGTACCAGGAATAAGACAGTGAAATACACATACAATCTGAGCCACAAAATAAATAATGTCGTGTTGAGTTATAAAACAAAGTATAAAAGAAAAGATCCATGAGTCCATACCTATACAAGTGATTGAATAAGCCAAGAGAGGAGAAGAAGTATGTCTCCCATACAGAAGAACCCCAAATAATTTAAGTAGAGCATGACTCTCCACCTTGAAGTGACATCCTTCCAAAGAGGGCAGTATGCGGGGGTGGGTAGCATTCCATTCCACTGTATAGACAGACCACAATCTGTCTCTCCATTCGCCAGTAGATGGATATTTAGATTGTTTCCAGTTTTTGGCTTCTGTGCATTGTGCTGCTATAAACCTTCATTTGCAGGTCTTTTTTAAAAATTTATTTTATTGACGTATAGTTGACAACGTTGTTAATTTCTGCTATTCAGCATAGGGGTTCAGTTATACATACACAGATTCTTCTTCATATTCTTTTCCATTATGGTTTATCACAGGATAGTATAGTTCCCTGTGCTATATACAGTAGGACCTGGTTGTTTATCCATTCTATACATGACAGTTTGCATCTGCTAATCCCAAACCCCCAAGCCATCCCTCCCCCCACCCCCACCTTCCCGTTGGCAACAAGTCTGTCGTGTATGTCTGTGAGTCTGTTCCTGTTTCTTAGGTGAGTTCATTTGTATCATATTTTAAATTCATATTTTGATATGCTTAGATCACATATAAGTGATACCATATGATACTTGCCTTTCTCTTTCTGACTTACTTCACTTTGTATGATAATCTCTACATCCATCCATGTTGGTGCATATGGCATTATTTCATGATTTTTTATTGCTGAGTAGTACCACATCTTCTTTATGTATTCATCTGTCAGTGGATTCATGTCCACTGAATCCATATCTCTTGGGTAAAGATATACCTAAGAGTGGGACAGGTGTCATTTGAAAAGTGTTTTGTCTGTTCAGCTTTTCATGAAACTGTCAAACAGTATTCCCTAATGGTTGTACCATTTTATGTTCCCATCAGTGCTGTCAGGGAATCCATTCTTTTACCATGTAGAGAAACACCAGGTTGTTGATCCAGAGGACAAAAGAGCAGCCCAAGTAAATCAGTCTTGTGACTGCCTTGGTTTATGTCTAGTTACCACGCAGCACTACAGTTTTGCAGCCTAACAGGAGCTATGCTTGAAGATGTATTCAGTTACAGCATCAGTCACTCTTCCACCAGGCTGGGGACACTCTTGTTCACTCATGGGTTGTTGTTGGTTTTTTTCCAATGAGGATATACTTTTATCATTCTAGCAGAGCTTATAATGTATATGAGACTAGAGCACACATATATATACATCTATCTCTCACACACACACACACACACAGAAACATACACAGTAGCTTGGAGCACCTTTGGGTAAAGCAAACTCTGGAGAACATCCAGCTCATTCATGGTGACCTATTAAGAATATCTTCTAATCTATCTGATTCCCATCCCCCACATCCTGAGAAAAGGATTTAAAACTCAACTTTTAATTTCAGAACAGTTTTAAGTTTGCAGAAAAGTTGGAAGACAGTATGGAGTTCCCTCTTACCTTGCACCCAGCGTCCCCTATTGCTGTCATTTGTCACCACTGAAGAACTAATGTTGATCCATTACTATTAGCTAATTCAGATTTCCTTACTTTTCACCGAAAGTGCCTTCTCCATCCCGAGATCCCATACTGCATCTAGTCCCTGGATCTCCAATCTGTGACAGTTTCTCAGGCTTTCCTTGTTGTTGATGACCTTGACCATTTTGAAGAGTCAGGTATTTTCAGAACGTCCTTCAATTTAGGTTTGCCTGGAGTTTCTCTCATAGTCAGACTGGTTACAGGTTTTGCAGAGGAAGACCACAGAGGCTAAGTGCCATTCTGGTCACATCATATAAAGGGGCCATGCTATCAGCCTGATTCTCCCCTGCTGGTGATGACCTTGACCACCTGACTGAGGTCATGTCCATCAGTTTTCCCCACCGTAAAGTACTATCTCCCAGCCCCGCATTAGTCCTCTTTGGAAGGAAACCACCAAGCAGAGCCCACACTCAAGGGTGGGAGTTCCCTTTAAGGAGAAGCTTGTCCAGGTGATTGTCTCTTTTCCTCACTTATTTAACCCATTATTTATATTAGTGTAAACTTGTTGATATTTATTTTATACTTTAGGTTACAACGCAAGTCTATATGATTTACATTCTTGCTCAGATTGTTCCAGTTTTGACTACGGGAAGCCCTTTCCTTTGGCTTCTGTGTCCCTCTGACAAACCCCATGGTGTGTGTGTGTGTCTGTGTGTGTGTGTGTGTCTGTGTGTGTGTGTGCGCGCGCATGTGTGTGTGTTCGCATGCATGTGTTTAGCCCTTCCTTACTCTCTGGCACTAGAAGATGGTCCTGGCTCACCTCCTGTATTTCCCACCCCAGCCCTGAAATCAGCCATTTCTCCAAGGAGCCTGGGCTCCTTGTTCTGGGCAGAGATCTTAGAAATCAAGTTCTCACACTGGATGTGCTCATTGCTGGGGGGACCATCCTTGCTTCTAAGCCCTCTCAGCTGACAGAGCCAGCGAACTTATATGCAGATACTAACCTCTGTGGGCTTCCCAGGCGGCTTAGTGGTAAAGAATACCCGGGTTCGACCCCTGGGTCGGGAAGATTCCCTGGAGGAGGAAATGGCAGCCCACTCCAGTATTCTTGCCTGGAGAATTCCATGGACAGAGGAGGCTGGTGGGCTGCTGTCCGTGTGGTTACAAAGAGTCAGATCTGACTGAGCGACTAAGCCCTGCCACTGCCCCTAAGCTATGTCTATGTGCATATCTAGAAACGTTTCTGTTTCTGCCTGTCTGCTGTAGGCTCGTCTGTAACCTCCCACTACAGCAGAGAGAAATCCGGCTCCCATGATCTACTGACTTAATTGCTCAATGCCATTGCGCACATATAGTGTGATTTCAGAATTGTTAACCTGAGCCCTTGTAGGGAACAGCTTTACCGACTAGAGCACAGTGTTACGCATGGTTCCTTTTGCCTTTTTTTTTTCACAGACTCCAGTCCTTTCCATAATTACTTAGGTCAGCATCTTTTCTCCCATCCCAAGCTCTTTTTCTGGCCTGGGTCTCCCCTTCTCCCGCCACTAAGCCTGGCCTGTGGGGCTCAGGCAGTGGTGTCCTCTGTGGGGATCAGTTCATGCCTCAGTGAGTCTCAGTGGTCCCCTCTGCCATCACTGGACTGAGTGAACCCCCACACACATACCCCAAAACAGCCCAACTGAATCCTCCTGACCCACCTGCCAAGCTCTGCAGCCTCGGGGTGGACCCAGCCCCAGGCCCAGCTCCCGTCAGTCTTGGCTCCTGCCTGAGGACCACTGTGCACCCCCCCAGGACTGTGAAGCAGGAGCCGGCCGCTCTGGGCGCTGGCCAAGCTGTCCAGCCATGCTGCTGGTCCGCCTGGTAACGGGGGCCTTCTCAGGTTACTCGGAGGATCACTTTGCCTTAGAAACTCCAGCTGTCACCTCCAATGCATCAGTAACCGATGCCAAGGCGCTGAGCAGCAGAGGGCTGGCAATAAGCAAGTGTCCCCAGGTGTCCCACCAGCGCTGTGCTCCGTCACCGCAGCCATTGCCGTCACCAGGGAGGAAGGTGAGCAGACCTGGAGGGAGGTGCGGTACCCAAGATTCTGGGACAGGTACCCTGGGATGCCTCCCCTGGTAAGCCCTGTCGGGAGCCTGGATTGCTGTTTCCAGGTGAAGGGGAAGGAGGGGAGCTCTGCATGCGTGGGAAAGGGCTGAGGTCAACCTGCAGGGCTGAGGACGCACTGGAGGGCTGGACACCCGAGGGGTTCGAGTGCCCGCAGCCTCTTTGGCTCTGTGGCTCCCCAGGTTGGGTGCAGACAGGTTAGGAGCACGCTGCTCTGGCCTCTGATCCGCAGCCCTGCCACAGGTCGCTGGTCAGAACCGGTATGCACATGGAAGGGGAGCAGGTGCCTGGCCCCCGATCAGTTTCCAGCCAGCCCCTCTTTGATTGTGCATGAGCTGACTGCTTGACTCACGGGGCAAGAACTGATCTCAGGCCCCTCCAAGACCCAGGGATGCCCCCACCCCACCTGGGCCCAGTGGACCCAGGAGTCCCACGCTGCCGCCTTGTGACAAGCTAAGTGTCCCTGAGGCTCCATGGCAGCACCACTGCCTGGCAGAGGAGGACCAGGGCCCCCACGTGGGCCTCAGGGTGTGGCAGCCCCACCCTACCCAGTGTGAGGAGTTCTCACACCCAGCCCTCTGGTGGCGGGTGACAGGTCCCGCTGGATGTCACTCGAGGACTTTCCTCCTCAATCCATGATACTCTTGGGGGCCCCCTCCCTGCCCCCAACTCCAAGAGTGTCTTGGGAGAGGCCAGCTCCTGGGAGACGGCGCCAACAGGAGCACGACACCCATCGGGTGGGTGGGAGGGCTGTCTAAACATCTTCAGAAGGCTGAGGGGGACCAAAACCAGGGCCTTCAAAATCCAGCCCCCAGAGGTTCTTCTAAGCCTTAGAACTACGGACTCTCCCCCAGAAAACAAAGCCTTTACATCATGTCTTACCTACAGTTTCAGACGCCATCCACGGATCCCTGCTCTCATCAGACATATGGAAAAATATACACATAGACTGTTCCATCCAGGACAGTCACCCTTACCACCCCTGATGCGTTTGTGTCTCCAGCCCACGCCACCATCTGCTTTCGGAGAACAGAGCCACCTCCCCTCCCCCGAGCCTGTCCTAAAGCCAGGAACCCAGAGACCACCACCCACCCACCCCCCACCCCCCCCACAAAGCAGCCATATCATGGCTCCTCAACAAGGTCAATTCAAAGAGCAAATAACCCCCGAAGTCTGCAGGAGTTCGTGAACTCCTAACTACCAAGGGGAAGTCCTTTTGTCACATCGAAGCTGGTGAATTTCAGGCACAGCTCAATCCAGGAGGTCAGGCGATATCCTAAGAACCGATCGTCCGCATAGAGGCAGAGGAAGACTAGCGGCTCAGACTGGCACACGCGTTGAGTCTGAGCCGCGTGCCGCCCTGCGGGCAAGGCCGCAAGGAGTCCCCCGTGACCTCTCTCTCCTCCAGCTGCACGGCCACCACTGCCATGCCGGCCACCAACCAGGGATGGCCGGAGGACTTCGGCTTCCGGCTGGCGGGCTCGGGTCCCTGCTTTGTCCTGGATGTGGTGGAAGGGAGCAGTGCGCACGCCGGAGGTTTGCGGCCCGGGGACCAGATCCTGGAGGTGGAGGGGCTGGCCGTGGGCGGCCTGAGCCGCGAGCGCCTAGTGCGCCTGGCTCGGCGCTGCCCGCGCGTGCCGCCCAGCCTGGGCGTGCTCCCCGGCCCCATCGGCTGCCCCCGCGCGGGATCCGGCTGCGAGCCGCTGATCACAGCCTTGCGGAGCCCGCGCTCAAGCCGCAGCCTCTATCTGGGCCGCGAGTTGCTACGCCTGGCCGGCCGCAAGCGCCCCGACGCCGTGCACCGAGAGCGTAGGCGCAAGGCCCAGGAGTTCAGCCGCAAGGTAGGGCGCGCAGGGCGGAGCAGGGCCGGATGGGACAGGGCGGTCTGGGGTGAGGCTCTGGGGGCGGTGTTCTGGGGTGCTGGGCACTGTGGGCCCGGAGCATCAGGAGTCGGGCAGTCACTCCTCAGGCCAGGAGTGGGAGCCTGGATCTAAGGAAACTTCTAACGAAAGATTTATCAGAAATATAGTGATGCTCAAGCTTCCAGTCCTGTCCTTAATTTTCGTAATTTTTGTTTGCTTGATTTGTGGGAGTTGCTTTTCTTTTTCTTTTTTTAATTGAGGTAATACAGATATACAGTAAAACACATTCATTAAGTGTACAGTTTAATGAACTTCACATAGGCATACACCCTTGTAACCACCAGCCTGATCAAAATGTAGATGAATAGAATACAGACAATAATAGTAGAATGCAGAACATATAATGATTCCTTCAACCCAGAAGGTTCTCTCCATCTCAACATGAAGCTCCAAGATTCCCCGTAGAAGAAGAGAGCCTAGAAGATTGTGCATTAACTCTTAAGTACTAGTGGAGGGGAGAGGGGGGTGGTGCTGGGAAGCAATCCCTGCATTTTCAGTGGATATTCATTGCCCAGAACTAATCACACCACTGCTCCCAAAGGATACTGGGAAATGTAGTCCTGTGTGTGTCCAGGAAGGTGGGAAGACCTAGAAACATTGGTGAGCCCTAGTGCTTATATGCAGGGTACATCATGAGAAACGCTGGCCGGGAAGAAGCACAAGCTGGAATCAGGATTGCCAGGAGAAATGTCAATAACCTCAGATATGCAGATGACTCCACCCTTATGGCGGAAAGTGAAGAGGAACTAAAAAGCCTCTTGATGAAAGTGAAAGAGGAGAGTGGAAAAGTTGGCTTAAAGCTCAACATTCAGAAAACTAAGATCATGGCTTCTGGTCCCATCACTTCATGGGAAACAGATGGGGAAACAGTGGAAACAGTGGCTGACTTTATTTTGGGGGGCTCTAAAATCACCGCAGATGGTGATTGCAGCCATGAAATTAAAAGACGCTTACTCCTTGGAAGGGAAGTTATGACCAACCTAGATAGCATATTAAAAAGCAGAGACATTACTTTGCCCACAAAGGTCCATCTAGTCAAGGCTATGGTTTTCCCAGTGGTCATGTAGGGATGTGAGAGTTGGACTGTGAAGAAAGCTGAGTGCTGAAAAATTGATGCTTTTGAACTGTGGTGTTGGAGAAGAGTCTTGAGAGTCCCTTGGACTGCAAGGAGATCCAACCAGTACATCCTGAAGGAGATCAGTCCTGGGTGTTCTTTGGAAGGACTAATGATGAAACTGAAACTCTAATACTTTGGTCACCTCATGCGAAGAGTTGACTCATTGGAAAAGACCCTGATGCTGGGAGGGATTGGGGGCAGGAAAAGGGGACGACAGAGGATGAGATGGCTGGATGGCATTACCGACTCAATGGACATGAGTTTGAGTAAACTCTGGGAGTTTGTGATGGACAGGGAGGCCTGGAGTGCTGCGATTCATGGGGTCACAATGAGTCCGACACGACTGAGCAACTGAACTGAACGGAGTGCCTTAATCTGTTCCAGCTGCCATAACCGAACTACCATAGACTGGGTGGCTTATAAGCAACAGGAATTTCTCTCTCACAGCTCTGGAGGCAGGAGATTTGAGAACAGGGTGCCAGCATGCTTGAGTGAGGGCCTGCTTTGGGTTGCAAACTTCTGGTTTTGTCCTCACGTGGTGAAAAGGGCAAGGGATCTCTTTGGGGCTCTTTTATTTTTTTTTATTTTTATTTTTTTTCAAAAAAAAGTTTTTTTTAATGTGGACCATTTTATTTTTAAGTCTTTACTGAATTTACAATATTGTTTCTGTTTTATGTTTTGGTTCTTTGGCTAAGATACATGTGAGATGCCTTAGCTCCCCAACTAGGGATCAAGTCTGCACCCTCTGCATTGGAAGATGAGGTCTTAACCACTGGACTGCCAGCAAATCCCTGAGGCTCTTTTATAAGGGCACTAATTCCATTCATGAGACCTCCACCCTCATAACCCAATCACCTCCCAAAGGCCCAACCTCCTAATACCATCATCACCTGGGGCATTAGATTTTCAACACATGAATTTTGGAGACGGGAGGACACAAACATTCATACCATAGCAACTGGTAAAGTCTGCTGTGATCCCAGGTGACTCACTGTAGACCCAAAAGTCTGCCCCAGACTCCATCCAGTCCCTGGGGAGTCAGAAGAGAGGAGGTCAGAGCCCCGAGATGGGCAGAGTGGACTTGGTGAGGAAGCAAAATCAGGGTTGTGACCTAGGGAGGAATCTGACCAGCTTCCCAGGTCTGCTTTGGCGCGTTTTCTGACAAGGGGGAACAGGGAGTGGTGGATTCTGGTTAGAGCTCACCAAGCAGCTCCACAAATCCCCAGAAAAGACCACCTCAGGAAGATCAAGGGCAGCCGTGGAGCCCCCCCCACCGGCTTCTGACAATCAGCTCTCAGGTTCTCGCCAGCACTCTCCCTGCCCCAGTTTTTCCTCCTTGCAGAGCCTGATATTTAATAGAAAATCCATTAGTGTCCCATGATGGTGCCTCATGCTTCGATGTAGGTTGAGAGTGTCTGGGTAATAGCTGAACCAAAACCGCACTGTGGTGGGGCCCCAGGAGGGAGGAGCTATTTTTTCCTCTTTCTTACATAAAACATCTTTCCAGAGAGCCATGTTCTCCTTTGAATCGAGGCTGCAGCTGGCTTTGGCTTCAAAGCCATGAACCTTCCTGGGCCTGGTGGGTTGGAAGGAGGAGGTGACTGCTACTGCAGCCTGCCCCACGCACCTTGAGAACGGCCGGCCGCCTGCAGCGCTCTGGTTCAGCTCTGTAAACGCCCCCGGAGTGCACCAGGCCCTGTGCTTGGCCCAGACAGGAGTAAGATGTCAGGTCGCGTCTCGGGCCGTCTCGTCTGCTGAAGGAGATCTGGGGTGCAGGTGATCGGGCTCAGGCGTGCACAGAACGTGGCCTCGGCCCGGGTGCCCTCGAAGCCACCTGCTAATACGTGCTCACCCTCTGTGACGTCACCCCCTCTGCAAAGCCTTTCCTAATCCACCCGTGCTGCCTTTTAGGAAGCAGTTGTGTATACAGTTCTGAAGTTCAGGGGCAAACCGTGGGCTGGAGATCACCATCAAGGGCCGTCTGGGGTCCTCGGCGAGAGCAGCGGCATCAGGGAGCGCTTGTGGCAAGGGGTGGGTGGGATTGCAGCGGGTCAGCGCCATTGTATGAAAATAGCCAGGATCCACAGCTCTGGAGAGAAAGAAGAGTCTGATAGGGTTGTGGAGTCAAGGGAGGAGTTTACTGGTGTATTTATAGGCGGGAAGAGAGGTGAACAATTTGTATGAGCCGAAGGGAAGGAGGCAACAGAGTCACTGAAATCCATGCACTTTGCCGTTGTTGCTTAGGGCCCTCTGACCAGCAAGGACTGGGGAAACAGCTGTGCACAGGACCAGGAGGGGAGTCTGCTGTCCCGCCGTTGTGGGAAACAAAATAAGCACGTGGACAAAGCAATGTTGTTCAGCCGCTCAGTTGTGTCCGACTCTTTGTGACCCCATGGACTGCAGCACGCCAGGCTTCCCTGTCCTTCACTATCTCCCAGAGTTTGCTCAAACTCACGTCCATTGAGTCAATGGACAATTCAATAAGCTAGCTATTTCAGATGATGATCACTGAACGGAAGAAATAAACAGGGAGATGAGAGAGTCATGGGGGCCACTTGATCAGAGTGGTGAGGAAAGTCTCCCTGAGGAGGGAACTTTCAAGCTGAGAGCTGAGTGACAAGTAGGTGGCAGGAAGGGAAGGTGGGGGGGACTCTGGTGACTCGGTGGCCTTGTGGGTTGGCCTTGCCCAGGAAGGGGGCCGGCTCTTCATCATCTGAGAGTAGGGGTTGGAGGGGAAAGAGGCGGGGCATGTTGATACATTTGGAGGTGAGTGGAAGGGGTAATAAACGCCCCGGCTCTGACTGAAGTTGGGACCAACATGGGTCTGAGAGAGATGCTGGGCCATCTCCCGGGCTCATTCAGCCGCCCAGCCTCCCACCCCCACTTCAGGGTCAGCTCAGGATGTCGGCACCCAGAGGCACCCCCAGACCCTTGACTAACAAGGCAGGGAATCTGCTGGAGTGTGGACAGACAGTGGTTAACTGCTCCATCTAAAAAAGTAACAATGCCAGACAGAAAAGCCCACATAATATAAGATTTCAGTCATGAGAGATATTCAGTATAAGCAAATCCAAAGAAGCTGAAAAATAGATTAGTGGTTTCCCGGGGCTGGGGAACCGGGGAATGAGGAGTGACTGCTGAGTGGGAGCAGGGTTTCCATTTGGGAGGATGAGAATGTCCTGAAACTGGAGAGTGGTGATGTTTATACCACATGGCGAATGTACTTAATGCCACTGACCTGTACATATTAAAATGGTTGCAGTGATAAATTTTATCTTCAGTTCAGTTCAGTCGTTCAGTCGTATCTGACTGCGACCCCATGGACTGGAGTACACCAGGCTTCCCTGTCCATCACCAACTCCCGGAGCTTGCTGAAACTCATGTCCATTGAGTCGGTGATGCCATCCAACCATCTCATCCTCTGTCGTCCCCTTCTCCTCCTGCCTTCAATCTTTCTGAGCATCAGGGTCTTTTCCAATGAGTCAGTTCTTCCCATCAGGTGGCCAGACTATTGGAGTTTAAGCTTCAGCAGAAGTCCTTCCAAAGAATATTCAGGACTGATTTCCTTTAAGATTGACTGGTTGGATCTCCTTGCAGTCCAAGGGGCTCTCAAGAGTCTTCTCCAACACCACAGTTCAAAAACATCAATTCTTTGGCCGTCAACTTTCTTTATAGTCCAACTCTCACATCCATACATGACTACTGGAAAAACCATAGCTTTGACTAGACGGACCTTTGTTGGCACATAAAATTTATGTTATGTGCATTTTTACAACAGTTAAAAAATAAAGAGGGAAAGGGAACAATGAAAACATGCATGCCTTTTCCTGACTATATAAGTCATATAAGCTCACTGCCTAAAAAATAAATAGGAAACCTAGGGACTTCCCTGGTGGTCCAATGGTTAAGACTCCAAGCTTCCATGCAGGGGGCACAGGTTCGATCACTGGTCAGGGAACTAAGATATCATATGCCAAGTGGCCAAATTAAAAAAAAAGGAAACCGCTGACATGAAAATAATCAAAATCACTGTAAACTTCAGTGCATATTCCTTATGCAGACATATGTATAATTATCTCTGATAAAAATGTAACACTGTGTGTTCCATTTGAAACCTTGCCTCTCATAAACATTTTCCATTATTTTATAACAGCTCTATCAAGATATATTCACATACCATACAATTCATTCATTTAAAGTGTGTTCAATGGTTTTTAGTATATTCACGGAGCTGTGCAACCATTACCACAATTTTAGAACATTTTCATCATACCTAGAATGGCTTCCCAGGTGGTGCTAGTGGTAAAGAATCCGCCTGCCAATGAAGGAGACACAGACAAGGGTTTGATCCCTGCGTCGGAAAGATCCCTTGGGGTAGGAAATGGCACCCACTCCAGTACTCTTGTCTGGAAAATTCCACAGGCAGAAGAGCCTGGCAGGCAGTCCATGGGGCTGCAAAGAGTCGGACACAACTGAGCATAATCATAATTACCCCAGAAAGAAGGCCTGCACTCATTAGCGATCACTTCTCCTACCATGGTCTTTAAATAAAGACCTACAGCATCATTCTCTCTGACCAAATGGGACCACACTGCGTCAAACCTTAGACACTGTCAATTGCAAGGTGCACTTGTTTTATTTACCACTAAGAAAAATTCTAGCCACCTAACCCATGACACGTGCTTCCTCATCTTCTTGTCACTTAATTTGTAGTTGGTGATAGAGGGCTTTTAGACTTATTTGGACATATTTAGCAATGTATGTAACTCTGTGGAAGTAACAATATGAGACCTATGACCAAATTCATACGTGCACAAGAATAACAGCTAGCCACAGGACTCAAGGTGATCTCAGAGATGCTAAAATTTAAAATACAGGAACTTCCCCCAGCGGTCCAGTGGCTAAGACTCCACCTTCCAATGCAAGGGGTGTGAGTTTGATCCCTGGTCAGGGAATTAAAACCTGACCACATGCCCCATGGTTTGGCCAAAAAAAAAAAGTGCTCACCCTGGAATCAATCGTACCCAATATTGCAGAGTATGGAGTGAACTTGGCTACGAAACAACAGAAGTTGACTCTACTCACTTAGGCAGAAAAGGAATTTGGGGGAGGAACAGTTCAAAGGGTCAGCACTGGGAGACCTCCTCTTGTCCAGTTGCTAAGTCATGTCCAGCTCTTTATGATCCCATGAGCTGCAGCATGCCATGACTCCCTGTCCTTCACTGTCTTCTGGAGTTTGCTCAGACTCTTGTCCATCGAGTTGGTGATGTCGTCCAACCATCTCATTCTCTCTCGCCCCCTTCTCCTCGGCTTAGAAACAAGAAAGAATGTGCAGCCTAGAGCACAACTGTCCTAAGCAGCCTTCAGGATGAGTCTGCTCAGGGCGAACTACAGGGCTATGTCACAACCCTGCATCAGCTCCATGCCTCCACATCTCTGAACCATTCCTTCAAGAACCAAAGCTCTGGGCAACAGCCTCCAATTGCCCGAGGCTGCACCATTAGGACCAGGGTCTTGCCTCCCACGTGGCTGGGGACTTCCTTCCATCTTGGCTGCATAGCCAAGGAAGGACAAATATCCCCCAAGTGGATGTGCTACAGTTGTTTAGCCC
The DNA here is from genome assembly GCF_033118175.1 of Dama dama. NCBI lineage: Eukaryota > Metazoa > Chordata > Mammalia > Artiodactyla > Cervidae > Dama > Dama dama. Next base: position 38,884,792 of record NC_083690.1, on the reverse strand, counting down.
ATAATGTCAGATATTTATACTACTTCCAACATCTCAGTATCATAAACCAGGCAAGGGTGAACGTCTTCACTCATACGTCATTGTGCGATTGTCAGGACACATCGAGATATGTTCCCAGGTGCAAGATCTTGGGGGTAAAATGACAGGTGCATTTTTAGGCTTTGGACACTGTCACTGAGGTGCCCGCGTCCAGTGGTCGCACAGGATCCTCTGAGTGGATGTGCTGTGTTGCTCATCAGCCAGTTTGTACAGAAAGGTGAAGAAAACAAAGGCCCGGAGGGAGCATTAAGGGAGTCAGAATGTACAGCGAGGCGTGCTCCGGCACTTTCTCGTGGCGCCAGACGGTCTCTGTGTGATCTCTCCGCTCACAGTGTGGTGGAAGGGAGTAGAGTATTACAACAATAGCAACTAGCAATTACCGAGCGCCTGGCACGTGTTTAAGCTCACGGATGGATTCCTTTGATCCTCACAATAGTCAGTAGATGGGCCGTCTCTGGGTCTGGGTCCTGACCCTATGGCCTTGGCCAGGTCACCTTACCTCCAGCGGCCTCAGTTCCCTTAGATATAGAAATGAAGACGCTGGCCTGGCCCGCCTCATGGGGCCTGCTGTGGGGTCTGACGGGGTCTGGGTAAGGAGTGCGCAGGGGGACCAAGGCGGCATTGCCACATCTGCTGTCCTGAGGGAGGAAGGGAGAGGGGGGACTGATTCCCCAGCATTCTGCCCCAGTGCCCTCGTGGCCACTCATCAGACCCTTCCCCGCAGGTGGACGAGGTCTTGGGGGACCAGCCGACCGCCAAGGAGCAGGTGTTCGCTGCTCTGAAGCAGTTCGCGGCAGAGCAACGGGTGGACGAGCTGGTGTGGGCGCTCACCCTGGCGCTGCCCCCCGAGGCCCGCGAGCCCCTCCTGGAGAACCTCAGGTACTCGTTTGGGGTCGGGATGGGCGGTCAGGGGTGTCCGTTCTCCCACCTCCACCCCAGGTGCTGCTGCTGCTGCGTGGTCAGCCCTTGAGCTGGACCCCAAACCCCCGTTGCCCCAAAACCAGGGTTTTGGGTCAGTGACCCCAAAGGCTGACCCTGGAAAGGGCAGCTGTTGGTGCTGCCGCTGCCAGGGTGAGAAGGAAGGGCTGCTAACTGCTGGCCTGGGACGGGCTGCAGAGAAGATCCGCCTCTTGCTGGCCTGCTCTGTCCCAAACCCAGAGCGCAGAAGCCTCCAGCTCTTCACTGAGAGGGAATAATGGCACAGTTCGAGGACTGTGCTGGGCCCATCCTGATCCCCGGTACCCCACCCCTGCCCCCCGAATCCTATAAACAATGTGCTCGCTCTGCCCTTTGATAATGCCAGCTGGGTGCCAAGAACCTCACCAGGGCCTACTTTCTCACTGAATCCCACCAGTACTATCATCATCCCCATTCCAGAGGCAGACTGTGGCTCAGAGAGGTTAAGGGACTGTCCCAAAGTCACACAGCACATGAGTAGCATTCACAAGAACATGAACCAATTGACTGAGCACTTTTTTGCTCAGCTTTGGACTCTAAATTCATCCTTCAGGGGGAAAAAAAAAAACTTCTGGTAGGTCCTGTGACACCTGAAATGGCCTGGGAATCTCCCCACCCCCCTGACCTCCACCCCCATCCTGCCCCGCGCTGCAGGGCTTTGATCAGACCTCCCTGGGCCTGAGTGGAGTGTTCCCCGCACATATACTAGGGGGCTGGCTCTGCAGCCTCTCCAGGGCGGGCGGCGGCTCCCCCAGCCCGCCCCTCCCCCTCCTGGGCTCAGCCCGTCCCCTCCCCTCGCTGCCATTCACCCCGCGGCCTGCCCCTCCCTCTGGGCCTGGCCAATGTCAGGGACCGGGCTGGCCACCCCCACTCCCCAAGCCGGGTGCCGCGCCTCCGCTCTGCAGCGGAGCACAGAGGGCCACCGAAAGAGGCCACCATGAGCTGCCTGGGGTGAGTTAGGGGTCTGCCCCTTGCTGGGAAAATCCGGAGAGGAAAAAAGAAAAAAAAAGTTATATCTAGAAACAAATTTGCAGAGATGATGCGCTGGGGCAGAAGGGCTCCCTGGGGAGGTGATGGGCCGGCAGCCCCGACCCTTCGCATCAGAGCTGGGCCAGGGGCCCGGCGGCCAGGCTGTCCCCGGGGAAGTTGGCACGCGAGTCTGACGGCTCTCAGCAGCCGGAGGCCCTCTCGGTCCGCCTCATCGGTCCTCCCTTCGGCGCTGCCCGGGCTTCCGTCCTCGCCGCCTCTGCCGGGCCAGCCGGTCTGCCTCCTGGGACAGCCCCTGTGCCTGCCTTTCCCGTCCACGGCTCGTCCCGAGCTGCCGGCAGCGGGTCAGGAAGAGCGGGGGGAGCGGAGGAGGCGCCCCCTTGGGCGTGCTCGATTGAGAGCCTGGGAAGCAGGAACGCTGGACACCTGGGGATGCCCGGTCCCCGCAGCGTCCCCGGGGGGCCGCTGGGGGAAGATGAAACAGCAGCCTCTGTTGTCAGCGCGTGTCAAGTGCGACAGGAAAATTGGGGAGGCTGCCGGAGGAGGAGGGGGCGGCGCCCAGCTGGGCTCTGCAGGGAGAGGGGTCCCCTGGCAGCGTGGCTTCCGCCCCCATCCCCCAACTCCCCACCTCCACCACCAGGCTCCAGGGGCTGATGTACTGGGTTCTAGGGATGAAGTGGTGATCCCCACGCAGCCCCTTCCCGAGAGAGCTCAGAATAGCACAGACTCAGTTTTCTGTGGTTCTGAGAGCTGAGCGCCAGCCGAAGGGCAGCACCGGGTAGTCAGGGCAGGCTGCCCAGAGGAGGCGGCAGTCCCAGGGCTGCAGAGCGGCCAGTGGGGTGCAGCCGTGTGTCCTGTGGAGGAGGGAAGACGGCTCATCCGGGCCAGGCATCCAGCTACAGAGGGGAACCTCGGAATGCCCAGGTGAGGGTGCTGCCTTGTAGAACCCAACCTCAGGTACCAACCGTGCCTAGCTGTGAGTCACCCCGCCTTGGCAGGGGGTTGTGAAGGGCTCTGGCCCTGGGACCCTGCAACTGAGGGGAATGAAGTGAGACAACCTGGACACCTGGGAACGCACGGGGTAAAGATACATGTGGGCAGGTGCGTGGGCACGCTTGACTGAGGCTGGAAACCGCTTCTGTCACCGTGCAGCTTCTGAGGGTGGTCCAGGGGCCAAAGCAGAGGACTTGGGGAGAAAGAAGGAGCAGTGAGACCATGAAGCTGGGTCAAGCCAGAGCAGTAGCCACTAGCCACATGTCACTCTTTAAAATGAAACTTAAGAATATAAAATGCAATTTAAAATTCAGCTTCACAGTCTCACCAGCCACACGGCAAGTATGGAGTGGCCCTCTCTGGCTGGTGGCCACCCTGCAAGACAGCGCACACAGGGAGCATGTCCATCCGCAACTTGCATCAATCTTGGCCATCGTGGCCTCTTCATCTTAGTGTGGCCGCGAGGGTGAGATTTGGGTCAGTGGCAGCGATGGAAGTAGAGGGTCTTATCTTTCTTTATGACGGCAGTTACTCTTGTGGCTCAGAGCCTGATTTGGATCTGTCCCCAAAGGGATACCAGTTTGATGAAGTGATAAAAATGACTTTCTAATTAGGACAGGCCAGGGAGTTTGGAAAGTGAGACGCGGTTGAAAGGGAACAGGCAAGTGAAGTGGGCTTCGTGCCCTGCTAGTGTTTCAGGAAACAGGCAAAGAAGGGAAGGATCAGGGGGAGAGCAGGGGAGAGGGCAGCCACGGAGGTGGTTGGGGAAGCTGGGTTCTGAGTCTTGGCAGACTGTGCTTGACCCCCCAGTCCACTCACGGGCTCTGTGACCTTGAGCAGATTCACTAACCTCAACAGTTTATCCATAAAACGGGGTCGATCATTTCCATGTGTTCCCAGCAGGATTCTTGGTGGGAAAGCATGTAAATAGACTCTGCCAACTGCCAGCATCCAAGAGATTCATTGAGAAACTGGGGTTTAGGGTTTGAGCACCTCTTTCACCCTCCTCTGCTTTAATGACAAATGTCAGAGACAACATCACACAAAGTTATTTGGAAAGTCAGAAGCAGTGCCAGGCATCCAGCACATGCTCGATGAAACTGGTTTACCCCAGGGAAGGTCTCTTTCTCCCTAGAGAGGTCTCTCAACCACAGCACGATCAACATTCAGAGCTTGGTGATTCTCTGTTGTTGGGAGCTCTCCTGCACTTAGCTTACAGCCTCCCTGGCCTCCTCCCACCAGATGCCATAGCACACCCCCCTCTCGCTTGTCATTTTATGACAACCAAAACTCTCCCCAGAGAGTGCCGAATATCCTCTGAGGGGTAAAGTCACCCCTGATTGAGAAGCCCTGCCCGAGTGTGATCTGCCCTTTGGCGGTGCCCTCCTGCTGGGGCAGATGCTTCAGCAAAGGCCAGTCCGGCCCACCCGTGCTGCCTGGGTCAGAGGCACAGCTCTGAGGTGGCCCCATGGCAGCGTGTGCACGGCTGGCTGTGTCCGGATTCAAGCAGGAGCATCTTCTCCGTGGTCACATCTCCAGTGCCCACAGACATGTGGAGTCGTCACCGTCCTCGGGCGGGCCTGGTTCCAGGTGCTGGGCCGTCACAGCCAGCGCATGACCCCCGGGAAGGGCTCTGTCTTGACGGGACGGTGAGTGCCCTCGGCCCGTGGACGCAGGGAGCTGCGCTCACTGTGAGCAGGGCTGAGGCCAGGCCCCGGGGGACCCCAAGTGAGGACAGGCTCTGGCTTCCTGCTGCTCCAGGGGAGAACTTCAGCCCCATGAGGTCACACCAGGCGGAGGGGGGCGCTCATTGGGGCCGGGCTTGGGGACCAAAGTGTGCTGGGCAGCATGGCCTGGATGGAGCAGGGAGACTGACCGTCGGATCTGCAGGGGCCTCCTTGTGACAGGCACAGGAGCCCACAGGAGGACCATGAAGGGTGCTCCCCACAAGACTGAGATGGAGGCTGAGTCCCCAGGGGCTCCTGCCTCTGCTGTTCCAGCCTGTTTGGGTGGTGACTGCCTCCTGGTGGGAGAGAGCCTCGTGATGACCCCCACACCCCGGGCAGTGGTCCTGAGAAGCCCCTCCCCAGGATGCCCTGGGCGGCTCCAGCATCTACCCTTTGGTCCTCAGAACTCAGATTCTCACCCTTTCAACCTGAAGCTAGGGCTCATGACCATGCAGTGGGGTCCCTGGGGTCTGCTCCTGCTCAGATCCCAGAGAGTGGCAGGCCCAGAAGCGACCTGATGCCTCTTTCTTCTTAGCTCCGTCTCCTCCCTTGCTGGTCCTCCCCTCTCCTTTCCAGTAGAACACATGCATCCCGGGGAGACCCCCTATTCCCCCACCATCACCCTCACCTGCCCCCTCCTCACTTGCCCCCAGGTCTCATTAACTCTACCTCCTGTGTTTTAGAAACTGGCTGCTTGTCCCATCCCAACATCCTTCACTGTGCCCCTCCCAGCATCACCCCACCCCTGGTGTACCAAAACCTTCAGAGTCCCTTCACCTCCTCTTAAATCCTTAGACCCTCCCATGGCTCCTCTCTGTTCTCAAGAGTGTAGGCTGAACTTTGCCAACGGCATTCAAGGCCTCCCTCTCTAGCCTCTTCTTTGGAGCTTCCCCCGGGGTGAGTAGGGAAGGCCGCTCTGGCTGACACCGGCTGAATCCTTGAGTCTCAGCGTAAAGGCCACCTCCTCCAGAAAGCCTTCCCAGACTCTACATAAGGCAATCGGAGCTTCCTCTGAACTGTCGGGATCGGTCTCGCTGCCGGTGCTGGGGACTCTCCGGGGCGCCGCAGCCCGAGGGACCAGACGCGAGGCGCCTGGGGAAGGGCTCTTGGACGGGGGCCAAAGGAGGCTGAGGGGCAGCTCGAACGGCCCTAGCTCGCGAGGAGCGGACGGGAGAGTTCCCGGAGGGGCGGGGCGGGGCGGGGCCACCCGAGAGGGGCGGGCGCGGGGCCGCGGGCCCAGTCCGCTCGGGAGGGGCTGAGCGCGCTCGCCCGGCAGAGGCGCGTGGAGTCGCCGCGCCCTCGCTCCGCTCCGGGCTCCGCACCCCCGGGCCATCGGCACCTAGCGCGCCGCCGTCGCCGTCTCCAGATGGGGAAGGACCAGGGCTTCTCTCGGCACTTTCGGTAGTTTCCCCGAACCGCGCGTACCGAACCCGCGGGAACCGCGCGCCCTGGTGCGACGGACCCGCCTCCGGCTGCCTTGAAAAGGGGTGGGGCTCGGGCACCGAGGGGCTTCCCTGCTCTGGGTGCGCACCCAGCAAGTCAGCCTGACTGGGGGCAGGGGCTTGGGAGGGTGGACGTAAACCCGAAGGGTATTAAAGAGGGGGTTCCCCGCGGTGGGCACTTGCCTGCCGCCCTAGGGGTCGGGATGCGGGGTGGGGACCAAGAATGGGATTGAAAAGTCCTCTTTCCTTCGTGTGACTGGACAGATCCAGGGAGCTAGACAGAGAGCGAGGTAGAGACGGTGATGGAGAGAGAGGGCCTTGTGGGAGCCCCCGATGGGAATCTGGACTTGGATTTGGACCCAGCCCCCTAAGGGAACAGACCAGCTCTTGAGTGCAAGGTCACTGGATGGCCTTCCAAAGAGCCCCGTGGCCACAGAGAAGCCTGCTGGCACAGCAGGGACCTGGGAGTCTAAGGACAGCGGTAGCCAGGCTGTCGGTTCAAAGGGGCGTCCATCCATCAGCCACAGTGGTCCATGAGGCCCCACTGCACCTAGATCTGCCGGGGCTGTCGGCTCAGAGCAGACCCAGGGCTGGAGTACGTGGGCCAGACTGAGGCACACTCAGGGCCAACACCAGCCGGAAGGGCGTCTGGCACACCAGGCGGGCTAAGCTTCCATCTCAGCCCCACGGACACCGAGGAGGGCAGAGGGCACCCAACCTTCTCCCGCCTGGGCAGTTGGTGACTCACCCTGGTTCCCACTGTGGGGGTGAGGGAGGCCCTTTCTCATTACTGCTAGAGGGTTGGACCTAGGGGCTGGGGCTGTTGGGCTGATACGTTCTGGAGCCTGAGGCCGGAGCCCAAAGGGTAAAGCAGATGCTTTTGTGCCTGTCATCTCTGCTTTGCTTGGGCAGGAGACAGGCGGGGACCGTGCAGGCCAGCAGACGGAGACGTCTGGCTCTGCATACCTTGGAGGACCATCCAGGGAACGTGGCTAAGGCCCTGGATTTTCGGAAATCACTGGGGTGGGCACGATGAGTGTATCGAGTGATGGCTCTCCTGGCAGAGCTGAGCAGGCCATCATTGTCTCCCGCTTGCCTGGAACATCCCAATCTGGACCAGAGCTCACGGGGTGGGGTGGGGGCGGGGGTGCACCCTCCTCCCCAGGGACGCACATCCCTTCCCTCCCACCAGGCAGCCACCTGGCCTTATTAAACCTACCCACAGAGATCAAGGGAACTAAGTGGGGGCCACCAGGCGACCTCAGAGGGATTGGATGTCCGCTGGCTGCAAGGCCACTGCTCCCTGCCCTCCCCCATGCCCTTGGCGCTGGCTCCTGGTCCAGAGAATAGGGAAAGGAGCCTTGGGATGCAGCCAGGGAGGCCTCACTAGCAAGCAGAACTTCAAGGGCCCTCGATGGAGCCCCGTGACAGTGCGGAGGCCAGAGCCCAGGTTCCACCTCAGCCGTGGGCAGCCGCATAACCCTGGAGTGTGACGGACCCCCTCTGAGCCTGAGAATCCTCTGCTAGGGGCCAGGGAGTCCCCAGGATGTTGACCGCTGCCCTTACTCAGAGGTGTGGGGGGGTCCGCTGCTGGACCACCCTGTCTGCTGCGTCACTGAGTCCTAACTCTGTGCTCAGCCCTGGCCGGTCACCGTGGCTCACCCCCGAGCTACAGACCCAGTCCTCCAAGAGCTTCCAGCCTTGTAGAGGAGACCCAGGGGCCCCGCGGAAACGTCCCAGGGTGTGGACGAGCCTCCCCGAGGCCTCTCGTCACTTCCAGGTCTGAGAATAGGAACCACAGTGCCTTCAGCTTTGAAGCCCAGCGCCTGGCTGGCACTCATAGCAGGGACTTCCTAAAACATGTTGGACTAAACTGGGGGAAGGCCAGGGTTGGGTGTCCAAGGGCGAACCCTGGTCAGCTAAGGGAGCAGAGTGTGCTGGGGCGGGGGGCACAGGCTGGGCCAAAGGGTAGGAGCCGGACTGGATGCCGTGGTCCCCACCCACACTGGGGGTGCTGGTGGGAGACCCAGTGCAGGACTGGGAGCCTCATGAGGGTCTAGGCGAAGTCTGACCCCAGCGCGGATGGCGGCTCGGTTTTCTCCAGCAGAGTTTTCTCCTGAACCAGGCGGGGAGAAGGTGGGTGGGGGGGACCCCTGGCTGAGGTTTGGCCTGGCTGGTGTGAGGGCATGAGAGGAGGGAGTCCGGGGAAGCCAGAGACGGGAAGACAAAGGCAAGAGGAGGAACAGGTTCACGGAAGGGCTTAGAGGGCACTGAGGCCAGAGTAATGGGGACCTGGGGAAGGAGGCTTTCCCGAAGTGGAGCGAGCTGGGCGCTGCGGCCCTCGTGTGACCCCGGCCCACTAGGGCACAAGTCCAGGCCCCGAGGGGGACACTGATGCCCCGGGCCACTGCTGGGCGGAGGAGCACGCCCAATGCGGCGCCCGCGAAGTTTGCCGGGGTCGGGGCGCGACCAGGGGGCGCGCCCCGATTCTGTGGTCCTCGCCCGCCCGCAGGATCTTCATCCCCAAGAAGCACCGAGCGCGCTTCGACGAGGTGGTGTCTCAGGGTCTGCTGGGCAAGCTGTGCCGCGCGCGGCGGACGCAGGGCGCGCAGCGGCTGCGCCGGAGCCGCAGCGAGGAGCGGCCAGAGCGCCTCCTGGTGTCCACGCGCGCCAGCGCCGCCCCGCGCCGCCCCGACGAGCCGCCCCCGCGCAAGGCCGCCTCTTTGCTGGGCGGCCGCGCGGGCTCCGGGGGCGCGCGCAGGTACCCGGGACGGGCTGCGGACGCCTCTCCGTCGGTGGGCTCAGGAATGGAGACCCGGGCCGAGGGCGCGGGGGCGAACCGGGGGCACCTGGGGGTTGGGGTCCAGGAGAGGTTAAGGGGAGTGGGACGCGGGCCCTTGCCATCCCATGCTCCCCGCGGGCTCCTCTCCCCAGAGAAAGGCACGCTGAGCGGCCCCACCCCGCCCCTTCTTTCTCCCCAGGACAGTCCGAGTCTACAAGGGCAACAAGAGCTTCGGCTTCACACTGCGTGGCCATGGACCTGTCTGGATCGAGTCTGTCCTGCCTGGTGAGGGGTGGGTGGGTTGTCCAGAATGGGGTGAAGGAGCCTGTGAGGTCGATGGTCAGCAGCTGCTTCCCTCTTCAGGTCCCAACCTTGAGGAGCCTGTGTCCTCTAAGTGTCCCAGCAGCCGACCCAGGTCACCCATCTTCCCCAGTCCGGGCAAACCCCCTCCAAGTGCAGGGTCACCTTTGAGCCAGATCCTCCATTCAGACCTTTCCTGCGCCCACAGGGAGGACCCTGGGCCCTGCCTGAGACTGCAGCAGCCAGCACAGAGCCGGCGCCTGCCCTGATCGGGCCCCAGACCACCCTCTCTGCGCCCACTGTCCACTGAGAACTGGGCATTTGCTGGGCAGGCTGCAGGGCTCCAGGGCCTCTTCCCAGTATCCAGTCTCCAGGGACTCCCCTCTTCCACCCCTGGCCTGCCCCTTCTTGCTTCATGGAATGGTGACATCTGGAGGAATTCCTCCTTGCCGCCCCTCGGAAGTGCATTCCGTTGTGGAAGCTCTCTGCAGGCGGAACGGCTCCATCCCCATGGGTTCACCTGCTGATGCTGAGTTCCTTCTGCCCTTCTGCATCTCATGTCCCCAGTGAATGGATCTGTGAGAAAAGCTGTCCTGATCTCTGCCACCCACCCCTCTTCTCACCTGTAAAACAGGACAACGACTTGGGGCTCCCCGGGGCGGGTCCCTGCTCCACTGACCCGCCCTCTCACCTTGCTTCCAGGGAGCCCGGCTGACAATGCCTCCCTCAAGTCAGGCGACCGGATCCTCTTCCTCAATGGACTGGACATGAGGTCAGAGTCAAACAGCCCCCAGGACTCCTGACTCTTGGGACATCCCGGCCCCGCGCCTCTGACCTGTTTGTCCCCTGTTTGTCCCCCCTCCTATGGGAAGTCTTGAATCTGCCCTCCCACCCTCTCCAGGATGTCAAATCATCCTTCCAGCCGGGAGACACCCAGGCTCCGTGCTTGGGGCAAATGGTTGACTGGATCATGCGTGTCGTTCCCTTGGGGGGGACCCTATAGGGAGGACGGGGGCATGACGCCTTCTGTACCCACAAGTGTCCAGCTGGCCCTGGGCCTGGAGCTTCTCCTGCAGAGAAGGTCAACGCACGGGCGAGGTAGGGCCCTGGCTTCGGGCCCGCCTGTGGCCTCGCCATGTGGCCTCCACCAGCAGGACAGGGGGGTCCGGGGGGTGGTGTGCGCTCGGGTCACGCTGGGCCGGCCCTCCGGGGCCCCCTCTGCTTGGCAGGAACTGCTCCCACGACAAGGTGGTGTCCATGCTCCAGGGCAGCGGCGCCATGCCCACGCTGGTGGTGGAGGAGGGGCTCGTCCCGTTTGCCAGCGGTGAGCCGCCCGCGGCCCTGGGCCGCCTTGGCCGCTGGAGCCCCTGCTTGGGTCACCAGGGGTGGGATTCCCGAGTCTACCGAGGCCTCTGCTCTCCCCGCAGACCTGCAGCTTCCCTCCCCAGGTTGGGCAGCCTCAGATCTCCCCCTCCCCCAGGTTGGGCAGCCTCAGGGCTCCCCCTCCAGCCCCGTCCTCATCTCTCACCCCAGCTCGGGAGGTCCCCTGGCCCTAGCCGCTGGGGAAACCTTGCCTAGCCTGGGGACGCCGGCTCACTCGTGTTTCTCCTTCCTGTGACCCCCCGCCCCCCCACCGAAGATTCCGACTCGATGGATTCCCCCAACCCGTCGTCGGCGCTCACCTCCCTGCAGTGGGTGGCAGAGATCCTCCCGTCCAGTATCCGAGTTCAGGGGAGGACCTTCAGCCAGCAGCTGGAGCACCTGCTCACGCCCCCCGAGCGCTACGGGGTCTGCCGGGCCCTTGAGAGCTTCTTCCAGCACAGGTGGTCACCCCAGGGTGGCAGGGGTCGGGGGGATCTGCCGTGGGTGGACTCCAAATCCTGCCCAGACTCACCACCACTCACCTGCCCGAGCTTCTCCTGAGAGCGTCTCAAAGGGGCCCCTGAATGTGGGGGCCGCTGGGCTGCCCTAAACAAACCCCCTCTCTGACACCTCCCAGCCACGTGACCTGGCCAGGTCCCAGCCCCGTCTGTAAATTGAAGCAGACAGTGAGCCCCTGCAGTGTGGTTGGCAGGACCCTCGAAACACCCACCCCTGGGCACTCACCACCAGCCCGACCCTGTTCGGGTTGGAGTAGCATCTTTCTTTTCCCACCTCAGCAGCAGCAGGAGCGTTTATCACACGCCTCCGCCCAGAAGGTCATTGTCTTGGTCCATGCAAAGCCAGTTACTTCTCCATCCTCTTTTTCGGTTTAAACAAAAATGTATGTGTTTGTTGAAATATAACTCACATACCATACAGTTCGTGCATTTGAGTGTACAACGCACTGGATCTTAGTATGTTCACAAACGTGTTGTAACCATCACCACACTCAGTTTTAGGACATTTTCATCACCTCAAAAGGAAGTCCCAACCGTTTCACAGTTGTTCCCACCCCCCCAACCTCCCCCACTCCCCCTTCACCTTAAACCACCAGTAATCCACTTTCCTTCTCTGTAGGTTTCCCTGTTCTGGAGACTTCAAATGCTGGAACCATACGATATGTGGACTTCTTTATAACTATTTTCCCACTTTTTAAATTTTTAATTAATTTATTTCTGGCCGTGCTGGGTCCTGGTTGCCGTGCACGGGCTTCCTCTAGTTGTGGAGAGCGGGGGCTACTGTAGCTGCAGCGTGTGGCCTTCTTGTTGCCACGGCTTCTCTTGTTGCAGAGCATGGACTCAGTCGTTGTGACTCGGGCTTAGTTGCTCCGAAGCATGTGGGATTCTTCCTGCACCAGGGATCGAATCCATGTCCCCTCCACTGGAAGGCAGATTCTTAACCACTGGACCACCATATTGGGACAATATGTGGACTTTTATGTCTGGCTTCTTTCATTTAGCATGTTTTCAACATTCACATGGGCTTTCCCGGTGGCTCAGTGGTAAAGAATCTGCCTACAATGCAGGAGACATAACAGATTTCTGATCCCTGGGTTGGGAAGATCCCCTGGAGAAGGAAATAGCCACCCACTTCAGTATTCTTGCCTGGGAAATCCCATGGACAGAGGAGCCTGGCTACGGTCCATGGGGTCGAGTCAGACATGACTTGGAGACTAAACAACAATAGCATTCATCCAAGTTATAACACCCTCAGTCAACCCTCCATATCTGTGGGTTCTGCATCTCCAGATTTCACCAAGCATGGAACAAATATATATGGTAAAAAAATTACAGGAAGTTCCAAAAAGCAAAACTTAAAATTGGCTAGAATTCCCTGTACGTTTCAGATACCGATTCCTTGTTGATTTTAGACATTGTAAGTATCTTCTCCTATTTGTTACTGTCTTATTACTTCTGTTCTATCTAGTGTTGTCAGCTCCAGGTTTTCTTGATTTTGTATCATCACATTCAATGCATATGGGGCCTTATGGCTTTGGATTTTGAATTTTTATTTAAGAAGTCCTTCCCTGCTCCTTGGTCAAAAGAAATCTCCTGCATTATCTTCTGTTAGTTCTGTAATCATACCTCGCACAGTTTGGTCTTTTATCCACCCGGGGTTCATCTTTATGTGTGATGTTACATGAGGATCAGTTTTATTTTTTTCCATACAATGCAGGGATCAGCAAACTTTCTGGAAAGAGTATTTACCCGATAGTAAATACTTTAGGGTTTGCAGGCCGTACAGCCTCCACTGAAAGCTGAAACCCTTCAGCTCTGCTGTTGTCACTTGAAAATGGTCAAAGACAATACACACCAGTCTGGGTGGCCATGTTCCCGTAAATCTTGCTTTACAAAAACAGGTGGAGGGCCAAATTTGGGGCCTTGGGCCATTATTTACCAGTCCCTTGAGTCAGTTTTCCAAATATGTTCTATACATTTTTTTAAATTTAAATTTTTGGCCCTGAAGCATGGGGGAGTTTAGTTCCCTGACCAGAGGAACCTGTGCCCCCTGCATTGGCAGTGTGGAGCCTTAACCACCAGACCGCCAGGGAAGTCCCCATTCTATCCATTTTAATCTTCACAACAGCTCTGTGCGGTAGATGCTTTCCCCTCACCACCCCCCATCCTCCCCGCCTCCCCTGCCACCCACCCCTCACCCCCCAGCCAAGCAACCCAGCTTACAGGATCTTCAGTTCAGTTCAGTTCAGTTCAGTTCAGTCACTCAGTCTGACCCTTTGCACCTCCATGAACCGCAGCACACCAGGCCTCCCTGTCTATCACCAACTCCCGGAGTCTACCCATACCCATGTCCATTGAGTTCGTGATGCCATCCAACCATCTCATCCTCTGTTGTCCCCCTCTCCTCCTGCTCTCAATCTTTCCCAGCATCAGGGTCTTTCCAAATGAGTCAGGATCTTAGTTCCCCGAGTAAGGATTGAACCTGGGCCACAACAGTGAAAGTCTAAAGTCCTAACCCCTGAGCCTCCAGCAAACTCTCGGTAGATATTATTTTTGTCTCCCATTTTACAGAGGAGGAAACTGAGACACAGAGAAATGAGTAATAGGAGAAGATCACTTGGCTGGCAGGTGGCAGAGCTGGGATTTGAATCCGGGCAGGCTGTCCGCAGAGCCTGCCTTCCCGCCCGCTTCTCTGTCTGGGGAAGGAGGGGAAGGGTGTGAGGACCGGAAGTGCCCCGTCCCCGACCCAGCCCGCTCTGGTGAACCCCAGAGTCACGAACTCCTCGATCTGCACCCCCCTCCCCCACCAGGAACATCGACACCCTCATCGTCGACGTCTACCCGGTGCTGGACACTCCGGCCAAGCAGGTCCTCTGGCAGTTCATCTACCAGCTGCTAACTTACGAGGAGCAGGAACTCTGCCAGGAGAAGATCGCCTGCTTCCTGGGCTACACGGCCATGACCGGTGAGCGGCCCCGCCCCCTGGCCCGCTGGCCCTGCGAAGAGCCAGACACCTGTTCTCACCTGGGAGGCTTTACAGCCGGCCTGGCCCCTCCCACTCGCAGAAGCACCCCTGTGCTGGTAGCTAGCATCTTCCCAGGTGGCCCAGTGGTGAAGAATCTACCTGCCAATTCGGGAAACACAAAGAGTCACAGGTTCGATCCCTGGGTGGGGAAGATGCCCTGGAGTAGGAAAACAGCAACCCACTCCAGTAGCCTGGAGAATACCATGGACAGAGGAGCCTGGTGGGCTACAGTCCTTGGGGTCGCAGAGAGTCTGACTTGACTGTAGATACACTCCCGGGCTGGTCCCTTGCTTGGCTCCACAGATGCACTTTCCCAGTTTGATCCTTAAAGCAGCATAACCTTAGACTCTTTTTTTTTTTTAATATTTATTTATTTGGCTGTGCTGGGTCTTCCCTGTGGCATGTGGGATCTTTGGTTGTGGCATGTGAACTCTGAGTTGCAGTATGTGGAATCTAGTTCCCTGACCAGGGATCGAACCCGGGGCCCCTGCTTTGAAGCAGAGTCTTAGCCCCTGGACCACCAGGGAGGTCCCACCTTAGACTTCAAACACCCCACCTAACGCCGGGGGTCTCGGGTTTCTCACCCACGTAGTGAGGGTGAGCACAGTGGCTGTGCTTTGCACCCCAGGGAGGGCGGCACAGATCAAGGGGTCCGTGTGGACGCTCTTTACAGACCTGGGTGGTGAGCACACGGCCAGCTCACCCTGCCTGATGGGCTCTGAAGCCCGCAGACTCACACAAGAGCCTGTGGGTCCCTGTGCAGCCTGACCGCCCGCCCCCCGCCATTCCACTGCTGTGTGTCCGCCTGCCCACACACACCTCAGCACGTGGGCTGCAGGCACCCAAAGGGGGCCAAACCTTGGGCACCTGCTCTGGACCGCCTGCACATCTCCTATGTGCTCCCCCGGATGCCCATTTACCCTCGTCCTGGGAACCCACAGGTGGGGGTTGGGGGGAGAGGGTTTGAACTCAGATGCAGACTGTGCAGCAGACGTCCCTCCCACACTTCCGCCCTGACCTGGAATCTTCCATCTCAACCCTGCGGGCAGCAGCATCAGGTGTGCGGACCTTGGACTCACGGGGTCCTTGGCTGTCGTCCTGAGAAAGGACCTGCTGGGTAGGGAGGCTGTGACCCCTCCGCGCGGCCTCCGTCTTCAGGCCGGCACCACCTGGGGCCCCTCCTGCGCCGGGCACCCCGCTTCCCATCCCAGGGCTCCCCCTGAAAGCAGGGCCAGGCTCGTGGGTGGTGCCCTCGCCCTCCCTGTGTTCGGAGGCTCCTTGTCCGGCTGAGAGGACAAGGAGCCCGTCTCCCCGTTGGTCCCACAGCCGAGCCCGAGCCCGAGCTGGAGCCAGAGCTGGAGCCCGAGCCGGCGCCCGAACCCCAGATGCGGAGCTCCCTGAGGGCCTCCTCCATGTGCCGCCGCAGCCTCCGCTCCCAGGGCCTGGAGGCCGGCCTTGGCTGTGGTGAGGCCCGGGACCAACAGGCCGCCAGTGGGGGGAGGGCGGGGCCAGGGCTCGGTTTTCCCACCTGTAAAATGGGCTTGGCGAGATGAGACATCCCCGAATGGGCTCAGCGGGTGCCTCCTCCCCCCGGGTCTGCAGGACTTGGTGCTTCTTTCTCCAGGGCCTGGGCTGGGGTCTAACCCTTAGAGCTCAGAGGAGGTCACTAGACCCCCCGCCCTCTGGTGGACTCTGCTCTCCTGATTCCCCCGGCAGGTCCTGGCGAATGTCCGGAGATGCCTCTTCCTCCCATCCCAGGCGAGCGGCAGGCGGGCGACGGCACATCCCTCCCCGAGACGCCCAACCCCAAGATGGTGAGACCTTCTCTCCGCCCTGCTCCTGGTGTCAGCGGGGAGCTGGGAATGGGTGGCCCATGGAGCTGGGGCAGACCCTGGCCTCCCAGACCACCCAGGCCTGCCTCTGAGGGCCAACCGGACTCACCCGCACCTCTTCCTCTCCCGGAAGATGTCAGCCGTCTATGCAGAGCTCGAGTCCCGCCTGAGCAGCAGCTTCAAAGGGAAGATGGGGACCAGCTCCCGAGCCCGTGCCTCCCCGCCGCTGCCCAGCGCGGCAGGCCCAGCAGGTAGGGGCTCTCTAGCCCCGGCTCCCACGGGCCACTCCTGCCTCCTGGCCAGCTGGCTGGGTGTTGCCCCCACCCCCAGGCATACCCCTTCGGACCCCCTTTTTCCTCCGTGGCCGTGGGACTGAATGCTGGGGAACCCGGGCAACCTCCATGGCTAGGGGCCATCAAGATCCGCCTTGTCTTGGCCGCTTTCCTGTGTCCCCTCTCTGATCCTCGCCCCCACTGTGGATCTGGAAAAGCGGAGGGCTGCTCCCAAGGTGTGGGGGTGATCCTCAGTGAACGTGTGGCTGTTGCATAAACTAGATAGCGTGCGTTACTCTGTGAATGGCTCAGCTGCGCAGATGGCTGCCCGCACAATGGTTTCTCTGCCGTTCTGAAGGCAGGACCCCTGGGTGATACTTCTGAGGGCCAAAGGCTTGCTGGGTACCGTGACTTTGGTCTGGAGACCCCCTCGCCCTTGCCTTGTGTTCAGTGGGTTCCGGGTGGGACCCTGGGATCCTCTCCAGGATGAGCAGGGGTCTGCCTGTCCTGGACCCAGCAGCATGCCCTCTGTCCACTCTGGCCTCCGATCATCCTCAGGGAAGACCTGGAGAGGCGGAGTTACCAGAGTCTTCCTGCGCCGTGTCCAGAGAGGGAAAGAGAGGTGCCCAGGGTCTCAGAGCCCACCTGCCCTGGCACCCTCCCCCCAGCCTGTGCTGGAACCCAGGCACTGACCAAGGAGTGGTCCTCACGGCCCGCCACCCCTCCGCAGGGCCCAGGACCCGGTCCAGCATCTCGTGGCCCAGCGAGCAGCTCCTGCCCTCCCCCAGCTACTACCCGCTGTGCTCAGAGGGCCTGGCCTCCCCCAGCAGCTCCGAGTCCCACCCCTACGCCAGCCTGGACAGCAGCCGGGCACCTTCCCCTCAGCCGGGCCCCGAGCCCGTCCGCGCCGAGAGCCCCCCCAGCCCGGACCCCAGCCGCCGCCCGTCCAGCCGCCGGAAGCTCTTCGCCTTCTCCCGCCCTGTGCGAAGCCGGGACACCGACCGCTTCCTGGATGCGCTGAGTGAGCAGCTGGGCCCCCGGGTCACCATCGTAGAGGATTTCCTGAGCCCCGAGAATGACTACGAGGAGGTGAGCACACAGGCATGTGTGTGGGGGGGAGGCGGGCAGGGCGCCTATAAGGCGACTGGGGTCCCGGGGCTCCTGCCAGAGGTCTGCTGCCCCGAGGGCTGTGCCCCAGGTTCCCCCTCCCTGTCTCCCAGCACACCCCGCTCCCCATCTGGAGCTGTCCCACCCTTGGCTCAAGCTTCAACACCCCCCTACCCAAGGCCACCCCATGTACCGGGTCTCAGGTTCCTTTGCCAGCTCAGGCTGACCCCATCCAGCCCCTGGGCCGTGCCTCTGCTGCCCCGGGCCTTCTGGTCCTCCGCACCTCAGCCCCTGCCCCTGTCTCCCCCGGGGCCCCACCTGGCCCTCCCCTCGCCTGGCTGTCTCCCCAGATGAGCTTCCACGACGACCAGGGCAGCTTCATCACCAACGAGAGGAGCAGTGCCAGTGAGTGCATCAGCAGCAGCGAGGAAGGCAGCTCCCTGACCTACTCCTCCCTCTCCGACCACATCCCCCCGCCTCCCCTCAGCCCTCCGCCCCCGCCGCCCCTGCCCTTCCATGACCCCAAGCCCAGCAGCTCCCGCACCCCTGACGGGCCCCGGGGCCCCGCCCCGGCACTGCCCAAGCCTCTCGCCCAGCTCGGCCACCCGGTCCCCCCCCCGCCCCCGCCGCCCCTGCCCCCGCCCGTCCCCTGCGCACCCCCCATGCTGCCCCGGGGCCTGGGCCACCGCCGCAGCGAGACCAGCCACATGAGCGTCAAGCGCCTGCGGTGGGAGCAGGTGGAGAACTCAGAAGGCACCATCTGGGGACAGGTAGGTGACACGGGGACCCGGAGCGCTCTGCACCAGGGGAGGCAGCTCGGGCGGCAGCAGTGAAGACAAGGTCCACCTCTGGGGCGCTTCCAACATCAGCTGACCACCCCCAGGCCCTCCCCATCCTCGGCAGATGATGAACGAGAGCTCAGTCCAGGGACACGCTCACCCTCAGTGGTCAACACAGGCGCCGGAGCCCAGTCAGTGTCCCTGAGCCGGTGACATGCTGAAGACACCCAGAAAAGGCACCGCTCTCCCCCTTGAAACCTGTCACTCGAGATGTGAATGGTCCCCTTAGGCTCTTGGAGCTGAGAGAAGGACAGCTGGTTAGAGAGTCACAGACGTTTGAGCTGTCTGACAGTCTGCCGTGCGGTGTGTTCACAGGAGCCGAGACCAGAGGATTCTGAAAAGGCCAGCTGGTCCAAACCCCCACGCAGCAGCCTCCCCCCTTTCACTTTTTGCAGTTTCTTTCTTTCTGGCTGTGCTGGGTCTTCATGGCTGCATGGGCTTTTCTCTAGTTGCAGAGAACAGGGGCTTCTCTCCAGTTGCGGTCCTCGGGCTTCTCATCTCAGTGGCTTCCCTTGGGGCAGAGCACAAGCTCTAAGGTGTCCTGGCTTTGGTCGTTGCAGCAGATGGGCTCAGCAGTTGCAGCTTCTGGGTTCCAGAGCACAGGCTCGGTAGTTGTGGTGAATGGGCTTAGTCGCTCTACAGCATGTGCGGTCTTTCCCAATCAGGGATCGAACCGTGTCTCCTGCATTGGCAGGTGGATTCTTTACCACTGAGCCACCCAGGAAACCCCCAGCCCTTCACCCTGATGCTCGAGTTTCCTCCCAAACAGCACTGCCAGTATTTACTTGGTCACCTTCACTGATGGGGAGCTCACTACCTGCCGAGACATCCCTTTCCTCCCTGAACAGTTTTCACCAGCCATCCTTGCCTTGCTCTGGAATTGCTGTCTCACCAGGATTCCCATGCCCTACTTTCTGTCCCGCCCCTTGAAATCAGGCAGAGCAGGTATATTTCCTTATCCACAGGCCAACCAGCCCATTGGATGAGCAAGGTTCACCCCATCCCTGTTCTTTGGGTCACTGCCCTAGAACATGGTTCCTAGCCTCACAGTCTGTCAAAGGGCAGGCCCCAAATGGAACTCCCAGAGGGGCTTCACCAGTTCAGAGGAGAAAACACGGCCCTCATCTCCTCTGACCTGGACATCACACTCCTCCTCATTTGGCCGAGGAACCCTCCGGTTTCTGGGGCTGCCCCATCTCAGCACTTGTTCCTGCCATCATCCTCCACCCTAGTCCTCTCCTCTTCCTGGGACGCCTAATAACGTGTCCTCACTGCAGCCACTCTCCATTGGAGCATGCTTGTCATTTTTTTTCCCATTGCCACCTCCTGGGTCCTGATTCCATCTCCTGCCTTCCCAGCCAAGTTGGTATCAGCCCACATCTCCAGGGAACCTTCTCATGTTGCTAATAAGGATGGTCAGCAGGACAGTCACAAACAGGGACCTCCTGGGTCCCCTGGAGACTCCTACCAGCCTCGGATGGGCCTTGCAGCCTTGCTCTGCAGAATGATCCTTCCCCTGATTTACTGAAGTGGACACAGGGACACGGGTCAGGCATCTGGCCAAGGCCTTGCAGCCATGGGCCTTCTAGAGTGTCACCTCTCATCCGGATCAGTCATCACAGCCGCCCAGCCGGTTCCTAGCCTCTGGCACTTCCCTGCTTCCATTTCCCCAGCTTCGGGGACCCAGGGCAGCTCTGGTGAACTCACTGCCAGCAAAGGACACCTCAGAGCAGACCCGGACCCCTTGGCCACCTTCTGAAGCCTCCTTGGGTGGCTCCAGCCCCTTTACAACCCTTGTACCCCCTGCTCCGTGCAACTTGCTGGCTTCTGCGTGGAGAGTGTTCCAGGTCTGAGTGTTGTTGACCACAAGAGGAGCCGGCTCATCGCCCGATGATAACTTGGATGATTTATCAATGGCTCCTCCTGCAGTCTCCTCCCGTCCCGTCCCCGGGTTCATGCCAGGGGCTTGGTGGAGGCTCTCCCTCCGGGAGCGCCCAGGGCCGCCCTCAGAGGGTGGGGGGCAGTGAGGGGCCGCAGTCCAGCTGCCAGTGCTGTTGCTCACTCTGAACCTCCCCTCCCTCGCAGCTCGGGGAGGACTCTGACTATGACAAGCTGAGCGACATGGTGAAATACCTCGACCTGGAGCTCCACTTTGGCACCCAGAAAGCTGCCAGTGAGTGGCCCCAGGGGCCGAGGGGAGCCCTGACGCCGGGTTCTGTGGCAGCCCACCCACTGCCTTCTGTGGGGGTCCCAGGGCTGAGAGTCCCCGAGGTCTGAACAAACTGCCCTTTACTTCCTGGGCCCCTGAATTAGTTAACGTCATAGAGCCTCAGTTTCCCCACTTCAATACTGGAGGTTGTCATAACTGGCACGTATCACATGCTTACCAAATGCCACACACCCTTGTTTCTACATTAATCCTGTGACAATCAGGTAAGGTGGGGGCTGCGGTCACCCCAGCTTCCTGATGAGGCAGCACGTAGAGGCCAGGTAATTTGTTCAAAGTCAGAATCAGGTAGACAGATAGCCCATCCAGTCTCTCTCTCTCCCCTAGCCCCCGTCTGCGTGTCTCTCTGCCGTTGGGATACTGTGTGTGTGTGGAGAGTGGTCCTAGGGTGGAAGAGAGAGACTGTTGTCCTTCCAGGCAGCATCTACAGTCACTAGGTGGCCGGTTCTCCTTATGGGGCCGGCTCAGGGCCAAGGGCCAGGGGAGAGAGGACAGGGGAGGTACATACACACATCACACACACTAGGTGTGCAAGGCTGGACTCCAGAGGCCATGAGTGAGGAGAGTGGACACCTGGAGCTGATTCAGTCAAGTCCATGGTCAGGGACCTCGGGACTGTGGGTGTGGCCACACCCCTCCTGGGCCCTCCCCCAGCAGCCTCAACCTAGCCTCCTGTCCTTAAACCATCAGTTTCCTTTCCAGAGCCGGTGCCGGGGCCTGAGCCCTTCAGAAAGAAGGAGGTGGTGGAGATCCTGTCCCACAAGAAGGCCTACAACACCTGTGAGGGGCTGCGGAGACCCAGGGGTTGGGGGTGGGGGGTGGGCTGGACACGACCCCCTCGGGGCCGCAGAGCCTCGGATCCACCCCAGTCGATAATAGAGATCGGGCCGTGTGGGCCCCCAGCGCCTGCCGCCGGGCCCTGCCTCCAGCCGCATCCTCTGCTCGCCCCTTTAAGACCCTCGCTAGTTCCCTGGCCCCAGCTCCACAGTTCAGTTCAGTTCAGTCGCTCAGTCGTGTCTGACTCTTCGCGACCCCACGGACTGCAGCACACCAGGCCTCCCTGTCCATCACCAACTCCCGGAGCTTGCTCAAACTCATGTCCATAGAGTCGGTGATGCCATCCAACCATCTCATCCTCTGTCGTCCCCTTCTCCTCCTACATGCAATCTTGCCCAGCATCAGGGTCTTTTCCAGTGAGTCAGTTTTTCGCATCAGGTGGGCAAAGTATTGGAGTTTCAGCTTCAGCATCAGTCCTTCCAATGAATATTTAGGATTGATTTCCTTTAGGATGGGCTGATTGGATCTCCTTGCAGCTCCACAGGCCCTACTCAATCTAGGTCTGTCCCCTGGAGAACCCTTCCCTTGAAGGGTCGCAGGACGGATCCTCTCGTCCTCTGGACCGGCTCCTGCCCCGCCCCCGCCCCGCTCACCCCCGAGGCCCCGCCCTGGCCCCGCCCAGCAGCTCCGGCCCCGCCCCGCTCACCCGCGGCCCCGCCCACAGCCATCCTGCTGGCGCACCTGAAGCTGAGTCCGGCCGAGCTGCGGCAGGTGCTCATGAGCATGGAGCCCCGGCGCCTGGAGCCCGCGCACCTCGCGCAGCTGCTGCTCTTCGCGCCCGACGCCGACGAGGAGCAGCGCTACCAGGCCTACCGCGAGGCGCCCGGCCGCCTCAGCGAGCCCGACCAGTTCGTCCTGCAGGTGCTGCGGCCGGGCCCGTCCCCTCCCGGGGCCAAGGGCGGCCGCCCTGTGGGCCTCGACCTCCTCTATCGCGGTTCTCTCTCTTTCTGTGCGTGCGTCCCGCTCCCCTGCCGGCCCCGCGCTCACACCTCTGAGTCTCACACCTTGAACGGCCAGGTCTCACTCGGGGTCCAGGGGAGATGGGATGAAGGTGCGCCCTAGAGGTCGTGCTTATTTTCCTAAGGGGATGCCGGCCGCGCGCTGAGCCCACGCCAGGCTGCCCTGGGGCAGGGTCTCCCGGCGGCATGGATGAATGCCGGCCGTGCCTTTCTGGTAGATGCTGTCGGTTCCCGAATACAAGACCCGTCTGCGCAGCCTCCACTTCCAGGCCACCCTCCAGGAGAAGACGGAGGAGATCCGGGGCAGCCTGGAGTGTTTGCGCCAGGCCTCCCTAGAGCTCAAGAACAGCCGGAAGCTTGCCAAGATCCTGGAGGTCAGGGCCACCCCCTCTCAGATCAGTCTGCCTGCCCCTCTGCCCCCTGGGGCTTCCAGCCTGGAGGCCCATCCCCGGAGGGGCCAGGCAGTGAGGAAGGACCTGCCCTCTGGTTCTCTCCCCAGTTTGTGTTGGCCATGGGCAACTATCTCAACGATGGACAGCCTCAAACCAACAAGACCACGGGCTTCAAGATCAACTTCCTGACGGAGGTGAGGGGGCCGGTCAGGCAGTCATCCATCTGTTTGCTCTGCCACCGAGGCTCCCCAGCAGGAAGAGCTGGCTACCTGAAGCCAGCATGGAACAGAAGCAAAGGCTGGGGCTTGAAAGCATGGGGAGGCAAGGTGGCTTCTCCAGGCCTTGGAGAGATGGAGTGGTGGGGGAGGAGGGGGCAGGAGAGAAGGCTCCAGGAGGAAGGGGAGAGTCCCACCTAGTGGATTCTGTGCCCTTGACACCAGAACCACCGTCAGGCCAGTCCTACCCCAGAAAGATCTAGAACCAGAGAAAGGACAACTCAAATATTCAGCCTGCCCCCTGTGTGTTTGGGACTTTCCACTGCAACACCTTTGGTTGCTTTTTAAAAGAGGAAGGACAACTCTGTTTATAGATATGAATGGTTTAGGGTGTCTGAAGCTCAGCTGGGCCACAGATGGTTCCAGAAAACCACAAAAGGGAAAAACCTTGAGTGATGCTCCCCACTTTTGCTGGGGTTAGAAAATCTTGGGCTCCATCTGCTGACAAGAACAAACTCACAAGGACCAAAAAGAACCTAGGTGTCTCCCCTAGCTGGGGATGGGGAGGACTGGTTCCTGGGTGGGGGGGGGGGGGGGGCGGGTCTCAAATATCTGGGCCAGGGGACAGGCTTATGACATCCCAGCAGATAAGAGCTTCAGAGTAAGGACTACTAGCTGTTGGTTTATAAGCTTTGGAGTTGGCGAGTGTCGGGGGTGGGCAACTGATGCCACAGGCTGGGGAAGCAGGGCTGAGCCCCTGTGATCAGGAGTCAGACGGGGTCCTGGAGGAGGACGTGTGTTGGGGTCACTTGCAGCTGAATTCCACCAAGACGGTGGACGGGAAATCCACCTTCCTGCACATCCTTGCCAAATCACTGAGCCAGCACTTCCCTGAACTCCTGGGCTTTGCTCAGGACCTGCCCACCGTGCCCCTGGCTGCCAAAGGTAAGCTGGGTGGGCGGGTGGGGAGGCAGAGCCCCCACTGTCCTGGGCTGGCCTCATGGGCAGCCTCCATAGGCTCTATCCCCTTGCCTACAGTGAACCAACGAGCCCTGACCAGTGACCTGGCTGACCTCCACGGCACCATCAGTGAGATCCAGGCCGCGTGCCAGAGCATGTCCCCCTCCAGCGAGGACAAGTTCGCTGTGGTCATGGCGGTATCCTGTCCCAGGGCCACAGTGCACTCAGGGGCGGGGTGGGGGTCAGGGAGAGCTGGCCATCGCTCCAGCGACTGCTGCAGACCCCTGTGTGCTGGTGGAGAGTCTGGGCAGAGGCTGCCGTGGGTGCAGGGCTTCTAGAAGAGTCCATCTTAGGTCATCTAGAATCTAAGCGCTTATGCCGAGGCTGTGTGTAACTGAGAAGGAACTCTTCTGATTGGCCTAAAGCCACTCCCTTGCCCTGTCTGTTTTGGGGGGGGGGGGGGGAGGGGGCAGGCAGCAGACTGAGGTCACAAGATTCAAGGAGAGGTTTGTCATGCCTGACTAGCCAAAGGCAGTCAGAAGAGGAAATGTAGTAACAAATGCTATAGATTTTTTTTAATAAAAAGGACAGAGAGGGAGAACAGCCTAGAGAGTGATAAGGAGCCCGTCTCAATGGGTGGTCGGGTAAGAGAGGGTGGTAGCCTCTGGGCAGAGCCAGGAGAGCAGAGAGAGCTGTCCTACAGAGGGAAGCAAGTGAGTGAGTGGCCTGAGGCTGGGCTGGGTGTGGCGGGTGTCAGGACAAGCCAGGAGCCTGTGACGGGGGCATGGTGCCCAGGAGAGCAAAGGGCCCCGGGGCAGTAAGGCCGCTGGCTGGGTCACTGCCGGAGTACCTGCCCCTGGGGCCCGGAGCCGTTTCCTTAACAGAGGCCGTCAGTCTTTCCTGGAGACGGCCCAGCCATTGCTGCGGGCGCTGGACGGGCTGCAGCGAGAGGCCATGGAGGAGTTGGGCAAGGCGCTGGCCTTCTTCGGGGAAGATTCCAAAGCCACCACCTCCGAGGCTTTCTTCGGCATCTTCGCGGAGTTCATGAGCAAGTTCGAGGTGAGCCCCGGCGGGAGGCCCTGGGAGAGGGCAGGGCCGGAGGTCAGAGGAGGGGGCTCCTGTGTGAAGCCAGAGGCGGGAAAGGGCCCCTGGGGCAGGACACGCCCCAAGCTGAGCGGGGCCATAGGGGTCCGCCCGGGCCGTGGGCGGGGGGCGCCGGGCAGCTGACCGAGCGCCTCCCCGCGTGCTCCTCTGTCCCCAGCGAGCGCTCGGCGACCTGCAGGCAGCCGAGGGCCCGCGCAGCTCGGGGATGGTTTCGCCCCTGGCCTGGTGACGGCGGCGGCCCGTGCGCGGAGACGGACGCCCGAGGCGGCGCCCGAGAGGATCGCGCGGACGCCGCCCCACGTGGCCCCGAGCGGTCCGGGTGCGGAGTGGCGCCCAGCCACCCGCGCGTCTCCAGCTACCTCAGCCGTCCAGCTCCAGCCGCCCGCGAAGGTGCGGGGACCCCTTCTCAGGGCCGAGCCGGGGCGCCAAGAATTGAGGGCGCGGGGCCGGAGCCTGCGCGCCGATTCCCGGATACGGGTGGATCACCCGCCGACTTCCCGCGCCCCCTTGTTCACCTCCTCCCGCCCCGCCCGTCCCCGCCCCGCTCTCGGCCCTCAGGACATCAGGGTCCGGGGAGGTGGGGACACCGAGAGCGGTGTCCGCGCACTAGGACAGCCTCTTGGCCTGACCGTGCCCGGCCCCAAGCAAGGACGTCTGAACCTTTCCTGAGCCTGTTCCGAGTGCGCCCAGGAGACTTTCTCACGGAGCACAGAGCCCGCAGACCTCGGACTTTGGAGGAGGAGGCAGACGCCCTTGAACAAGCCACACCTGGGGCTGCTTGAAGAAGGCTGGAAGGGGATCCCCAAGTGCAGGGACCTGGGGGCGAGGGGGAGGAGGAGGAGAGTGCGCACCTAGGCTCCGCCTCGAAAGCCAGAAGAAGCTTGAGTCCACTGCAGCCCAGAATCAAGGCAGGCAGGCTGGAGAGCAGCTGCGCAGAGATACAGGAAAGGATTCAGAAGATCCTTTATGGCAGGCTGCAGGATTGAGGTTTTAGCCCACCGAGAAACTAAAATCCAATTTAGAAGTGGGGAGTCTGGAAGCGGGAGGGGGTCGTCAAGTAAGGGCTGAGAGAACAGGGAGGTGTTTAGGTGATGGATAAACAGGACTTGGTGGCTGGTTGCCAGGCTCCTCTCCTGGGTGGGTGGTGGTGATGTTCCCTAGGATAGGACGCATTCAGGCAGTAACCCCATCTGGGACAGATTTGGGGGTCCCAGAGTCTGTTTTACATGTGTATCTCGGGATGCAGGGAGGCGTTACCTGGATGCTGGGAGCAGGGCGGGAGCTGGGGGCATCCTTTTCCTTTCTTTGTTCCATCCTTTACATTCTCCAGTTGACAAACCCTGGGTCTGGCAGCTTCCAGCTACCTCTTGCCCTGACTTTCTTCCAGAGAAGCCTGGAATGGGCTTTAGAGCCCAACCTTTGGGCTGTTCTTTCTTCCACGGTGACTGAGTAACTGGTGTTGCCCCTGGACAGCGTTGGGGACCCATTCAGTTCTTCGCAGTCTCCCACCAGCCCCTCTTTGAGACCACGTATGTTCTTTCTTTGTTTCCCACTCACAGCCACCATATAGAAATATCTAAACCGAACTCTGTGATTCAGGTGGGGGATATGTGCCCAGATGTGGCTCGTGGAGGGCATTTCTCTCCAGCAGCTCAAGCTGGATGGGTTTCGTAAGTTCCCAAAGCCTTTGTCTATGGGGAACGTGTCGGAAGATGCATTGAAATCCCTGTGTGAGGTCTGTAGAGACTAGAGACTGCACTGGCTATGAACAAGCATGACCCTCCAGCCCCTGTATGGCATTTTTCCTGCAAACTAGAAACCTTTCCAGGTATATCCAGCCCCATGCCAGGGGACCCAGGTTGACAAGCCAATCGCTAGCTGGGTTTTCTCCCCATAATGCCTTGTGTGGGCGTGCTCAGTTGTGTCCGACTCTTTGCCCATGGACTGTAGCCCGCCAGGCTCCTCTGTCCATGGGATTCTCCAGGCAAAAATGCTGGAGCGGGTTGTCATTCCCTTCTCCAGGGGATCTTCCCGACCCAGGGATCGAACCTAGGTCTCCTGCATTGCAGGCGGATTCTTTACTGTCTGAGCCCCCAGGGAAGCCTATAATGCCTTGTAACTGTTACCTATTTCCCACACAACGCTGTGTAACAAACTGTCCCAAAACTCAGTGACTTAAAACAGCGGCCACTACCACTCTTGAGTCCACGGGTCACCTGGGCAGTTCTAATCTGAGCTGGGCTCAGTGGACTCACTCATGTGTCTGCGGTCCTCTGTGGGTCAGTGGTCAGCTTTGATAGTCACGCAGGGCTCTTTCCACGTCCGGGGCCTTGGCTGGGACCATGGAGATAGGTTCGTATGGTCCCTTATCCTCCAGCCAAATAACCAGGACAGTTTACATGATAAAGGCAAGGGGAACAAGCAAAGGCAGAGAAAAGCCCTGGAAGCCTAAGCTCAGAACTGTCACACCATCCCTTCTGCCACATTCTATTGTCAAAGCAAGTGATGAGCCCAGCCCAGCTGCCAGGGGAGGGGAAATAGACTCCCTTTTTAACGAAAGGGGGTGGGTGGGTAAAAGTTGCTCAGTCGTGTCTGACTCTTTGCGACCCCGTGGACTATATAATCCATGGAATTCTCCAGGCCAGAATACTGGAGTGGGTAGCCTTTCCCTTCTCCAGGGGATCTCCCCAAGTCAGGGATGGAACCAAGGTCTCCCGCATTGCAGGCAGATTCTTTACCAGCTGAGCCACAAGGGAAGCCCCTCTTGATGAGAGATGCTGCCAAACCTCAAGGCAGAGGGTGTGGGCTCAGGGTCAGGTAGAGTCAGAGCCATTGTCGCCATCCGTCTGCTGTTTGCATCCATGGCCAGGCGTCCTGGGGAACCTCCCAGCCTCCTTGCAATCCTCAGAGGCCTCTGTCCTCCCTGGACCCAGCAGAGCTCTGCTCACCCTCCTCATGTGTCCTCCAAGCACCATGCATTTCCTTCTGCCTCACCTCGTCACCCTTGAGTCACCTGACCCCTCTCCAGATGCTCTCAGTCTGGGGGCAACAGCGATCTACGCCTGCCTATCAGCCAGTGTCCCTTCTGCTGGGGAAAGCTCCCTATTTCTCCTTTGGGAAATTATCCCTCCTCTGCCCCCAGGCCTTGGAATGTTGCTGAGTGGATAAGACTGGTTCTTGGGACTCTGGCCAGGTGGTTCAGAGTCAATTCAAGACTCAAGTTAGAAGTGTTTGGAAAGGTGGCCCCTTTCTTCTGGATGAATCATTGGGTGTATAGAGGGTGGGATCCTGGAAGGGGCTGCCAGGACCACCACATGAAAGGCACCCGCCTGGGTATAAACCAATATGGAAGAAAAGGAGAGAAGACCGCTCCGGCCATCTCCTTGCCCCTGAATCCAACTGTGCCTGAAGCAGACACCCTGACTTTCCACTTTCCAAGCTGACAAATTGCCCCCCCTCCCACCGTTGGTAAATTTTTAAATATTTTCTTTTAGTTTTTTGGCTTAGGCTGGTTTGAATGGGTTTCTGTCACTTGCAACACCAAGAGGGTGAACCAATCAACAGATGGTTACTGATGTTCGGTGTTTTCACCTTCTCTTCCTTCACAAATGCATTCGCCAATACAGTCTGACTGCCTCCCACGTGCCAGGCGCAATGCTGCATGCAGATGTCGGCCTCTCTGAGTTTGGTTTCCCAGGGTCGTATTTCACGGTGATTCTTCACCTGAGTCAGCACGAAGCCCTATATGTGAGCTAATTTGTGTGCCATTCCCCACTCCCTACCCCCCCCTCCTCACCAGATGACGAGGTGTGACAAGCAGGAATGGATTTCCCTCTCAATAATACTACAAAATAGCGTGGCCCAATCACACACCACCTTCTCTGATAACATCTGTTAATGTTTACTAGGTAGCGAGCTCCATGTTTCTACATATATCACTTTACGTTCACAGTGACCCTCTGAGGTGGGTTTTGTTATCTTCTTTTTACAAATAAAACACCTGAAACTCAGGAAGGTTATGTGACTTGCTGGATGGAAAGTCAAGTCTGTCTAAATCCCAAGCCCATCCTCTGAGTGGAAATAACTTCTTTGTTGTGCTTAATGTGATTTTTCAAAATGTCTATGAGTGTTCCAAGGGCCACTGATGCTGGTAACTTCAACAGAAAGACAGCCCTGCCTCTTTTCCCAGCCCATTCTGTTCCTCTCTGCTCAGGCTGCCACAGCAAAATACCATAGGCTGAGTGGCTTGAATGAATGCATGCGTGCATGCTCAGTTCTGTCCAACTCTTTCCTATCCCATGGACTATAGCCCCCAGGCTCCTCCGTCCACGGGATTCTTCAGGCAAGAATACTGAAGTGGGTTGTCATTTCCTTCTCCAAGGGATCTTCCTGACCCACGGACTGAACCCGTGTCTCCTGTGTCACCTGCAGACATTTTTTCCCTCCCAGCCCTGGAGGCTGGAAGTCCAAGATCAATGTCTCAGCAGGTTGGGTTTCTCCCAAGCCTGCTCTCCTTGGCTTGTAGGTGGCGGCTTCTCCGTGTCCTCAAGTGGCCTTTGCTCTGTGCGTTGCCCGTGTCTCTTCTTATAGTGACCTCAGTCCCACTGGATCAGAGTTCCATCCTTAGGACTCCTTTAACCTTAAATATTGCATTGGCCAAAAAGTTTGTATGGATTTTTCTGTACACTATTATGGAAAAACACCAACAAATTTATTGGCCAACCCAATACCTCCTTAAAGAACTTATGTCCAAATGCAGTCACCTTCTGAGGTGTTGGGGGCTGGGACTTCCACACAGGCACTTGGGGAGGGAGATACAGCTCAGCCCATGTCACCTCCGTATCAGGTGCCACGGATCTAACAGTGCTGGTTCCAAGGAAGCCACAGAGATCCGAGTTCAGCAGATGCTCCAGAAAGAACGGATTCGGGCGAGCAGGTTTTCTCCCCTCCTCTCCCATCTGCATACCTCTGTGTCCCTGCCCTCACCTTCATCCCATACCTTCCAGGCCTTGCTCCTAATGCCAATCAGTCACTAATTCTTTGTGCCATATCCCCGCCTCCCCAAGCTCCCAGGGGTTCCAATGCACCTGAGACCACAAAGCATTTTCCACTGGCCCTTTCCCCCTCGCCAATAAACACCCCTCTACCTGCAGCCCTCAAAGAAGAGTCTAGAGCCCAGTGGCTTGGGTCCCCTCACTCCCTCCTTTAGACCAAATCTTGCAGAGCTGTTGAAGCATCTTGTCTACACTCACACCTCTGCATCCTTGCCATCCACTCACCGCTCAGCACCAGGCAACCTGGCTTTCTCTCCTATCACCCTCTGCAGCTGCTGGTGCCCCGACCAGGAAACCACAGGAAGTGCCCAATATCCCTATCTGCACTGACCTTTATTTAAGCAGCACCGGGCACTGTTTGCCCTCCCTTGGCAAATTCTCACACACCCAGGCTTCAGCTAGCAGATGTCTCTTCACTGATAACCCATTCGTCAGCCTGACTTCCCATCAGCCCGGCTGCTTCTGGCCTTTGTCTCCAGCAAGGGTTCGATAACTGCCCATTAAAGTAAATCGAAGTAACGTCAAGGTGGGGGTGACCAAGCTGTTCAGGAAAACCGAGCGGCTCCTTTCCGTGAAACATTTCGGCCACGTGGATGCAAAGCCCTCAGGCCAAGTTTTGCGGAGGGAGGGTCCACAGAGGCTGCACGGGGAATGCAGCCTGCGGAGGAGCAAGGAAACAACGCCTGGCCAAGGATGACAGGTGACCGACGTGGAGGAGCAGGCAGGGACCACAGGGAGGACTGGAGAGCAGGTGCGCTGTCTGCCCACATGGGGTGGGGGACTCCGCCCCCTCCAGCCAGTGGACTTCCGTTTGGGAAGGCAGGACTTGCATCACCTGGTCTTCAGACTTTCTCAATGGAAGATAGAAATCCAGATTGATTATTTCAAATGTCCTAATGAAATGATGACAACCAATTCAAAATTTTAAGGGAGATCATCAGTTATGAGCCGAAGAAACCATTTCTGTTGAGCCAGGTGGAGCCCAGCTGAGAGTTTGCAGCCCCTGAAATTAAGCATCCCTGGAGTGGAGGGGAGTACTCCCTCAAAAGGGACTTGATTCACTAGTAAATGTTAGCAAGGGAGGTGTTTGAGGCTGGTTGGCAGTTCTGGCTTCTGGATGGAAGAGTGCTGATTATTTGGAAGATGCCCTTTGTTTTAGGAAATTCACCCAGATTATGGGCCATTTGGTTACAGACCCCTTGGGTCAGGAAGATCCCCCAGAGAAGGAAATGGCAACCCACTCCAGTACTGTTGCCTGGAAAAGCCCATGGATGGAGGAGCCTGGTGGGCTACAGTCTATAATGGTCGCAGAGTTGGACACGACAGAGCACGCATGCATGCAGAGGCAGGGCCCATGCAGAGTTTGGTGGCAGGGTGTGGGGACTGTGATGTCACCATGAAGCCAAGTGCTATGACACAGACCGTTGGCTTAAGGGTCTGTTTGGTTGTACAAGTTAGCAAAATCTTTATCTTGATTGTGCTCTAAGAGGTAGTGGAAATATTTTAAAGAGATTTTAACTGGAGTCCTGATGCCCCCACCATTGAATAAAAGCACTGGTTGTGTGTTCTTGGACTTTGCGGAGTTAGTGGGGAGGTTTCCACAGGAGGAAATGGCTGACCCCAATGTCCGGCACCTAGGAGCTAGAAAGCCTGGAAGTACAGAAGGGAACAGCCCTCTGGGGGTGGAGCTGGGGTCTCCCCCACTAGCAGGAAGTAGGCCGGGCCCTGAGGAAGAGGCCCCGACGTGGAATTACAGCTTCAATCTGGAAGCCCTGCCCTCCTGCTCTGGGCTTTGGGCAGACACCATCAGGTGTCCTGACTTGTGTCGGCAGGACTTGTGTGTGCGTGTTGTATCGAGTGATTCAGAGAACACAAATAGTGCAGAAGTGACGGCTCTGAGCACAAAAACTGGGCCCAGGTGTCAGAACAGATTTTCAGCACATGACCACATCCTCCAGGGATCCCCCAGAAGCTCCTTAAGGAGGGGAACCCCAGGAGAAAGACTGGATTTCCTGCCAATGAAAGCCATTTCATCTGTTTTACCATTTCTAAGTGTCTGCTATCAGTCGTTGAATCTGCTTCATAAGAAAGCTACCCTTAGATCATCAAGGGTCTTTAAGCAATCATTCATACTGACTGGTAAAGGCATTTGGTGGTGCTAGTGGTAAAGAATCTCTCTGCCAAAGCGGCAGCCTCAAGAGATACAGGTTTGATCCCTGGGTGAGGAAGATCCTCTGAGTAGGAAATGGCAACCCGCTCCAGTATTCTTGCCTGGAAAAAGTCCATGGGCAGAGGAGCCTGCCAGGCTACAGCCCATGAGACTGCAAAGAATCGGACATGATTAAGCACTTGTCAACAGCAGAACTCTCTTCAAATAATTTTATACTGTTCAAAGGTGTGTATCTGCGTATGTGTGTGTATCCACACACAGTCTTTCCATGGGCTCAGATACATAATATGCAGAAATAAATATCAGATCTGACCTCATACCTATTCAGAGATGCACATTATCACCACAAACTTACATGCAAAAGGAAGAAGAGGGGAATCCCCTGGCCATCCAGTGGTTAGGACTTCTCCTTCCAATGCAGGGGGTGCAGGTTAGATCTCTGGCCACTAGAGCTAAGATCCCACATGCCTTGAGGCCAAAAAGAAAAAAAAGAAAGTACAGCAGAAGCAATATTGTAACAAATCCAATAAAGAATTTAAGATGGTTCACATTAAAAAAAAATGTTTAAAAAAAGAAGAGAAAAAGGAGTATAATCTCATGTCATTCTGTTACACAGCAAACTGAAATGTGTACAGAGGTGTGGACAATGCTTACTTAGGACTGAAAGCTTATCTCCAAAGCTCAAGGCAAGAGTGAAAAGAAATTACAAATCTCTTAGATATGACTCTGTCAATACGATCCAACATGCCATGATTTTTTTAGCCAAAAAAAAAAAAAAAAAAAAGCTCACAAAGTCTACTCTGTATGTATTAATAAAAATACACACATAACTCTACCCAAAACGCAGGAGAGATGGAAAGAGGACAGTGTCCTCAAAGCATCTGGGTACTGTCAGTATTTACCTTTGTATTGCTCTGATAGAATATCATTTTATGCATTTATCTCTAAGAATGATAAGTGGTTGTGTGCTCTGAATCTCTTTTGCTTACAGAAGAAAAAACAAAGAATAAGTGACAGGACCCCAGTCACTGACAAAATGCACAAGTATGTGCGGTATGTAAATGTTTACACAATCTGGGAACTTCTAACTATACAAACCAATTGGTTTTACAATGGTCTGGTTGCCAGAATCTGGCCCCCAATATTGAGTAGTCTCAGACTTTTGCACTTACCAGTCAGTGGAAGTATTTGAAATACAAAATACCTGCAGTTTTGGTAACTTACACATTAGTTACCCAAACCATTTAAGAGTCCCCCAAAATATCAACAAATTAGCAGATGTACACCTGTATCAAGAATATTGACCCATTTCTCATTTGCTCAAGAAATTCAATGCAAAAAAAAAATTCATCACAAAATCTCAATTAGCTTTTTCTTATACCAAGTGATATTTCTCAAAAATGCTATGTAAATGGACACTAATAATGAACTAATAATGAACTCTAATAATAATGCTGGTTCAGGAGCCAAGTTACTGAGTCGTAAGTCATGTGGGAGACATTTTCTGTCAGTTTCTTTTCATGCCTTGGAAAACTCCATCCTGGCCCATTGTCCCCTCACTGCTGAGTTTCTGCCTAATGACAGGCTGGCTGCTGGGCTCTTGTGCTTTCTGGGACTCCCAATGTCTCCGCCCCTGCAGAATTCTTGTCTTTACATCCTCTGAGCTGCCATTCTGTCTTGCTTCTCCAGCCTTCCTTCTGGGATCCTTTTCATTCTTCCTCAAGTCCTTTTTTTTTAACTTTAGATTTTTTTTTTTGTAGTGAGGATCTGTTGGTAGTAAATACTTTCAGATTTTGCACCTGTGAATGCCTTTGTAATCAGTTCTTGAAAGATAGTTTTAGTGGATATACCATTGTAGGTTGACAGTTGTATTTTCTCATCCATTTGAAAGTGTTATTACACTGGCTTCTGACTTCCAGTTTTGATATGGAGAAGTCAGCAGTAAGTCTAATTGTCATCCCGTGGCAAAAGGTAGGTGTACTCGTTTCCTAGAACTGCATCACCAAACTCCCACCAACTGGGTGGCTTGAAATAACAGAAGTGTGCTCTCTCGCCGTTTGAAAGACCAGAAGTCCAAACTGAAGTCAGGAGGGTTTCCTCCCTTCTAGCCTCTGATGGTTACCAGCTCACCAGTAATCCTTGGCATTCCCTGGCTCGCAGATGCCCCACACCATCCTCCAGCATCACGTAGTATTTTCCCTGCCTGTCAGTGTCTTCACGTGAGTGTGTGTGTGTGTGTGTGTGTGTGTGTGACTGCATCTGTGTTTTCTTATAAGAGCACTAGTTACTGGATTAGCACCCACCCCAATCCAATGTGACCTCACCTTAACTAATTATATCTGCCAAGACCCTATTTCCAAATGACGTCACACTCTGAGGTTCCAAGTGGACAGGAATTTGCGTGGAGGAGGGAGTATTATTTGACCCAGAGCAGTAAGTTGTGCGTCCACCACAACTGTATCAGAGACACAGACAAACCTCTGTGCTCGATTTCAGAGCAGTCTCATTGCTCTTGACAGTCTTCTGTGTCTAGAAAGGTATTTCATTCTCTTTATCTTTAAAAATTTAAAAATGTTTATACAATTTTAATACTGATGGTTTTTTTTTTTTAAGCCACAATGCATGGCATGTAGGATCTTAGTTCCCCAGCCGGGGATCGAACCCATGCTGCCTGCATTGGAAACATGACATCTTCGCCACTGGACCGCCAGGGAAGTCCTTACACAATTTTTAAAGGTCACTTTCCATTTATAGTTATTACAAAATATTGGCTGTATTCCCTGTGTTGTTCAATACATCTCTGAGCAGCCCGTCTTACACCAGTAGTTTATACGTGCCCCTCCTGTCCCCCATATTGTCCCTCCCCACCTCTCCTCACTGCTAACCATCACTAGCTTGTCCTCCATGTCTGTGAGTCTGCTTCTTTTTTTTGTTATATTCACTAGTTTGTTGTAGTTTTAGATTCCACATATAAGTGATGTCATACAGTATTTGTCTTTATCTGTCTCACCTTTTCTTTATTTTTTTGGCTGCACTATGCTGCTTATGGGAATCTTAGTTCCCATACCCGAGATTGAACCCGGGCGCTGACCGTTAAAGTGACAAGTCCTAACCACTGGACCTCCAGGGAATTCCGTCTGACTTACTTCACTTAGCATAATGTCCCTGGTCAGGGAACTAAAAATCCCACATGCTATGTGGCGTGGCAAAGCAAAAACAAAAAATGTTTAAGTCCCCTAGAACGATGACATTCAGAGAGTTAGTGAGGAAGAAGAATAGTTGTAATTTTTAACTGTTGAAAACCAAGATGCAAACTCACATTTTAGTATATAGAGAGAGCGCGTGTTTTTTTAAATGCCGGGACAACAGACACTCTAACAGGCTGTTCACCCTGAAGTGAATGAAGCTTCAGCTCCATCGCCTGCCACTCGCACAGGTTACTTGGAAGGCCCTGGGAGGGGCTCTGACTAGGCATTCCCAGCATCCTGTGTTTTCACAAATTTTGCAGAAGTGAGATATTTGAACCACAATCGGTTAAGACCCCTGACTCCCCTCCACGTCCTGCTCGCTCCCAGTCTAGATGTCCAGGGAGAGGACCCCGGGCATTTCTGCGCCCCAGCAAGGGGGAAGCTGCGTGGACGACACTTGCCACTCAGGTTTAGCCGGACACATTAGAGGACCACAGTCCTGCCCACGTCCAGCCCCGTAATTGCGAGCTGTCTCCGTGTCCGAATGGCTCCCAGGCATGCCCGTGCCATCTCACCTGGGGCAGGTACGGGGTCAGAGGTCAGATCAGATACAGACCTGTCCCCTAGCACCCCACCCTGGAGGTGTCCCAGCTTGGACTCCTTGGAGCGCCTGGGGTGCGAGAGGTTGACTGGGGATCGAGGCCTGGGAGAGGAAGGCGTGAGAACGTGAACGCTGACACCGGCTTGACACAGCCTCAGCCCAGCAGGTGGGACGTCCCGGAGGGGGAACGTCCACTGGAGCATCCTCTGTGAGCCGAGGGGCAGCCTCTTTACGCTCACTGGCTGAGGATGACTGCCCTGCGATGGGCAGGACCTCCAATGAAGCAGCTCCCAGTGGCTGAGTCAGACTCTGAAGTTACAGACGCCCCAGCCTGACCTTGCTCTGTGTGACTGACCACGCGCCCCATGGCGGCACGGGCGGCTCCTCCTCCAAGGGGATCCTGGTGTTTCACAGCCCGTGGTGATCGAACACGCACCTTCCCCCCACCCCCCCCCATATATTAGGGAGTTGTGGTCCTCCAGGATTCCAGTTGGCCTTGCTTCTTGCTTTTATTAGAAAGAGGAAATCACAGAATTCCCTGGGGTCATGGGTTCCATCCATGGTTGGGGAACTAAGACCCCCGCAAGCTGCGCACTGTGGACCCCCCAAAAATTTTTTTTAATCAAAGAAAAGAAGAGGGAAGTTAGCAGGATGAACTGTTGCCATGGCTGCAGGCATGCCATCCTGCCTCTCCTCCACTCTAGATGCCCCTCGCCTTTGGTTACTGCCTCTGCTGGCTTTGGTGGCTTAGCTGGGGGTAAGATCCAGACCGTCATCTCCCAGGCACATGCCCTTGTCAGGCTGGGGTTACTGTACCCATTCGTTTGTGGTCTTAATTGTGCAAAGGACTCTCAGGAAGCTCTGAGTATTAATAGATCACCTGAATTTTAGGGAGCAGCAGCTGACCTGCCTCCTCTTGGCATTGGGGTCAAGTTCCCCGTCAAAGTGGGGACTCTTCTTGCCGGGTGGTCCGTGCACAAAAGAAGCCCGAAGTGCCCGGGCAGCAGCTGTGGCTCCCCATCCCACTGGACTCTTTCGTGTCCCTTGGTGGACGTGTCCCCCCTTTGGGGATCAGGGCTCTAGCCCCGCAGAGCCCAGAGTTCCAGCAGCAGAAGTGGTGGGATGTCCCTTTCCGAGATCAGGTGACGGAAAGACCGTGGCTTCCACCTTGAGCATCTCCTCTTACTTTCTCGCCTATGTGCTCGAAGGGAAGCCAGCTAGCTGCTGGAGGGTGAGGCCCACGTGGCAGAGGACAGATGTTTCCTGCTGTTAGGTAGTTAGAATAGGGAAGAGGAGTCCAGAATGGCAGTGGCTAAAAGACCTGGGAGGGAAAAGCCCGAGAAAATAGAACAAAGGAAGGTCCGAGGACCAGAGTGAGAACCTCAAGTAAAACAAACAACACTCCTGGCTGGCCCAATTTACATATAGGACAGGCCCAGGGACAGAGAAACATATAAAAAGAGGAGCCAAAGCTCGCTCGCTCGCTCTCTTTCCCGCGCGATGGGGCGCCCTTCTCTTCTCGTCTTTGGATCGACGTGCCCTCACGCCTCGAGGATGGATTTTCCTGCTATTATCTAAATAAAATAGAGCTGCTACACTGATTTATTTAAGAGCTATAATACGGTCCGTTCGAGACCTGAGAGCTATAACACGATCTGTCCTCCGAGAGCTGTGACCCGCCAAGGGGGCTTTAATGTCCATCACTCCAAATTTTTGTTGTGATGAGACAAAGAACCGAGGAGCATACACTCGCCTGACACTGCCAACAGCCAGCGAGGGCCCAAGGCCTGCCGACGACCACATCAGTGAGTTTGAAAGCTGATCATCCCCAGTCGTCCTCCACTCAGGCCTTAAGATCGTCACAGCCCTGATCAATGCCGTGATCGCTTGAGTCCCTGAGCCAGAGACCCTCAGCTGAGCTGCAACCAGACTCCTGACCCACAGAAACTGAGAGAATGAAGGCTCATTGTTTTCAGCTGCTAGGTTTGGAGGTAATGTGTTACCCAGCAACAGGCATGACACACGGGACCGCTCCAGCTTCTAACCCCTGGTGCCCAGCTCCACACACTCTTCCTCTTGAGGAACAGTGCCAGGCAGAGGGCTCTGGGCCTGCACTGTCCTGGGGGGTGGCTCCCCGGCTTGCCGAGTACGAGTTGGCGTGTCGGCTGTGCCTTCCACGGGGTGTGCCATCACGTCACTCCTAGCTGGCAGCGTCTGGGTGGTGTGGTGTGTATTACTGCCCACGGGTCACGGGCCCACTCCCCAGCACCTCCTCTGCTGAGGAGCAGACCCTCCATCACGCTGTAGTGTGACGTGGGATCCCATGCTGGTAGATCAAGCGCTCAGTCAGCTGTCAGCATGTGGTGTCAACAAAGCTCTGCCGACAGGAAATGTGGGTGTAAAGCTGACTTGTTGCCGAGCATGGGCTCTAGGTAGACGGGCTCAGGAGCTGCAGCTTGTGGGCTTAGCTGCTCTGCTGCCTGTGGGATCCTCCTAGACCAGGGATCAAACCCATATCTCTGCATTGGCAGGCAGATTATTATTATCTTTTAAAATTATTTTTGGTTGCACTGGCTGTTGCTGCTCGAGGGCTTTCTCTAGCTGCGGTGAGCAGGGCCTGCCATTCACTGCGGTGTACAGGCTTCTCATTGTGCCATTCCGGTGGCTTCCTCCATTGTGCAGCACAGGCTCTAGGCAGGCAGGCTTCAGTAATTGCACACTTGGGTTCAGAAGTTCTGGTGCATCGGCTCAGTTGCTCCACAGCACGTGGTATCTTCTGGGACCCGGGATCAAACTCGCGTCCCCTGGACTGGCAGGCAGATTCTTATCCACGGGACCACCAGAGACATCTGGGAGCACCACATTCTTGAATCGTCTCCATAAGTGCCTTCGGATCAGGCCTCTTGGCCACCACACCAGCCTTGATGATTTGATCAGTCATGATGCTCACGGTGACCCCCTGGCTTCTGGCCTCTCTTGCAGGACCCTACCATCCCCATTGTTCTCTAAGAGCCAAGCTCTGTAACAGCGCCTCCTGTCGTTAGCCCGGCCAGTGGAGGAGAGTCACCACTGTGAGGGGCCCTGGTGTCCCTCTGGCAGGGTTCTCAAAGCGCCATCCCTGGGCCAGCAGGAAACTGATGGCTCCACCCCAGACCCACTGAGTCAGACGCTGGGGATGGGGTCCAGCCATCTGGGTCTCAGCAAGCCCTCCGCAGGCTTCAAATGCACGTCCAAGTTTGAGGACAACTGAATTCGGGCCCCGATGGAGGGTGCATCCTCTGGGTGCTCCTGCAGGACAAAATCCCATCCCCACCATATGCCCTGATGGTCCGGGAGCGAGTGACGAGAATGAAGACAGAACACGAACCCTTCTGCTGTGGGTCAGGGGACCTGCAGCCTCTACTGGACTGCTGTGCAGAGTCTGAGTCCAGCTTTGGTTCCTCATTCTAGCTACAAGAATTTCTTTGATCTTACCTTTCTCAAGACACTACACTGACATAGTCCAGCTCTCCTTGTTTTTACCCCAGGCCATCCCCTTCTGGGCTAGTCTCAGGAACAATCAGCAAGCACATGGGCAGCGTTCGTGCCAGACCCCTGACCCACTGCTTCAAGGTCCAGGCTTTCATGACCCCAGTCATACTCCTTTCTGGGCCTGGGGGTTTGTAACAAGGCTGTTATTCTAAGAAAAACATGAAAGGTAATAATCATTAACACAGTTTCTTAATATATGCAGTTTTTCCAGGTGCTATTTCTGCGGAATTTCTCAAGGCTGTGAAAGTACATTATTAGGAATTCCCACTACACCCTGACACCCTAGCATTTCGACCTCATTCACCGAGAGCCATCATTTTCTCCAGGCTTCTGGAAGCCATTGTAATAGTTCACACCAACTGGGTGCATCGAAATTTTCGTTCAAGTTCAGCCCTGGGGCTGGAACTATGAAAGTTCAGGCTTGCGCCTGACTCCCCCTCCTTCTGCAGGGCAGGAGGACCTCCCTGCAGACACTCAGGGAGGCCTATTGGCTTCCTAGACTGCCTTTAAGGGACTGTTGCTTGTTCTGAACGTTTCATGAAGGACACTCATGTTGAGTGTCGGTACCGCTTGAGAGCAGCCAGACCATTCCGTTGTCCTCGGGTCCATCATCTCCTGTATATGGTTCACCGACTAATGCGTCTCGCGCTCACTGGTATCTTCTCTCCCACTGTTACCCCCTCCCAGTTCACCACCAGTGAGAGTTTTCATAATTTGATCACTACTTTCTGCCAGGGGGTGTCTGTGCTCCCCCCACTATGGGGCCTCCAATGCCAGGTCTGCCGCGCGGGATCCAGGTCCAAAACCAAAGCTAATCACGGGCTTTCTTGGACCCACACTCCGTTCTGCATCCGTGTTGCATGCTCTGATATTTGCCGTCAAAAATGATACAGTACAATATAAAGACAAACGGTAAAATTCATGACCATGATTTAAAATTTTCTTTTTTTCTTTACTTAGAACGACATTAAATAGCAAACAGAAACAAGTCGAGAGAGAATGCAAAATAAAGGGGAAAGCTTTACATTTTAGTACCTCTAATAGCACTTTTTTTCCTGCTTTTGAACAATTGAGGAACCCATGTTTTCATTTTGCGCTGGGCTCTGTAAATTATGCAGCCGTGTCCTGTTTATCAGCTTCATCCCATTAGAAATTTCTTGTGATTTTCACATCCTACAGAAATGTTCATTTTCTAACCTAGTTTTACACACTTTCTCAGAGTCTTCAGAATAATAAAATCTTTAGACCCTTGCATAAACCGCACCCTTCCCAATATCCCCAATATACACCTTATCTTTAGTGATGCAATCACATCAATTTTCCCCCTCTTATACATGTTTACACAGTAAACCTATAGAGCATATTAAAAAGCAGAGACATTACTTTGTCAACAAAGGTCTATCTAGTCAATGCAATGGTTTTTCCAGTAGTCATGTATGGATGTGAGAGTTAGACTGTGAAGAAAGCTGAGCGCCGAAAAATTGATGATTTTGAACTGTGGTGTTGGAGAAGACTCTTGAGAGTCCCTGGGACTGCAAGGAGATCCAACCAGTCAATCCTAAAGGAGATCAGTCTTAGGTGTTCATTGGAAGGGCTGAGGCTGAGGCTGAAGCTCCAATACTTTGGCCACCTCATGCGAAGAGCTGACTGATTGGAAAAGACTCTGATGCTGGGAGAGATTGAAGCCGGGGTGGGAGGGGGGGGGGCGGAGATGAAGGGGACTACAGAGGATGAGATGGTTGGGTGGCGTGCTGCGGCTCATGGGGTCACAAAGAGTCGGACACGACTGAGCGACTGAATTGGACTGAACTGAACTGATAGAGCTCTTAAAACCAGTGGGGTGAGGGGGGGAATTCCTCACAGGGGAGTGTCATTTCAAAAGTTAAAGGAAATCGCTGGCACCCCTGGGGAAGCCGGAAACCCGGTGGGGGGAGGTTGGCAAGGAGTCAGGGTCCCACGGAAGGAGCCCCGCAGCCGCGCTGTAGCCCGGCCTGCACTCGGCGCGTCCCCTTTAAGGGGCGGGGCCGGGGCGGGGCCGGGCGGTCGCCCGCTCTCCCAAGCTGCCCTGCGCGCGCGCCGGCAGTTCGGCCACGTCCCTGGCCACGTCGCGCCCGCTCTCGCCATCTTCGCCGCTTCCTCTCAGGGGCCGCCGCCGCCGCCGCTGCCTGAGCCGCCGAGCCTGGGGCCGCCGCGCAGACCGCCGCCGCCGCCATGAACATCTTCCGGCTGACCGGGGACCTGTCCCACCTGGCGGCCATCGTCATCCTGCTGCTGAAGATCTGGAAGACGCGCTCCTGCGCCGGTGAGCGGCGGGCGAGGCCCGGGAGAGGTTCGGGCGCGGGGCCGGGTCCCTGGGAGGACCGGGCGACCTCGGCCGCTCCAGGGCCCGCGGGCCTGCGCCGGCCCGACACACCCCCCTCGGCCGGGCTAGCGGGCGGCCGGCCCCCGGTGGGAGCCTGCGGCCCCTAGGGGTAGGAGCTCGGGCCGGGTCGCGGTGTCGGGGCCCTGGGCCCGGCTCTGCACTTGGTCGGCTGCGAACTTGAGCCGTCGGGGGCCGGGGAGGCGCCAAGTGGACCGCGCGGGGCCTTATTGGATCTGAAAAGTTTGGCTGCGGGGCGGGGGCTCCAGCAGACCGGTCCCCTGCGCCCCCGGCTTCAGTGGGCGCTTCTCCGCGCGCCTGGGTAGGAGGCGGGGGGGTCCCGAGGTGCAGGGAACCCGCAAATCAATGGGACGCGCAGGAGGAGGATGGGCAGGACCGCGGCGCTGGGCCTGACGTGGCAGCCGACCCAGCCCGGGAGGTGGGGCGGACGCGGGGAGAGGTCACCCCGCTCCCCACCCTGCCCCTCGGAGGACTGGCCTTTCCGTGAAGGTG